>NC_046371.1:27855379-28592035 GCF_011125445.2 Fundulus heteroclitus
GGCCAAAATGAGGTGAGATGATACAGATATCACCTCTGCTTGTATTCGCCACAAACTGATGATCAGTTCTGAATTCACGACCTATAAACTTCATACTGAAAGGAGATATAGTCACACATTTAACCTTGTTGTTATAGCACGGAAAGAGTCGGAAAAAAAAAACACAAAATAGGTGTCAACTTTCACTTTTAATGCCCAGGAGCCAAAATAAATGCAAAATGCAACAACACATAGATGAGGTGTACTCCTTGTGAGACTGCCTGAGATCACAGAACTGGAGGTTACAACATAAAACCATCATGCCACACATACTGTTCCTGGGTCACTTTGATGCTTTTTATAGCTCTGCTGGATTGGTTATTTTTACTGCTTGCATGGACCAAGTGTAAGTGGTATATCTACTGTTCCTACTGCATATTAATGGTGCAGAAGCATTACTACACAAGAAGCAGTGTTAGGAGTTGGATGATAAGAAGCCAGAAAAATGAATGTCACATAATTCGAAATCAGGGCTTGACTTAATGCCCATTCTCACATGCATTTTCAAGTGCAAACACGTCAAACTTTGAATCGGTGCAGAATTACAGCACACAGTATGCAAGCCACGAGGCAAATGGTTTGCAGCACAAATCTATTTTTTTTCATTTAGCATGTTGAGAATAGTGAACGAGACTTCCTTTGCAACCCTAACGATGAATGTTATGATGTCAATAATATGTTCATCTGGACACATGCACAGGCAGGCCAGCCTGAAAAGAGTTTGAATCAGCAGCTGGAACCAGCGTGCAGACTTGATCTCTGTGATATCCCCGGAGGATTACCTGCTCAATTCACACATGGTCTCACTTTGTCATTTTTCATATTTCTTCCTGGCCAAGATAGCCGGGTAAACCCCTTCATAAGTCAAGACCAAATGTTATGCGGACATTTGCATTCTCGAGTGCAGCCTCTCTGAAAAATGCCTCGCAAATTTCATGGCTGCACTGCATGTGTGCAAACAGCTAAAGACATCACATTTTCAGAGTAAGCTGCACCCACTTACTGAAGTGCTTGAAGTCTTGTTTTTGTTGAGGGTTTTCTAAGTTGGCTGAAGTCTAAAACCCTTCTTTTTTTTTAAATCACCATGCCGGCAGATTACATGTTTGCAGCACATAAAGCCAGAATCAGTCTTATTTATAACCCATCTATCAATGATTGCTGCCTTTTCTTAACCCCAATCAGCAGTGAGGTGGTGTAACTTTGCATTGGCTTTTGACTATATTTACAAGCTAAAACTGACCTTGAGCTTTAGATTCATGAGGCAAGTCCTTTCCAGTATGGCAAACGAAATCTTTCCAGAGCAGTGTGTTTTTGCATGGCTTCAAATATGAAGCATGTTGGGGGGAATTTGAGAGGATTTCGAAATTTTAGCTGCATTTAGCCCCCGCATGAAGGAGAGACGAGGAAGGGTCAGCAGTGAGTGTTCCTGAGAAGGCCACGGAGGGAACTTTAGACCGTGGGTTCAAATAACAAACTCCCACTGCAGGTGGCGTTGAGCTGGAGAGCACCTCCGGGCTGCCTGCAGCACGCACGAGGACATCATCACATGTACATCCAGCGGCAAATAAAAAGGTCATAATTCTTAATTAGACTGCACAGATTTTGTTTTTATTAAGATGTTTTTTGTAAGGCAACTAGGCTAAACTCACGCTAAAAACAATATATTAGAAGCTAAATTATCTGGGATCTTTGTGGCAATAAATAAATAAATACAAAAAGAATCAACAGATTTTAATCTTGCTAGAACTAGAAGAAAGTATAGGAGAAGTTTGCATACACTAATTATGCATTCAAGCACACAAGACAATCATAACACTGTTCAGATGGGACCCTTTATGGCTAATAAAGACAACAAAAAACTAGTAACACTGGCTGATTGTAACCATGATTGGTTTTTTAAACATTTGCTACTTTATCGGCAAATCAATATGGGAGAAAATCTCTTAACTGCTCATGTCTGAATTTTCGGAACATCTGTGGACAATTCAGAAATTCAAAAGAAATCTCAAAGTGTTAGAGGCTGAAGCGCAAATTGTAGCTGGACACCTGAGATCGCCGATCCTTACAGGTGGCACAAATGAAGCCATCGCTGTCAATGGTTCAATGCCTCAATTCCTGAAAAATCCACAGGGCCTACATAATTCTTTAAAATATTTTTTTAAACAAATGTGCTAGAAAAAAACAACAAACCTTGTGTTTAATGCGCCATCAAACCTTTTTTATTATTATTTGACAGGGACAGTGTACATTAATTAGCATTGCTGCAAATGCACCAGAATTAGCCAGAAGGCAAGGCAAGGCAAAGCAAATTTATTTATATAGCACATTTCAGTACAGAGACAATGCAAAGTGCTTTACATGATTAAAATATAGGAAAATAAAACAGAATAAAAGCAAGCAGGGGTAAAATGCAGAAACAAAATAGAACATGGGAGAATAGAATAGAAATGATGTTTCAGTAATACAGTTCAATTAGAACCGTCGAAGGCAATCCTAAACAAATGTGTTTTTATTCTTGATTTAAAGGAACTCAGGCACATGGCTATTTTTTATCTGTTTTTGGCTCAGGTCATTTACAGTCAAACCCAAAATTATTCATACCCCTGGTAGATTAGGATTTAGAACTATTCAAACAAGAAGTTTGTTTCTTATAGGAAATGAGACAGATGTCTTTCAAAAGACAAGTCCTGCAATGAAAGCCTTTTTATAATTGTTAACCAGCTTTTTGCACGTTTCCACAGGTTGTTGGACAAATTCTGTTTAGTGAGGAGCTCCAAGTCTTTAATATTGGAAGGCCTCCTTGCCATCAACCTAACCTTTAGCTCCCTCCAAATCAGATTCAGGTTGGGATTCTGGCTGGGCCACTAAAAACATCAGTATTAGTTCCAATCAGAAAAATAAAAGATTACTTTAAACCTAAACCAGCCAGGTGTATGGACAATAATGGGTATGAATAGCTTAGGTTTTTACTGCTGAGGCAGCAACAACAATGCATATCAGACTACCAGGCTGCGAGGCATCAGCTTGGTTACTGGTTTTAAGGAAATCATTGCTTTTAAAAGAAAGAAATTTTGTGATGTTTAAATAGTTAGCTGCAAAACCACTAAAAGTTTCAGTCGTACTGCACCTCTTAGTTTAAAGTCCCATTTATGAGATGCCAGAGAAAATGCCACAGTGATCAGAATCAGCTTTATTTGCCAAGTTTGAGAACAAACAAAGAATTTGACTTTGGATTTCCACGCCGGCATCATGTCAAAACAGACAGACACCTCAATCTGTTGCTGCTTTATGAAGCATATAGCAACATAGCTCTCCCCCACCCACACCTGTTGCTGTGCACTGTTGGTAAGATGATCAAAGAAAATGTTTGTCCACTTTACCCAAGCTTAAAACAAAGAGCACTTTTTAATAACATTCCTGCATATCTCAGCAAGCCAATGAACAGCCAACAGAGGCGACAGGGCAGGTCGTAGACTGATTTGTGGAGATAATGTGAATGGAATAAATGTGATTCCCATAACTCTGCACTGTTGAATAAGTCAAAACATGTTTTGCTGATAAAAAAAAAAAAAAACAGAATAAATATTGGACATACTATCACTTGGTTCCATCACAATTAGTTTTTTGCACACATTAGCAATTTAAATCTTTACACAACATTCTGCAAACCTGATAAAGATGCATTGCACATTTAATAAAAAAATAAAAACTACATAGCTTTTTTGTCTTTTAATTCTCCGTCGGTTGGTCTAAGGGGTTGTGTAAAAACCCTGAGGCATTAAACGTGGACACAAAGAGAGCAAAAAAACTATACAACGAGCGTGGTAAATGAACAGGAATGGGTGATATTTGCAGTTCATCAAAGTGACGTGCCATTGTTCGCCAAACACCCGGCCTGTAACAAATGCAGGTAATAAGTAAAGCCAGGAGAGGTGGGTTGGGATCACAGAAAAAGCCTTTATATGGCAGATTCAATTAATGAGCTTCAGATTAAAAATCAGTAAAATGGCTTTTGAAGTACCGTTGAGCTATTTGCTTACTTTTCCATTTGTCTTCCAAATTACGGCGTTAAACAGGGTTCGGACAAATATCAATATGGTGTTATATTCCAATGTTTCCTCCGGCTTAATATTATTGATGCACAGGCTATCAATATTGTTTTTTATCAGACACAGAGTTCTGTAAATGGATTTTCTCCCACTGAACCTGCCGCTGTTTGTTTTGGCTTCCAGCACCGCCACCTCATGATTCTTTTGTGGTATTTATGACAATGATTAGTAGGGTGGGACAACAAAGAAGGAAAGCTGAAATTATTTAGATGTAATACCTAAATTATATTTTAGTGTCTAAATGAGGACTGGTAATGACAAAGCTTTGCCCGCTGCTTCTGTTTTCACTTCCTGACACACATACACACACACACACACACACACACACACACACACCCATCCTTGTGTGATGCACATAGTGAGGACCGTGCTTTGACTTCCATAGACCTCCATTCACCTTCAAGCCTTTCTATGGCCTAACTCTGACACTAGCCCTAAACTTTACCGGTTTATACCTAACCGTAACCTAAACCTGATTGACACCTTCGTGCTAAACCTAACCCCTAGCCCAGAAAAAAGTCGGGCCATTTTTTTTGGCCCTCAGTTTAACATCAAAGTCCTTACTTTACTAATAAAATGAGCAAAAAATGTTCTCGCTCAGCTGCAAGTCCAAGGACACACACACACACACACCCAGTAGAAAAAGATACTCCAACTACAACAACTTTTAAGCCAGGAATCTAGGCCTTGTTGTGCCATTCTGATTAAATTTTCAAGCTCCGATTTAGGATTGCTGACTTAGCAGACGTGAGGGTCAGAGCCAAAAGCCGGCATTTCTTATCTCGTGGTCTTTAGCCTGAGAATAATACTGGCCACCAGTCACAGGCTCCAAATCTACCGATCCAATTTTTGACCATTATCTGCGGCTAATCTCCCATTCAGCGCAAAAATAAAAGAGACGGGAAAAAGAAATCAAGAAGAGTCAGTCACACAGTGGGAAAGGCTTTTCATTTTGGAAGTCTGTTAAATCTAATAACGCAATAAATAAATAATATATAAATAAAATAGCAATTTCCTGAAGAAACAGCTGTGCATTTATATTAAAAGAAAACTGATACAATCTTGACAGGCAAATTTCCTCTCCAATAAGTCAAGCGCATTCAAAGTGAGGCATCTCCATGCAAAAATAAAATGCTAAGTTATGAAGTCTTCCAAAGCCGGTGTCACACGGTTTTCTTGAAATGGCTGTCTCAACACTTCATTTAAACAGTGCCGTCTGTCTGGTGTGAGGTGACTACAAATTTGCAGTTCATACATGTAAAGACAATCAATAAGGAGACGATTCAGTTATTAAAAGTTAGATGTCACACTGCCTTCAGACATTTGGTTCACAGCCATCTATCTCAACAGTTATTGGCCATTTCCTGACTACATGATTCTAAATAGGGTTCGACAGTGGCTAACAAAACTAATCATAGTCCTTACTACTTGAATAGTTTTTTCTTACAATACAAGCACAACATCCAATGTGTTTGTGTGTAATTCAACCTCAGAACAAGTGAGGACCAAAGAGGTTTCTAAGACAACATCCATGCACAAACAGCAACTTGAGACGGAAAGTGAACTTTTAAGCCTTCGGGCTTTAATGTGACAGAAAACTTAAGACTCCACGTCACTATGAACACAACAGCCCCGTGGCGAAACTTGGTGGTGGCGGTATTCCGACGTGGGGATGCTTTCCTTCAGCTGGGACAAGGAAACTGGTCAGAGTTGACAGGAAGATGGATGCAGCTGAATTTAGGGCAATCCTGGAACATAGCCTGTTGGACACCGCTAAAGATTTGACACTGGACCAGTGGTTCAGCTTCTGGCAACAATCTGTGTTCATGGGACATTCATGTGTTAGAATAGCCCCTTAAAGTCCTGTTATAATTATCAAAATGATGCTCCTCCGTTATTAGACCTAACTTAAGCTGCTCTGCAAAGAAGGAAGGTAAACAATTTCTGTCTCTACACATGAAGAGCTGGTAGAGACTCACATAGAGCTGCACATTATATGGAATCATCTTTAGATATTTAAAGTGTACAAAAATGCTGTTATAAAGTCCTGCTTAGACACAAGATATTGTAGGCTGTAGTATTTCAGATGCTGTGCATCCAAACTCTTAGACGGATGGTTTTACACAGAGTTTCATGCCAAGAGCAGATATGGGCAGATATAGATCTTAGCAGCCAAGTTCCTAAAGCTCAAGGAAGGGTGATGGAGTAATCGTGATGATGCAAAAGAAAAAGAAAAAAAAGGGGAAATGTGGGTTAATTGCCACCAATATCATCATTGCAATAGTCAACCACTGCAGTGTATTGCAATGTTGTGTTTGCTAATGTCCTGCATCCTCGACAACCTGCAGCTGTAAATGCAGTGGAAGACGGCTCTACATCGTTTTGCCTCAGGATAGCTGAATAAAAATGTACGCCACACGGTTCCTAATGTGTGGATATTTTTGAAAACCATGTATGGTTTTCCTTCCACTTCACAATTATGCACTACCTTGTGTTGCTATGTTATGTAAGTATGTATAGTAGTTTGTGGCTTCACGGTGAGAAAATGCGGAAAAGTTCAGCGGCTAGCAATGTACAATGCACTGTATGTGCAGCTGGGTTTTACTGGTGTCACTACAGTAGATCAAACGCTGCACATTTTACCATAGGGATCATAATAAAGATTTGTTTAGTATGGTTACATGTTTTGCAATCAGCCTGTCTGATTACAGCAATTAAGAGCTGCATACATTTTTTTTTTCCAGCAATCAAACACTGCATAGTGTGTGCACTCCACTACATGCACATTGTTCCCCAAATTCTGGGTCGCCCTAAAGTGCTGTGTGCTCATGTAACTTAGAGTAACACTCCAAGTGAGCTAATAATTTTGCTCCTGTTTATATTCAAACAATGTGAAGAGCCCCAGCCAGACAGACTGGCTCAGTAAACAAAGACAACAGCACATTTTCTCATTACCAGGATGCGTGAGGGAGGCCAAGGCATAGAAATTAGCAAGCAAAACTGCAAGGAAAGCAAAGCAACCAGGTCATCTGCAGTGTTTGGCACCCACTGATTTTAATTTCAATATTACCGTGCAAACAGGCAGGGATGGGGTGGGTTGAGGGGGGGTATTGTATGATAAACACATACTTCTCCCTCCCCACCGGCAGCAGATAGCGCCGTGTGCGTTTGTGACAGGCACGGGTTACCTGTGAAAACTGTGTTCTAGGTGAGGCGCGCTGTTGTAAAATAAATCCATACGCTATTGTTTGCCGATTGTTAGAGGCAGGGCAATCCACAATGCGACGGGGCCAAGGCCTTGAGAAAGGAAAACGGCAATCCTCATTGTCGCACCTGCTTATCCTCACATGCCCCCTCGGAAAACCCACAAACCTCTCCTCCGATTGTGTCAATACGCAATTCGAACCACAGTGACACACATCTCTTTCCCTCTAGTTTCCTTTTGTTGGTTTCAATAATGTGCTCAAGGACACGGGCTACTGTTATAGCTCCAAAACAGCTAACAAATCCTCCTCCTCAAAGCCTGCCTAAACAATCAACACATCTTTAAAAGAGAGAAAGACACAAGCCCGCCCTTTCGGTCTCAATATCTATTTTCACTTGATGTTGTTGTTAATATCCTGCCAAGTGTCTTTGCATAGCAATGCTGCAGACCCAGCTAGGCTATACCTGACTGAGATTAACTGCAACGCAAAACAGGGATAATATGCACTCATCTGTGATCGTGCTCAGAGCAAGCAACGGGATTCTGCTTCCCACCCCTCGCTGATTCAATATTGCCCCAAAGACACGGCACCGAATAGGCTTCTCTGGCTCCGCTTACATGCGCGGTGGGGAGATTCGCTTTTAAAAACAGAATACAGCAACTCCCCGCGCGATAATTGCATTAACCATTGCACAACGCAGCCTGCAAGCCTCTGGTTGTAGCCGGTTTCATTTTTCAAACCAACCTTATAAGTTTGACTGCATGAATATCAAAGGAATAAATCTCGCCTTTGAGACGTTGCTCATAATCGCGTGCCTGTTGAGAGATAAGAAAAAGCCTAATGGTGAGTTAAAAGTAGGCCCGTGATGAAGCCTTGTTATGCCGCGCAGTACCTGATGAGGCCCAATTTTCCAACTCTTGCTCTAAATTTTGCCAAAGTGTCATTAACATCTTTTGCTTTGAACACATGTCAAAGTGCTTGAGAGGAGTCAGTTTAAAGTCATATCATATCTTCTTAGATAAGCCCGGCTGACATTTATCCCCATCACAGATCACGCTATAAACTACAGCTGAGTGAAAGTGTGCTGCACGGAGCACTGTGCTATTACAGAGGCAGACACCCACCGCATCATTTATCCTGCCTATAAATCAGCCCTCCGCTCCACTGCACTACCTGCTTCCCTTGTCCCAGCAGATCTCACTGATGTATCATTAGATCTCATATACTTCCACTAAAATAACCTCCACAATGCCCATAAGCCCAAGATGACTAGAAAGAACAAATTGGACCTTCTCTCTCTTAGCGCAGCAATGTTTTATACGAGAGCATCAATTAGACTTGTGATCGATGGTCATCCAATTGTGTTTTGCTGTTTTGTTGGTGTGTTATTGTTCAAATAGCAACGCGAGGCCATCCGTTGCAAAATCTCAACTCAAGCTCGGTCAGGTTGGATACGGCGCTTCTGTGAACAAGTCTTGCCACGGATTCCTAGTCAGATTTTTTTTTGTCTGGACATTGACCGAACCCTCTTTACGCATTAACAGGCTTTGATTTAAATCATTCCACCGTAGCTCTGGCTGCATCTTAAGGATCATTCTCCTGGTAGAGAGGGGACCATGTGCTGCAGTCTCAACTCTTCTGCAGCCTTGAAAACGTTTCCTTCCAGGATTGCCCTGCGTTTAGCTCCATCAACTCTGACCAGCTTCCATGTCCCTGCAGAAGAAAAGCATCCCACGTTTCACATTAGAGATGATGTGTTCAGAGTGACATGTGTTATTAGTTTTGCACCGCTCATAGCCTTTTGCATGTAACCCAAAAAGTTCAATTCAACTCTTAGTTGACCAGAATGTGTCTGATCCTCAGATACTCTGCATGCTGAAACTGCCAGTTAAGGCTGACAGTAATGTCCTATTACTGTCAGACATCTAAACATCTCACAGAGAACTGTGATGTGAGATCTCATTCTATAACCTAAGCTGGTTTAGACCTTTCCACAGTGGTATCCCTGACCTTTCTAGTAAGTTCCTTGGTAATCATGATGCTGTTTGTTCACTAATGGCCTTTCCTTAAAACATGTATTTAGATTGAGACACATGTATACTCTTTTCACTAGTTAAGATAATTAAATTGGTAGCACTTGAATTTATTTAGGGTAATCAGATTAAAGGGGGGTGAATACAAATGGGTCATGGTTAGGGTTAGAAAATCACATATCCCCTTTTTCTTCTACTTTGTGTTGGTCTATTAGATAAAATCTCAATAAACTACATTGGAGTCAGTGATTGCAATGTGACAAAATGCGAATAGGTTCAATGGATCCGGATACTTGTGCAAGGCACTGTAACAAAGTGTCATCTTGTGCCAGTAATGTGTTTATACTGTATTTCACAGCAGGAGTATCTGCAAGATGAGGAGGAACTGTAATCGTTATGATAGCTGAAGTGTAAAGCTGATGGCGGGTTCTGCATCAGCCTCCGAATGAAATACGTTATGAGTCTACGTTTTCAAAATCTAAAACTGGAAACTGCAGCGCGAGGAAAATGAGATGTCATTAAGTTAGGCAAAAGTGTTTGAATGTGGCAGAGTCTTAAGGACGAGACGCGCGGAGATGAACATACCCATACTGTTTTGGAGGTGCAGCTCATCAGGTGAGCACTGGTGCCGGGCAATGAGGGAGAGATGGAGTGAGAAGGGTGGTGAAGGAGAGGAGATGGTAAGAGGCTGTCAGTGCGGCAGTGAATGAGGTAAAACAAACAGTTTTAGAGGATATTTACTTTCAAAACTGGGAATTCAAACGTATTGAAATAACACAACAAACAGCTTCAAACATAAGAGAAAGGCTGGAGACGAGTGGCCATTTTTAAACACATATTCAGCATAAAAAGAGTATTTGCTTTTTCTCCCATTGACTGCCCATGCCTTGCCCATTATTTCTCCACTTTCCCCTTCTACTTTGTCTCTTGCTGTCTCTGCTTTGAAGCGCGGCGGTGTGTTTGTTTGAGAGACTCTTGCATCACACCTGTTTGTTTAAGCTGCAAATGACGCTTGAGACAAAGCGCGCCTGTCTCGGTAGACTGCCCGGATATAGCCAATGGTTGCCAACAACACAGGACTCCCTCTACCTCTCACCCTTTTCCTTCATTTGCTCGCGCTCTCTGCCGTTTTCTCTCCTGCTCACTGGCAGGGGAAATACAGAATATTGAGCCTCAGTAATAATTCCTACAAGCTCGGCGCGGCACTAAATACTCCCAGAGCACCTCGGTACAGTCCCATGGACAATATGCGGTGAAAACATCCTGACTCGTTTAATTTCGACTTATCATCCCAATAATACCAGAAAACCATCATGAGCATTTACTGAACAACCTGAAATCAAGGCTAGACAGTATGCTATTACCAGTAAATAAAGTACCGGCAGGAGTCCAAGAAATATGGATCTCTGCAATAATCCACCATGAAAAATCTTTACCCAAAACTCTTTAAAACCGCCACAAGTCCAGCCTTAGCCAGCACCTTTAGAGACGCACTTTCATACTAAATGATAAGCAGCCAAGATGTGGAATGTATTTAGCACAGCACTTTCAAACAAAATGCAGGGCCCTTCTGATTTTACACTAACAATAGGTCACGGATCAAAGCCCTGCTATCAGCAGTCTGCATTATTCCCCTAAATGGACCTGGGAAGAATCACTCCGTAACCTCTGCTGTGCAAATCATTTTTTTTTTTCTCTCTCTCACATGTATTATTCATGAGGAAAATTTCGGACTGCCTTGATGGTTGGTACACACACAAACTCATAAACTCACAAACTTACAGAAAGTAATTTTTCAAAAAAAAAAAAAAAAAAAAAAAAAAAAGGGGGGGGGGGGGGGGCTGTACACAACCAGAACAAGAGGTGAAGGGTTAGGGACATGAACACAATTACAAGAGAAAGTCAGTTGGCCATCAAGAAGAAAAACACAATATGAGACACATGCCTACATGATAACCGTGGGCTATGATGTAACCGATATACCACAAAATATCGGCTCCTAAATGTGGTCTGAAAGTTGGCAAACAAATACTACTGAAAGGACAACAAAGCGTCACATGTCAAACTAGGCCTAAATGTGGTCCTGTGTGCACAACACGTACAGTGGGTGATTTAGTAGTGAAAAAAAGCAACTTTTAGCAACAATAACCTTAATGCAGTCACCTTAAGTATGATGATAGAGGTCACTTATATATGCTATACTTGTCACTTTAGGCTGTTGGCTCTGTTTACTGAGGCTTGCAGGTATTTGTTTATGCAAAGGTTGAGATGGGATTGTTTCCTCGGTCACTGCAACACTGTGATTTTTTTTTTTCTTCATTCACTTTTTTGCAGCTTTACAGCTTTGATTTGGGTCATTGTTCTATTCACAGTTTGACCCAATGTGGATCTAACAACAAACTGTAAAATAGTTTGACACAGAGGAGCTTGTGTTTACCCAAGGTGTTAAGGTCTTGTGGCTTTGTTACAAACCCAAATCATTAGCCCTCCACCACTGTGCTGGACACTAGCTTAAATGATTTAAGTGCTTATATTAATTTGATATGCTGCGTTTGGTTTCCTACCCCTGTGTCTGGCTGCGGTTAATTTAACGTGTTAAAATTAGGGACGTCCCAATCAAACCACTACATTATTGCTGCTGGAGTAATGTAACATTTTATGTTAGCTTCAGCCAACGTTTGTGCAGGCACAATTTGCAAGGCTAACTTTTCAAAATCCCAGCCTGGTCTTGCTTGCCTGACTTCCACAACTATATGACAGGCTTTTTGCAATATTTAGTCATGTTACCAAATCTGGGGTTTTCCCTAACAGTTGAAGTGTACTCCTCGACAATGATGTTCATAGTGAAAAAGAGCCTGCATTGGCTGCAGCAGCTCCGTGTCTGTGTGCCGCCTGCTTTGAGTGCTGTGCTCAGACAGCTGTCAGTGTGGGCTGAGCAGAACGCGTCTGAAAGACGTCGCCATTAGATTCTCCACTGTTAAACATTAAGTTTATCAAGCAGAATAATATTATCTGTTTTTATTTAATCTGCACACTATTAACTTGACCAGTAATCAACAAGTCATATCAAAATATCAACATGCTAGCATTAGCATAGCACTTGAGTAAAGTGCCTATGTGTCAAAACTTTGTCCTCAGGTGTAACACAAGTTTTAACACATGCATCTGAGTCGGCTGTAACTACTTCAGCTTATTTTATATTCAACAGAAATACCTCAAAGATGAAGAAAAATCCAAGTAAACAAATAGTTCAAATCCTTTTTAAGAAAAGCTACATTTTATTGTTTATATGCATTAATAGCATGTCTTTATTGTATACTTGAACATTTGTAGCAAAGAATCCATATGCAAATAAAAAAAAGTTCTACCATCAACATGTCAAATGTTCATCCCTTTTTGGTTGACTGAATGCAGTTACAATACCAGCTGACCAAAAAGTGCATAACGTGTCACTTGCATTTTTTATTTTGGATTTTTAAAGAATGTTTTTCGACATCAAAATGCATAATCCAAATAAGATTTTACCAAAATAATAAAAATAATTACACATTACCTTTTGAAAAGGTTAAACAGCTAATTTAAATTAAGACATAATAAAGACTGCCTTCTAAATCCCAAACCTCACTTTGGTTTCTTGCACAGGCGAGTACTGGAGACAGTCATGGGAAGTTCGGCTCTTTTAGCTTAGTTCCGCTGCAGCGGATGTTTCCTGCTCAGGTGTTGCAGCACTGACGACACGCTATTGTGGAATGCTACTTCAGAGTTGTAGTACACACAATGCACTTTCTTTTTTTCTGTTAAGTTTAAAGTGATCCCACACTTTTGATACATTCTGGTACCAAAAACAACCTGAAATCAAGGCTAGTACCGGCCTTTTGCCCCTTATGGTTTCCCTCCTAGCTGATAACCGCACTTGGCATCCACGTGTCAGCCGCGTAGGCTATCATTAGCGGAAGTGAGAGCGCTGTGCAACACAAATAACCACCCGGCCAGAACACAGTGCGCTGAATAGTAAAACAGAATTTAACAAAGCCTCGAGGCAAATAAATTCCCCTCAAGGAACTTTAGTAATGGAGGTACTCAAATCATTAGAAGAATCGTTTCAGTGCTAGACACTACTGTAATGTAGGGCATGTAATACAGATGAAATGTTGTGCTTCGTTTTGTGGCACTTAAAAGCTGCTGAGCTTTTAAAAATACTGATGGCATTGATATTAATGACATATCCCACTGTGTTTTAGTCCCAACAAAAGACTACTTCTACATGACATATATATATATATATATATATATATATATATATATATATATATATATATATATATATATATATATATATATATATATATATGTGAATGACACTTTTCTCAAAAGATTCAAGTTGAAAGAAAAAGAAATTACCTTCTCACTGAACACCAAAAAAATACCTGTTTTTCTATTTTTTTTTTTCAAATTTTTTCCTCACTTGTTTATTTCTTTTTGTTTGTTGTTTCTCTGCCTGTTTTTATAGCTTTCCTTTTCGGTAGCAGCACATAGCCCTCAGCTCTGTGTCTACCTGACAGGAGTGGAATTGAGGTAAGATGTGTACCCCTGAGGGCCTCTATTTCTTCATTGCGTTTGTGAAGTTTTATCTAAATATTGTGTTACTTGCCTCCACCGGCGGACAAACACACAACAAAACTAAGAGGTTAGTTTGGTGTTGGGGTAACCTGCGCACAGAGCGGCACTAAAATTAGTATTTGCTTTCAGGAGATGATGAAAGACTTGGTCCATTTTTTTTTAAGGATGTGACAGCTGATCCCGAACATATTTACTCTGTTCTCATCAATATTCATCTACAACATTTGCTCTTATACCGTTAGTCAACAGCAGTGTAAATAACACTTGAAGCTTAAACATTTTAAATACCCAAGTGTCCCCATCCTGCTTGACATTTTGTGGCTAGGCACACTGAAATATTAAAACAGCACATTAAAAGATCTATATCACTGACGCTTATGGTGAAGGTAGCAAGGGAGGAAGAACACCTAGATGAAAGGAGGGATAGAAAAAAGAAAAGGAAGGAAGGAAGGAATGAAGGAAGGAAGGAAGGAAGGATGGAAGGAAAAGTGCGCAGAGTGGAAGAGATATTAAACAGGAAGAAGAGATAAAAAGGACAATGTTTAGACAATGTGACAGATTTTATAAAGACTGTTTGTGTGGGAACCCAGTTCATAAGTTGAGTTTTGTTTAAGCCAAAGCCGCTAAGTAGTTATGTTAACTGAAACTGGAAAACCAAATCTCTTGAAATCTGTCTGTATGGTCACTATTTGCCCATGTGCAGTCATAAATCAGTCAACAACCACCCCCTGGTACCTTCCCACACTTCCCTTTGGGGTGTTTTTTTTCTCCATCATCATTCTGGAACATATGTGCAGCTCAACTCTGATTTCTAGACGGGACTCAAACCTCAGAAAAAGGGTTTTAAATTAAAATAAACTTTAAGCTTATTTCAAATAAGAAAGGGGGTTATTTAAAGTCACAGTCTTATATTTTGTAGTCAATCCACTTGATAAAAATATAACTTTCAATCCCCCAACGGGATGTTTGTTCATGCAGGAAAAGGCCCTCAAGGGAGAGTTGTGCTTGGTTCCAGTTCCTTCAATCTTGTTATCCCTTCAGGCACGTAATGGAAAGACAGGTACACGGCTCCAATTCTGGTCACCACCTGCCGTCCACGGACCAGGCTATTCTCCACCTCTGTACACTCAATGCTGTGATTTTAAAAAAAAAGAAACTTTGCTTCTATTGCTCTTCGGTGCTTTCCTCCTCCACATATCACAAGAATCCCCCCCCCCCCTCCTCTAAGAGTCTAAGGGAAAGGATACCTGCAACCAAAGGGTCAGTAACATGGCAACCGAGTCAAAAGGCCTTCGTGGCTGTTACTCGGCAGGGCGCTGGCATTTACTTCCCCTATTTGCCCTCCCCCATTTAAACTCTGAGGCCTCAAGACCTACCCAGGACCTTAAAAGAAATGCACTGCCCTTGCTTTCTCAGCTGCATCCCTCTTCCTCAGTTTTAAAAACAATATTTCACAAACAAGAGAAAAAGAAACTTCCTGTCCTTTTGTCGTAGTGGAGGCCAAAGTTGTTGTTTATGGCATTCCAAAGCTGGTTTATCGTTTTGATTGGCTGATTATTTCAAAGAAAACCCTCCCTTGTTTTGGCCTAAACAACTTTGCAAATGTAATTTTGCTGGTCCACGTTATTTTTTATTTTCTTTCACAGATTGAACTACTTTTCTGGGCCTTAAGTTTAGATTTAGGTCATGGTTTCGTTCTAGGTAAATTTCCATAATGATCTCTGTCTTCCACCTGCTGCTTGCTGCCTCACCGTATGTGGGGAAGATTTCCTCCAAGGTTTTAATTGGGTCATGTTCAGGATAAAGACGGCACATGTTGCACGCACAGAAATGCATAATCTGGACTATTTGCAATACTGCAGTTATCATTTTATGTCATCTCCAGGAAATGCATTTATATTTTTCGTGCACCTGGAAGTGCTGCGCTCCAAGGGTTTATAGTCACAGCAAACTTATCTAATGACAACACCAAGAACCGTTTTTTTTTTTTTTTGTGTGTTAGTGCTGCAGTCTATTTTTACTGAATTTAATTAGGAACTAAGAAAGTGCTGATCCCATCCACAGTATTGGATCAAGGTCCACAATGTATTTCACATGAGTCCTATTGTAATTCCTATTACCTGTTGATGGTGTACTGGCTGTGTCTTTTTTTTTTTTCAGCTGCAACATCAGTGTAGGCCGTACACATTATTTGATTAAGTCTGGGTTTAGTAGAACAATCTGTTTGAAATGATATTCACAGAAGAAGAGAGACTATTTTGTTAGCTTATGGTCTGTTTGTGGCCTGCTTCAAGCATACCAATTGCATTGATTTTAATGAAGTATCAAGCTTATGGCTATTCTCAAATGCATTGAAAAGGTATCAGGAGAAAATAAATCCTTCTCAGGGTTCCCTTACTAAAACGTATTATTTAAACAGTACTGTTTCCATAGCTTATCATCCATTAACAAATCTGGAGATTCACCTGCCTCGGCAGGGTTTCCTCCAGGATTTTATAAACCGTGGTGGTCTTTTGTTATTTTATGTAATGTGTGTATGTAAATTTTGTAATTTTAAATGTTTATTTTGTGTGTGTGTGTGTGTGTGGGGGGGGGGGGTTATTACATCATCATCTAATTTGTATAGCAGTTCATACAGTTGGGACCCAGGTTTTTCACCAAGACCAAAACGTTTATAACAATAGTGATTAAATGTGTTTGGAGCTAAAAAAAAAAACAAATTACCTTTATAAAATGATTTCTCAGGCAATGTATTTTAATACATTGCCTGAATCCACACTACATAAATCAAAATGTGCTAAAAAGACAGGCAGGCAAAGTGAACAAGGCGAATAAGTGATTGAAGCTGTGTGTGAATCAAATTCAGGGAATTATTTTAGTGCAACAGTTTCAGAGACAAATAAATTTAGGTGAAGAGGCAGCAGCAGCTGTAGTGTGCCTAGAAGACAGCGCTGAGGGAAGTAGGACCCTCATAGCAGCTCTCACTGCCGCCTCAATACAGTGTCTCCAGAACTAGAATGTTCTGGAGACATTCTAGTTCACAGAATTAGTGCTTTCGGTAAAGTCACCATTAAAACAAACAAAGTCGCTAAAAGTCGTTGTTGCTAGTCGCTTTTGAAAGAAAATTGTTAGAGGTCTCTAAAAAGTCACTACATATTGTAACAAGGATGCTAAATGGGCAACAGTGGACTGTCCTCTCTAGTTTCCCTTCCCTCCTGACAGCAGCACACCATGGTACAGTAGCCACAGCAGCTTAGCAGCTAGACAGGAAGAAGCAGGAAGTGTTGGTTTTTCAAATTAAAGTACATTTAAAATTTTCATGATATTCATATTTATTGAGCCATGTCTTGTGGTGCACTTTTTTTATTCCAACACATATGGACAATGTTGCATACAGTCATATTCAATAAATTTGAATATTATTGAACAGGTAATTTATAAGTGAAACACGTTATATTGATTAATTTCACACAGACTGAAGTTTCCAAGACATTCTTGTTATCTGGATGATTTTCTGTCTATAGCCAACAAAAACACACCATTTAGGATTAGAATATTACACCCGACCAATAAAAAACATTTTCAATACAGAAATCTGGTCTTAAATATATAATTATGTTTAATACCAATGCTAAGGTTGTTATTTTCAAAAGGTCCTTTAGGCAAATGAGCCTCATCAGAACATATTTAGTAATTTATTCAATACGACTGATTTATGCCGAGTTGGCTCTTGGACAACAATGGATTTTCTTCCTTGTGGTCTTTTTTTATTTCATTTCTTTGTTTGCTACAGATCCAAATTGAATGATTTTATTTATTTAAATAAGTCATTTCCCATCTACCTTTTAAATCAAGTCTCTACCTTTGCTTATCATCTAGTTGCTGTTGTTATGACCAAGACTAATTTTCCCGTCTTAAAAAAATTAACTAATTGTTTTTAACGATGCCTAGCCCTTAGAGTTTTAAAACAGACTCTTGGAAAGTGAGTTTTAAAACTTTACACTTGGAAAGTGTGTATCAGCCTTAAACTAAATAGTTGCTTTTGATTCAAGTAAGAATAGAGAGTCTTGAGGTTGCAAGACTTCACTTTAGCAAATTAAAATCAATGAAAGATTATAAACACTGTATACAATGAGATGTAAACAAGCCTACTATAATAAAAACGTAGCTGACATTTCAGGTAATTTTAAGTCTTGGTCCTGCTTTACTCACAATTATTTATTTGAGATGAAGCATCTTCAGTGCAATTAATAAAACATTTTAAGTGAGCAAGGCAGCTTGCTTATCTTGCTCGTCTTTCTTCTGTTTTTTTTTTTTGTTTGCAAACAAAACAGATTTTAAAATACGGTTATTTTGTCTGTTTTAAAAGGACCCAAATCTTGAGCACAGAGCTTTTGGGACTGGTGCGTAGGAGAGGCTGTGAGAGACAGACTCAAAGTGCTTTTGGTCCATTGTATTTGCATCTGGGCTTAATTAGTTGGTTAATGTTGGATAATTGAGAGTAAATATTGTAAAATACAATAAAGTAGTTCAGAGCCGAGTGCAGTTTGTTCTCAGCGTTGTAATTTAGTGCTGTGGTTTAAAAGCATAAAAAGACTGAATGAACAATTTAATACAAGTTAAACATCCACTGACCAACTGCAAGCAGACAGAGTCTACAAGGCATAGGCCACTATGAGAGTCTCATGGTTTGATAACCTTGAACAAAAACATCACGGTATCAAAATGTTTACTGTATTTTTTGGGCCATAAGTGAATTGTGAATTAATGTGTCTCTGTGTGTCTTTGTCCACACATAAGGTGCACCGGATTATAAGACTTACTGAAAATATTCTTCCCAAGTGTGTAATATCACTCCGCCCCTTCACGTACACAGCTCTCTCTATCAGTCTCAGTCAGGAGGACAGAATAGTTGGACTACACTGCCCTGTTTCTAACAAAAGGCCAAAATAAACATAACTTTTATATTGAATTAACTTACTAGGTTTATTGTTGCTAGCTTGTACTCTGGATGCAGGCTGCCTAAGGCTCCCACATACTCAGGCGTACTGTGCGCATACTGTGAGCTTGGTGGACTCAGCGCTGACTCTCTACAGAACATTTACCCTTCATAGTCGAGCGTACTGTTGCCTACATTTCTTGTGGGAAATTCCTACAATTCCCACACTTTCTGCCAGTGGGACGAAGCGCCAGAACAGATGGTAAAATGTGTGATTAGCTAGCTGAGCACCTAGAGCCGTTTCTTTTCCAGCAGACTCCCACCACACACCTGTCAGTGAGAACAGAGAGGGACTGTGATGACGCGTGTCCTTCTGACCGCCTGATTGGAGCAGCTCAGGGTATCAAGCTCGGTGTCACATATAAAACAGTTTGAGGTAAAAACTTCTTGTTTCCGTGAAGATTGAGTCTGCCTCAAGTACGCGCAGACCTCCGCTGAGTGAACTACTCCCAGTATGTGGGGGTCTTTACATGAATGTACTTCTAGTTTCAACATTACAGTCAGGCAGTCTTGTAGACAACTCAGGGACCTGATCAGGTAGTGACACAGTGTACCGTAATGCTCAGAATATTCCATTGAGCAGAGTGGCTTCATTGCTAACCACAGTCATACATACATATACATATACACATTATATACACATTATATATATATATATATATATATATATATATATATATATATATATATATATATATATATATATATATATAGGGCAAACCATACATTTTTGAGAAAAATTAAGGATTTAAAGTGCGCTTTTATTTAATAAAGAGAAAATACAATTATTGATATGGCTCCTAAAATAATGTGACATAATTACTTCAGTTGGACTTTTATCTGTAGCATTTTATCTTAAGCAAAACTATTAAAGAAACACTAACAAATCTAGTTTTTGTTTTTAATAGATAACAATATTATTTTTCTATTTCGGCATGGAAATGCATCCAAACAAAGAATTCCCACAGTTTTCTGTCTATAAACGCATCGCCTAGGAGCATGTACGTGTTCGGGTTTTATAAAAATCCCATAAAGGTTAAGGACAGATTGACAAAAGAAGATAATTATTGGAATGATTTGCTCTTTTTCTGGGAGATTTAAAATGATTACTTCTATCAAATAACATGGAGCAGATCTTTTTTCTTTGATGTGTTCCAGTCCGTAGGAAAAGTAAACTCAGAACCGGTCTAAATGGTATTGGTAGGTGAGATCTCGTAGAAACACCCAAACCAGTCTTGGCCACAAAAGGCCTGATTGTTATATGTTAGTATGTTTATTGCACAGAACATTATACACTGTTTTTGTTCTTTGACTATCTGAGCCTTTGTTTCAAAGCAACACTTTTTAATGATAAAAATCCTGCAGATCTTAGATGGTGAGAGTTGGAGTGGACTTTACAACGATGATGATGAGGTGCGTTATCGTGGAGCGAAAGGGGGGAAAAAAAGAATGAGCTACATGGTTATCTATGTTTCATTAGTGCAGCACAAGATGGCAAGAATGCAAATCGGAGACAACAGCATCTTGATACCATTAAACAGAAACTTGCCTTTGCTGCTCTACAATCATACATCAGCTCTGGATTTGCATATTCAATGTAATCAGTGATAGCCTAAGTGTGAACACACCTGTTGCAGCAAAGCAGTGTTGTGGTGTACTGTAATCCGATGTAAATTTCTTCTCCTAGTGGTGATTTATAGTTCGCCTGCTATGAATTGCTTCTCCTTGAGATTCCACCACAGCTCGGCACAACTCGGCATCCTCACAAAAGGAGAGGAGAGGAGTTGGGCTCATAATCCCGCTTGAGGAGGCACTAACTTGCCCATCGTGTGGAGTTCTCAGCGACAGAGAGAGAAGGAGTGAAGGAGCTACTGGCAAGCTCATCGATCAAAGACTGGGAAATGTCAGACGGCAAGTACAAGGCAGAGTTTTTAACCAGCCCTCACATCTGCTAGAGGTGTACCTCACACAGTTACTATGACTAAGAATGTGTTCTTTGTTACAAAATGCTTGAGAACACGAGCAGTTTCCAAGCCTTAACTTAATTCCATGAGGTCTTATCTGGATTTGTGATATTTCCTCCTCTTATTCCCCAGTTAACAATCATCTTGTGCAAGCAACATTTATGTAGATGATCCAACAAGGAGGGATTGAGGAAAAAACAACAGCTACAGAAGCTTTAAAATCTATGCCTGCAAAGATTTAAATCTGAGGCTTATATGGAGTCTTATACATCGCACACAATTACTGTCGGTGAGGACAATTATATTACACAACTCCAAGATATTTTTTAGTCTCCAGAAAATGTTTTTTTCTGTAATGTACTGTACCCACAGGCCTTAATTCCCCAAAGCACTGACACTGTTTACTTAAAGGCACCTAAAATGTTCCACAATCTAGCAGATAATTGCAAAGAGAATCCAAATGGCAAACTAATTAAACTCTGTCCTTTTTTTTAAGTGCTGCACAGTGTGATGGAGAGCCACGGCAGGACGCCACTTCTGTTGCACAGGAGGTCAATATTCCACCCTTCATTTTCAATATAAACAACAGGCTAGGTGCAGCTACAGATATGAGGACAAGGGAGAAGTACCACTGGATACAGGAAGACAGGACAGTTATAGAAGCAGTCAGGAAGAGTGAGAAAACACAAAGGACAGGGAGAATGAGAGCGAGAGAGAGTAAGACGAAGGAGGTGGCCGTCAGTCCAAGACATTACCCTGCTTTTGCAGACTACAATGGAGATGATGTGTGTTCTTTCATGAAGTATTCATGTGTATATCTATAGAACCAGGTAGAAAAATGACATTCCAATTAAAATCCATCCAACATACAGGGAGGCCCATTCTACCTTGTGAATATTGATGATGTACACTTTGTAAGCTCTTCGGTATTTGTGGCATTCCCCACGTGAGCAATATTAAACGAGGAAGTTTAAAGGAAATCTAGGAGATTAACACACAATGGTGGGGCAGTGTTTTTTTTTTTTTTTGTTTTACTCTGATAATTTGGCCCGCCATAAGTAGTTCAGCTGTACAGTTTAATACTTTGATCCTTGGTAAATATGCAGTTCAGGATCTTGCAACGGCGGTGTCTTTATTTCGCAAGACTGTGTAAGAAAACAAACATCCAGCGTACAAAAGTCCAAGCCCATTCATGAACCCATTAATTCATATCAGGTAGAATATTTGTGGCTTAATAGTTCAGCAGGTTGTCACTGGAGATCCATTCCTGCCAATTTTCCTGCAGATAAAACAACGGAACAGTTTACATATCATGCTTTTCGATTCTTCCTTTCACATTGAAATCATTAATTTGTGCTCTATATAAAGTGGAAATGCAATGCTTTGGTCTGAATTCCTCATTAATTTACCCCCGCATTCCCTCTTTTTTACCCCTGTTCTGAGGAGCTTCTGAGAGCAACTCGTTTTTGGTGACGTCTCTTTAAATCCAAAACATTTAAAGAGACGGCAACCCCACCACCCCCACCACCATAATGCATCAAGCAATTAATGTGTTCTGTTCTAATCAAATCAATACTACTTTTCACAAAATGTGCATGCCTGATTCATCATAATGGTACAAGTACCATGTGAGTGTGTGTGTTTATGCGTGCCCACATCAGTAAAATTTTGACATCTGAAAAAAATTATTTTTTGACATATTGACCAATATGTTAAGTGTAACTCATAACAGTTAAACTGTTGTATTTGTGTTTTTATCATTATACAGAGAAGAGTGTATAAGGACCCACAGGCTGAACAGTCCATTGGGGTTTGTAAAAAGGCTACTGTTGGCTTTTCCTATTGTTGGGGGGGGGATAGAGATGGGTGAAGTACTGGCCGAGCTGGGTCTACCCCCTCATCAACTAATCACAGAGTCCCAGACTAGATGGGGTTTATGCCAAAAGATGACAACAAATTTCTGGAACAGGAAAAGGCGATAGCTCGTGTCTTGGGTCTTCCATCTTTTGCCCACACTGCAAATCATTTACGTTTCAGAATCTATGGTTAAGGTTGTTAGACATCAAGAAAGAAAAAAAAAGACTGCAAGAATGTACAAATGATTCTGCTGACTTGGCAATGAATGTGTGTTTGGAACATGGCTTTAATTTTATTTACATATCAGGGATTTGGTAAAATAGGGTTTTGTATATAAAAGTTATATTTTCTTGAAATGTACGTTAAGTCTGATGAAACTATGCTTTGCATTATATCCATCCCGAAAAGAAGAAATTGTTTTGGTAATAGCGTCCAATGTTGAATTTTTGTTTAAGGAAATTAATACTCTAAATGGGAAACCTTTTCACCCCAAAAGAAGGCACTTTCTATTCTATATTGTTAATGTAAAGTTAGTTAGAAGTTATACACGTGAAGTGAAACCTCTTCTTAGATGCATGCTCAGAACTGAGAAAATAGCTCTTTGTGTAATACTTGGTGTTTTATATACATATGCTGTTTAGAATGGCATCTTGTCTAACAAGCATGTTTCACAGCTTGTATTCAGCTGCACTTTGAATTCAGGTCAACTCCCACAAAGGATGATTGAAATAAAAAGCAGGTTTTTAAAATGATTTCTGTCTTTTGTAATTTTTCTTTAAGAAAACGAGAAAAAAAAATCCAATAAACTAAAATCAGATTTGTTATGAAATCTGAGATGTTTTTTTAAGACATATCACCTAGTCCTAATTGTAGCGTTAGAGTGCTTTGAAATACAGCGTTTTTTTATGTGTCCATTGCTATGCTTTATTGCTTTTATTTGCTAATGTGTTAGCCTGTGGCTAATAAGGCTTCATAAAAACGAGATGAGCCCAGCTTGTAAGGTGCAGCTGAAACCACTCCAGCCCGAGCATGCATAATTTCTGTCTTGTGGGTGCCATAGTGTAATCAAACGATGTTAGGTCTAACAAAGAATTCCAGGAAATAAGGGGAGAGTAATGAAGGCCGCACTCAATGACAGCACATTTTGCAGCTGTAATTTCAACGGCAATGATATTCCATTTGAATCTCAACAAGCCTTAATTTTATCAAGCATAACCCCTCGGAGCTGAACGATGTCAGCTGTTCACGCTGTCGGTTTAAATGCGGCCCTCTTGAGACAACAATGTGGCCAGTGACATTTAATTGGAGAACAGGAAAAAAAAGTTACAGCGGCGACAGAGAGACAAAAGGCACAAGGAGATTTCTCAGACGACTTCCTGTTCATCAAAGAGATAAATAAAAGATGATAAACATGAATTAGAGAAGCCATTTTTGTCTGCGGACCTCTCTCTTTCGAGTCCCTTTGACTTTGAAAAATATGTCTCTAAATTTAGCATCAGATTTATCAAGCTGAGGCAATCCAGGGAAAAGAGGGACTTGGGAATAGAGAGTGCAAAAGACAGAGACAAGGTTGAACGGTATCTAAAAGACAGGTGCAGCGGCAAAAAGACTGAGGGTGGAGGGAGGGGGGGGGGGGCATTGTCTGTGAGATCCTGTCCATCACTTGCCACTTTCAGGATGAAAATATATTTTCGCTAATATCCACCCCATCCTCCCCTCACACACTAACAAAAATGCACGCACGAAACGTACAAAGCCATATGACGAGAAAGAGATGTGAATTTCAATTATGGAGGTAAGGAAATTAAATAGTGTTACAGTTCTAAATGTAACCAAGCAGATAAAGAGTTTAATCCTGGGAAGGGCTGGATGGATGAGACAAGAAGACAAATTCATTCACATACACACAGAAAAGCACAGATAGGCTTCCCCCAACAGAAAGCCAAAACGAAGGTCAAAAGAAGCTTTTCATTTTATGAATTTCCGCTTTCTGTCAACAAAACTGTCCACTCTGAGGCAAAATAGGGTCTCATTAAGTAAAAACACATATTACTATTATTGCCAGCGCTGTTAATGAATTCTCATCCGTAATTTATTTTCAATGCATTCGTAGATGTTTGGTATTGTAGTTGTTTTTTTTTTCCCCGTCTTTTTTCCAGAGGTCCTGTCAAAGTTATGCAAATTAATTACTTCACGGCTTGCGGCTTTTCAAATGTCTGCATTCCCCACGAACAAACTTTAAAACTACCTCCCCGCTCGCTTTCAAAAATTATTCAGAGTGCGCGCACAGTATTACTTATTTTCTGCTCGAATTATTCGCAGATGTACACTGTTTCCCTCTGACAGTTGAGGTCAAAAGGGAAAACATCTTGAGGTCGACGTTTTGTTTAGCTTGAAAACACAGAGGCCAACATAGGTTTACTGACTGTGTTCTGATATTCAAATGCAAACCACAGGTGAAATTCTAGCAGGAGAGACATTTTTTTTTATCAAATATGAAGTGTTTTACAGAGCGGCTTTGCCTCCTTTATCTGCTCTTTTTGTGCCGCCTTTTATTTGGAATCAATAGAATCTTGACACTCGCCAACTCAGCTCCTTCACTTACTTCTCCAGAAATGATTGCGACGAAATTGTCCTTGTTAGGATGGAGGATTTTCATAGGATGCAAATTCTTTAAAGCACAAAGCAGCCCGCAGCAGCACTCTAAAAAAATAAAATAAAATAAAATAAAAAAATACCCCGACTGCCAGGTCCGACTGCCGCTCTCACTGGAACATTGTTTCAGCTTGAAATCACACAAATGTTGCAATTATTTGCTGGAGTTTAACATTCGAAAGGTTAAAGCTTTCCTTTTGGCTGGTGAGGAAACTGCACTTGGTGCATGTTGGCAAACAAATTTAACACTCGGTGGATGGCGTCCAAATGAAAGCCGAACACCTTGCGAATTGAGATTCATCTGTGCTTATTCATTTACCAATACACACATCTGCTCTGTATTACATGGGAGATTAACTAGTTCTATTTGAAGGATTTATCCAAGTGGAGAGTCATCAGACACCTGTATTCCCTAATGACGTATGTAAGGACTCTCTCTCTTAGTCAATTAGTCAACTAAGTGCTTGTTACAAACTGCTTCCATTGGGCTACTTTCACTGACTTGTTTGTTGCCTTTCAAGCACGCGATTGCGCGGGATATCCCTTTCAAAGATTATTTCATTATGTGTGATCAAACGCGCTCGAAATGTCACAATAATTCATGTTGTGCATATATGGATTAATGTGTTGCAAATGGTGGTGTTCATTTAGCACAAGTTAATGAGGAAAGAAGGGGGGAAATAATTTGGCGCAATATAAATGCAAAGAGAACAGAAGGTCAAAGTTGGCCTAATTAAAAATGCAATAAAAATCTCCGAGTGCTGTAAAATTGCTGCATGTAGCTATCAATTAGAAATCACAAAATGTTCTTAGGCAGTAGCAAGCGAGGAAATGAATCTGTCAACACTTTTCATTATTGTATGATAACACGGGGGGGGGGGGGGAATCAAGTCACAGCATAACTGCTACAAGCTGGACTTGACCTGCTCGTGTCTGACTTCTGATTATTTCACACCCTCAGCTAGCGGCACGAGGAGAACAAATACACATTTTTTCATATGTGGGGATTTTTTGGGTTTGTTTTTGGCTTTTCCGGCAGAGTGTCAGCAGAGGGGATCTTCTTTTAATAAATCAAGGTAAAAAAATAAAAAAAAGCAGAGAAAAGGTCCACATCCATGGCACTGCTGTGTCTACCACATGTAGAGCGGGGTAGGTGCGAGAAACACATTTCCTGGTTGTTTTGCGACCGAGGACGTCGAAGGAGTGATGGCACACCTGCAGCGCAGCTGCAAAAGAAGCTGGATTAGAAGGAATAAATTACCAGCTGATGCGGTTGGAGCCGGCGTCAATCACTCTCAATCAAATTAGAATCTCCAGTTCCATTTAAAAGCAAAACGTTGCCCACCATGAGGCGGAGGCAGTTTCAGTCTAAATGGAGGTCTCAAAACATTGCCCTGTAAAATCTCCTGTACGGTGGAAAACTGTGAAGCTGTAAGCAACAAATTCAGAAACAGGCAAAGGTGTTGTTGGGAAGTTTACCAAGTCTAATGAGGAATGTGTTTTACCTTAATCCAACTGTTGGCACAATAAATCAAGTCTGTTACCTCCAACTATTTTATGAGAATGGAAAATAAACAGTAATTGTCCTGGTTATATAATGGCTTCAATTAGCCAAAGAAAAAAAATCAAAATGCTACCTAAAACATTTTAATTAAAAATCCGTGGTTAGTATTTGTGCTGACTGGAGTGGGTGTTGCTGTCAGGGTAAATGAAAGTGAGCTAAATACAAAGGTCAGTTATTCGAAAGGACTCCGACTTTTGTCAATGAGTGATTTATGAGTGGATGTGAAAGATAATTATGTTATTGTTTAGCCTTCTGTGAAAATAGCAAGAGCTATTAACACATGCTTGTAAACAGTATCTTGCAAAAAATCACTGTGGCTGTTATTATTAGCAATATGAGCTACAATCACCTGTTGTAGGTCTTTAGTAGCCGGGGTGGACCGCTATGAGATCCTCGTTACATGATAAATGAGTAAAAATGCTCATGTGACGAGATTCACGCCACATACTAGAATCTAAATAATTTATTTAAAACCAATCGGTCGTAGCTGCTGCTGCATGCATCCACATTTGCAAAAGCGGAGAAAAAGTGTAGTACCCTTTCAGCCAGCTGATCAGCAGTGCAGAGAAAATGGTAGGAGGAAGGCAGTGGTACATTGATATATGCTCCCTCCAGTCACTCGATTCCTTTTTTATGGATCTTTAAACAACTTTGGAACCACAATAAAGAAGTGATGGAAAACACCATTTAAAACCTTGAACTTGGTAACAGGTCAATGGCTAATTCTCACCTCATTAATAATAAATCAGATACATCGCTGGTGTGTGCCCCAGAACGAAGTCTGCTCATGTTGTTTATAAAAAGCCATTTTTATTGCACTTAACATCTTTTTTCCACTGTGCTATCTCCCCCCAAAGCACTCAAACGTGAACAAATCTGTTTCGTCAGCTTTGTGTTGAGCCACTGCTGCCATGTTAAGCATGAAAGGTGCTAATTTTGGGTCATAATTTGCCACTGGTAAAATCAGAACTGAAAAGCTGTTCATCCAAATTGAGTAATACCTATAATTAAGAGTCAGAACAGTTTGGATGCAAATGCCTGGCTTTATTGTAACAGTTCATTGTTGCTTTGTGAGGCAGCGGTTCTATAGTACACAAAGATGCATCGCTTTTGTTCCGACTCACTCTTTAATGAGTACTTTAACACACTCGCAGACACAAGCTCTATTGATATTGTTTACTTTACCGCCACGTGCCGATATTTTTCCCCTCCGCTCGTGCCAGATTGTGTCTGCTTCTGAATTCTTTTAGCAGCTGAATCGAATGCAAGAAATCTAATCTCTGGGACGGACACATAAACAGACAAATACAAATTATGCTGAGCCCATGTGAAAAACACAACACAAATTTATCCAGATGATAAAATATGATGCGGCTGACAGGGAGTCCAATGAAAAATTATTGGCATGAGCCAACATGTCAGCAGTATAATCGTGAATGATGTGCGGAAGAGAAAGGTCACGGCTGAGGACTGAGGCATTATGTAGAGGAACAGCTAAGCTCTTTAGCACTTTTACTCGCTGTAATTCAGAATTGCAGAGTCGGTGTCGAACACAAGCACACCATTTATTTTTTAGCAGCAGAATGTGACAAGTTGTTACAGATGTCATATCATCACGCGAAAATAAACATGCGACTTAAGCTCGGCACGGATAACAAAAAGTCCTAGAATGTTATAAATAGTTCATTGTTGCGGCGGTGAGTGACAAGACCCTATTGCGTGTGAGTGCATAGAAAAAGGCCAGGTGAGGGTCTTCACCATAAATGTGCAGCTGCATGCCTGACAGCATGTGCTGCTGCATATTCTTCCTGCTTTTGCGTTGTTATAAATCAGCCCACTGAATCTATCCGGCTCTTCCAGAACCTAACAATACCATGCAGATTTTCTGCCACTGGGGCCATTTGGGAGCTATTAAGCGCTGCCTTGGCAAAGTGCGAGAATAACAGTAGCCTTTTTCAGCAGCTCCCGCATCAGGTGGAAATCAGAAAAATGCAGTGCATAGATAGAAATCAATGTGTGATTCGAAACAAGTCAATTTTGCGTGTGTAGAAGAGAAAGCTCAGTAGTTATGAACGCTTTTAAAAGCCATATCCAGAAAACCCTTTTTTTTAAAAAAAAATCAAGAGTGGAATGAAACTGTAATGCAAATACTGTTTCCCAGATATGAATGTTTTAGTTTAGAATGTATTTACCGACCCCAGAACTAAAGCAGAAGACCTTGTAAAGACAGATGCTGGCTGAAGCTGGTAAAAGACATTCTCCTCAGTGAAATGAGTCCGGTACTGCCACGGCCAAGAGACCCCTCAACAAGGAAGAAGCTGTCACTCCTGAAGGAACTTAAAGACCCAGAAGAAGAACAGCCAAGTCAATGTTTTAGGGCAGCCATCACCCAGTCCTGATCTGAGCCCTACACAAGATTTAAAGGCAGACTTGAAGTTTTGTGAGCCAGCAAGGCGACCTACAAATCTGACTTGGTAACACCCACCCAGTCAGGAGGAACTATTCCAGCAAAGTGCTGTGAGGAGCTTTTAGGAAGGACACCCAAAACATTTTACTCAAATCATACAAATGCAATTCTATGTAAAACAGAACAGGAAGAAAATGGAAAAATAAGTTCTCTAAAATATTCTTTCTTGTTATTCTGGTATTTGGCAAAACAACGTTTTATTATTCCCAACTGACTGAAAACAACAAAAAATGAATGTCACATTTTCACAAAAGTCTGATTTAATGTCAGACAATGAAGAAATGTATACAGTGTAAATAAATGTCTCGTTCAATCATACTTTTGAGAGTGTTGCAACATCCAACTTACGAGACAAGAGGACACACACAGTGGCGGTTCTAGAACAAATTTACCAGGGGGGCCAAGGTGGGGCCAGTGTTTTTTTCACAGGGGCACAGAACAAACAAAAAAAAAACAACAACAATAAAATGGCAATATTTAACTGTGGAATAATATTAAGTGAGCCATTTGTGGCTCTGGAACTGCAGTTTTCAGACCCCTGATCTAGCAGTTGAATACTTTGCCCCCAGCTCAATACAGCTAAAGCTAAACGTGAAACATCTTAAGTTTTAAATTATTTTTAAGTAGAGTAAAACTGTATAGGTAAAATAATAATATTAATATTGGTCAAAGTGACCAATCAGTTATGGTTTCTTTGCCATTGCAAATAATTATGAGAAGTGTATTTAATATCATGTCTTTAGTACAGGGGCCATAACAGGGTTCAGGACCAGTTCTACAGGGGCATGGGCCCCTGTTGGCCCCTGTCTAGAACCGCCCCTGGACACACATCTTTTGTTTTTACCAATTTAACAAATCACACTGTGTTTAAAGAATATCCAAGTACAGGTTTGACTGGTACATGTACTGAAAATTAATTTATGGAATCCAAATTGATTAATAAACTTTAAACTAGTCATTCATTTTAGCTTCAGCAAGAAGTCACGAATCAAATTCAAATGTTCAAATTCAGCCTTGTTAGTCGCTAATGGTTTAGCCGATGACAATATTCCTAAAATGCTAACAACCCTTCTTTGTCTTGTCTGTAACTTTATTGGGATTTCTTTTAACTAAAATGCTGCCAGATCAATAAATTAAAAGTGGTTAAGGCTTCCAAAGCCTTTTGTGACCAAGTGTTTTTGGCCATCCCAGCAAGACATTTGTTTCTAATCAACTCACCAGAAAAGTGCAACCTGAGAACCACTTCCCCTCTTAATACAAAATAAAGACCCTCAAACAGATACAAGGTGTCCGCTAAAACCTATAGTTGGTAATCCTGTTTAGAAACACTTTTTGTTATACTGGGTGAAATGGTCCTTCTAGTCAATACATTATGTATTCAGAAAAAAGAGGTTAAAAATTTTGATCTCTGTGGGAGCTGCAGACCTATAAAAACTCTGACCAATCACTGCACTGCCATTCGTACCAAGGGACAGGGATTGGTCAGAGTTTTGGTTCTGCCCTCACCCCCCTCTGTCCCTCATGTTCTGGGGGAATCACCTTATCTATTGGTTGTCCCACATGCCAATCATTCAGTGTTGCCAACTCAGCGACTTTGTCGCTATATTTAGCGACTTTTCAGACCCCTCCAGCGACTCTTTTTCAAAAAAGCGACTAGCGACAAATCTAGCGACTTTTGGAGACTCTGACGTGAAAGCACGTATCGTTCATACTCTTGTCCTCCGGCGGCAGGTACTGCCGTGGGGCGCCTCCCCCGTTCTCCCCCTCCCGCAGGAGTCCCTCTCAGCGCTGCAGTCAGAGCCACATCATGTTTACCCTCAGCGTCCAGACTGCAAATAAAGCGCACATGCGCCGGGATTGACGGCGCAGGTTGATCATAAATAACTGAATTTGAAATATTTTATCTTAAATACATAATGGCATTTGATTCACACAGCCACATGTTCATGTTTTACCGTGATTTGTAGGCTCCTTAGTGGACCACAAGGGAAAAAAGAAAATGTTGAAAAAAAGTTGAAAGGAAAAAATTTGTAACTCCGCCATAGTTTCTCTTTATGGTTAATTTTGCCGGTCTCAAACCCGGGTAAAGGAGGAGGGTTAGTATTGTAATAAAATAAACATTAAAAAAAAAAAATAAAAAAATAAAATAAAAATAATAATAAATAAACATTAATAGACAGAAAAAAAGTAGCTCTATATATATTCTGAGTGTTTTTACTCACTTTTTGTCTCTCTCTAACGAGGTTATTTCTCACACAGCGTCAATAATATGCACATCACATCATGTGGCAGATTATGCAAATTAGGCGATGACGTCATTCAGCGACTTCTAGCGACTTTTAGCACAGCCAATAGCTACTTTCCTTACTGAGGAGTTGGCAACACTGCAATCATTGTGAAACGCTCACAGAACGCCAGTGGTTCGTTCTTTGATAGTTTCTGCTTGCTGGCTGCACACTTCTAGTGTTTATTTATGCCATTAGCTTAGCGGTTAGCTTCAGTGTTAGCTATTCATTGTAGCTCCGCTGCTCTCATGGTATACTTTGAAAATGGCTGAGAGTCCCAAAAACCAAACAGCGTACAAGTTTATGAGAAGGAGAGGAAGGCCTCCGTAGAAAGAAATAAGACCAGAGTTGATTTGGGAGATTTTTTTCAGGCGATCCCCCTGATGAGCAGAAGAGCAAAGAAAGATGGTCTTGCGCACGCAGTTATTCAAAAGGGACTTTGGGAAATGTCCACAAAAGTGGCCAACCCTAGCTTTAAGGTGTTTACATCTCTATCCGAGGCTCATACTAATAGTTTATACTTACTTCATCAGAGGAAGCCACATGCCCACAGTCACTGTATAACCCTTTGCGTAACAGGCTTAACATTGACAATATTTATTATAGAGTTTTAACATCCTCGATCACATTACACTCCTAAATTTAATAAAATTTGAATTTAAGAATCCAACCATCTACATGGATTCAGCTTCGGCAATTTTATATGAGAGAGATTAAACAAACACCTGTGCTTCTTAGTAAAGATGGGTGAACAATAGCGCAAGTTCTGAAACACATAACTGCACCACTAATCATCAAAAGCACAGCCAATGATTCAAGCCCTGGAGATCTTGAACATGGATGCTCCAGGAAAGAGACATTTGATTAAAAAACGGCCAACACCAAGCTTTTTGTACCCTCGCTACTAAAGGCGCTGCCAGAACCGGCACAACTAACAACCAGACAGCTGAAAGAATATCGTAATCAGAGGGGCTGCTGCCCTAGAAAACAACAAAAGAGAAGATTCTGGACGGCACATTAGAACCACAGATATGAACTGTCACACAATGTCAATGTGAGAAAGAGCGCTCTGGCAGGTGGGATTTCCAATATCTAACCCTGCAAATGACAACTGGATCCAATCATGGCAAAACACTGGGGTGAGTTGGACAGGCAATCTTCCAATCAGGCGGACACATCCAACACAATAATGATTACACTTAGGCTGTACTTTTACACTTGGAAACAAACTGAAGAAGTGCTGTATTGATTGAGTGTTTAAAAGCTATTGTTGAATGAGTAAAAGACCACATTAGAAAACACAACACATCAAATCTGCTCTGTAACATTCTGAGCTACTATTTCTTATTGAAATAGAGAAAATCTGTATAAAGTACGCCTTATACTTTTCGACATTTTGTCAAACGAAAGCGACAAACTTCAATGTGTCTAATAAATCAACACAAAGTAGTGATAGCTACTTCAAGGGAAGGAAAACTATGTGTAGTTTTAAAACATTTTTAAACAAAAACCTAAAACATGAATACCATTAAATGCCTTCAATAAAGGATATGTGCAAACTTAAATATAACCTATGCTGATTTGGTCCCGTAGAGGGATTAATGGTGGAGCTAACATTGCACATAGAGGCAACCTTAGTCAGTTGATGTAATTGCTATATCTCAGTCTTTGTTGTATTAGTTTTAGGAAGCATAAAGCAGAAGTGCATAAAGATCAGTAGGTAAAAAAAAAAGGAAAAAGCTAAACTTGACAGCAGGAGGGTGTCTCCGACCGTACCGTGGCGCTCACCATCCTTACTGAGCGTGGCGTGTCTTTTTATTTATTTCCTGCATTCCAATCAAACATGGACTGAAAAAAGGTCAATGTTAAAAAATTAGAAATGCATTCCTCATCAGCCTCTCGAGCTGCCAAAACAGCTCCCTGAAGTGATGACTTTCAAAGTTAAGTGCTCCTCCGCCTCGCTGACAATCTTTGTTTTTCACCCTGGATTGGTGCAGACTTGAAGAGATTGGAAGTTAAAAAAAAAAAAAAAAAAAGGATCAGACTGGGGAATCCACCTATCACATTATTGCAGCGGCTAATTTAGAAGAGTGCTACAGCTGAAGAGGGCCCAAGGTCAGTGTCACTGCTAGTTTGTGATGACCAGAGCCACTTAGTTCGTGACACTGCTGTGATGAGAGACCACTAAAAATCAAATACTAACAACCAAATGGAGTCAATCTTTTTCTCATTTATGCTTGTAGGAGCAGAAACATAAAAAAAAAAGCGGTATTGCAAAACGTTTCTATTTCTTAGAAATCCCCCAATCCCAAAAAGAAACTTGTCAAAACATTTTCCGGTCATAACAACTCATGACCATCCAATTCTGATCAGGCATCAGTTATAGCTACCGATCAAGACATCCATTGTATAATTGTCTCACAAATGCCCTAAGCATAGCAGGAGAGATTCAGAACTACCAATTTGGTTAGATAAATACAGTTTAAACACTTAATTATGTACATTAGCTTTTAACAGTAAGGTCAAATTAAAGCAATATAGAGTATGATTCTGAACTTAGAATCAGAAAGCTATGAAAATCAAGGTAACCTCTGCTCATCGTATCTCACACGGTGGAACAGATCTGTATAAAACAGTTCATACTAGTGTAGTTTTGTTTGTTTTGTGCTGGACTTTTTATGGTATGAAAAGGAGCTGTCTGCTCCGACATATTGGATCGACAACTTGTTGTTTTGTTCACGCTTTGACAATATATGATTTCAAGTATTTTTTTCATTCTTCTCATAATATATTGGAACAAAATATGTATATTATGTAATTATGATTAAAAATATCCTTCAGCGAGAAGTCACCTAAAGATATTTTGGAGAGCTCAGGGGTAATCCAATGCATGGCCAGCAAGGTTTATAATTGTCATTTGCAAAAAGTGTTATTAAAACAGCTTGGATAAACATGAAGAGGGCAGAAAAGGTAGATGTACACCGGTGAGAAATTCATCCAATCTGTCTGAGGAGACCTTTAAAGGGACGTAATGACGTGACTCTGGGGAAGCTCTCTGGCTGTGGAACATCAAACCAGTTGTCAGCTGGTTCTTTCCAGCACCAGCGTAGGACTACGGGAGACGAGTGAGACACTGGCTCTGATTTTAATAACTCCGTATAGTGTGCAGTTTGGCAAAGTACAAATATTGGACCAAGACTCTGTATCGACAGAAGCTCTGTCTTAAATAATCGATATCAGGTACAACCCCGAGAGCAAACGGTGTAATTTACACTTCAAAGGTGGTAACATTATAACATGCTTCCTCCGCGTGAGTCAAAAGCTTTCTCCCGGGAGACAAAAGTTGCCGTTCCATCCGACACCTCAATGCTTTTGGACCGAATCACCCTTCCCAGTGCAGCCGTTCTTTCTCTGGACGCCGTTTTTCCGTTTCTTTTAGGAGGTTAATAACTGAAGGCGAACAACAAAATCCCTGTGATGCGCTCGCTGTACTTTACATTCATGTAAATGCTGAACTCGTGTTTGCCCGTGTTTGTTTGTCTTGTACATGTGTCGGTGTATGCACATCCTTTGATAAGAAGTCTTGAGAGGTGCTGTGAAGGGCCATGCCCTCCTCTCCTGTGCTCTCTCCTCTCTATCCTGGCTAGCAGGCTGTCCTCATTACTGTCAGTCAGCATCAGGTTTAGCAGTGCCAGGCTCCTGCACAGCCCTCTGTCCTTTCTGCCCTGCCAGCACTAGCCTGCCTGACTGCTGCCATTGGTAAGCATTGTAAGAGCCCCCTCAATCCCCTAGAAAACCTAATTACTCTCCACCCGCAACCAAGGAGACCAGAGCAGAAAAGAGGAGAGGCAGAGGAAAGAAGAATCGCACACATCCCCTCCATTTATAGGCGCTCTGGCAATTATTCAAACAAAAGAAATGTGTATTCATATTATATCTGCGGCAAAAAAAATAATTACACTAGCATTCACTTTTACAAATCATTTATCTTTCCATTGAAGCATAAATATTGGCTGAAAGCACTGTGGGGGGAAAAAAAAGAACACAGGATACATTTAGGAAGTGTGAAATGAAAAAAATAAAAAGAGCCATGCATGAATCAAACTGAGCATTGCTTTGACTACCCGTTAACTGGGTCACTCAGTTGGTGATTGTGTCTGACCACCAAACAAACAGTCATTCATATGTCTCTCTGCTCTGGCCCCGTTTTCATTTGGAGCAGTTCCACCGAGGCCGCTGAAAGCGAAGGAGCTGACGGGTCAGGGATTTAAACCCATCTCCAGCTTCGACACAGCAGCCATTACCACAGAGGGAGAAAAACTCCTTGTGTCATCCTCTATCTGAGGGCGGGTTTGTTTATGTTGCCTGCGTGGCTCCATTTTTTATTTCATCTTTTTTTTTTTTTTTTGTCCAGGTTCGAGAGGAGTGTGACAGTGAAGAATTCCCATCAACTTGCTTGTCACTTTTCTGACATCTTAGTCAAAGTTTTCTTTGGTAGCGCTCTGACTGCCTCTTGGTCTCCCCCTCCCTGTCTTGATGCATTTAGTGTCAGTTGTAAAATCCATTTTCAAAAGTGCATTCACAGAGAAAAAGTGAAAATATTTCTTCATCTGGTCGCGCGCCAAAATAAGACCTGTGCCACACATGCCTTGAAATTCAATGTCAGGTTTGGATAATAGTCAGCACAACATAACATTCCCCCATACCGTGAGGTATCTACACATCAGAAATGCCTCGAAGAAATGGAATGTCTAATAAAGAAAGAGCCTTCTATCATAGCTGAAATGTTAGTGAGAGCTCATTGTCGTGAACTGCGATGCTCATCAAAGATAACGACGCAGCATTCTGATGCATTACACTGTAGACTTTTGTCCTTGGATATTCTCTCGGACTCGTGCAGCTGCGCGGATCCGAGGTTGGAACGGGAAGCTGGTGCTTTTAATAAACTCGCAGGGACATTCAAAGGGACTGGCAGCTACAGCGGTTTCATTTTCCCAGCAGTGAGCTGTGTCATTTAAAATAAGGATCATTTTGAGGAGGGGAATATCATATTGCTAAATCTAGATCAAATAACTGAGCAAGGCGCAAGGCTGGATTTACAAGGCCTTGTAATCTTTAAAGACTAAGAACAAAGTGCAGAAAATTGAAGGGAGAGGGTAAGACATGAGACGCAGTGAAGAAGAATGACAATGACAGACAAAGCAAAACAATAACTGCTTGAATGGTGGCAACATCTAGTGTGTGGTAAAAGTGCCCGTTCCCTTTGAAGCTTTCACAGTTTTGTCACATTCCGACAACAAACTTCAATGGACTTTATCCATATTTTATGAGATTAACTAAAATGTTTGCCAATTCTTTTTTTTTTTTTTTTTTGCAAAAACTGCCCGAGCTTCAGTCACTCTGATTTAGGGCTGGAGGATATAGAAAAAAGCGTATCGATAAAACAGAAATCACACTGACCGGGTTTGATAATGATCAGAAAATTCTAAACATATACTTTAAGTGCAGCCCTGGCCATTTTATGCTGTTGTTTAATGACCCATTTTTAAATAAAGAACACTGAATCCAAGCACAACCCTTTATTTAACCAACTTTTTACCCAAACTAAGTCTTAAAAAAAAAGAAAAACACGAGCTCTCTGAACTCTTTGAAGACTGGTGACAGAGCGGTCCTAGGTCTGCGATTGTGATTGGTTGGGAGGATGTGATGACTGTAATATTAACCTACATGACAGACGCAGCTTCCTTTAGCATGCAAAAGGAAGGAGAACTGTTCTTCTAGTGAACCTTTTATTTACCCTTTTTTTCTATTGAACCACACGTCTATCAATCGATTTATATTGTTATTGAATTATCGCCCAGCCCTACTCTGATTGGACAGCGTGAAGATCCCAGGTAAATGTGAAAACTCTAGATTTATGGATGGTTACAGCTAAAAGAACAGCCGCCTTTATACTAAGAATGCAGAAACCATCACAATATCAGTGTATGAAAAATGAATTAAGGGTTTGCAGTTAAGGCTGCACGATATATTGCAGCTTTATTGCTATTGCAACATCACTGTATGCAAAATCATTATTGCAAAGAACTGCTTGAACTGCAAAAAATATCAGCTAATTATACAACTTCCAGGCTCTCTATGTCAATAATACATTAGTTGATGTTTGTTTAATTCAGGGGAAAGGAAGGCATTTGGACGTCCTGGTAAAGTCATTAAGAAAATACCACTAAGTTGTTTTATATTCGTTAAAACAGCAGAGGCTGCCAGATGCACCTTTGTTAATAGTAGTTGAGATGAAAATAATAGTTATTTTTTCCCAGTGGCTGGATAAACTACTCATTATCTGGTGTCTGGGTTTGCAATGAATCTAAAGCGGTAAGAAATTAACACTGCTAAGTATATATTTATCGTTCACAAGTCATATCATTATCTTTCCTTTGAGATATTATCCGATTTTGCATGTTTTCCAATTAGAACCGTTTGATCAGCAGTTCCCACATTGCATGTCAATGCATGTCAGGGCGATGTGGGAACTCAGGCTCAAATAAATGTGTTTCACACTTCTAAGATTTATATTGGTATAGACAACGTCCGCTATCGCATGAAATCCCATTAAAATATATTGAAGTTGTGAAGCTGAAGAGGTGTATAAATATATCTATATTATACTGTACACTACCGTTGTTCTTCACACAGAAGAAGAAAAAAACAGGAGATCTAAATCCAATTTGGTTCCATCCCAAAGAGTGAAATGTATGTAACCTCACAACACCTGGCATTTTGTCTCTCTACACATAAAGCACACAGAGTCCCTGACAGAAATGTGTGGTATGCAGGCAGGTGGAGGAGGAGGGTACTGGTCAGTTTGCTATTCAGAGGAGAGCAGACAGAAAAGGAAGGAAAAAAAAAACGAGGGAAGCAAAGGGAATAAGAGAATGTGACGAGCACAGATGTGGGTGGCACGAAGACAAAAGACGGAGACCGACACAGAGCATAAAACAGTTTAAACGGCTGTAGAATTTAGACTCTGATGGTCGCCGGGCTTGTTATCCACCTTGAAAACCTCGGCTGTGTCGTTGTTGCTGTTACTGTACTAACTCAGCGCTCTTTCCCAGAGCTGAACATGAGAAGTTTTAGGAAAGGACTGTCAATGCAAACAAAATAATCACCTTCCTCCAAGTGTTGCTACAGCTGCTCCTCTGCAGCGCACATCGATTTAGGAAACAACAGAGCCTTCTTTCCGCGTCCCAAAGTCTGCGCGGCGGGTCGCGGGGGTGACGCGGCCCGACTCGGGCCTACGGGGCGCGTCTCTTTGAAAAGTGCAGCGAAAGGGTTACGCCCAGTGCTCCGTAAATCAAAGCTGCTCCCTCCTTTCATTTCCATAACAAGCCATCAGAACTCATCTCCCACTGAAGTGGCCACAGTCCCACTGGCAATTAAAATCATGCTGGGACATGTTATGCTTGTGTGTGACTGCACTGCGAGAAACAAAACCAGCGGCGGCGGCGGCGGTAATGACGCCAGCAGCTGAGTGGTAAATCTCGAGCGATGTCGGCAGAAATCGTCTTTGATTCCTCCAGGAAAAGAAGGGAAGAAAGAAAAAGAAAGGAGACAAAAATGTTGCGGGCCTCGTTTACGTGTTTTAGCCGTCTGAGTCTTACTGGGACGGATCAAACGGGGAGGCACGGGCGACAGTGAATTATCGCACCGCTGTCTGCTTCGCCGCTTTTTGTACACGGCTGCGGAACTAAAACACGAGGGCGGGCTGTTTGTGCGTTTGTGTGTTTAAGGAGGAAATATAGTTGTGCAAAACAAGAATTGTCTAAAACACACCAGTTGGAGGGGGAGCTACGTAAAGAATTGCACTTGATGGAACGAAAAAAAACCTCTGCTGTTCAGGTTTTGTTTTACTAAACACAGACGGAAAACGGAAATATTAAAGAGAAATGACTCCATGCTCCTGATGACGCGCATCACGTTCTGTCCAATTCAGCTCAAAAAAGCAATTGATCAATCACACCTTACAATTACTTCACAGCTATTAATCCAAGCAGCATGTTGCATCTCATGAAAACGATAATCCTCTGTTTTTACACTTGCCAGCCACTTATCACATCTGCTAAGCAATTTCCAGGTGTGAACTCGGTGTAGAGCTTGGAACAATGCTTTGGAGAGCAAAGTAATGCGTGTCATGGATGATTTCTGTTCATCCTATCTGTGTTTGTATCCATGTTAAACAACAGCTCCGATAAATCCTAACTAAGCGTCCGCTGCAGGCGCCGGCATCCAATATGATCGTCTTTTGCCAGTAAGCCCGGTGGATAAAGAACTGTTTGGTCGGTGTGGAACTAAATGCTAAGATGCTGAAACCTTTACAGAGCAATCCTGGCATTCTAAAGCCACGTCCAGCTGCCTATCTAACAAAGCCTCGGCTATCCCCAGACAGGCGAGGAGGAGGCCAGGCATAAATGAATGTGCATAAAGCACTTTGCATCACATCATGATTGTTTAATCCTTTCATTCGCCCCTGTCAATCATCTTCGGATGCAAACTAATCTCGGGAATATTTGCAGGCCGGCCTATAGTGATACCTTTGACTTCTTTCCTTGTAAGCACAACCTCTGTTTAAAACACAAAATGTAAAAAATAATCTCAGATAGGCTAAGGTAGGAGGACATTATTCATTTGTAATGTATGTGATGGCCTGCATTTCCTCAGCCTGTTCTCATTGATTGACGGGGCCGGTGGTTATCTTCCCCTTTGTGCCCTTTAACCATATTGTGGTGCAAATGGACGCAAAGAAACATAAGATTCTTCAAATCATGCATATACATGATTCTCAGAGGCAGGCTTTAAATATTAGGGGTAAATATATATATATATATATATATATATATATATATATATATATATATATATATATATATATATATACACGTCTGGGATCTATTTACTGTGCCTCACAAAACTATTTTTGTTCAAAGTGTTTTATTGGGATTTTACATCATAAAGCTGAGCAAAGTAGTGGATAGCAATGGAGGAAAATGATTCATGGCATATAACGGTATGAGAAAAGATTTAAAGAGCGGCATGTAAAGCCCTTTGTTCCGATGCCCTTAAATAAAACCTAGTGCAGAAATAGAGTGTGCCTGTGTGTACGGTTATCTGAGTATAAGCACACTGTTCTGTGAAGACCTCAGAGCTTTGCTGGAGCAGACTGGTGAACAAGCAGCATCATGAAGACCAAAAAAAAAAACACAGTAGACAGTTCTGTGGGAAAGTAGTGGAACATTTTAACGCAGGTTTAGTTCATTAAAAGAAATCCTAAAAACACTATCCGAACTGTATCACCCTGAATACCCCGGTGGTGGCAGCATCATGCTGTGGGGATGTTTTTTCTGATGCTGGTGATGCTGAGTTGATGGGAAGATGAATGGAGCTACACACCGGGTAATACTGGGGGTAGAGCTGCTGTCAGGACAATAACTCTAAACATACAGCCTGAACTACAATGGGACGGTTTATCCCTGCGTTAGAATGGCCCAGTCAAAGTCTTCACCTCAATCCAGTTGGGATTTGTTACACTTAGTTTATTACATTATAATAACACTAAAGGATGTTTGAAGTTGTAAGGTGATACTAGGCAGAAAAGGTTCATGGGGGGTGAATACTTTGGCAAAGCACTGCAGAAGTAATGTTCTCTGTAATTAATTCACGCAGCAACATTTTGTTCCACTTTATTTCAGGTTTATGCTACAGAAGTGGATTTGTGTTTTAGTATAAACCAATGACTGCCGTCGAACCAGCTTACGACTCTCAACAGTCCGTGTTTTGGGGCAGTGTCAGGAATGACTGCTGATACAAGTTGCTTTTTTTTTTTTCTCTGATCCTGTCATCCCGGCGCAAACGCCCCCCCCCTCGCTTGTTTACAGTGAAACGTCCTCCTTGTTCACCTTCACCTCCTGCCTGTTTTCCAGCATTACGCTACGTGATGTACATACTGTACGGTTTGACCATATTGCAGCACTGAGCCGTGAGAGGTCACCGGCGAGGTTGGCGCTGAAGTCGTCGTTAACTCGTGAGAACGCCGATTGGTCTCGCCGTGATTTGCTCCCCGAAGCCCGGGCTACTGCGGTACCTGCCAAGCCGAGCTTCTTTAAACAAAAAAGCCAACCTATTCAACCGCTGCACAAGCAGCCAAGCGGGCAGACAGTGGAGGCAAAAAAAAAAAAAAAAAAAAAAGGGACAAAAGAAAGCTCATACAAGACAGAGAGGACTTTAAAAATAGGAACATCTGAATGGGATTTCTTTCAGAAGTCTTAAATCAGCTCAACCAAACCACTGCAATGTTAATCTATTGGGTTTAATCCAATTGCTTCAGGAACCTCTATAGTCCACTTTCAATGAAACAATTTTTCTATTCTCACACGCTTACTTTATGGCTATTAAACAAATCACTCTTGTGGCGTTTTCACTGTGTCATTATAACGCCAATTATGGAAAGTATTTTATTTTTTTTTAAGAAAAATAACACAGGACTTTCCTTGAAGTTGTTTCAAAAGTTAGTAGACTGCTTAGGGAGAGCATTAAACTATAAGCAAAAACCCACACGGCAAGCTGACTCACTTGTTCGCCTAATAATTGGTTGCATCATCAAACATCCAAGTTGTTGTATCGCACCTTCAACTTCTATTAACAAAGCTCAGATGAGATGAAGTTAAGTCGATGTGCTTGCCGTGTAAAGAAAAAGTGGAAAAACACCGGTTGTTTCTTAGCCACACGCCGATATCCTTAAGTCACAGTGTGCTCTGGCTCTGAAAGCCTCCACTGCCAATTCCTTATTTGAAACGTGAACAAGTCTTTAACAATGCCCCTCTCTGTGATCCAGGGAAAAGGAGAAAATCTATTATCGATTTCCACCTGGTTTAGGTAGGTGGGGGAGGGAAATCCCCCGAAAGTGATGCTGAATGGCGCTACAGTGCACTGCGCTATAGCCTTGCACATTAATAGCTGGTGGATGGTATGAGGGCCATGTCAACAAAGCCCGACTACTCCACCGTGCCATCTGCACATGCTGAATATTTAATTGTCGGCAGAACCGCTCAAGACCAGTAATCAAGAAAAGAAAAGATAATACGCATCATGAAGAGCTTGTGTGACAGTTCCTGCATGATTGGAATATGGCTTATTTCTTCAATCACCCATTGTTTCAGGGCTAATTGTGACAATTTCGGCATGCATGCGGCACAATAAAGATATTTCTAAATCACTCGTGTCATTCAGTCTCATTCAACTCCGGATGTGACAAAAGAACTCCCGACTTGTAATTCAGCCAGTAAGTGTAATTCATCACTGTCAGCTGGGAGTCAGCATTCAGTTCAGAGAAATGTATTCAGAGAAATATCAGCCTAATCAGTTAAAAATAAAACTTGGCCTTTTATATCAACGTGTTTCCACCCCAGACATTTTAACAGCCAACAAAAGACAGGAGGATCTGGATTCTTTTCATCCAGCCCAAGAGTCGAAACTCCTTACAAACAAGTAATACGCGGCTGCCTCTGCCTTCATACCGCTGCTGAATAAAACTGCGGCAACAGGACTGAAAAGCACCACAATAAGGAGAAGAAAGAGACCGTAACATGGTAAAAACACGGAAAAGATGCCAGATTTAAAACACCACAGAAACAAACGCAACCAGCAGATTCCTTCCTCACCGCTGAAAGTTTCCCCTCAATCATCTGTAGCTGGAAGCGCTTCGGTAAAACAACACGGCCGAGCTGAGGACTGAATCTTTGCGTCTCTCTAATAAGCCCGCGTGATCACAACAAAACTTAGCAGGCGACATGAAGCACGATCATTTTCTAGGAGCACGGCAAAGAGAGAAACTCGTTCTTACCTTAGGCTGGGCGCGACGGGGAAAGGCAACCTTAGGATCAATCTGGAAATGAGAAGAGAACGACACGTTGGTTGTGGATGGAAGAGCTGTGTCCGCAGAACGACCACAAGTGCAACTGCTCACAAAGCCACAATGTTTGGGATCCGCAATAATGCTTAATAATATTTAATAGGGGGTTTAAAAAAAAAAAACGAGGAAAATAGAGCAACGTTGCTCTGAAAAGAAGCATTACAGAGATAAAGGGAACAAAAGGCTTATGGGTATTGAGAAACATTCGGTGGACAGATGACACCGAAACACATTTTTTTGGTGTACATAAAAAGCTCTGTGTCCGTAGGAAGGAAAAGGCCATTTTCCAGTATACTTTATCCCATCAGTAAAACACAAAGGTAGCAGTGTCATGGATACATCGTGTTTAGAAAAATCTATAGTGGATAGATGATATTGAAGCTTTTCAATATTCTTTAAATCAACTGCCTTGTTTCAGGAGAAAGGAAAATACAGTTTTTCAGCTAAATACCCTTATCCTATCTGCATAACACCAATTTAGTTTCTTTTTTTTTCTAGTTGCAGTTGTCTGAAAAAGTGTGTTGAAGAAGAGAGAGCACCGATTCCAGGTTAGCCTTATCCCATCAGTAAAACAAAGCGGTATTAGTAGCATGGATTGACCCTTCGTTCAAACGTATTTAGTGAATAGATGAGGCCAAAGTAGATTTTTTTTGTCTTAGAAACCAACATCTCCATGTCATGAGAAAGCAGAATACTCTTTGCCAGAATAATAATCTTATCCCATCAGTGAAATATAAGGGCTGTGGTAGTCATGATTGATCATATTCTGACAAATATTTAGTTCAGAGATTTTTGTCCATGGGTATCAGAAAACAATCTTACATCATAGTAATCTTATCCCATTAGAAAAGAACGGGTGTGGTAGTAACATGGTTTGGTTCTATATTGATAAATTTAAGCCTGGATGGAAAACTTGTCATTGCTAACAGAAAATTAACTCTGACATGCACGACTGAATTGTTGGATGGATTGACAAGGACATCTCTGACTCAACTAAAAGACATTGTTAGACAATTCTTAAAGATAGAGTGGACGATTTTTCTGTAAAAGTAGGGAAGTAAGGCTCAAGTCCCTTTTTGAATAACTGTGCATGTACAAGACCATCCTATCTGCTCCTCAGGGGGATCACATGAAAGAATCTCCCAAATCCACTCTGCTCTTAATTCTTTCTACTGAGACCTTCCTCTTCTTCTCATAGCCGTACACGGTTCCCTTGTTGCGACACTCAGCCATGTTCAGAGTATACAGTGAGAGCAGCGGAGCTACAATGAACGGCTGAAACTGAAGCTAACTGGATAAGTGAAGAAGAGCGCAGCCAGCAAGAGGAAACTAACAAGGAACGAGCACAGATGTCGGTGTTACGTGAGCGCGCGTCACAATGATTGGCATTTGGGACAATCAATAGATAAAACGATCCCCCCAGAACTCCAAGCCGAAAAAAGATCGTCCACTGTGCCTTTAAGTTTCCGAGGCGTTTAATCAAAGAATCCCTCTAGGAAAAGACAGTTAAGGCAAAGTCTTGATCTAAATTCATAAAACGTCTTGCTTAGCCGACCTAAACTGAGCATTTCATAACAGGAAACTGGCAAGAATTTCAGAGCTGATGCTGTTTAGCTTCTTTAACCGAATGTAAAATGCTAACCAAATGTCCAAAAAAAGCTGGACAAGGAAGTCACATGGGATAGGTTGACATTGTCTTGCCATCTATATTCTATATTCTATATTTCTAAACTAAAAAGATTAAAAAGCACTTTTATAAAATGTTCACTACTGTAGACGCAATACATAAAATCCTGCAGGCTCAAAGTACATTTAAGCACCACGGTTAATTGGCAGCTTTGCTGTTTAAAATTTTTATATTGAACCCAGCATGATGATAATTTATTAAGCTAAATGGGGTTGTTGCACAGTATTCTCCGCTGTTAATACAGCCATGTTTTAAATTTAAACCAGCAACACGTGCATGGTTCTCAGACTTTACATCGTAAGAGCTCATGAACAAAACCGTCGAGCCGTCATACAAACACGAGGAGCTGTTTGGTGTGTAACGTAGTCCAATTTGACATTGTGCACTCTCTTAAATTTCCCCAATCTAATTAAAGTTGCAGCTCCTTTTTTCTCAAAGAGCAGACCGATTCAGGATCCTCAGCAGCGTTCCCAGAGCCAAGCTGCAGTCGAACAATTCAGCAAAACAAATGGCAAACGGCACTTAAATGTTGTAGTATATTAAATCACTTCCTAATTCAGTGTACATTCTCAGTCACAAGTTCATTTGCAAACTGCTATGTAATGCACCGTGTTAAAGGCCTTATCACTCAGTACATTAATCCCTACCATATAACAGCCTGGTATTTAAATTCACTGATGACCTACTACCTTACCTGGCTCCTTATAAAGGACCCAGGTACACAGGTTTGCAGGAAAACGGCTTTAATTAGGGGAAGTTAGGGTTGTCACTCATCAGGACAAAGCATGTAAAGAGAAATGACCATTTCCAGTGACCTCATTACTTTATGCTGCTAATTATCTACAACGGCAGAGGCTCACACAGAAACATCTCAGGCACAGCATTTATTCCGTTGAGCGACGCACTTTGTGTAACCACATATTTATGACTAATAATTACTGTGTGAGTCTTTGGACCAAAACATTCGTGCTATCAAATTATCTATTGTTCATGAAACCTTTTGTTGGAGGCATCCCCGAATACTAAGAAAGGGTAAAATAAGCTAGCAGGCAAGCCACGCCAAATGTTCTGCTGGTCATGGTCACGTCAGAGACCCGCTTTTTATTTTAGGCAGGAATCGCTGATTGAATATGACAGGAAGAAAATGAGAGTCTGAGGCCGGTGACGCCTCCAGATATTGCCAAATAACCGGGAGGACGCGTCAGATCAGCCTGTTTCTCCATCTTGTGCTTGTTATCTCATTAGCTTCATTTTCCTCATTAATTTCTGTGGTATGAAGGTATGTTGTGGTGGTGGTGCTGGGGGGGGGGGGTCTCATCAACCTTGCACTTACAGTGAAGAGCAGTGAACTGCCTCAAACTGCAATGTCCCCCCCAAATTGTCCTTGGCTGAATACAAATGACTTGAAGAACGACCATCTCCCTGTTATTTGTTTCACAGAGCCCTTTTAATGAGGCACTACCTTTTCCTTCGCGTGGAACTTAAATCTATAGAAATGGGGGGAAATAATTCTTTGCATTTGGGCAAATGAGTCCATCGGCACTGATGGATTTATTTAAGAAAATGATAATACACCCTGCTGAGGAAAACAATTGAAAGAAAAGACACCATCTGCACGGATCAATTAAGCCATTGAGATTGACTGCATTTTAATCCGTTTGAAGGGAATCCATGATGTGCAATGTCACTGTCATCTTTTCTGCCAGTCTCACTTATTACCGTTATCGTTCTAAATCAGGTCAGAATGAGAAATGAATTCAATAACACCTGGGCACGGTAACCCCGCTTGTAATAAATTTCATTTAAAGATTTGTTTTAGCACTTAGCCCCAGGCATAACCAATTCAAACTCAATTATTTTTTTCTTGCGCCCTGTTTGAGCTAAGACAACAGATTATGCTCGGAATACCAAAGTCATATACTTGGTAATATATCTCACTTTTTAGGTTTACTTTCAGACAGAATAACATACATTTATCATCCAACCTTTGATAATCGCTGAGTGTAAACTAATTGTGCGTGTGCTCCATAGGCATAAAGAAGCGCTTAAACACGGTGGCAATTAAGGTCAGTTTTCCGTTGACAGATGAAGCAACAGAAAGCGCAGATCGTCATTAAAACTATGCTTTAATTATTAAAACCACGCTGAGAGCAAGCAAATAAAAACCGGGCCATGAGGACTTCCAGTGTAATCTTTGTAAGAACTGCAGGCATTCTATTTTTCTGCGGCTGTGCATTCATATATTTATATACAAAGCATCTTCATAAGAGGCAGAGCTAGGATATGTATTCTGATTTGCACTGGGTAATGTAACCACTAAACCTGAAATGTTATGTCAGTTTCACCTGATACTTCCTTCCTGGTGATTTTTTTTTGTTTTGTTTTTTGTTATGTAAGACACTTTGGTTTAGGAACAGCTAAGTGGACCTGCAATGCGTTTGTTTCATTGGTAATACATGCACTTGAGTGTGCTTCCAAGTGTTATTCCACTCGAATCTGTGCAGCATGATATTTTTCCCATTAAACATCTTGAATCTAATTTTAATAAAGCATAATTAGCATATATTTTGTTTCTGTTTTTTTTTGTTGTTGTTGTTTAAATACGTATATTCCTTCACTGGCTGGAAAAGCCTTGTAAATATCTGATTATTTCATGGTTTTCCATGAGATTAATCCAAAAACCGGGTATGTTCTGTTGAATTCAAAGGTATGCTTGAAAACACTCTACACAGAAATCTGTAGAAAACATTTCTAAGTGAAAAAGATATGCAAATCTCTGAGGTTAGCAGCTCACTGGAAGGTGAAAATGACATCGTTTGAGCCTGATAATCAGAAAACATGTTTTGGAGAAGTAGAGAAGAATAAACAAAGAAGATCCTGAACCAATCAGGAGTCAGGTAGACTCCTGATTGGTTCAGGATCGGAGTAACGTGGCCGGTTTTGTCAAGCGCTGACCTTAAGTAGTAGCCCGAATGAACAGCAGGCATACTTCAGCAGAAAATACTGTTTTGTTTCAGGCATTGCCAGATTTTAACCATGTATCCTGTCAGGACTGTAAAAGTGCAGCAATACCTGCCAACAACTGCCAAGAATGATAGCCAAGCTGACAGACTAGGTAAGGCGGTTATTAGCTCCAACGCAAAGAGTGAAGTGTTGTAGCAACTGAACAAGCTAACATTAAAACCCAATTCAATTATGCACAAGTCACAGAATTAAATCCTCCACTCTATTAATGCACTTTGTAGATTGTTTAATGCATAGTACGGTGGATTTACATGTCATCTTAACTGCTTAATTGCTGGCTTATATAACAGATGTAGCAAAGTGCTGAGAATATACACAGGAGAATGAACAGATTCATACAGGGTAGCGTTTTTGATGAACGCCATCATCCTCCTCGCCTCTTATTTCAGCCTCTATATATACGTTGGCATCCAGCACGGCATGACGACCATCAGAGGATCAAACATATGAGGCTGAACTGATTGGAGCTGCTACAGTAATGTTCCTCAGGAAAAAGTCCATCTGACTGGTTGCAGTAAGTTTAAAGTAATTCATCAAAAATGTTTTTTTTAACTAAAGCCAACAAGTAAACTTCAAACTCAAATCTTTGTGACAGCCCTTATTGATTACTATTATTCTTACCATACACTGCCTGTCTTTATGGCCCCCTCTTACGTCACTGACCAGGATGTTCACCACACAGATGTCTTGTGCTTCATTGTTAACCTCTTTACTGATGTTCCCAGGGGTCTTCCTTCTTTAGTAACAACTTCCAAGATGAAGAGTGTTGTTTTCAGCATAACCTGTTAGTTCTTAGGTATGGTGCGTTAACCGATCAGGAAAAAAAAATTTTTAAACATTGGAGTTTCAAACTAGTGGGTCACCAGTTAGAGCTGGTCAAGCTTAAAGTTTAGTTTAGTTTATTTGTATGTATTGTTTGTATTATGTATTAGTTTATTTCTCAGGGACCACGTACAAAAACATTAATCTCGAAATGAGAGGAGATGCTTTGAACCGGATTTAGCTAAAGCTACTTTCCATCCGCAGTCCCTTTGCAAGTGCGCAAAATGAAACTATTCACAAATATTCAAACAAATTGACAATACAAAATTACCATTAACTCCTTGTATATAAAAATACTTACTTCATAATGAACTTACAATACATGAGTTAATTCCTAAAATATAATTGGCCTATATAGATTAATACTAAAAATACTAAGTACAGATATATTAAAGTAAGTAATAAGAATAAGAAAATTACACACAGGCGTTATGCTGACACAGTTGACTATTGATCTTTTTTTTTTTTCATTTTGAGAAAATGTTTGCAGATCAACTTCAGACTATCTGGGACCTGATTCCATTGTCTGGTGAATTTGAATGAGAAGGCTGATTGTGAGAAAGCAGAACATCTTGTTGGGATGACTCAGTTTTTGTGCAAGGGGAACCACAATGTCCAAATTGTATGGTCAGAACATAGTTGAATACATTTCTGTGACTGAGAAGTAATATTTTGAACAATTTTGAAAGTCATTCATAAATTTGAGTATTGAATTACGTTACCATGAAGTGATAATGAAGTGGGTTTTTTTTGTTTTTTTTGGCTAACAACTTTAGGGTTTGGTTATAGTTATGAGTGGTTTAAGTGTCTCCGTTGGTCTGAGAGCAACAGGAGACACAACTGAGGATGTGGGAGACAAATATTGGCCAATTCCAGTCAACAGCTTCTCAAGTTGTACTTTTTTCTGCTACAAAGAGAAGTGTGTGCAAGTAAAAAACCTAGCATCACGTCTATGAAGCTATAAATTTTGTACGTTAATTGCTATTAATCTTCATGAACCTAAAGTCAGGTCCTGTATAGCTACAGAGCAAATTGCATGGATTAGAGGAGAAAATAAATACTGCCAGAAGTCAAACAGACAATTCAAGTTATATCACTTGGAATGTAATATACTTTATTTATAGATGAATAAATAACATAGAAGGCATCCAAACAATGGACGTCTGACGGTATCTCTTTTATCGGTACTTAACGTTGGCTATTCTTTGTCTATAGTTTGTCCAGAACAATTTAACTTTAAGTCTGAATAATCGGCCTCAGATAATCCGTCTGATCAATCACAACCACCCATCAACAACACTAGGACATCGAGAGTCGTCTACGTGGCTGTCATTTCGACTTTCTCTTTTCAACCACATGGAGCCCGTGTTTAAATAGAAGGTTTTGTTGTTTCTCTAAGTCAATTCAATGAACATTTGCTCGGGGGCAACAGCAGTAAAATATTTCATCAAACCCTACACTAAACTCCTCCACCTGAAAAAAACATTTCACATGAAGAAATCAGACCTGAAGTTAAGTGAACAATTTGCTTTGACCTAAATGGAACAAAAACGTGTGGGACTGGAAGATGTGACCATAATATGAAACAGTTATTGAGAGAAATTACTGTAACTGAAGGTAGAATGGGTGCAAATGTACACAACACTGGCAGCCGTGTTTTCGTTGCTCAGTGATGATACAACTGAATTTAGCTAGGGCAAAATCTTTAACGCATACCTAGTAAATGACATGCTTTTTGTGTGTGTGTGTGTGGGGGGGGGGGGGGGGGGTATTTTATCTCATACGTAGATTTGGGTATTATTATTACCAGCAGCTGTTATCTACAGCTGTCTATACAAAGTATGATGTCCTTTTTTCCCATTTATTCAATTACTCTGGCAATCTCATGGTAGCAGAACCTGTTATGTACAATTGACTGGCATCCACTAATGTGATGCCATTTTCAAAGAGCTCTGCAATTACAGTATGTGTGCCTTTTTGCAATGTGAGTGCCTCAGATAAATCTTAACTATCTAACCAGTCCGCACGGTCCAGTTCATGCGGAGCACATAGGCGCGATTACCGACATGGTAATGATGTGCTACTGGTGAGGCACCTTATGTAGCTGTAGCCTAAAGCACAATGGCTCTTTCCAGTGAATCACTTTAATATACTTGCGCCGACTCTATACGGTCCATCAACAGAAGACTTTCTCAAATTAGGTTCTGATACAGCTTTGTTATATGAACTCTCAAAGAGCAAAAGTGGATTTCCTCCAGACATTATACAACCTGATATGTCAACATAATAAATGAGAACAGACCCAAAGGAATCCCGCACCAAGCCCCACCATCTTTTTTATCTTTTCTCTGCGTTTTACTAGTAGGTCTCCAAGGGCTGCTTTTGCATGAACCTGTGGGAGATCGGGGCACAGAACCAGCATATATCTTAAGTTCACATCATACAAAAGGATTTCATATATTAATGCAGCTCCTGGGTAAACTCTCTTCCTCTCTCTTAAGACATATCGGCGCTACTGTGATGATGTGGTGTTTAAGCTAAAAGGAAAAAGCCTTATCAAAGCTCACAGCTTCTCCCTAATAGGAGTGAGAGCAGGTCCACAGGTGTGCATGTGAGATAGCAACAGAACAGACACAAAATTAAAATGTCATATCTGGGCTGTCAATCTGCACTGATTTTTTTGCTGTGGAATAACACCCTTAAAGAAGCTGTTTTGTTATGATCCCAAAATTTGCAACGAGGGTTTTAAGCAATGTCATGCTCTGCGAACAAATTATCACCTTTCTGGGTTCTGAAAAACACACCAAACCATCACGATGATTATGATCCTGACTAATGTCTCCTAGACAAACTTCCGATGATCTGTATGTGACAAGCGACAGATACTCTATGTGCTAATACTGCAATCTTCCTTAATTAACTGCAGGAGATGGAGCACCTGCTATACTTAAACAAGAGCAAGTCAGTTTGGCTCACTAATTTGACTTTATGTCTAAATCCAATCGAGCTGCTGCTCATCCATCCCTCCGCTCCAGACTTCCTCTTGGGCTGTTTTCCTTCTTAGACCTGAAGTATCACGAATGCCAGGACAAGCTGACTTGGAGTCAATAAGAGGACCCAAAAATCACTGCACAAACAAGAGGGATGCAATAAATTATAAAATAAATTATGACTGGAAAATTTAAGATCAAAGGAAGGGTTTTGTGTGTCCTTTTTTCATAATTTCCATCCAGAACTACTTGTAAAGTCATTCACTCGAGGTAAATCTTTTATATTGTCTCAATTATTAACACTGTTTTGAATAACAAAAAATAAATAAAAAAACATATAAACTAACCACCAATCAATCGGCTGCCTTATAAATGTTTCATCTGTCAAAGGAATGGTGTGACTGTGATCTCTCTGCTTCACGGCACCCTGCCTTGAAACATCTTCTTGAACAGATGCTGCTGGTTGCATCTATCTGAATTGAACCAAACATCATGAAAAATGGTAAATATGTTCTGAATTACCAGCATGTGGGTTTCAAAACCCTCGGGCTTTTTATGCCCATATGTCTCATTCGCATTCATCCTTCCCTAAGTGTTTTCATAACCGGACAGAAATCAGAAGATGAATAAAAAATAAAAATAAAAATAAAACAAGAGGGGAGAGTTAGAGGCCCTGTAGTTTGTTTAAAGTAGTTTAAGTCTGTGATCTGTAACTGGTGGGAAATGTGCTTAAATTAGGATTCCTAGCAGTTGTGAAATCTAACTGAAATCTTTTGGTTTAATTTGCTTCCAAGCAGCATCAAATAAAACTGCTATGCTGGTGAGAATTGGTCAGAACACCCCTGCATTTTAAGTGCATAATTCAGGATATCTTAAGAAGCAAATGCAAATGAACCAATTTCATATGATTGGGATATTCTATTAAAAAGGTCACACAGTTACTGGTTCCTTAAAATCTGCTTCAGAAACTTCAGGAACAATTATTCCTCTGAGAATTGTCTGGAAACATCTTGCACTAGATAAACCAAGTTATATGACTGATCTATATTATTTTTTAAAGTTTGCATGGCTAAACTTTGTTTTCTTAAGCTTTAGAGTGGTTTGGCCTCATGGCTATTTGCATGCAAGTTTTTCTTCTTGTTCCATTTTTTTCTGTGTTGTGAAGTTTGCATTTGGGACCTACATATATTCTGCTTAAACATTTACAAAAAAAATTCCAATGATAATTTAACACAAAAACACTCAGTGAACTTTTCATTTTACCATTCTTTGATACAATTTATGCAACATGTTGCTGCAAAAAAAAATAAAAAATAAAAAAAAAAACATAGTATGATTGAACAGCTGTAATATTTCCTTACAGGAATAGTGTTTTGTACATTCCTGGCTTGATTTTATTCCTAAAATCCAAACTCATGCAACGGCTTCAAGGAACTCTGCTTTGGTTTTCCATCTGAGACAGAATAGCTCACCTGCCCTAGTTCAGTGTGGTGTACAATAGGGGTTAACACTTCCCCTCCGAGCTGCTGCTGAAATAGTCATTGTTTCTGCAGCGGTTTCATAAGTTTCTTTTCAGCTTTACATCATTTAAAGCTCACTTTAAATAGTATCTAAAGAAGGAATTAAACATTGTTTCCATTTTCCTATAAAACTATGTTTTTGTTTAGTAACAGGCCCTCTAACGCTTTCAGACAGCTGTGATGTTTTCTGCACAGTAAAACGGAAACTATAACAAACCTCCACTAAACCACAAAACTGTCATCCGTTGGCTAATCTGAGTGATGGCAGCCTTCCTTTTGAGGAACTGTATTTAATAAACTGAGCAAAAAAAGCAAAAATTTAGTAATTAAAAAGGAAAAATAAAATTATTCAAGTTGAATTAAACCCATAATCTAGACTTTACCGTTTCAGTTGTGGCTTAAGAATGGCTGCGTGCAACACTTGTTCCATGAAAAACATTTATTTCCAGTCTCAAAGGATAAAAACTGCTAACCGTTTTTGCTGTTTTTGATGGAGATATAAATACCTTTGATGATCTAGATGACAGACATGTTTTTTTGTGGAGGGGCAGGTGCTTGACCAACTGCTGAAGAGGCAACAAACTAACTGAGCTGACCAAGTTAAGATGCACGGAATGTGGCGTGCTTAGAGATTGAGGCAGGTAGCAAGAAATCCTTATTTACAGCTTAATATGCACACAGAGCAAGTACAAAAGCAAGACAGCTGTGCTTTTGTTTCTGACGGTTTACAACAACATCTTTGGATCTCTGTATGAAAGTAAAGTGAAAGTAGCAAATATTGTTCCAGCCTGGGCCTGCTTAGAGGATTATAACTTCATGTGTTGAAACGTGTCCGAGCTAACACCTGGAAGCATTCGAGCTTTCTCACAGAAACCGGAAACACTTCCATGACGGCTAGATCAACTTCTGCTTTGAACGTAATTTGTGCAGCTGATGGTAAGAAGGGCTAGCGATGTTGTCTTATCAACTCTCCTGTAGTTGTCCCTTTCCCAAGTTGCGAGGATTGTGGAAATGATTTCCTCCTCATACAAAAATAAACACGACAGTGATTCCAAGTTGTTGCGGATTGAGTTTATGCCCAATTATCTAAGTACAATAAGCGTGTTTATAAGTCTGTGTCTATCTTCACACAGAGAAGGCAACTATTATGTATGATTTAAAGCTACAGTTGTAATCCTGTTCAGAAACACTTTTTGTTATACTGGATAAAATGGTCTTTCCATCCTGAAAGTAGTAAATACATTATGTATTCACAAAAAGGAGGTTAAAAAATAGTTTTCTGTGGGAGCTGGAGGCCTGTAAAAACTAACCAATCCCTCCTCGCATGGATTTGTTCCTGCTTTCATTCCCCTCTGTCCCTCAAATTCTGGGGTTATCGCCTAATCTATCGGTTGTCCCGCATGCCAATCATTCTGACACCAATGTCCGTGCTCGTTCCTTTATAGTCTCCACTTGCTGGCTGTGCATGCGCACTTCTAGTGTTTATGTATCCGGTTAGGTTAGCGGCTAGCTTAGCGGTTTGCTCACCGGTTTGTCGTGCATTGTAGCTCCACTGCTGTCACCGTAGACGTTGAACATGACTGAGAGTCGCATGAAGCGAACCGCGTTCATGTTTATGAGAAGAAGTAGAAAGAAATAAGACCAAAGTGGATTTGGGAGATTTTTAAGACGCGATCCCCCTGAAGAGCAGAAGATTGAGCTAAGCTGGCTCTTGAGCATGCTTAGTTATTCAAAAAGGGACTTGGGAAACTTCCGGAAAAATCGCCAACCCTAGCTTTAAAACAATGTTTTGTAAAGAAGATTTATTTATACACTTTATTTATGTATTTCATTGTAACATAGTATCAAATTAGCAGCGTACCGGTCGATGGCTACCACGGAAACTGATCACACCTTTTGGACAGACATTGATGACCATGGAGTTAGGCTGATTTCTTAGGCAAATCTTCCTCAGGCACAATTTCATTTTACTGTATTTTTGATGTATACAATGTGAAAAATAAACTACTTGTAAGTTGTTAATAACTTAGTCTGAAACAATCTCTGTATTTAAAAAAATGTCACTTAATAAAGTTATATCTGATAAATTAATAAAAGTTCAAAGGCAAGAATAATAACAAAACTATCCTCTTTGTAAGAGGTTGTCAGAATACTAAAAGGTTTTATTTTTAAATATGGAAATAACAAAAAATTAAATTTCAGTGTACTGCTGACGTGACTCAACTTGTTCACAGTCATCCCACCTCCAGCCACTCACTTCCTTCAAGGTTACCAGGGACAAAGGGACCCATAAGGATTTCTTTGAGCACTATAAAAGTGGGGGGGACTTCTATCAAATCAGCATCTGCAAACACATCAAGAACTATCCGTTTTTGCTGGCCCAAATCATTTTTTCCTTGCCGCTTCTGTGCAGCTTTATAAAAGATACGATAGGTCCTAATGCAATACCATCTTGATAGTGGAAATGTTAACGTACAAAACAGCACTGTAGATAAAGCAGTGACAAGTGGTAAGAAAGAGAATGCAAACAGCTTGTGCTTTTTTTCTGCAAACAGATGAACAACTGCGCTTTAGAAACTGGAAAAGAACAGTTTCAGCATATAGTTATGCACGTCAATGACAGTGTAATTCGTGACTACCAACACCTACAATGAAATAACAATAGAAAAAAGCCATCTGTGCGATAACAATAATTTTTTATATTATTGGTCAAACTAACTGGCTTTTATTGTAAAAACTAAAGAATTTATAATTAAATCATTATCACAAAAACTAATATTTCCAGAACCAAACATTAAAATGTTTAAGAAACTGTTCATTTAAAAGACAAATCCAATGGTCTGGATGCTGTCTTTATTCTTTTGCTCTTGTCTGACTAACAATGGAATAAAATACCTCCAGTAAATAAATGTGCATTGATTTTGAAAGTGGGAAAAACTGACAGAGTGATAATCAACAAAGAGAACATCTCACAGCGTCAAGAAGCAGGCAGGTGGGTTACGATGCAGAACTCTGCTTTGGCTTTACATCCAAAGGCAATGACGATCTGACGTAGGAACTTAAAATGTCACTGTTCGGTTCTCAGGGTAAAGTGCTGTCTGATATAAAATGTATGACACAAGTCTGCTGAATAGGACCTCAAGCCTAAAATATATGAAATATATTATCACTCATTTACATTGATTGATGAAAAACTATCTTGCATGTTTTTACAGTTACTGTAGCGTGGTTCTTGCACCGTCACAAATGGCAATTTAGATTACTAAAAATGCATTCTATCTGCATGAAACAAAGGTCATCGGTAATGATGTTATTTTCCTTTCAACTGCACTATTAAAAAAGGATGAATGAGCTTTCGTATTTGGTCCAAGAATAAAATCTGCCATCAATGACCATGACCTAAAAACAAACTGTGCTTTGAGAATGAGGTATTAGCAGGTCATCGGTATAATCCAGCGAAAAATCTTAACGGCCTAATTAAAACAACTCGTGGAATTAAACTGTTTCCCACTGCCAACTTTCAATGAGAGCCTTCGGGCAAGGCAACAGACCAAGAATGGCTCCATTTATCAAGCATCAGCACAAGACCGGAGCTGCGCCGGCCGGCTCTCAGGTGTGAGTGTATTTTCTTATATGCAACCCTCCCCCCAATAACGACCTTTGCGTAAGTATATATGCTGTCAACCTGTCACAAAACTGTTCATTCAAAATGTCAAATTTGAAGTTATCAAACCGCTCAGGATTCAAAGTACGTTTGAATCGCTTCCCCCCTCCGTTTAAAGCAGCCTCTTATATGGACTCCCCTCTATGGATGCAGTTAATGTTACTTATTGGTAATTTCACCTTGCCTTCACTCTACATGAAGGCACTATATGGCTTTATCACCCATTTTCCCATAACACTGTAATAGAGCTGATAGGGCGGAGGACACAACAAATAAAATGTTTCTACGCAGGAAGACTAAAAGACACCTTCTAGTGGAAGACAGAGGGGGAACTGATCTTTCTTAAAGAAGGAAGAAAAGGGATCTGAAACAAGCCATTTTGCCCCTTTTGTGATCTGATTTTATGTATAAGTAAAAAAATAAAAAATATTAAAAAAACATGTTTTTTTTATTATTTTAATACAGGTAATTTTTTTAATTTTTATTTTTTTATTTAAGAGTGTCAGAAATATCAAACTCACAAGCCAATTTAAAGACATAGAGGCTCCAAAACAGAACTATTCTGAAGACAATGCAGAAAGGTCAATGTCCCCAATAAAAAAGCAGCTATATTACTACAAACCCTGCAGTTAAAAGCTACAGAACAACAAATAGCAAGCACTTTTCAGTTTATATATATATATATATATATATATATATATATATATATATATATATATATATATATATATATATATATATATATATATATATATATATATATATATATATACACATACACACACACACAAACACATGTTTGTTGTGTGTCTCCAAATTAGGAAGACATCCCAGTCAAATTGAATTTCGGCTGAATCCTATCTAATCAATCACTGCAAAAAATCTCTCTAAAATATTTAATTATTTATCCGATGACAAATTTCAAAACCCTCGCAGGCGACAAAAAAAAAACTGAAGGTATGTGGATCAATTTGCTTATTTAAGCAAGGGAGACGGCTGCACTCCTTTTTCGAGCGTAACGCACATTTGTAACCCCAGTTATTTAACTCGTCGCTCCTCATTGATTGCTACCACGCTAATACATTTATCTGATGTAATTATATTTCATTAAATTCAATAGTTAGTTTGAAGCAGAATGGTGGGTGTTTTTAAAAAGATTAGTATGGATTGTAAATGCGAAAACACTATTTTTAGTGGGCATGTGTAGGGGGCTATGAAGCCCATTCTTTTTAACACTTACATGATCAGCGCATCAAAAGTGATCAAACAGTACCCTGAGACAGCACAGCCTTTTGTGGCCACATCAGATAGGTGCACGCTCCACATGGGGCAGCACAGAGAGAGAGAGGGGGGCGTGTCAGACCCCATCTTTCAACCAGACAAGTAAAAGTGAACACATACATTGTTTTATCCTGTGGCTTGTGCACATTTTAGCCAATCCGCCTGACTTTGATTGAAGCAGCCTGTTAACCTTAATAGGTGTTTGGCCAGGGGGGCCTCAGGCGAAGGGGCAGAAAAAAAACTCACAGTTGGCAAAACAAATCAGAGACAGAACATGAATAAAACTCTTACGTAAGTGAGGAAAGCATAAACTCACCGTCTTTGAGTCTAATTCGTGGTGCTGTTGAGCTAAGACTTTATCTACACTGGCAGCATCTGTAAACGTAACAAACCCAAATCCTCTGCAAAAAAAAACAGAAACAAAGACAATTTTTAGAATTTCGACACAAAAAAAATGCACATTTTGTAATTCTCATCTAAATAAGCACTACGAAATGTATATGAACATAAAACAACGTAAAACTCCCATTCCTGTGACCTTATTACCGCTCTGATATTTCTTTGTAAATATATCACAACAGAGATTTGAAACAGGCACGGAGGGGGACAGCGCTGAACATTATGTGGCATGTTACACAGTCAGACGACGCTCCACCAACATTGTGGTGCAGTCACAAAGTCAATGTCAAATTGCATTCGGCCGCAGCTTTACAGCAGCGAGCATTTAAGCTTATCTGGCTCGCTGTGAAACCACACGCAGGCGCGCGCGAAGGCAGGGACACACGCCCGCGCGCGCGCGCGCGCACGCACACACAATCTGGATTAACACTAAACACGGTCAAAGTAAGCGATATCGTCATGTGCAGTGGGAAGGAAAACTAAAAAAATAAAAGCCTCCCGTATTTACCTTGAGCGTTTTGTCGTGGGGTCTCTCATCACCATACATTCTCTTATTTCTCCGAATTTACTAAAATAGTCTCTAAGGCTGTCTGTGAACAGAGAGAATATGTCGGGTTATTTGACAGAAAACATATGAGCACGCTGTCACTGCATTTCAAGAAAAAAAAGGGAAAGGGAAGGGAAGGGAACGGGGGGAAAAGAACACCCCGCGATGCGCATAGGGGTCGAATAGAGGACTTCAGATGGACGGAGATCAAAAATAACATCGTGCGCACACACACTACTGAGATATCCCATACAGAACACTACTGCACAGACAGGGGCACATTCGCACATACACCGCCAGCAGCTAACGAGCACTCAGTCACAGCGACAAATAAAACAAAACCAAAAAAAAAACAACAAGAAATACCGGACACGGCGTCAACGGAGAATAACAGTCTCACCTGGTGAGGTTTGCCAGCTGAGGCCACCGATAAACATTTTACTGTAAGGGGAAAACACAACAGAAGTGAGTCCAGATGTCAGTTCGGCCATTTTGACGACTAACTACTTCTAAAAGCGACCTTAAAGGATAAAGGGAGACTATGGAAGCACATTCGCGCTTAGTAATTACACTCTATCTACCTAAAAGGGGGAGGACACTCTCGCTACAAAGCTGTGGTGTTTAAAACTGCATCTGGGAACGGACCCGTGCACGGGTTTAAGTGCGTACTGCTGCGCGAGGACGAATCCAGCGCGGCAGTCGAAGTCCTCTCCAAGATGTTGTAACATGAAGAGAGAGAAAAAATCGTACCTTAGGTGTAAATTTAGAAAAAGATTCTTACCCCGGGTCATGTTGTGAATCATTTAGGCTTCCGGACGTGGCTTGACTCCCGTCTCCTTCCATATCTATTCCAAACTATAGAGGCTGGGACTACAGTAACAGTGACAGACACACACAGATAGGGCAGGAGATATGCAAAGCCCCGCTATGAGAATATTACTGAGCCGGGAATGAAAGCGTCACACGTGGGATCAGCTCAGCCCCCTGCTCCCTCCCTCCCTCCTCCCTCTCTCAGCACGCGCTACCTTGGCCCAGAGGGGGCGGAGCCTGGCTCTGTCACCTAACCAATCCAATTGACGTCAATTCAGGCAATCTGCAAACCAATCCTCCGATTTGTCATTTAATTAAGCAATAAGCCACGAGAGGTGCTACTGGCTCATTGCTCGTGTAAATCGGTGGACACAGTGTATAGCAAATATATGTATTTTAATTGCTACTGTTTACAAGCTTGATACAATAGGAACAGAGCCCTTCAAAAGCAAAGTATGATCCACTATTTACATTTATATCTTGGTCTCCTGCAATAAAATAGTCCATTGGGAAGAATACATAATATGACTTTTCATAAATTCCGCTTCTTACTTAATTCATCTTGATTGTTATGGCTTGGGAAAATAATCACAGTTTAATTCAGCTGAAAGCTTCATGATGTGCGAGCCAAAGTTTACAGAGCAGCGCCATAAGCTTCCGTCTTGTTTAAAATTCCACTCTAATTGGAACAAGTGAGGAGAAAAAAAAAAGTCATTCGTTATTTTATTTAATTAGAGCAGCGTTTGTTTTCTAAGAGACAGCCACGGTGAATTGCAAATGTGTTAAAAAAAAAAAAAAAAACATTTGAACCTGACGTGTTGTGTCCCTTTTATTACAACCAAAGACTTGTTTTGTGGTTTTGTGTCTTTTATTTACATGTATGTGGCAGAGCAACAAAAAAAGAGTAAACAGAAATTTCAAGCGTGGCCACTATCTCAAGCCTTTTGCAGCCTCTTAAAGGTTTTCATCCAGAGTACCCCGATATTTAGCTCCCTGAAGCGATTTGTTGTGCATCAATAGAGCAAGCTCCTCAAATACAAAGGATATTGGTCCTCGATGCCGCCACCCGGGGTTTGATTCCTGACCTTTGGACCTTTGCTGCACGTCTTTACACTGTCTCATTCCGCCCTATTCCCCGTATCCCTATCTTCCCTATCTGCTTACTATAAATAAAGTGCACTACTACCATAAGAATTCTTAGAAAATCATCTTCCTATCATCTCTGACCTCATTCCCTGTTAATAAAGGCATCCCCGCAGCATGATGGTGCCACCACCATGTTTTAATGAAGTGTATTCAGGGTGATGCGCAGTATTATTTGCTCACTTGAAGTGCTGCTTCCCATGTAGGCCAGAAGTTTTTACTTTGGTCTCATTTGACCAGACATCCCTATTCCACATGTTGGTGGCATGTTGTTAAGCTTGTCGTGAGTTTGAAAAGGGCTTCTTATAGCTTTTTTTTTTAAATACTGGCTTTCTTCTTGCCCATATATTATATAATTGTCCTGTTCATAGCTTCTCACACCTGCATGTCTGTAACTCAGCTAGAGTAATCGTTGGTCTCTGGACTGGTTAATCTGATTAATGTTCTCTTTCCATCTCAGTTTAGGTGGACGGCCATATCTTTTTGTGTTTGCAGCTGAACAAGGCTGCAAACTAGGTGAAAATATAATATGGTTGCTTGATGGCGTTGTAATTGCGGTGTTGCCTCGCAGCAAGAAGCGCCGATCCTGGTTGGGGCTTTCATTTTTGTTTTTCAAAATTCAAAATCCTGTATCTTTTACCTTCCGCTTTACAATCATGCCCTGCTTTGTGGCGATCTTTTACATAAAATATGAAATACATCAATGTTCATGGCTGAAAGGTGACAAAATGTTCAAAGAGTAGGGATCCTTTGCAAGGCGTTGCAACAAAGTCATTGCAATTTTACGTAGTTTACAAACTGATCGGTGTTTTCTTCTCTCTTTTTTTTACTTTTCTTTTTTTTGCAGCTACATCACAGCTTTAAACATGATATAGCTATACTATCAGGGCCGAAATTGTAACAATGCACTCGGTTTGCTACATTATTAAAACGCCTCCCACCGAAAGTGATGAAATGCTGCAAAGATTGAGCAGTGGTTTTAGGACAGATAAATTAAAGAAAGCTCTTTGAGGCACAAAATCAATGTTCAGCTCTGTTCACGTGTCCCTGAGCAAGATACCGAATCTCAGCCGGTGACCCAAAGGTCTCACCTTCAACTGCCTTATTCATCACAATAGCCAACAAAAAGAAATTTCCCATGGGGATCAATAAAGTCTGGTATCCGTACATACAGTAGTGTAATTATGGATCTTTTCATGTAGATGACCTATAATGAGCTGTCAGCCCTGCCCTCTGCACAGTGTACATGGAGATAAGCTGGCTCTTCCTTCTAATAACCTTGAGGAGGTTTATAAAAAAAAAAAAAAAAAAAGAAAAAGCTCGGTAAAATATTAAGACCAAATGGGCAAACAGGGGATGTGGAGCGGACGAGCTGTTTAGAATCTAAGTCTGTATTTTAAAATGAGTCAGAAGTCAAACAAAAATATCACATAAATGCAGTTCTCATTAATTCTAGCATGAGCACTCTTCCAGCTTTCCATGTGAAATGTGACTCGTGATCCCGTTTTATTATTCACAGTCGGAGACGTCTTTTGAATAGGCCTGTCTTCCCTGACTGTTGAGGGTTCCACCACAGGGAATTTCTTATCTGGCCGGGCAGCATGTTTTTGAAACAATGCCGAAGATAAAGCCCAAATAACAACACTTTTGTCAGTTTAGCAGCTAAAAGTCTGTCATTAGTTCTGGGACTTTCCGCACAGGAGCCGTCTGTAGCTCTGAAACAAAGGTGCGCAGGCAAATGGTGATTCCTCGCAGCACCGGAGTGTCGTGGAAAATGGAAATATGACGCCGCGCGCGAAAGACTATTACACCGTCTTTGCACTATGGCTCTGTCCCATGCCATTTTGTGATGCATTTATGATTACAGTGCTGTTGTCAGATGGGAGGGAGGTTCTTTTTATGCACCCCCACAAAAAAAAAAAAAAAAAAAAAATGCATGCTCTCATCCAGCTGCACAGACACAAAGAAGTGAGGGAGGTTGTAAATTGATGTTGAATGCAAGCTCTGAGGAACAACAAGCGCTAAAGCCCATTGCGAGGTGTACGAAATTCACTGTGGATTTAACACATGAAGAGCAACTTCTGTCTTATGCTCGAAATAAAAACTACTGGAGGCCCTGCGTTCACGGTGGGATTGTGAATTATTCTGTTTTCGTAACATAGTTATTACTGCCTTTCTATTCGCCGCACCATGACGGGAGCCAAGTCAAGCATGTTTGGGAAGGTAGGTACAGCTGGTGGGACATGTTATCATATTTTATTAAGGGGTTGCACATCTGAAATCGAGACAATTTGGTGCCAAGGCAAACGTGCCTTATTGGGTTTTAAAAGCGAACGCCGCCACCCCATCCAGTCACAACCATGCACAGTGCCTCGAAAAAGGGTTTACACCCCTTTTCATATCTTTCATGCTCTAATCAAAAATCTCAAACTATAATAGAAATATATATATATATATATATATATATATATGTGTGTGTGTGTGTGTGTGTGTGTGTGTGTGTGTGTGTTAATTTATGTGGCAGACTCATACAAAATGCGACATATTTCTAAAGAAGCTTGATATATATATTTTTAACATATTTAAATTTGTCACATGTGGTGTGCATTTGGTCAACCAAGCATAAGCCTTGTCCAGGGCTGTCAAGTGCGCTCAGATTGGATGGAGAGTCTCTGAACTACACATTCCTAGTCTTGCCACAGATTCCTGATTTTATTTTAGCTAGCACTTTGGTTTTGCAATTCTGACACACAGATTTGCTTTGCGCTAACCCATTCCACGGTAGCTCTGCTTGCATGTTTAAAGTCATTGCTCTACTGGAAGTCCCCATTCTCAAGTCTCTTGCCAACTCTGCCAGGTACTCTTCCATGATTGTCCTATATTTAGCTCTATCCATCGACAGCTCCGACCCAGTTCCCTGACCCTGTTTAAGGTACGCGTCCCCGCAGCATGATGCTGCCGCCACCATGTTTCTGAGTGGGGATGATGTGTTCGGTGCAATGAGTAGCGGTTTCCTAACCTGACTCCGCCAGATAGATTTGCTCCGCATATCCATCTGGAAACCTTCCATTGAAGTCATTTTGGGAAGGGGCGAAAATACTGGTTAGCTGATTGGCCTATGTTGGTGATAGACGGGCCAAATAAACCAATCAGATTCGTCGTCGCTCTGTTACGAGCGACGACGAAAACACAACCACAAGCCAAGCTACTCTTGCTGCTGCAGGTAAAGGCTCGTTAGCTCAGCAAAGAAATACTCTGTAATTCCGATAAAACTTGCTCGATAGCCACGCTAACGCTAGTTTCATCGGCTGAAGCCGCCATGTTGTTTAGACTGAACTGACGCGCTTCCCGTTGCGTCACACCTCAACCCGCCTCAAAGCCAACGCTGATTGGACGTTCATTTGGTGAACGGCTCCAAATTTTCTTCAACGGAGAGTAGCCAGACTGATCTGCGAGTGAAACCTTGAAAGCTCGCGAGATCAGGATGGTCTCACGAGGCTAGCGGTTTCCACCCCCTATGCAACATGCTACATGGAGCGGAAAGTTACGCTTTGCCCTCATCTGAACTAAGCACCTCCGTCGGCATGTTTGCTCTGCCTCGCCCTCATGGCAAGCTGTGAGCACAATTCGGATATATGTGTTTCTCTCAACAGCAGCTTTTTTTTTTTGCCACCTTCTAATAAAGGCTATTTGATAGAGAGCATGATTATTGGATTCCCCCACATGATCAGTAGATTTCTGCAGTTCCTCCAGCGTTACCATGGGCTCACTGACGGCTTTCGCTGAAAAAACTCTCCTTCCCAGCCAGTCCTTTAGTTCAGGCGGAGGACCGTGTCTTGGTAGGTTTGCAGTTTCCCGAAATTTTTTCCATTTTCAGATTCTGGATTGAACAAGATGAGATGTCCAAAGTTTTGGGGTATTTGTTTCATAATCTAACCTCGCATCTTTATTTCCTACCTGCATGCTGTGTTCATTGGTTTTCACGATGCCTTCAAAGAATAGCTGAAAATAAAGTATGCACCCAAGCGGGCTCTGAATACTAACTGGGGGACTTCTTAAGTCAATTGGTTGCACTGGATTTTTCTGAGGGGTATCAGAGTGCAGAGGGGCCGAATGCAAACGCCTGCTACCCTCGTCACATTTCATTTTGTAAGAACAACAAAATTGCCAAACCATGTATAATTTTCCTCCCACATCGCAGTTCTGCTTCACAACAAACAGCGAAATATATGGCTATAATGTAACAAATGCGGAAAAGTTCAACTGGCATGAAGGCCTTTGCAGGCCATCGCATGTGAGTCCAAGATTTCTGTCTCTGGATGTGTGTGTAACACAGACTGGAAGAGAAATCTTTATAGATTTTTAAATAAAGCTGTGCTCCGCTTTAATCCGAGCTGCCCCCACAGCCGGATGAGAGTGCCTAAAATGTTTATTCCTCTTTAAGCAACTTCAGTCTGACAGCCATGCTGGTTGGGGCAGTTGAGCGTTTACTACTGAATAAAAAAAGAGGAGGAAAAAAAAAAAACCAGCAGACGGTCTTGCTTTTCTTCTTTATATAAAAGTATGTGCAAAGCCCTTCTCTTCCCTTGAAAGTGATTCAGAGCTCACAGTTCCATCACCATTACTTGGACACATTTATGAAGGTGACAGCGGCTGACAATGTTTTGATTAATTGGGGGACAACGCGTTTCAAGGAAGACATCTTTTTGTATCCTGCATTCCCAGAGCTCTTCATCATTTACATAACATTTAGGCAAAAGGAAAGATTTTCTGCGAGCCCGTCGGTGTATTAGTGCAAGCCTGTATTCAGCGGTGAAATGTGAAGCGCTTCTCAATTGAGAGAGGAGGGGGGGGAAAAAAATCGCTGTTGCTAACTGACTCGTTGCATAAAAAACTGGAGGATTTGTGGAAACTGGAGAAAGAAGCATATTTGATGGCGTGTGAAGCTAAAGTTGTGTATGTGAGGGGGGTGGAGGGGTGGGGGTGAGGGTTTTGGGAGTCCACTGCAGCAGCTTTTGTAACCTGAAAATAAAGTGTGAACCTCCTAAATGCAAAAACTGCGTCTAATGTTCTTTAACGTGACGCTTGAAGTTGAACAATGATTTTGGATATCAGCACCAGAAACCACACGTTCTCAAGGTGCAACGATCTGCCAGACTTAAGAGGAAGCAGCTTCTTCTCCACGTACATCCCTCGGACACTCGAGATCATCCTTGGAAAATGTGAATGATTTCACATTGATTATTTCAGACTGAGGGATTTTCTCTCGAGCACCTATGCCAGTAAAAGTCAGTAGCCCTCAAGGAAAACCTGAAGTAAAGACTTGCCTTCGTGAACAGGCTGTCTCCCTCTAGTGTCCCTTCCCTTCGTGCTTCTCTTTCTTTCCCAAGCTCACGCACCTCCCAAGCTGCAGGGAAAGGGGCAGGCCAGAAACGCGCGTAACTGACAGGCCTAATTTCGGGAATTAGCCACCTACCTAACCGCGGTCCATGCCCGCTCCATCATCTCGCGAAGGAAATCATTTAACATTTTTGCACAGAGTCCATTTCGGCCAACCAGGATTAACGAGTGATGAATCTGGCAAATAACATTTCTGTTCTCCTCATCGATTCGTGCGTTTCCTCGAGGGTGGCGGTGTTTAAACCCTGTCAACTGATCATGATTCGGGAGGATTACTGGGATTGTGTGTCTTTTCGCAGCGCACGGGAGAAACAGTTTGAAATGAGATCAGTAGGAAGGATCTTCTTCTGATTAATGATTTCCCTTCCCATTATGCCTTCTGTAACCACACAGATGAGTTAATTAAACTGCGCCAGAGGCTACACACAGGTAGATGGACTGCTGTGATATTCAGACATCCACATTATTACACATTTCATATGAGAAAAAGAAACGGCGATATTGAGATTTGAGATACCCCTATCCTAGAGGCTCCTCTGTACTTGCTAATTGTGCATGGGGAAAATATTCAATCCTAGTTAAGTGCTCAAAAGTACCTCAAGGTAGCAGGAATTAGCCTGTGGTGCCCCAAAGGGCCCCATTGCTCAGGATACCTCAAGAAGAAGAAAGCTCACAGTCTTTTAAAATACTCGCGAGAAGAAAATCCAACACAAGTTTCCCCCAAAATTGCCCAGAAAATGACTCTTTCGGCAGCGAGAGGAAATCTGCATCTTCGACCTCGACGACTCTCAATCGCACATGCGGCTCTCTTTTTTGTGAGGGGGGGGGGGCCAATCAAGCTCCGGCACAAGTGGATGATGACGACATCGTTTACCTGCTCCACTGGGCTGAAAGATAAGCTCATGCCCCTGCAGCTTCGTGGAACGTTCTGGCTGCTGCTTGCACGACTCCAGAGAGAGGAGCGCGTGGCAGACGATGATGAACGGAGGAGCCGTCCTGTCACCTGTACGGCACAAAATCTTTTTTTTGTTCTTTCAAGACCTAGACATGGAACCGGACCAGCCAGATAACTTGTCTTCTTGACTTGATTTTTATGACAGTGAGGCTCATTTTACAGGTTCCCCAAATATGTGTTCAACTGGGTTTATAATAAAAATAAAGTGGCACTCCATAGCCCAGACGTTCTCGAGCCTAGAACACTCTGACTTTGTTCGTACGGAGTGAATACGGCATGCCCGAGACATTTTTAAACATCTAAGAACGGTAAGCAAGCCTCTCAGGCTAGGCAACCAGCTAAAGTGGTGCTCTCTGTCTCCTGCCTCATTTCTTGTTTTTTAGCCAGTCTTTTCTCCCTTGTTTCATTTTTGCTCTCTTCTTTTCCCTAACTAGCTGCCACAATACATTCTCTCAGTTGCCAACCACTTCCCATTCCGCAACCACTGACCTTAACACTGACCTTGCCTTGTCTGTGCCATTGAGATGAGAGCGAGAGATACCACAACCTCAACCCCCCCCCCCCCCCCCCTCCACCCACCCACACCACCACCATGCTGCGGGGTTGAATTTTGCCTGTCTCATCAGTCTTCCCCGCGGCTGGAGAATGGTTTGTTATTTCTTTCAGATTCCAGTTTCTTCTTTTTCTTTTTCTTTTTTTTCTCGCTTTTTTGCCTGATCAGTGGCCAGACTGAAAAACACGTCTGTTGGCTCAAAGAGATATCGAGCTTTGGCATATAGACCAAGGCTGTCAATACAGATTAGGCTGATCAGATAAAGTTTATCTGCAGCATTTGAGCGTCCTCTGGTTGGGTACCAGCCTAATTCCGGGGCCACAATTGATAATGTGACCCGAGGATCAAAGCGGATCGAAATTGGCGCCATTGTTTTAGCCGCGAGCGGGCAGGAGTGGCCTTGTCAAAGGTAAGTCACTTTGTGTATCATTATGCATGTAGCACAATAGCTCTGGCCTGAGATAACAGGAATTACAAGAGGTTCACTTTGGGTCTGTAGGTTCATGGCTGTTTTATGAGAACTTTCAGAATTCGTCTCATCTAAGTAGAAGCTTCCAATAGAGCTGAATGCGCTGCTGGACTCTTCCTGCTTATGTGGTGTTTAAATATGGCTAAATTAAAAGTAATGACGACAAGGTTTGCTTGTAGTTTTAAAATCAATATCCGTCATTTTATGTTAGAAAACCAGAAAAATATTGAAAGTATACAACAGAAATAGATCGCAGCTGGTCCTTTACAATGTTTTTCAAAGCAGATGCGATATTAAAATGGACTTTCTTGATACAAAATGTGCCTTTTGGAACAAAGCTTTATCAAAACTGAATCACAAATTACCACATATGCACACTTACAGAGCCTGTGTAAGAAAGCAACACAACAGCCAACTGTTTTAAAGATAACATGGATCATTTTCTTGACAAAATGTGTTAATTGGCAACACAGAAACAAATTAAGTGAGCACTCATACTATTGTCAAAATTTCACAATTTTTATGAATTGTGAAATTCATAAAAATTAATAGGCGGAGATTGCGAAAGTTTCTCCATTCAAAAATCTTGCCCCAGGCTTATCAGATCTGTTGACGTGAGGGTTTGTGAAGTTATAATCGGTATCTCACCGGTGGTAGAAGCATGTCATATCACTGTGAGCTTATAAACTAAGTAAATACAAGCTTGTAGCGGTGGAAGCTAAAAAGCCAGAAAAACCATATGCTGTGCAAACCTGCCTCATCTGCTGAATTTGAAAATCAGTTCACTGAAATAATTTTCAGACAAACATGGGACCTGAAAAGCACAGGAACATACCAACTTCAATGCTGTTGCACAACTGAGACCTAATACTAAAGTTTACTCCATTTTGGCAGTGCCGGAGACGACTGACGAACCGCGTCTAATCTGGCAGATGGACACAGTCGACAGGCTCAACCAAAGCGGTTCTAAATGTGAACACAGACGGTATTTAACTGAAAGAAAAGCACCAAACACAACAAGTCGCTCTTTTAAATCTGTAGACCGTTAGTCTTCACTAACCTAACATTATATTTCACTTACATGACCATTCTGAGTTTGAGTTTTTAAGGGGATGCACAACGACCCAGTTCAAGTTTATTTACGCAGCATCATTCATACACAATGCAACCCAAAGTGCATTTCAGGACATCACAAGAAAATTAGAGAGAAAATAATCAAAACATTTAAGGTTTGCTTAAAAAAAGCCTAATATGTCAAACACTGGAAAAGGATTGCATAAAAGTAACAAATGCTAAAATACAGATTTAAAAGGCTAATTTTAATCTAACTTCCAACTCAAACTTCATTTTAAATTTCCAAAACCAAATCCACATCTGATGATCAATCTTTTGCCTCAATCACTTATCAGTGATAAGGCAAACAGCTCATTAGACCCAAGGCTGAGAGCCGAGGACACAACGCAGGCAAATACAGTATCTCTTGCAGAGTCAGCAGCCAGACCGCTTAGGTGACTGTGGCCGATGCTTGTGACCCAAGGGTTTCTTAAGTAAGAAGTTTTTGTCAATAACTTTTTTAATTTTTTTACTTTCAATGTGTCCCATGTTAATGGAAAATGTTTGTGTTACATGGATAGTTTTATTAAATTAAACTGAACCGCTCTCTTTAAATGCCCGTTCTGCATGTTTCTTCACAATAATTAGCTGTAGCAGCAATTCGTTTTTTTGTGTCTCTCATCCAAATGAATTATAGATTTTAGGATCTGTATTTTAACTTCTTTTCCAACCACTGCCAGTGTACCATCAGCTTTAGACTGACCTTTTAGGGTGAAACAACTTTGCGTGGTGATGAGAGAAGTACCTTTAAAGGTAGTGGGTAGAAATGTGACGCTTCCAGCCGCTCACTGTTCATGTCTCACAGAAACTCTGCACTGTTGGCTGATATAACATATCCTGGTGACCCAGCTGTTGGGAGAATAAGGAGAGGCGATACATGTGTGGTGTGCCTCAGTGATTAATGCAGGTCAGAACAGGAAGAAAAATTACAATGTGTAAAAAAAAATGTTGATTTTTTAAAACACAGTTTTGTTACAATTTGTCAATTCAAGCCCAGTCTGTTTGAATTGCAAGCAGACTGGGCTCAACACATACTGCTTTTAAAACTCTGGGTAGGGAACCGGTCTGCTAGACATCAAAGCTACTGCTCTTACGCAACCTGTCTCTGTGTTTCCTCTGTCTCACTGGACAAATCACAATATAAATCCTCAGCCCTAAACTCACCCGGTGGTCTCGGGTGGCGCTTGTGTTATGCATCGGTGTCAGAGTTCGATGCTCAATACGTGATGTCCCCACTCTTCAGCAACTTCTGGTTGCATATTTGGCAGCTTGGCAATCGTTGACCTTATTTAAACCTACAACAAATAATTCTTAAGTTGAATATAACTATTGTGCGGCTTACGCCTAAACAAGATTCAAAAGGAAAATTAGTTAAGACGTTAATGGATGCCTTTGGCCTTTAGGATATTTTCATGTCCTTAATTATATCTATTTGACATGCAATTGAAGTAAGTTTGTGAAATTTGGTCAGCTAGTATGGAAGTTTGTTTTAAGAGGTTTTCTGAAAATATTGGGACTCAGATACAAACCTTTGGATGACTTACTCTGTGTTGGACTTCAACCTTCACTGATAAACAATGTCCCTCGCCACAAGAGGGCACTTGGAGCATGTATATTCAAAAACATCGCTAATGGAATATCTGTGCCCTGTTTTGCTTCTATGTCGTTCACGTACATCGCCAAGTTTTCTCCTTATTTTAGATGACGTGTGCTCAGATTTGAAGCTAATCCAGGTTCACCAAGTTCTCAGTGGCTGCTCTCGCTGAAAGCAAGGACTGTGTGCATTCTTTACATTGCAGAGGGATGAGCTGAGATGCTGGCCTAGAGTCTTTAGACATTTCTTCCTTGTATTACATCTCAGGGAAGATGTACTGTTGCAGGTAACAGCTTTGCATCTCACAAAAACAGCAGAAAATCAACTGTCTGCAACAAAGACGTTCAAAGTGAAAACACCCTGTTGCACTCACGCGATCACCGCATGCGTTATCAGAGTAATACATGCCTTTTTAAAGCCTGTCTGTATACAATTGTCAGAGAAAAAGTGAGGGGAAATTAAATGCTCAAGAACACAAGAGGGCAGTACAAAGAAGTACACTGAGAGTGAGTCTTATTGGATGTGGCTGGAAGTGAGAGGGAAACTCACTGAAAACAAGCTCGGGTGGTGAGATGAAGAGGGGAGGCATGGCAGCAGTAAATGATGCTCGCCCTCTACACCTTGTCAGTTATTAGGAGAAGCCAGAGGAGAAAGCTGACATTACTTTGTGCTGTCTACAGAGAAAATAATTGGCTTGCAGGCCAGCTTGCTGGCACCTCAAGCATTTGGAAGTGATGTTGTAAAGTTGCACACCAGGAAAAAAAAGGGCAGGCAGGGTAAAAAGAAAAAAAAAACATACATATAGTGTGGCATGCAAGAGTTTTGGTACCACTGAGACTTGCTCATACTCATTTCAAATGAAATGAGAAAATGACCTGCCCTCTAAATTGAATACAGCTACAACAAGTAAGTAATATGACTTTTATTACCTGTGTAAATTTGGAACGAGGGGAGGAAAAACAGCGAAAGACAAAGGTTTGGACACCCCCAAGGAGTTAGAGCTAAGAGAATTTGTAAACTTCAGACCTTATCTGAGATATTTTGGGTTGTAGCTGGTTCACATTCATTTCTCATGGGCAACTTGGGCAAGGCCTGTAAAAACCTTCAAATTCAAAGGTTTTCCACAGGTTTTTACTAACTGCCTGTTAAGTCGAAGGCTTAAAAAAAATACAAACTACAGCCAAGCACTTTCAGGTCAACATTTTAGCATATTAAGTTTTAGCATAAGAGTTGCAATAGTTTTTTCAGACTAAGAGTTTCTCAGAAGGCCAGTGATAACTTCTGTTTTGTGGCAAAGGACTTTCAGAAAGATACTACAAGCTACAGCGCTCCTTTTTATGCAGCGTCCCTCCAATTCTTAGTATCAGAAGCATGCTGACCCGAGGCAAAGCAACCCCGTTTGCTGTCTGGTGCCTTGAGGCCAACAGCAGATGACTTCTCACACATAATTTAAATCTCAAAATGTTAATATTATAATCTCATTTACTATGAATAAGTCCACTTTTAAATTTGCTCTGAAACTCAAAAAAAAAAATTTAAAACGCTAAATTCTTTTAAAGTTAAAAGTCTGACAAAAATACCTATTTCTAAAAATCCAGCCTCCATTTCAAAAATGCTAATTATAGTTATTATTTATAGCTAATATAATTATTTCTGCAAAATCATTTTGAGAAGTTGTTAATTGCAATGGTTTTTCTTTGACTTGTTTTAAGGATGTTTTAAGGATGATTAAAATTGACCCCTCCTTCTCCATCAAACAGTTGGACATAAGACACAACTGCCAGACTAAATAAGTAAGTCATAATGTTGGCACCAGGTTTTATTAAAGGTGAATAGCCACATAATTAGATTTTCATTTATTTATACATCAGTAGCTCACACTGGTTCCATACAAGGCTTTCATGAAAAATGATCACGTCCTGCTGTTGTATTAGTTGTTCTTTTGGTATTTAATGTTTTGGTTTTGCTCAGTTTGATAGTAAATAAAGCCTTTTGTGTTTATTTATGATATTAACGAAAGTACGTACAGGGGTTAAAACAAGGAAGCAGCTAACGCTATTAGCATCTCCAGGCGAAACACTGAAGAATGTTCAAAGATCTGTTAGAAAAACGCAAATAAATATATGATTCCGAGAGGGAAAAGACTGGAATGGAGCTGGGAATACAGTATGAACGTTGGTGTTCACTGAAGCGGACCATAAACCTGCTCAGATGTGATCGCAGAGTTGATTGACGTAAGTAAATGTTCTGATACGAAGCTCTTATAGTTGCTGTTAAATCATTTTATTTAATTAACAATGGTTGGTCTTTGATCCAAGCTGCTCCTTAACTGCAAGGCATTTCAGAAGGCCAGGCTAGGTCCGGCATTATTTAATTTTGAGTTATTAATTAAGTAAACGGCATTATGATAGTTCTGCAATACTGTCGCTAGATGGCGCCACATTTGCTTATATCTGCTAATCGCGCCTGGTGCGGTGGCTAATTTTATCCACACAAAGGATCATCAAATCATTATCAGGATGGAGGCTTGGTATATATAACTTTATTTTATCATGATCAAACGGTTTTTGGTCTTTTGTTAAGCATATAACGTGTCTATATACCTTTAAGTGCTATTTTTAAAATATATACTGCAAATAAACAGATATTATGGTCAGAGAAAACAATCTGAGACATGGTCGTTTTGATGGCAAGCTTACTCGTAAGGCACCCATTCATTCTTGAAATTAAGGAAAACTAGATGTGCTAAATGCACAGCACACAGGCAATCAACGTGGGATAATTCAAAAAAGAGTTTGGAGTGAGAGGTGTTGACTAGTTCGTGTGGTCTCAACAGAAACCAGGCCCCAAATTCTGATTAGGTCCCCATATAATTTGAGGCTGGCTCTGATCAGAAGCTTATAAAGGAACCTCTGACTGTGAAAGCAAACCATGCGGATTTAAGAAGTTACAACAGAGATTTAATCAAAAACGGACCAAGCTTTGTGAGTAGAAAACTGGATAAAGAGATATTTGGAAAGAATACTTGTGTAACAAGCAAAAGGTGGCTCGGCCTTGACTTGGACCTGTGCTTACTCACAGGAGCCATTTCAATAGCTGAGAGGGAAAATACCAGCAAATAGTAAAAAGTCACCATCTACGTCTACAATTCCCACAACTGTTGCTGTCCTAGAGCAGTGAGCTGAAGATGTCACCTTGTCCTGTCCTTCACATCATTAAAAAATCTCTTCAACAAAGCTGGGTCCTTCCTGACCCAAGGAGATGGTTTGAGGGAGCTGAGGGAATAAAAACCAACCACTACATAGTCTGGTAAGAAGTAAAGAATAAACCAACGAGTTTCTTTTTTCAGATTTTAGCTCATTTGTATATAATGACCAAAGGGGCATTTATTTTTCTAAAATTTATGAAAAAGTAGATTTCTTTTTTTCCTTTTATTGAACTGCTATAAAACACAATGATCCTTTTGCACTTGCGTGGTGATTTATGTATCCTATTTTCAAGAAGTATTTATGGAAATCAATGTTTTTCAGTTTTGATTCCAGATCTGTAAATTAAAGTGAGGCCTTTACATTTCATTCTTTGACTGCATTGTTATTTCAGGTCAAAACCACAAGGTCACCTGCTCTCCGGGCTCACACCTTTCTCTTGTCACCCACTTCCTGGAGGATTCCTGCTTTCGCTGTAAAAGGTTTTCTGCTTTTGACATTTTCTCACGTCTGTTCAGCACAATGGTACTTATCTTCCCGTGAGCTCGCGCTTTTTAACTTGTGTCTGTTCCGCAAAGTTTAGGGTATGGACGCTTCTTTTGGCTGACTTATTTTTTTTTTTATATCTTTCAAATGGAAATTGAACAAAAGCTGCTGTTCAGTGTAGTATTCAGGTTTTTGTAAACTATAAGGCAAGTGCATACCTTGTACTGGTTCATCATCATCATCATCATCATCATCATCATCATCATCATCATCATCATCATCGTCGTCTTTATTTATAAAATGCTCCAACACCAGCCACAGCTGAAACAAAGTGCTGAACATCAAAGACCATAAAATAACAATAAAGGATAATATACTAAAACTAAGCACCCAATATTAATATAAGACACTTGCTATGAAACACAATAAAAAGCAGAAATCAGATAAAAACAATACCAATGCAAATTAAGTGAAATCAAGTCTCAGTTGAGTTAAAGGCCAGTGAGTAAAAGTACGTTTTATAATGGAAAGGTAAGGGGCCTGTCAAATTTTTAAGGTAAGGTAAGGGCCCCCAACACTGCTCACTGTCAGTCTACGAGTGAATCTTCTGAAATCAAACTCAGCTCAGATAAAATCACACACTGAGCCCACCACTTCCATCTTTACCATTTAAACTGTAAGTCATCGTCTCTAAATTACATCCTGCAACGTCCATCTTCTCTCTCACCGCTACTCCAGCTAACCGTTCTTCCTCTTCCTCCGGACGCCGAAGAGCTGTTATTCCTGAAGCTTGCCTTGCACACTATTAAGAAATCTGCTTCCAAATAAACTATCTCACTTTGCAATATTCTGTGTCCTGATTGATTTCTGTATGTGTGTCTAAAAAAAAAACTTTCTGAGACCTTGACAGGTTCACGATATTGACGATAACTGATGGCAGGCCTGAACTCATGAAAACTGAAAGTGCTGAAAATGAAGGAAAAGTTGCTATAATAAAGCATTACCCTAAGGGCGTGCGCATTTATCCAGTGGGAGTTGTTGGAGTGTTTGATTTCAAAATAATGTTTCCTGTGATACACTTGTTTTTCCTGTTTATTTTGCATAATTATATTTCACACTATATGTGGAAAAAGCTGTGAAATGATGGAATATATTAAAATGTTTTCACATCAGATATGGAGCTGCCATTTCAACCTACTCTTGAGAGCCACTGTAGCCAGTAAGCCAACATAACATTATGACAGTTAAATCTTTCCTCTCAGACTTTTAAAATACTTAACTTCACTTTAAATTATCTTGTTATTCATTCCTAATCTAGTATAACTCTGTATATGTGTTTTTGCCCAGTGTGGGACAATAAAAATATTTCTTATCTTATATTGTCTTATCTTATCTTAAGCATTTTAAAAGTCTTGTAGCTTTGTCAGAAGGACAAACTGTGCTATGTAGTCAGCAGTTATGGACAAAATCCAACAATAATCAGGAGTGTTCATTGCTTTAAGCGTAAACTTTATTCAACATTGCAGAACCTTGAAGAAGTTCCCAGCAACAAACTTCAAAATCCTCTGGCACCGGTTCTTAAGTTTATCAAATGCAGCCAGCTGTGCTTTGATGCATGCCTTATTATATTTTGCAACTTATGCTTCTTTATGTAAATGCAATGCTAAATTGTTAAAAAAAAAAAAAAAAAAAATCTGCAGAGTACTGCATCACAGCTGTTTAATGCAATCAGGAGGATTTCAATATCTTAGCATTCTACAGGAAAGAAAAAAAAAGCCTGCGCTTCAATGCTCTGCAGTAAAAACACCAGGAAGTTTGCATTCCTCAAACGTTCGGTCGCCATGCAGATGATTTTCACGAGCGCCACTGAATCATGAAGGACACTTAAGTCTGAGATGTGATCAAAATACGCAAGGGGAGCCAGGCACTCGCTGTTCATTAGATATATTGTCCGTTTGTTTGCCCTCTGCTCGACAGAGTCTCTGTTGCTTCCTGTAACGCTCATGTCACGACAAATGTATACACCTGCCCAGGGGGAAAAGACAGCTTCTCCACAGAATCATCAAATAAGTTAGAAGAAACATCCACCCAGCGGGGATTGGGGGCATCCCTGATTTTTTTAATTAAAAACATTTCATTTGATAAATCTTAGAAAGGAAAGAAAAAAAAAACTGTGGATTTTTGTACAGAAAAACAACAATTTGCAATTCAGAAAGAAATCAGTCAAGTGAGAAAAATAAACATGAGACCAAATATATGGCGGACCACAGGTGTAACGAAAAGCCCCTTGGCCAGCTGTGGCACAAAGTCAAGGGATTCAGCTCTACAGCAAACTATTTGCTGAATGTATATAGTGCCATCATGTGCTGAGCTTTATTCATTACATTCTTTTTATTCATTTCTCCTCACTAAGGTTCAAAAGGAGTCTTTGAAAAAAGCAGCAATCAGAAATGTTGCACCGTTTGTTTAACATTTCATAGTAAAACGATCTTCATATCTAAATGGCGTAAAAGCGAAGGTGTATAATTGCCTTTCTAAGAGGGGGATGCTGTTGAAATATAGAAGAGTGAGCCAGGGAGGGCCGGTCTTTAGGAGGAAAAGCAAAGAATAGGGAGGGTTCATCTGAGAAGATCGGGGTTTTGCCCATGTAAAACGGCAAAGCCTGCGAAGCATTCATCACAAACAGAGCTAATGAGGCTGAAAAGCTGATGCAGATTGGCCGCGAACTCTCGGCCCTCTTGCATTAATTTTCTGGTGATATTCCGCTTGGCTTTAACAACACCTCCATCATTAAAGTTAGTTCAGATAAAAAAAAAAAAAAAAAAAATCCACACTGTTAGAGGTTTCATCTTTCAGAGATATGTTGACGATGAGCTAAACTGTAACTGTCTTTGTGGTATGTGGAAAGAATTTCAGGAATCTTTCAGGTAGCCCCTTAAAAGAGACTCTCAGGGCGACGACGAGATGTAACTGTCAGCTTCTGCCCAGCAAACCCTCTGAAAGCTTAACATCCACGGTGTGAAGATGGTACATCGGCGTAAAGGTACAGTTCATGTTGAAAGATATGTTTTTGATCAATAAATGCAACCATGTGCAGCGCCTCACCAAATTACTCACACATCGTGAAAACATAATTTCACATTTTATGTTCTAACCACAAACTTCAGTGTTTTCCTTGGGATTTCAGTTTGTTTGCCAAAAGTATTTCATTATAGTTAAGTAGAAGGAAAGTCACTCCAGGATTTCAACCCTATCAGACAAATGTGACATGCAAACATAGCCAGCCCACTTTACTGTAATATCCCTAGATAAAAATAAATAAATATTGTAGCATTGACTACAGACTCATGGCGGTCCACCCATAGCTTAGGTAAGAGAATCTTTTGATATTTATATGTTGTGCAATCTCTTCCTCATTGAAGAGAGCACTGTATAGCATTGCTAAAAGTATTTTAGGGGCACACTGCGTACACGTGGAAGAAGAGACGCACACGCTCTGCACTGCCCCCTAAACAAATACACGGTGGTGGCGGCGTCATGCTGCGGGGATGCATTTCTTCAACTGCTTATTGTTCACAGAGGCTCTCAGTTGTGCACAACTTTTGTGTTTTTTTTTGTTTGTTTTTTGATCAGATAGAACCCTAGTAAAAGCACACTGAGGTTTGTGGTTGTAACAGGTGAAACGGCGAGAGTTCAACCAAACCGTTGCACCTTAATGTGTGTTTGAATCATCAAAACGAAGCCGCACACATCCTGTAAGTTCCGTGGCGAAAGAAAATATGCAGGACGGTGCTCAAAGTCGGGGGAAATAAAACGGAGAGACAAACACCTTTGTTCCGTCTTTTCTCAAATCCGTTTTGCTGGCATCAGTGTGAACCATATGTGATCAAAAAACATGGTAACAGACTTTTCATTTTTTTTCTTTTTTTTTTTTTTTGGTCTAAACATTTATTTCCTGGAAAACATGGCTTCTACGTATGTAACAACTGTCCTGCCGTCATGCCTCTTTGTGCATTTTCTCCTGCAAACTCCCGCCTTGCCTCGTCTCTTCTCGCCATCTGTCAGACGACTCGAGGCAGAAAGAGAGACAGAAGCAGCGAGTTGCGAACGGCGCCGAGCGGGGAGCCGGCCGCGCCGAGGGTCGGGCCGCTGTTTCTGACGCCACCGGAAGGCGACTGGTTCTGTCTCCTCACGCTTCTGGTGCGCAGAGTGGCTGTCCTCTTTGTCTGGGTGGAGGAGGCCTCCGTTATGAAGAATCGATCGGAGGCCAGCTCCACGCCGTTTCCTCTAGGTGCGTCGGTAATTAGACTTTTGTCGGAGAAATGGGACGAGTCTGCTGTGCGGAGCGGGTCTGAGGTTTCCTTTGTGCCAGAGGAGAGATGATCTATGCTCTCCCAGCCGCCGGTTCCAGCCGGGTGATTAATTGTTAAGGTGGCGATGCTGATGGGCGTCTCCGTGAAGGCGCCGTGGTGTGCGTTCAGAGCCTCTCTGCGGGTTTGAGGCGTGCTCTGCAAAGCGGAAACCGACCAGTGCCACCGCGTGACGCTGTCTTCGGGGGACGTGGAGCTCGGACCTGGGGTGCCGACCGCCAGAGGAGGCAGAACGAAGGAGCTAAAGTGCCGAGCTCCAGTTCTGCTGGGCTGCGTCCCCCCACACACGGGCTGAGTGTGGCAGGGGCAGCCGAGGACGAGCGCGGAGGTGCTTTGAGTCCAGGACTGTAAGTAGTCGACGTCAGCATAAAGGTGGCAGGCCCAAGGGTTGTTGCCCAGAGTGATGACTCTGAGGGAGACCATTTTGTCCAAAGCGCCGAAGGGGAGCGAGGAGAAGCGGTTAGCGTGCAGGTAGAAGTGAGACAGCCTCGGGAGCCGCTCTAGAGAACCCGGCAGCACCTTCACCAGCAGGTTGTGGGACAGATCGACGGTCTCCAGGTGCGCCGGCAGGTTGGTGGGCAAAGTCCAGAAGTGGTTGTGGCTGAGGTTGAGCGTGCGCAGATTCGCCAGCGTGTTGTTGATGAAGATGGCCCTCTCCAGCTTGTTGTCGGAGAGGTCGAGGCTCCGCAGGTTCCACTGGTAGGCCGTGTCGTTCTTGTCCAACAGCTGGATGTGGTTGGAGGAGGCGTGGAGCTGCCACAGGGAGCGGGGGAGGGCTTTGGGCAGGCGGCTCAGCCGGTTGTGGGACAAATCCAGGACGCGGAGGTGGGTGTACGAGGTGAGCCTGCCGTCCAGATGGAGAAGCCGGTTGTGGGACAGGTTGAGGGAGAGGATGTTGTGCTGCAAGCCGTCGGGGAGCTCTCTCAGGCTCCTCCGGAAACAGTCCACCTCTCTGTGGCTGCGGCTGCAGGAGCACATGGAGGGGCACACGGCCAGGACGCGAAGCCCGAGCCACAGCATGAGCGCAAGCTCCAGGAGGGCCTCATTAAGAAACAGCTTCAGCAGTGCAGGCCTGCTGAGGAAGGGGGGGGGAGAGAGAAAAGGAAAAGGAGAGGAATGTCACTGCAGAAGGTGCTGAATGAGCAAAACACACCAAACTATTCCTCCTACAAGGCACGTATTATAATGCATGCACTGTCCTTTTTCATTCAACTGAATAACACCGGACCTGAGCTGTAGGAGGATTTTTTTAAACCACACTGAAGAATGCCATCCATCAGAAAGGAGGACAAATCCCTGCAGCCATTTCTCCCTGGCATCAGTTTGTGTTCAGTCATCAGTGTTTGTCAGTGGAGTCTGTCCCGTGCTCTCAGAGGAGGAAAACTAGCCCAATAGATGGGTTTTAGTAACGGCTCCACAGAGGACTCGTCCACCGAAGGCGGGCAAAGACACAGCCGACACATACTGCAGTGTTAGTGTTTTTTTTTTTTTCCCTCCATCTTCGTAGCGAACGCAGGGTGTGGTAAATGTGTGTGCAAGAAGAGCCTTTAAAAGTGTTTGGAACTCACCTCCTCATCTTATCATTCCAGTCACTTTTCTTTGCTCCTTTTTTGCCGCTCAGCACCTCTTCTGTCTCCTCTCTGCTGCTTTCAAGCTCGGGACCAGCTGGTGCTCTGCTGAAGGTGATTTTTTTTTTTCTCTCTTCCCCCTCCTGTGTATCTATCTTAGAATTTGACCCTTGCTCGGTTGTCCGGTGCAGGTGTTCTGCCCTCGCCTCGCGTGTAGTTCAGTTCCTTTTCTGCTCCCTGGGCAAGCTGAGGGTTTACTACTGCATCTTATGGATCTTTTGGGTTGGCTCGATCAGGCACTGCAGGCTCTGGATTTACTGTGTGCAGTGGAAATGAGAGGGGAGGGGTGGTGTGTTAGCAGGGAGAAGTATTGGGAAGGAGAAATGGAGCGCATAATGGAGGGGCTCTCTGCATACAGCAATCCCACTAGGGAAACTCCTTAGTCCCTTTTAAATCTCTCGGCTTTAAAGATCTACTCCTGTGTTCCAAATAACAACTACTGTTCGGTTTAGTTTGACTGGCTGTTTGTACTTAAAATAAAGACTGTTATCAGTTATCTGCTCAATATAAATCATTCCTCTCTAAAGAAACCCCTGTGTAAGTCGATGAAGCGCTGTAATTGGCTGTAAATGTAGAGGCTGCCACAAAAAGCCTTGAGATTTATTATAGAGGACTCTCCTCCTCTGCAGCATCCCACCTGTCATCAGCAATATAGCCAACTCTCCGTCTTGCACTGCATTGCTGCACTTTTGCCTCCCAGTTACACGGGGTCCAAGTAGTGTGCCGTACAAAAGTATTCACTCCCCTTAAACTTTTTTTAATTATTATTGTTATTATTTTTACATTTTGTCATGTTACAATCTCACACTCCTGTGTTTTGGTGAGATTTTATGTGATAGGACCACACAAAGTCAGTCATACTTTACAAATAAAAGTAAAAAATCAGGTTGTGGCTTGTATTTTTACTGATCAGGTCACTTCTGAATGCAGTAGGTTGTACTAGAATTCATTTAGGACTGTCATAATGAAGTCTAGTCAATGATTAACGTTGCTTATTCCTTTAACAATGTAATTTTTGTCTTTTCCTATGTCTGTAATGTTTTTCTGTTCACGTACAGCACATTGAATGGTCTAGTTTCTGAAAAGTGCTATATCAATAAACTTGCCTTGTCTAAATTTAAAAGGTCTTAAATCATTCCCTTTCATATATTGATGCACTACTTTGCGTTGGTATTTCAGAGAAAGTGTGAATGAAATAAACTGAGGTTTGTTGTGGGGAGATGCAACGGATTAGGTAAGGCCTTTGTGTCACTTCTTGTTTTTGTCTGAATTCTTTTTTACTTTGAATTGTCTGTTATTCTAACACATAAGCACATTAAAACACATATATTTTTCCGTTGCTGCACTATACGTTTGGGAACCCTTTGTGGTTCACATGTGTTTTGTTGGCGTGGTAAGGGGTAACTATGGCTTCCTTTTCTCTTTTTCTGCTGTTTCTCCATCTCTGTCTGAGTCTCCCCCAGCAACCATAGTCAAATGTTTGCCAGGGGCCAGAACGGGCAACATCAAATCTTACCTGAAACTGCTGGCTGGGGAAAACTGTAAATACTGTAAGATTGTCATTCATTTATGATGGCGGTAATGACTCCTCGTAATGCCGACTGTAAGCCACTACAGTAATTTGTGTTTTCTTTGGTTTGTAACTCTGCCAAAACAAAGTTGGACTACTTTCTGTGGTCCCCTGCCTGATTAATTAGGTAAGAACAAATGCAGACATTCAACCACTGGTTGTGTAGGTTATGTCCTGAAAACAATGTGGGCTACATTGATAACTGGCAAGTGTGTTGGGGAAAACCTGGTCTGATCTGGGCAGACAGCATCCATCCCACTTTGGATGGAGCAGCTCTTCTTTCTAGGAATCTAGCCCAATTTATCAGTTCTCCAAAATGCAGACAACTCCTGGGTGTCATGATTTAGGTTTTTGTTTGCTTTGTTCTGGACTAATTAGTTTCCACTCCCCACAGCCAACAGTCATCTGTCACCACCCAATCAGTTCTGTCCACACCTCAGTCTCCAGTCAGCTCAGACCAGCTCCACCTGCTGCCAGTAATTATTGTCATATCTGGTCACCTGTTCACCTGCCTTCATATGCCTGCCTCACTCATCACCTCACTGCCAGATCGTCGCATCACCTCACTTGTGCTCTGCCGCCAAGGATTTTCCAATTCTTGTGTGTTCCACCTGCATCGGCTCAAGTCTGGTTCAGTTAGCAACTCCTGGTCTGTCTACATTGAACATTTCTAATAAACCTTTTAAACGTAACTCTGTGTATGGCTGAATTTCTGGTTTACATCTACAATCGTTACACTGAGTCCAGATCAAAAAGCAGTCAAAGTTTAACACACCTCTCTGTAGCTTCTATACTGTTACCCACCCATAACATGTCTTGCCCACAGCCAAAATCAAATAGATCAAAAACTAACCTAACAGGAGCAAATCAAAAAAATATTATTAAAATAATGCAACTCCAACCGAAAAGAAAATTATAACAGTTAAATGGGATTTATTGAAGACAAGGTCTCTCTCTTCAAAGACTCTTAGTTAATGACTTGATTTCTGATAATCAGATCGATTGATTTGGTCTCACAGAAGTGTGAATGTGGCAAGAGGATTATGCTAGTATAAATTAGTCAATTCCTTTTAATTATTAAAATGTGTATATTCTCAGAAATACTGGGCGACGAGGAGAAGCAGCAACCATCTTTCAGTAATTTATTGGTTAGTCTAAAGCTACCTAATAGTTACAATTCTTTCCTAAGTTGTCTTCATCCAAATTGCAAAGTAATAAAACCACTTCTGTTTGTTGTTTTGTATCATCCACCAGACCCATACTCTCAGTTTTCAGATCAGTTTCTACACTTTTTATCTGATTTAGTGTTAAATACTTACAAGGTCATTATAGTGTGGGATTTTAACACTCGGGTTGACAAAGATGGCCTAAATAAAGCCGGTAATGCTATTTTAGACTTAATTGGCTTTGCTCAAACTATACGCAGACATACCCATTTTTACCTTCATACTTTGGACCTTGTGCTAACATATGGCATTGAATGAGACAAAATAACACTATTCCGTCTTAACCTTGTCCTCTCTGACCATTTTTTAATAGAATTTGAGTTTAATCCATCCAAGTCTTCAGCCCCCAAAAGAAGGTTTAATTATAGTAGATCATTATATCACAAAGTTCTGTTCCTTTTTTTAATTTCCTCAGAAAAACGCAAAGGTTAGCAATTTAATTTTTTCCCCTTCACAAACCGATGCTCTTGTTAATAGTATCACTTCCTTATTGCATTTTGCATAAGACAACGTAGCCACTTTAAAAAAAAAAAGTAGGTAATTATGCATAGGAGGCTAGCTCCCTTATTTAACTTAGAGCTGCGTTTTATGAAGCACTACGTTAGGAAACTGGAAAGAAAAGGGTGCTCAACACATCTAGAGGAATCCTACTTAATCTGGAAAAAAGGCCATTATTGTATAAAAAGACCACTTGCAAAGCTAGAACAACCTATTTTTCATCATTTAGAGAGGAGAATAGGAATACTACTTGGTTTCTTTTTAGTACAGTTGCAAAACAAGCTTTGTTGAGCCATCCATTTCCTCCGCTCTCAGCAGTAATGATTTTATGGGATTCTATACAAATAAAATAGGTTCTACGAAAAATAAGATCATTGGCAACCCCCAAACATGATTATTTAATCCTCAGTGAGTGAAGCAGCATTGGAGGAGTCTGTAGAACTTAATCTGTGCTGGGATGGTTTTGATTGTGCTGAGCTTTCTGAGTTATCAAAAATTTTCTTCATGTAAATCTTCAACTTGTATGTTAGACCTAATCCCAAACAAATTATTTAAAGAAGTGTTCCCTTTGATTACTGCTTAAATTTTAGATATTATTTATCTATCCCTAATAAACAGATAGATTCCACAGGCTTTAAAGGTAGCTATAATTAATTGTTGGCTGAGCTACTGCTGCCAACAACCTCATGTTCTCCTATAGACGTTACAATTACCGCTGTCTTTTCTGTTTCTCTCGTAGACATAGTTATTGACTAGGTTTTTACTAAAACTAACTGTATGTGCTCTCTTTTATTCTCCAGACCGGAGTTTCCCAAACTTTTAATAGGAATAAAATCATAAAATTACAAAAATAATTGTTTTTATAAGAACTCTTAGAAAAGAAGTGCAGCCTTCCCTCTGCATGAAAATGATGACTGCTGATCATTTTGTAAAGTCATACTTTGGTATCGGTTTCACAAATAATGAAATATTAAATATTTTTTAGCACATCAGCAACAAATCATCTCAGGACCCTCAATAGGTGTTTTGCTGAACCCCACTTTGGGAACTCCTGTTCTAGAGTTGAAAACTGGCTCAGAGCTTATTTGCTTGGCTCTTTCTACCCTTGATGAAGCCACTAATGGAGCTAGTACTGCCATTACCCTTTTATCTTTCTCTCACATAGAAGGTACTCCTGGATCAGTGCTTCTGCGTTTCTTTTTTGTGCTTTGTCTTCTGAAACTCCCAATCAGTCCTGACAGATGGCCGTTCACACTGATCCTGCTTCTGCTGGAGGGTTCTTCCTGTTAAAGGGGAGTTTTCCTCTCTACTGTCGAAACATGCATGCTTGGTAAGAGGGATTGCTGCAAAGTCAACGACACAATGCAATAAACTGAATTGAAATGATAGCAGCACCAGTGCCTAAATACCACCCCTACACACACACACACGCACACACACACACACACACACACACACACACACACACACACACACACACACACACACACACACACACACACACACACGAACATTAATAAGGTTACACCACTTTCTAATTCAATTCAATTCAAAAATACTTTATTTATCCCAAAGGGAAATTAAATGTTGTTGTAACTCATTTTGTCAAGGAGTTATTATAGAGGGTGATGGCTGTAGCTACTAGCTAGGAAAGATCTCCTGTAGAGGTCCATTTTACAACCAATCTGAAGAATTCCTCAACATCGGAAGGTCTATTGGAACCTCATCATCAGCTGAAGTTTTACTTTAGTATATATTTTCCTATCTCTGCTCAATGAAAACAGACTAAATATAGCACCCTTTTGCAACCTGCTCCCTACTTGCTCAGCTACTTCTCTCTGTGCTCACAGGCCCGTCTGCCTGAATGCCAGTAGCTGCTTCACCAAGATTGAAACTCGTGTATCCTGTCACTGCTCCTTCCTGCAAGCCTCAAAGTCAAACTCTCAGTGTCAGTCTGCATGCAACTTTGTCAGTTTGAGCTGTGTTGCCAAATGGCATTTGGATCCTCCAGGAAAATAAGACTCCTCCCGAGAAATAGCTCCTTCCCATTGGCTCGCTGATATTTGCTTTATCTGCATTCGACTGACTTGCATAGAGTTGCCACGATAAAGCTCTTTCAGTCCCCCTGCTTTTGAGTTTTCAGCACAGGCTGTTTATTTAACATTATTTAGAGCTCTTAATAAATGGTGCAAATCCATAATGGTGTCCCATGCAAATAGATGAACAAGTGACAGTTGAGAAAATGCCCATCTTTGTTTTTTTGAAAAGTCTCTTTGTTTTTTGTTTGTTTGCCCGTGCTAGCTCTGGCTGATTTGAAAAGGAGCTGTGTGGCGCAGCCTAAAAGGAGCTCATTCTGTGGTTGCTCATCAAGCTCATTTCCCATTCAGTTTTTTTTTTTTTTTTGCTCTCTTTTCTTGCAAGCTTACAGTTCCCTGCAAAAGTATTCAGAACCAGTGAACTTTTCCACATTTTGCTACATTAAAACCACACACTTCAATGTGGGGGAAATAGCACCGATCCCTTTCAAATGGCATTTTTATTCAGCTGCCTTGCAGTCAATACTTTGCACAAGCACCTTTTGCTTTATATCCAGCTGCAAGTATTTTGTCATCCATCTCTTTCAGCTGGTGTGTTGGGACTGAAATCGCAGAGCAATGTTTAATTCTCTCCACAGTTTCTCAGTTGGGTTTAGATCTAGACTTTGACTGGGCAATTTTAACACATGGATAACACATGGCTCTGTTTAGGGCTGTTGTCCTGCCGGAAGGTGAACCTCTCGCCCGGTCTCAAGTCCTTTTTGACCTCAAATGTTTTTTTTCTTGCCTTGTGCTTTGGTTCTTCTATCTTCCATCTTCCTATCAAGTAACCAGCTTCTCTGTCTCTGCTGAAGAATGGCATCCCCACAGAATCTTCTCCCACTTTTGCAGTACAGATGATGTGATCAGGGCTGCAATGCAATGTTTTTCACAAACACACAAAGCAGTTTGCATGTTGGCCCAAATAAATTTCATTTTGGTCCCAAGGCCAAATTTCTATGACATGAGGAACTAAAAAAACGATTTTCCCACCTGAGCTATGGAGCTCTGCAGCTCCTCCAGAGTTACCGCAGGCCTCTTGGCTGCTTCTCTGAGGAATATTCTCTTTGTCCATCCTGTCAGTTTGGAGTTTAGATGGGTGACTATTAGTCAGTCTTTTCCATCTGTGTTCTCCTTGTTATAGATATATTGACTCAGGGAGATTTAAAACAAATGCAAGTCCCACTTTTCATATTGTAATAAAAGAAAAAAATCAAGAACCATGTTCCCTTTCTCTTTCACTCATTAATGATGCACCCCTTTGTGTTGGTCTATCACATAAAACCACATGACAAATTGTGAAACATTTCAAGGTGAAAAGAATACTTTACCAAGGCACTGCACAGACAGACACATTGTGCAACCCAATGGGAACTGAGAACGAATAGTGTCTTCCTGTGTAGAAGTCTATTCTAAACTTAAGACACACATTTAGTTTGATGTGCTCAGCTTTTGATTCAAAATAAAGAAAATAAGGACCAAGTAAACCTTTTGTTTTCCAATTTTAATATTGAATATACAAAAACATGTAAGCAGAATATTCTAGAGGCATTACTTTTTGTCGCAAACGTGCAGTTTGATTGGTTAAAATCACACGCGCACACACACTTTGGTTCAAAGGTACCGAGAAGCTGCTGAAAATTGAAAAAGGAATAAAGAAGTTGAATTGAGGAGATTTCTTAAGTGGAAAATCCCGCGGAAAACTCTAAGGCTCATTCTTTGTTTTTTCTGTGTCCTCAGTGGAGGAAGGCGGTGGAGGGGCCGTGGTGGGCTCTGAGGTGGCGGCCTCCTCTTCAGGCTTTGAAGACGGGGAACTGACCTCAGGGGTTGCGGGTGTAGCGGCCTCTTCGCTCTCCTGAGCCTCTCCCGCCTTCTTGTCTTCTCCGTTTTGCCCATCCTCACCGGCCTTCCCTCCGTCTTCCTTTGTAGCACTGTTGTCTGCCAGTAAGAAACTGTTTTCTTTAGCGTCTGGCTGTGACTCGGCTTGGTTTCTCTTGTCCATTCCCATCCAGTGCTCGGCGTTGACGACGAGGCAACCGTTGCTGCCCAGAGTCCTGAGGCGTCTGCTCAGCTGGCACACCTTCACCGTAAGCATCAGGGTAGAAATGAGGAGTATGGTGCAGACTATAATCAGCACACCGCAGATTATTATCATCATGGGATAGTGCTTCATTAGATGCATGAATGTCCATGGTGAGTTGGAGGGGGTGGGGGTGGGGGAGGGGGTTGTTGTGGTGGAGGTGGTTTGAACACTCTGGGATCTAGATGGGTTATTTGTCAAAGAATCTGATGGTGTGGTTGTAGTTACTACAGTTTTCACCGAGTCGTTCAAACTGGTTGTAACTGGAGTCACAATGTTCGTTGTAGGCCCTCTGGTTTGGCACCCAGACAGTGGGATAAACAGCAACACACCCAGAATCTCAGCGCAACAAAGCAGGCCATTCATGTTGGTATCTGAAATACAAATGGCAGGAGAGTTCAGGATGTGAATACACGTGTTATACAACAGACAACAGGATGGAGACGCTTTGGCACAATGAGGCATATTTGGGGTATTTGAACACAACGGATGTTACCCCATTATATTTGGAAGATAATTAACAACATGTTTACAATTTTAAATGTGACAAACGGTAGTTTTAGTTCTTTAAAAAAAAAAAACTGAGCCCCAATTCTAGAGCAATATTAAAAACTGAAAACGACCTACACAATATAGAGTACTGGCAGTTTTTACCATCTGGAACACTTAAAGAGCCAGTACTTTAAGATATAAATTCAATATGTGCTTTTTTTAAAAGGTTAAGACTTGTAATGTTGCTATGAAAGCAGAACTTAACATTCAATAGAATATTAGCAATTGAAAGGATTGCACCAGTTTATGCCGTGTGGAGAAAAGATGGTCGTTTTAAACCAAAATGTGCGTCGAAAATAGCGATACTGTTTGTTGGATTAGAGATCAGACTAGAAGCAGACTCATCAATTTTCAAAGGCGGCCATTTTGAAATATACAACCACATGATCTGACTTCACTGAACCTCCTCGACAGGATGGATAATGGTGAGATGGTGACTTTCTGAACCAAGTACTTTCAGTACAGACAATAAATTAAACAATTATTATGTTTAATACTATCAATTCCAGTTGTTAAATTAATGACTTTAGTTTACACTAGAAAGTGTGTTGTTGTTGTTTTAGTTATTAAGACAACATTAGCTTCTAAGTAATTGTGCGAGCTAGTTCTAAATTAGACATGTTGACCAAAGATGTAGTCACGAAGTCAATGTGACAGACAGTACAGACTGTTATAGACTCAGTATGAATTTTTGCTTTTGCAGGATGAAGACACAGGGTTCAAATGCTCGCTGTGGCTTTTCTGTGTAGGGTTTGGTCATCTTCCACAGTCTAAAAACGTACATGCCTATTAGCTCAATTGGTCTTTCTAAACTGTCCGTGGGCGGCGGGTCTGTGCATGCTTGTGTGTCACTGTGATGGACTGACAACCCGTCCAAGATGTATTGTAACCATTGGCCAGTGGAGATTGGCACCAGCCTCTGTTAGCAAGCAAGTGGGTGTAGGAAATGGGTGGATGGACCATTTCAATATGACTTGTTTAATAATTATGCTGATATATGTTTAATTCCCTCTTTGGTTAACTTTACCAATTTTTAGAGTTGGAAACCTAACCCTTAATTCAACCCTGTGGAATCAGCCCCAACTTGGATCAACTTGGTTCATATTTAATCCAGGATTTTATCCAAAACAACCCAAATTGGACTACGTTTGACCCTGATGTGAACTCCAATCAAAACTAATTTGAAGCACTTGTGATATTCTTCCAAAGAAAACTCCCCCTGTAATGTTTCTGGCTTGTTTTTAGGCTTTGCGGTACTATTTGGAAGTTGCTTGACAAGAAAGAGGGTGGAAAGGAGAAGATATGCCGTTTAGTCAAACGTCGACCAGCTGCACCGAAGGCTAACAGCCTTGGTGAACGGTGCGCCCGCTCTACCCACTGAGCTGTGTGGCGCTTATTTCTGACAAGATCTGAAAGCTGTTTTATTCTCCAGTTTTTAAAGACAGACCCTTAGAAAGACGAGCTACCCTACTATGATGAGACGCGTGAGAGCCGGCTGACCAGGCGGACAGCTTAGGCAGTGAGGAGCAAAACTGAACTGAAAAAGAAACAGGATGAAAGGATAATGTCAATTTAATGACATTAATTTAGTTGTACTATCAGACCGGGATAAAAAACAATTTCCTTTTTTAAAAACACACAAAAGAAGAAAAAAGAAAACAGCTTATCTGGATGTTAAAGTGAGTTTGTTTCTCTACATACTCCAGATACCTACAACTGACCTTTCAAGAAAACCAATAAAAACAACAAGTTTACATAAACTATAACATGGTTTACAAAATGCCGTGCCATGATGCACAACACAGTATACAGTTTGCCTCACTTTTTTTCCATTGTTTTTTTGTAGCACTAGTGGCTCATTTATTTTTTTTTACAAAGTAGGCAGATAGTAAAGGGGGTTTCACTGAAACCAATGAAATCCATGAACAATTATACATGAATTAGGTAAATCTGCTTCCATAAATAACTTTTCATTTTTCTAACAATTTGATATCGGCTCATTGTGTCATTTCGGTTTTCATGCAATAAAACACCTGCAAAGTATTTATTTCTTATGTTGTAACAAGACCACTATATGCCCCTGCCTCTGCTGACACCTGCAAGGCTTTGGTCACATGCCTGAGGACAAATCTACGGACAATGGCGTTTTCTGTAAAGCAGTAAGGTCATATCTGAAAAGTCGTCATTTGTAAAATAAGCTAATGGAAAAGATAAACCTGTCACTTACATTGTTGGTTTTGCCAAGAGGGACCAGGAGCTTGTGTTGTCGGATGCACAGGTCAGAGCAACTGATGAGAAAAGTCCAGCGTTTTGAAAGAACCGAGAGGCAATGAAATCAGCTGCAGCCAAATCAGCCGCACGCTCATCTAGCTGTCTCGTCTTCACTTCTTCCCCTTCAGACTATATTAAGAAGAGGAAGTTCCGATTAGTGTTCTGTTCTGAGGTCGTGGCGAACACATGCATAGCATCCGACCAGAAATGTGCCTCTACATTTGGTGATCTGGCCTCTTCAGTCAAAAATACTAGCAGTATTTAGCACTTTTTTTTGAACAATTGTCTTTACTGCACATTAAAACATCACTGAATGTGACGTTATGTGAAATCGCCTCAGCATGCACATGACAAATGACTTGGTTGCACTTTTTAAACAAGAAAAATAAATCTACCTCCATCTGTCACTCGCAAAGTTTTACCTTCCCGATTCTTGAGAAAGGGAAAGCTGCCCCCTACATCCCCCCATTAAATGTCTTTGCTCAGTGTTAAACTGCAAGTACTGCAAGACTTTTTTTTTTACTCCTTTCTAATAAAATAACATAATTTCAAAAACATGACATTAACATTGCCATTTGTAGTATCCTTTAGTACTTTTTGAGCTTTTTCACAGTTCATCACGTTAGAACCACAACCTTTGATGTGTTTTATTGGAGATTTATGTGACGGACCAACATTTTGGTAAATTACAAAGACAATGACGCATTTTCAACTTTTTAACAACTGGAAAGTGCGTTGTGCTTTTTTTTTTCTCTAACCCACCTAAATAAAAATCCAGGGCAAACAGTCGGCTTCATAACTGTGTGATTTATGCACAGTGTGCCGACACAGAGGTTGGGTAGAGAAGATTAGAAACACTGGTGGCAGTGTTGTGGTGTGGGGCTGCATTCTTTCAGCACGGACAACCGTGAAAACGGTAAATGGATATTAGTCCTTTCCCAAAAGCACCAGAAACTCACGAGAGAAAATCTTCTCTTCTTCTTTTTTTTTTCCGACCAAATCATAAATTTGCATCAGAAGAAAGGGTTTCTATTTTCTAAAGTTCCTCATCTTGCTTCCTCTGTTAATAAATGCTGCGTTTCCCAAGTGGCTAGATATCTGCACCTGCACTGCTTGAAGTGCAGAATTAAAATGGAAAATGCCTAATTTTATAAATTAGGCTGCTGCAGATGACAGCAGCAGAGGTGACACGTTGAAGAGGCCACAGGACTCACCATTCCTTACCCCCCCTCCCCTCCCCTCCCCACAGGCATCTGGTGTGCAGGGATGGAAATAAAGATGGAGGAGCTTCCAGTGTGTGAACGCCTGCTGTTCAGGCTGCTGAGCCCTGAACAAACTCATCATCGTGACTGGTGGTAAAATTAAGACAGATAAAAGAGAAGTAATAAAAAGTGATAAGCATGAGATTTATTGCAGACATAATTCTGGTGAGATTTCCCTTAACCCAGAAGGAAGTGTGTGTGTGTGTGTGTGTGTGTGTGTGTGTGTGTGTTGGGTGGGGTATCACTTTCTTCACACATCTGCAGTCACAAATGCGAGATGAATACAAGAAAACATGCATCACATTTGCAAGGACGGGACAGTGTTTGGGATAAAAGCAGTCCCAATTTTCCTGCTCATTTTCATCTCTGAAAAATGAGAAGATTGAAGGTGTCAGATCCCTTCTCCTCAATGATTTATTCGGATGAAGCAGAGAGGCACCATGAGGCTAAATAAAAATCAAAGGGGGAACCGAGAACAGATGAAACGCGGATGACTTCATTTCCAAAAAGCCACACACCTTCCTCTGAGAGACGGAAAGTCCCATTTGTCAGTAACAACACGCATCAATATACATTCAAGCTGGATGTTTGTGCCTGTCTATGCATGCATGTCTGGCCTACACCCCCCCCCCCCCCCATCACCACCACCACCTTTCATTTAATTGTGTGTTGTTTCTTTCTTGCCCATTTGGCGCTACCTTTCACGTCTATAAATAGCTGACTCGCCGGCCGTGATGGTGGACAGCTTCATTACGGACAATCCCAAGGACATCAGCTGATGGTTGACAGTTGCAACGGTGGGCTCAGCAAATGTCAAAATGGCCCCCAGAGTGCAGCCCCCACCTTCTGTTTCGCTCTTTCAGTCGGCCACGTTTAGAAGCTAAATTGGGTTGATGCCGTTTCTGTGAACTTTAGTTTCATCTTAAAGCTTTCCTGAACACGGTCGGGTACGACGTTACTGAAGCCGCTGAAACATCAAAGCCCTAAAATTAGCTGAAACAACCATCCGGTGAGTCACTGTCGTTGTGTACGATGAGTGTGCTGAAGCAATCTCTTCATCGTCACCACGTGACCCAGACAGTACCAGCTGGAGTAGAAAGGCCTTTTAGTCGGAGCAGAGGGCACAAAGTGCTCTCTTTTCCCATCGCATCAGAACCAGCACACACTAATCAATTCATCACTCCTTAAAGTCCGAGCCACGCTCCGGATTCAAGTTTCAAGGGCTGAATGCAAGCATGGAGTATTTCTCATTTGAATGACAGCTCCCCAAGGTCCAGTATCAGAAAGCCGAAAAGGTATTTATCACAGAAAAGCAGCCCAAGCACAAGAAAATGTCTGAAGTTTAGAATATACTGCATGCAACTGTCAAAAGAAGCAAGAGGAACCAGCTTACCAGTAGGTTTATTTTAACTCCGATCAGTTTCAAGAGCTTTCTTTCTCCAAAATGATGTCAGAGTCATACATATACAGAGTAGGGAAAACGTTTTTTTCCCCGTCGTAGAATTATTTTTTTGTTTTTGCTTTTTCGTCACCCTGAAGTTTATATATATATGTAGAACCTGACAACCTGAAATAGAGGGCCAGAAGGGGGGTTGACAAGAAGTCACCAACACCGTTCAGTCAGGGTAGGGTTATAAAAGTATTTATAACCAAAGAAGAACCAAATTTACTTCTAGAGCAGTTTGATGACTCTTTCAGGAGGTCACAACGAACCCTCAGTTAGGGTTAGTGTTCATGATGTAAGAAAAATTGACTAAAACGCCATCCGCGAGCTAGTTCCCAGCAGAAAGCCACTACTAAGAAAGAAGAACAAAAATGGTAAATCAATCATTTGCCAGAAAAAAAAAATTATGTTCCATTTATTGTGCCTATAACCTGCATTCATCGGGCAAAAGGCAGTGTACACCCTGGACAGGTTGCCAATCCATCACAGATCCGCACCAGAATGCATACACAGACTCACTCCTAGGAGCAATTTGGAGAGACCAATTAAAGTGAAAGTGTTGCAACTGTGGGAGAAAGCCGCAGACAACCCATTAATGCAACCTTCATTACAGAAAGATCCTAAGCCAGTATTTGATCCCAGGACCTTCTTGCTGCAAGGCAACAGTGCCACAAACTGTGTTATCCGACCCCCCTTTCTCACTTTTGAGAAAGAATATATGGACACTGAAACAGGAAGGTAAAAGAGGTAAAAAATGTATAAAGTGACAGCTAAAGATAAAAATATGGGTTTTCTGCATAGAAGTGAATGTGTAAGTACCTGAATCCAAGTACCAGTAGGTGTTTGTGAAAGTGCGCTTGTGTATGTAAGGTTTTTCCATTGAAAAATGCTCAATAGTGGTTGTGAGGAGCCAAAGCCCCGCCCCCAGAGCATGGAGGCATACGCCAGGGGAACCACAAAGGGACCCCACAAGCAAAGGTCCCCAAGAGGGGCCAACCCAGGGAAAGCTGCAGCCCCCATCCAAGGGAAGAGCAGGAATACGCTCAAGGGAACCCCCAAAAGCCACAAAGGCAAAGCCCCCGGGAGCCGCGGACACAAGCCTGTGGGCTCCGCCGGATCCTCCCATGGGCCCAGAGACCTGAGGCCCAGGGGCGCCCTGCCCCCCAGCGGGGCACCCGACAGAGCCACGGAGGCCCAGGCCCTGCGAAGCATCTGCCAGGAGTGAGCTGGTGCCAGCCCGAGTACCTCAGCCCCGGACACTGAGGACCATCAGGAGCCAAGCCGCCAGCCAACGGAGGGGAGCAGGATATGGCCCAGGAGAGGGGGCAGTTCAAACCCAACCTGACAGAAAGATGAACAGAAAACCACATACACAGTCACATCTACATGTCCCCACCCTAGTGCCCCCACATGGGAACACTCCTACAAAAAAATGGGGATGCAGTACTCGCACTCACCACACACATCTTACACTCCCAGATCCTATTACCGGCACCCCAGAGGGGTATCCAGCCCCTGGACCCGGGGGGTGCACCCCAACATCAAAATGTGGGGCCACCACAACCCGACCTAAACGGTCCATACTGTGGTCCTAACCTCCCACCTCGATCCCAGCCTAGACGACCAACAGGCCCATCCAACCAGAGATGTGTTGTGGGAATGTTATAAAGGTCTAAGATGTATAATAAAATTGGGGTCAAGGACGTCATCAGACAGCAGGGCTGGGAAATCCTCCCCGCTCTCCAGCGACCCCCACACCCCCAAGGTCCTACATGTATGGTAGCGTAATGGAGCAGGCTGAGGGAGGTGTTTGCGGATGGTGAGGAATGACTGGGGAGCAAAATGCCCTCCCAGGAAGTCGGCTCCCCCAATGACTCCAATAGGCACCTCTGTTCCCCAAAAACCCACCCAGAGAGGGAGGCTCCGCTAGCCGCACCACCATAGTCCGCAGGGCCAGAGATAGGCAGCAGGGTCCGAGAGCCAACCGCAAACCGAGACCAACACCACCACCACCCAATCCACCCTCTGCAACGTCCCGGGGAAAGAATAACAACACTGTAGTCAGCCAACCTGCATGAACTATGTAGACCCATGTTCTCCGGATAGCACCAGCACCAATATCTGCCATAAACCAGGACCAAGACAAGGAGCCGGACACAGAGCCATCTAAACTTACCCTTCCAAACCTACCCCCACCCCCTGAATGGGAGAGCATTTGCCATGAGATGTTAATGAACATAACCCCCATACTACATAGAACCCAAGGGCCTAAGGGCGTGTAGCATAAGGGCGACACACCCCAGGAACCCAGAGCCCCGGACCCACTCAGGAGAAAATATTTAGAGAACTGACGTGACAGAAATATACTTATATTTTTTTTTTTTTTGGAGATGTGCATTCTGTTACATCTGGCATAAAAACGTACATGGCATTTAAAAAAAGAACATCATACCAACAGTCAAGCATGGCAATATCAGGGTGATCATCTGGAAATGCTTTAATTCTTTGATTGGTTGCTGAAAATTGTGAAACCATGAATGAATTTCACCTTTGAATGGCTAGGAAAAACTAAAAAAAAAAAAAATACAGCTTTGTGCCATGGCTTGAAACAAGGGGTTCATACTTAAACTGTTAAATTAAAACAATGCTGCAAAGAAGAGTGGGGAAAAGCCTTCAGCACTGTTGTATAAAAAGGCTCATTGCAAGTCATTAGAAATGCTTGATGGCAGTAATCGCTGTCATGCATGAGAACAAGATTCAATTTACCAGGTATTTTAATTTTAATTAATTATTTATTTATTTTACATATGGTCAGGTTGGTTTCGATCGCTATTTCCCCTTCACAAATATAAGCATCTACACAGAGTATATTCATGTCTTGTGATGATCTGAAACATTGTGTAACAAAAAAAGCTAAAGGGAAAGATAAAATCATACATGTTGACACGTGTACAGAATCTAACCTGAGGTATGGTTTACATTGTTCTTAGAATAGGATGTTGCAGATGAGACAGGAAATGCTGAAAAAGAACGAGCACAGGGGTAGTGTCATACGTCTCTGGCAGCTGCTGTTATTAGCCATGGTGTGCATGCGAACCTTTCCCCTGCATCACGTCCTCGCTACTCCGACTTGAGCTAAAAGTGCACAGCCTTTGTGAAAATAAGTTCATCCGCTATTCATTAACATGGGGATGTTGGTCATTTTGGTGCTGCAATATATAAACGTAACATATACTATATGCAATGAGTGAAAGTGAGTCAAAGTGTGAGGTAAAGACCACGATTATTGCACACTAGTATTGCAAGTTCTGTTCAGCCAGTATGGGATTAGTTTCACTACAGTCTCTGTGGGGTTTCAGTGCCCCCTAGGGGTGAAATTCAGGACCTTATGCCACAATTTGAAATGCGTTTCATATGTTATAGTGTTATTCTCCTCACCGTGAAAAAACTCAGGTTCCTCTCATAAGAGGAAGCTGAGTGTTTCTTTTTTCCTCCTCCAGGATTTCTGTCCTGCACAATAAAGTGTTATATGGTTATAGCATCCTCACTTGAAAAGAAGGTCTCTCAAACTGACGGCTCACAATCCTTTTATTGAACGGCCTTGCATGTAAACACACCGTAAGAGCTACAAAATATACTAAAAATACCATAAGTAACCCAAACAGTATGTTGTCTTCAACTCTTTGCCTTACCCTTTAAGCCTAAATGAATTATCCTTACCTTAACTATTACTCCTCACATAGGCTTTTATTGCTTTGTAATTATCTGACCTTACATGACACATAACATTGAAGCTAGTAAACCTTTGACAATGCACCCTTCAGAGAATAACGTAACCGTTACACTTAATAGCAACTTCTGTATTCCGTGAAATATAAGTAAATATACATTTACATAACAAAATTGTAATACAGACCTTGTTCTCCCGTCTACCAGGGGCTAAAGAACCGTTGTCACTTCGAATTACACCTTGGGAATATCTCTTTATCCCGTTTTAACAGTGGAGAACACCTTCTTTCTGCACTCTGGAGATGGCACTTCTGCTGTACAGTTTGAGACAATTGAAGTACCACACCTTGTTGTTTTATGCCTTAATAAAATAAAAGCTGCAAAAAAACAACAACATAAACATCCATCCATTTTCTGACCCACTTAATCCCTATAAACCTATTTTACAATAAATAAAACATTATTAAGGCCATTTACACTCCCACCAAATCATGAGAAGTTAGCTGATAGCGGTAATGATCTCCTAATGAATAAATGACCTTTAACCTTTAAAATCTGAAAACACATAGTCCATAAGAAGAATGAATCTTCAACTGTTGAATGTGCTTAAACAGTCTCTAACAGCAGATCCAGTTTCTGCACTGAGCGCTCCACTATACTCTGGAGGATTGTTCTTTCTAAATATGCCTTAAGAGAGTCTTTACCTTCCTTGCGAGTCCGTCTTCGTCCGTTACAGCCCCCATTACGCGTGCCGATCTCCTCACCGCGGAGCAAATCTTGCATCTTCTCCAGCTTTCAAGTTTCTCTTGTTGCTATGGTTCCACCATAACCAAAACTATTTTGATAAGTACTGCACCTGCCGCCACCTTTTACGTGCGTACATTTTTTCTGATGGATTTACCCGGAGAGGGCAGGGCTACCTTTGACCTCATGGTGAACAGATGATTTGGGATCGAGGGTTCTGAGTTGTTTGGTTCACTTAGGTTGACCACTGTAAGAGGCCTGCTGTTCACAATGGCCGTAGCCTCATAAAAAAACGTCCTAAATGATGCGTCCTCTATTCACTTTCGATGAAAGTGTAGGTCTTGAGCACAGAACGTTTCTAACCGTCCTGGTTTGCCTTTCCCTTACACCCCCTGTATGGCTTGAATATGCATTTTGAAGTCACATTGTTTCTCGCGCAAAGAAATGTGGCAATGTGGTTGGAGTCCACTTGTTTCAAAGCCTCTGGCAATTCATTTTAGCTCCAACGAAGTTACTTCCTTGATCGCTCCTTATCTCACTGACTGCTTCTCTTATGGCTGTAAAACAGCGAAGCGCGTTGATAAAGGCGTCTGTAGTCGTCATCTAACATTTCTACACGCACAGCTCTGCAGCAAAGGCATGTCAAAAGATGTCTATAATGCTTGTGAATTTTGCTGCCTTGTTTGGTTGGAAGGGGACCAACAGCCTAGTACACAAAATGTAAACGGCAGAGATGGATCTAAAGGCTGTGTTGGAAGATCAGACATTTTCTGTTGCTGTGTGCCTCTTCTTAGTCTGCGACACTTTTATACACATTGGTGTATAAAGTTTGACACGGCTTTGTCGATTGTTGGAATCCAAAATCCATTTGCTCTGATCGATTGTCAGTCCTTTCCCTTGGTGATGCACTTCACTGTGGAAAGTCGAAGGCAATCCTAAACAAATGTGTGTTTAACCTTGATTTAAAGGAACTCAGGCTTTCCACACTTTTACAGTTTTCTGGAAGTTTGTTCCAGATAAGTGGAGCATAGGAACTAAATGCTGCTTCTCTGTGTTTGGTTCTGGTTCTAGGTATGCAGAGCAGGCTGGAGCCAGAAGACCTGAGTGGTCTGGAGGGTTGATACACTGATAACAAGTCTGTGATGTATTTAGGTGCTAAGCCATTCAGGGATTAATAGACTAATAGAAGTATTTTAAAGTCTATTCTCTGAGATACAGGGAGCCAGTGTAAGGACTTTAGAACTGGGGTGATGTGCTCTACTTTCTTAGTCTTAGTGAGGACACAGGCAGCAGCTTTCTGGATCAGCTGCAGCTGTCTGATCCACTTTTTAGGCAGACCTGTGAAAACACCGTTGCAGTAATCAATTCGACTAAAAATAAACGCATGGATTAGTTTTTCCAGATCCTGCTGAGACATTAGTCCTTTAATCCTGGAAATGTTCTTCAGGTGACAGAAGGCCAACCTTGTAATTGTCTTTAGATGCTTTTGGAGGTTCAGGTCCAAGTCCATCACTACTCCAAGATTTCGGGCCTGATCAGTGGTTACTAGCTGAATGCTAACTCTTGATCTCTCCTCGATTGGTCCAAAGATTATTACTTCAGTTTTGTTTCTTCAGAAAGCATTAAGATTTGCTGAAAACAAATACGGGAAGGTAGAAGAGAAGGAAAAAAAAAGAAAAGATGCTAAAAGGGAGAAAAGGTGACAAAAATAGAGGATAGTATAGATATAGTACAAGATAACATCCTCTGAGTCTACTTCTACACCTGCAGAGACAAATATAAAAAGAACAGTAAAACCAACCAAAAAAAGTTTAATATTTACGAAAAACCAACGCCTTGATAACATCACTGAAAAATACGTATTATTTAGTATAACAGGTATAAAGTGACAGCTAAAGATAACAATAAGGGTTTTCTGTATAGAGGAGAATCTGTAAGCATCTGAATCCAAGCCCCTCCACTACTGTAGGTGTTTGAGAAAGTGTGCTTGTATATCTAAGAAAAATGTTCAGTAATGGTTGTGAGGAGCCAATGACCCGCCCCCCCCCCAGAGCGCTGAGGCAGACAACGAGTAAACCAGAACCAGAAAGTATTGTTTGTTACTTTAAGAGGAGCAACTCTGATCTTTGCTGTAACCAAAGCACAATGCCCCTTGTCATCTTTATTGACATGTCTTAAAAAGGAACACTGACCATAACCATACAAGCTTGCATCAGAATAATGACCCAACTTTGTTTTCACTATTTGGCCTCAATGTTTAGGGACATAACAGCGTGGTATTATGATTTTCTCTAAATTCCTTAAGTTACTTTTCTAGTTATCCAACACTGGCCTTAGTTCACTTGGAAGGGGGCCATCCCGGCCTTGTTTTCATGCTTCGTGAAGCACTCTTTTTTTCCTGTGAGTACAAAGGGTGAGGTGAATCCCAGATGACCTTGACAGATGCAACCACGCCTTGTAGGAGGTGGGTCGTTGGGGCAAACAGAAAACCTGAGCGTGTATGAGTCAATGTGCCAGGGAATGCCTACTGCTCCTTCAAGTTCCTAGTCATTAAATGCTCAGTCACGTGCTTACTGTAGGGAGGCATTATCTGAGGCTGATGTTTTCTAAAACTGTTTTGTCGTTACAAACTTGTGTAGTCTGATTCTCCTGAGTGGGATAAATTGCTTTGTTGATACTTGCAGTACATTACACCATCTTCTGTGTGAACTATAAGTAAAGTTTAGTTTAAATTGAAGGCAAGTTTGGCTCAGTTTTTCAGAAAATGTACTGACACCTATGCAGGAGTCTGGGGCAAACGGTTGCCTCCGCTACAGTCTGCTACAGTCGGTAATCCTGAAACAATTTTTGTTATTCTAGGTGAAATGGTCCTTCCATCCTGACAGTATTCAATACATTATATATTCAGAAAAAGGAGGTTAAGAATTTGATCTCTGTGAAAGCTGTAAAAACTGACCAATCCCTGCCATTTGGTCAGAATGTGTCCCTCAAGTTCCAGTGGAATCACCTTATCTATTGGTTGTCCCACATGCCAATCATTATGACGCATTCACGTTACGCCAGTGTGCGTGCTCGTTCCTTCTTAGTTTCCGCTTGCTGCCTGCACACGCGCACTTCTAGTGTTTATTATGTATCCGGTTAGCTTAGCTGTTAGCTATGGTGTTAGCCGTTAATTGTAACTCTGCTGCTTACGCCGCATACTTTAAACTTGTCTGAGAGACCAGACCAGAGTGGATTTGGGAGGTTTATTTTTTTCCCATGCGATTCCCCTGAGGAGCGGAATAGCAGGTAAGACGGTCTTGCTCATGCGCAGTTATTCTGAAAGGGACTTGGAGAACCTTCCAGAAAAATCGCAGACACTACCTGTAAGTCTGTTTGCTTTTGTCATTCCATGCCTTTCAAAATAAAAGCATTAGCTGGGGCGGTTGCTGTAAACTCTTATGAACCAAATTTCCAATAAAGAAAACGTTAGTGGGTTCATTTAAAAAGGACTGTTTCAGTGCATTTGTTTGCTCAAGACAGTGAATTTTCTTTTACCAATAAAGCAATATTGTAGAAAAGAGATGATCATAAACTGCAATTGACTCCTTGCATCGAAAGGGCCTTACGCTACTTCCGCTTTATGAAGTATTACTACCAGTACTTCCGGTCCCTGTCTCCCTGATAGAGAAACAAAGGCACTTTTTCCACACTCGCTGCCTCCAAGACTTGCCTAAAATCACTCCCAGCGACGTACACCAATTGGCCAATATGAAGTTAAACAAAGACTTGTATGTACCCTGAAGTTAAAGCTAATGTAAACAATGGACTGTTTGCTGTACTTCTGTCCCAGTTGTGTGCATTAAGCCTCAACAACACACCTCGTGTCTACATTTCAACAATGCCCTTTATAGTTTTATGTTTGACTGACAGTGATTAGTGAAATCTTTACTACTGTCCATGCTGTGACTGAAGGAGGACGCTGTTCAGAGGTACAGACGGAGACAGCCGATACTAATAACATGCTAAATTAGCTTTTACAAGGAAACGCATTGCTTACATGTCTTATCTTGCAAAACTAAACATTTAATAATAACTACTTATAAAAATTGTACAACGTACCTGGTGTAAAAGTGGATGTCATCGTCCGAGCCTGCAAATGCACAGCAAACCAAAGTCAACCAAACTAATACTCCTCCTCAGCTTTTCCATGTAGACCGGTTATATTCTGTCAGTAGTGTGCCGACCACCAGGGATGAATAGGTTAAAGAAAGGGCAAGATGAAATGGGGATCTCTGTTTAATCCCAGCTGGAGACAGCACATTCGCTTGCAGTTGGCAGTCAAACCACTGAGGGAACCTTGAGTGTTGGTATTCAGCATGAAAGCAATTGTTACACCATCGTTTTACTTTTATGTGACCTCGGTTAGTAAAACAAGCCACTGCAGACATCCGTGGGTTTATTGCACCAGTAAAAGCTTTCTACAAACTTTTTTCATGCAAGTTTACTGATGATAAAATGCAGCTGTGACTCCCTCACCCCCCAAGGTGGCCAGTGTGCATTAAGCTCAATCACCCTTTGGCAACTTTCAGCTGCACTCTTGGCTTCTTTCTGCTCACTTTCTCCTGGGTCCCTATTTATTTTAAAACATTTCTGTCAGATATGGAGATAAATGTAACAATCATGAGCTACAAGCCTGAACATAACTGGAAGACATGAAATGATAATAAACTGCCGTAAACATTTAGATTTAGTGCTCATTTACAGTTTTCTCTACTAATCAACTAACATGATTCGTTTTAGCCTGTTATTTGGTTATTTCTGTCTTTGCATTTTGTTTGCTTTTGAAGAACAAGGACAAACTCTACTTGGATAGCTCATATTTGGGAAAATCTTTGCTGGAGACAGTTAGATGGCAACGGCAAAACAATTAAATAAAACGGCGTTAGCTTGTTACATGACAAGCCCATTTTATTGTCTTCCATGGATGGAAACAGAAACTATGTGTACAGAATGGTAGTCACATGCAATACAAAAATATGGATCTTTACAACATAAAAAACATGACTTGGACCATCCTTTAAAAAAAAACATGTACAGCCTTTATACAGTGTTTTTATACATGAAAAAATATAAATATATATGTATATATATACACACATATCCATAATAGCCAGAGGACTACCTAATCAAAAATGTTGACATATTTTACATATAAAATGTTTAATACAAATTTTAAAAGAATTGTGTTAATTTGCTATATATTAATTTATGTACATTACACAGAACTGGATCTGGAACACGAACTGCAATCTTTCACAAAAAATTAAAATAAAAATCCCCCCAAAACACAAACATATTCCAACACTGAACGCTCACCCAGTTGTACGTGCACCCACGAGATAAAAAAAAAAAAAAAAAAAGAACCAACACATAAATACCAACAACCCAACTGAAGCCAGGAAACGATGGACACAAGCGCACTGAGGAGGCCGTGTTTATGGGAGGATTTTGGGACACGTTCGCATCCGATTCCCGATCGATGCATTTCAGTCAAATCGATATTACGCTTTTTATCATTCCCGTCTACTTTTGACCCGTTTCATTTTCACTCAAACCTCTCAGCGACTTGTTGGTGCTTTCAAATGCATCCCATAAAACAGAGATTTACCAGATCGTGAGGACAACATACAAGTGAGCACGTCACACGGTTCAGTCTTAGAGACTAGCCTGAAGAGAAAGTGTAAGAACACAGCAAAAAATCACCATGCGAGAAATAAAGAAAAAAAAAAAAACTAAATTATAATCCAAAAAGAAAAACTAAAATTCTTTATTTTCATTTTCTTTTTGGACAAAAGTGCATATCGTCTGGGCACGGGTCGTTGAACACATGCTGTCACACAAGCCGTAAAGAAAAGCCACGGAGAAGAGGCACAAGGCGGCCGCTTTGAGAGCATCACTCAAGCAGCCCGTCCGACGTGTGTCAGCCCCCCCCCCCCCCCCCACCCTGAGGGAGGGGCGCAGAGATAAATGAAGCTGTCCGTTCAGTGATTGGGTCCGTTTTAGGTCCAGCAGCGTCTTTTTGCTTTGTGTCTGTGTGCGTGTGTTCAGGCAGGAACAAACAAAGTGCCGTGTGGTCAGGACCCCCCCCCGCGAGAGCAACCGCGTGGTAGCAGCACAGAGAAGGAGAGCAGCCATCAGCAGGCCCGGACCACAGTCGGTCAGTCAATCAGTCTCGGCACAGGCACCGCAAGCCAGTCGTTAACAAGCCCGGCAGATGTTTCAGAATCACATAAAAAAAATAAAACTTTTAAAGACGTGTCAGAAGGGAAAGCAAGGAGGGCTACAGCGGCTGTCTCCACCACCTCCCCCCCCAACTTTCATATTTCAAGTCCCTCGATCGTCTCTTCCAAACGAGAACAACGCCAGCGGTTAGACACGGAAGATTGGACGGGGGATTAGTGGAAGTGGCGCCCCGTTTCAGGCTGAGGCAATGCTTTGATCAATCCTGTAACAGTTAAGGATTCAGGAGCATGCAAGGCAGGCCCAGGCTTTGTTTTGCATTGCTTATGTTTCTGAGTGACTGCTACAACCTAGATTAGACGAGAGAGAGAGAGAGAGAGAGAGAGAGAGAGAAACGGAGAGAGAAAAAGGGGCAAAGGAAATGTTAGATGGTTAGTAAAAGTAACAGGCTTTAGGCTGAATAAGAGCACTTTGATTAGTCTGGGAAGATTCGGCGCATAAAACAGATTGGGAAGTTTCTCAAACGGCAGTGATTTGTCGAATGAAAATGATTATCTAATGCATGAAACCTAGAAACACGGGTGGGTCTGTGGGGGAAGCCCGTGAGTGCTTGAAGCAAAAGCAAAGCAAGAGCGAGAAAAAAAAAAAGCAAATTAAAGATGAAAAGCAAAAGGAAACTCTGGGTATTGTCATTAGCCTGGAACATCACAATCAGACTGAGTTGTGTTTAAGTTGCAGGTACGATCAGATTTGGCCAAACTCTGAAAAACGCTGAGGCGAACAGCCTCTCTAATCTCTTATCACAACCAAACCCTTCAGACAAGGAAAAGAGAGTAGGCTGTTTCAACTGCTTTCTCCAGGAGAAACGCTTCAGTAACTATCCAGAATGTGTGTGGCAGTGCAAAAAAAATAAAATAAAGTTGACTAAAAGATGATGCTATCCTACTGTATGCCTGCTCAGAATTATTACTTCCTTTGTTGCGTTTGAAAAGCACATATACATTTTTCAATGATTGTGCACTGTTGAAAATGGTAATTAAACAAAACAATGCATCCAGCTACAACATTTTTTGATTCTAGAAAAGAGGGGGAAATGATGTTTCTAAAGCAATAAAAAGTAAACCAATTTTTTAATTCAATGCCTGGAGACTGATCTAAACTTTTAGTATCGCGGCTGTCCAGAGCCGTCCTTAAAGGGATGCATCAAGAAAAACGGCTGACTGCTGGATTTGGACAATTTGCATCTTTTCCCCCAATCAGTGACAGCTCTACAGCAAAGAGTGAAACAGGTCGTTGGTGGCAACAACACTCTTGTGTCTGGAAGCTGTGATTGGGTGAGGAATCCTCAAAGCAGTGCCATTTAAAGGGGGGGGGGGGGGCTGTATTTTCTACAAAATACCTGCTGCTGGTCGTTTCAGCAGCAGCCTTCGACCAGACCAAGTTTTACCGCTGTTCACAGAGGTTTTATTCACAGCCAGCTAATGCTACCTACTTGTCAGCTGGTACCATGGTTTCAATTCAAAGTATTTCCACATTTAATGTTAATTATACTACTTTTGTATTCTTTATGCCATTTTTGTAATATCCCTTATGTTTCGGAAATCTCAGAGTCAAGCTCTACATTTTCTAGGATTTACATATAGGGACGGATGTTTTTGCTTAGTTATGTTAATTTTAAAAATATATATATTTTTTCTGTTTTGTTTTTGTTGCACTAGTGGCTAATTCTTTACAAAGTACACTGACAGGAAAGAGGGTTTGAGAAAGGGGGAAGACATGCGGTGAAGAACCTTAGGCCGGAATCGAACCCGGGTCAGCTGCGACGAGGTCTAAGGCCTCCGTATATGTGCCTTGCTCACTACCCCGGCACCGTCGGGGCGCGCCCTGTATTTGTGTTAACTTAATAGAAGATGCTAAGGACATTTTGAAATTAATTTTTTTTGTCTTTGTTTAGAAGTCGCACTAAAAGCATGTTTTGCAGAAATTCCTCTCACATACACAAGGTGGAGCGTTACCTCTTCTCCTAACATAGCTAGGACAAATATTTTGATCTCTGCTAACATCAGAGTTTAACTAAAAACAGAAACCTGATGCATCTCTATCATGTTTTTTTTTTCTTATTCATAGTCTGGGATTTACATTGAACTTAATATGAAGACCCCCTCATACAGCAGCGTGAGCGTGTATTTCTGTACGTCTGTTTCATTGTCTAATGTGAAAGTTGGACAATGCATTTAAGGCTTTGTATTGCTTTGCTAAAATAAGCAGAACATCTTAAACCCTTTACATTTGTTGTTCAGTAGTCGTCTTTTACTCAGCTTTCAATAAATTACTTCAATTTACTGTTTAAAATAATGGTAATTATTCACATTTCTTACAACAGTGTCCCAGTTTCAATGAAAACGTGTTGGTTTTCCTGTTTTTGGGGAGTTTCGTGACATCCTCCTCCATCCTACATCTATGTGGGCTCAGGTTGGGAGTCACATGGACTTTTCTCCTGACAGTATATCTAAGCATTTGGAACCACCCTAACCTTCAAAGACGGTGGCTGGTTTACCTCCTAGTAAGTTTTAATTAGAGGCGCCTCTAATTAAGTTTTGCAACATTTTTGCTTGAAGATTCCTTATGGAAGAAATTAAGCTTAAGAAATTATACACAAAAAGTTCACATTATATCTGAAAAACACACGCAGAGAGAATCCGGTGGACTATTTCCACCCACCAAGCATATTAATTCATATTTTGTTTGTTTTACAAAAAGACTATCCATCCAAAGAACACGTCTGACCGGAGCTCGGCTCAGCATCGTCTGTACAGTGTGGAGACAGAAATCAGGACTGCTCAGCTCACTGTACCACAGGGAACCTCCCGGAGCGGTAAAAAAAAAGTACAATCTTTGCGGTGTCTGCATGTCCAGTGTCTTCACCTCGGCTCCAGCTGTGGGATACCTACTCTGCAGACTTCCAGAAGTGTCCTGGGTGCGAGAGCCTGCGGTTGAGCTTGGGCAGCTTCTCCAGCATGTCGGCCAGCTGAGTGAAGGTTGGTCTGTCTCTCGGGTCAAACGACCAGCAGGCCGAGAGGATCTCCTAACACGACACACCCCTTTGCTTCAATATGCTTCTTGAGCAAATCAAGTAAAAAACAACAACAATCCAAACATAATTGACTATGAATGAACGCTGCCAACTCACAGTGACTTCCTTGCCCAGGCTGATCTCCCCCAAAACCTTCTTTATGCCCTCTCCACTGCCAACCTGCCAGATGGTGGCTTCGATATGCTGGTTCGTGATTGGCCAGTCCCTCGCTTGAAGCTCATACCAGATTGTTCTGAAAAAGGGGAGGAAAGCAGCAGTGTAATCATTAATCAGCGCTCCCAGAACGTGGCTGTGGGACTCCAGAGCTTAAACGCAACTTACCCAAAGGCATACACGTCTGCTGCTGTGGAGAAGGGAAGGCGGTCCTCGTTGTTACCCGGGCTCATTTTACGCACGATCTCCGGCGCGAGGTAACATATCCAACCGTGGGGAAGTCTGAGTTTATTCTCACGCCTGGGAGAAAAAGAAAAAAGGATCTTTACGAGCGGGCCATTTCTTACAGAAACAACTATCTGACAAGCCCAAGAGATGGATGCAGGGCTGCCGCTGCAAGCCTCAGCAGGTTTTACAGATGGCTGCAGCCCCCCCCGGTAATAGCGGCGCGCTGGAAACAGAGGTTCGGCTGAGCCGGAGCTTTTTACCGCAGCGTTTCTCACCTCCCCTCCTGAACCACTCCAGAAATCCCAAACAGGCCAAAATCCGTGATCACCACCTTGTTGGTGTCGTGGAAAACGTTCTTGGACTTCAGGTCTTTGTGGACGATGCCTTTGGCGTGAAGGTAGCCCATTCCCTGGATCGAACGGTGACAAGAGCAGGAGACGTTGTGAAAAAGGCCGATGTTCAGACAGGCCTGAGTGCAAAGAAAAGGCTTAAAGCAGCAGGCTAGCCTTACGGTGAAGAAAATGTTACTGCTAACACATATGTGGTGTTGTGTATGGGCCTGGTGTTATTTTTGGAATACTGATGGAATCCCAAGAAATGGATAATGCCTACCCGCTTATTTTTTTTTTTTTACTTTAAGACCTATTCTCAGGCGACTAAGAGACGGGGCTCACAAGCAAATGGTCACCGTTTTAGAGTTGACTGGCATGTTTTTGTAGCTGTGTGCGGCAGCTCAGAAATATATACAAAAACTAAATGATTTGGATCGCTGGGCTAGCTGGTTGAGGAGTCTGCAGTTGTAAAAAGTTACAGTTTCAAAACCACTCATATATTCTGCCATTCATTTCCCAACGGTTTATGTGACCTGCCAGAAAAAAATTAAAGGTATATAGCCCTATAATATGCATATATAAAAAATAGAGAAAAAAACGTTTGATTATGATAAAATAAGGTTATATACACCAAGCCTCCATCTTGATTTTGATTGTCCTTTAGAGCTGAAAAATTTGCTTCATCTATGAATCGATTGTAAATAATGCCGGACCGAGCCTGATCCTCTGCAGTGTCTCGCAGTAAAGCGGCAGCTCGACGTGATGGAAGACCAACCGTTATTAGTTACATACACCGATCTACAAAAACTTCACTAACTAACAGCGCCATATCAGAACATTTACTCAGGTCAGTCACATCTGAGCAATCGCCGGCAGGTTTAGCGTCCGCTTCACTGAACACCAATGTTCATACTGAATTCCCAGCGACATTCCAGTCTTTCCCCTCTTGGAATCATATTTGTTTTTGCGCTTTTTTTCACTGGATCTTGGACCTTTCTTCATTGTTTCGCCTGAAGTTGCTAATAGCCGTTAGCCGATTCCTTGTTTTAACCCCTGCTGCGCATGCGCAGTACGTACTTCCGTTAGTATCGTAAACACGAAAGACTTTGTTTACTAAATAATTGAGCAAAAACAAAGCATAAAACACCAAAATAACAACTAATACACCAGCAGGACATGATAATATTTCATAAACACTTTGTATGCAATCAGAGTGAGCTACTGACATATAAATTAAAAAGAAAACTCAAATAATGGGAATATGCACATTTGAATGAAAGTCTGGTTAGCTCTGCTTTAAGCCTGTTTACTGTTGCCATAACCTGAAGAACTGAGACTTTCAGAATATTTATTATATGTATAATGTATTATAATATTTAGTTTATGCACTATATCAATTAAAACAGCAAGGCGTCACAATGGTGATGCATAGAGAGGAAAAAAGAAATTAAGCTTTTATGTTCACCTACTCCTTTAAATACGTGAAATTAGTCGATAATATATGCAATTCTTGCTACACTGTTAACATGCACATATTCAAATAAAATTAAATAAAAACAAAAACTGTGTAGCCTTATCATTAGAGGCCTGTCCTTTCAATTCAGAAATGAGCGGAGTGGAGAAACCACACAGTTTGTTTTAGGCAGGTTGCCTTCAATATGGAGCTAAAATTCTAGTTGTAACGGCCACCAAGAACATAGAGCACCATTTGTCGACGGTGCATCCAGAAAATAAATGGGACATGTTCCAGGACTCACAGGAGGCCACAAAGGCCAAACAAAAAGGGTTTTTGGCAGCAAATGACCGCGTGGACATGACACACACAACTTAATACCTTAACAATCTCCTGAGCGATTTGCCTCGTTTTATTGATGTCCAAATTGTTCTTAGTGTCCCGAACGACTGAATACAGCGTCCTCCCTTTACAGAAACTGTTGGCAGAGAAAGCGATAAAAGATCACAACAAGTGAAGCACCTCGCTGTAGCGTGAATGTGGTTTTGGTTTTTCCTGCTCTTACCTGGTGATGATGGCTAGGTGGGGTGGAGCCATGCAGGCCCCCATGAAGAGGACCACGTTCTCGTGTCTGGTCTGCCTGTAGTTCATCACCTCCTTCTTGAAGAGCTTCAGGTGGTCCTGATTGTTCCCGTCGATCTCAAGAAGCCTGATGGCGACCTCGCCGTGCCACCGACCCTTGTGCACTCGGCCCCAGCGGCCCTGTGGGACAGAAAAAACGAAGCCCCCGGGTTGTATCGCCTTCTCGGACTGCGAGGACTGCGTGCGTTTTTTTTTTTGCGACTCCTCACCTTTCCGATGAGCTCCCCTAGGTCCAGCTGCTCAAAAGGAATGTCCCACTCCTGCAGGTACACGCTAGTCTGACTGGGCTTGCGGGATATGGGGCCCTTCCACTGGTTTCCGCGAGAGCACGGCAGATCGTCCAGCTCGTCGCACTCACCGTCTGAGCCAATGTTCATCCTCATGTCCTCCCTGTCCTCGTATTCCCCTCCAGGGTCCTGCCCGTCGTCGTCTTCGTTCTCCTCCTCCGCTTCGGGATCTTCGTCCTCCACCTCGATGTCCTCGTCCGCTTCCTAAAAAAAAAAAAAAAAAAAACGAGCAGCAAAAGCAAAAAGGTTTGCGCACAGAAAGACCAAAATGAAACTCTAAAAAGCCTCCGGTGAGATTACCTCTTCATCTTCATCCTCTACCAGATCAGGGTGCGTGTCATCCGCCGGCTGTTCTGCCTCGCTGCTGCGTAAACAAACGACCGATATCAGAGACGGACGCCAAGAAGAACGAAACACTTAAAAACGCTTGACTTTAACCTAGAGCTGTTTAACTCACACGGGGTCCTGGAGGACGTCAGAGTACACATTCGCAGGACTGCAAACGTCTACGGAGAAAAAGGATGACACCGTTTAAAAAGGGCGGCACAGACCACGGCTGCTCATGCAATTCTTCACTATCTCCAGCAGATGGAGACGACATGCTATGAAGAGGCAGCACGCACACAGAGAGGGGGGGGGGGGGGTGGCTACACCTACAGCCAACGTCTCTACGGAAAGCATGCGGGAGGGAGAGAAAGCTGCAAGAATCTAATGGGTGTGGATGATGGGGTATGATGGCGTAAGAACGACTCAGTGTGTCACTCTGGGACTCACCGGGGAAGATGAACTGCTGCCTATGCTGAAAGTAATACGCAGCTTTTTTTTTTTTTTTTTTTTTTGTAGCAGAAAACACAGAGAGGGGGAAAAGACGGCATAGCCGGAGAGATTCTGGGTTAGTGAGGTCGTCATGAAAGCACAGGTCAGTGTTAATGTCCCTGGTGGAAAACAGAAGGCCTGAGAAAAAAGGGGGGGCGTGAGGCCCGTACCGTCATTCCAGAAGGGTAAATGAGTTTCAGCTGGTTTAAAAAGGCCGAAACAATCACTGCGTCTGGACAGGCTGGGCAGGAGGTCTACTTTGTGCATCGGGTTTACCTGGAAAGTTAAATCGGCTGTCTCTGTGTCCCTTGGGCGAAGGGTTCGGTGGAGGGGTGGCACTTGGGGGGTTGCTCTGCTGGAAGGGGGCCGGGGAGGAAGGTGTGGATGAAGTGGTGGAGGAGGGGTTGCTGCTCGAGTCCAGCTGGTTCATGACGGGAGGATCCTGGATATAAAGAAAAATAGTTTAACGAATGAGCATATTACTGCTTTTAGGATTATTTAACTTAGATTCTCTATAACGTTCTTTGAGCTCATCGAAACCAAAAGTCATTTCTTGATTATTACAGTAAGACGTTCCTAATAATACCCATCACTGCTTAGCTTTAAAGCAGGACAAATGGAACGGTGAAACAGACTGAAACACACACAAAAAAAACGATTTTCTCACATTTTGAAAAAAAGTAGGTCATTTATTAAACGGGAACATCCAAGAATTAAACCTCCTGGTCTGGCACTGGAGTGATACTTGCATTGGTAATATAGAGCACTAACACAGAAAAGGGATCTAGGCTGTTTAGATTGTATCAAAGCCTAAAGATAAACTAATCACACTCCTTGGACTTTCCCCATTTAGTTACAACACAAAAGCAAATATTAGGGTATTTTATAGGAATTTTACGTCAGATTGAAGAGTGGAGCATGACTGTGACGTGGAAGGAAAAGGAAACAGGGTTTTCAAAATTTCTCTCCAGATAAATGTGAGAAGTGTGCTGTGGAAATGTATTCAGCATCAGTTTTTTTTCCTCATTACATTTAGGGCTGACTTAAATTCAAGGACTTTGAACAGGGCCTTTCAACGTATGATTGTGCTTCGATTAAAACCCTTTCATTGTAGCTGAAGGATGCTCTCCTGCCGTAAAGTGAACTTGCGTCACCTTTTCAACTCCTTCTCGGCTTGCCATGTATTCAGCGCCATCCGTGCTCTCATAAACTCTGGCCAGCTTCTCTGTTGCTCTTGAAGACAACCAGCCACGCAGTGCGACACCGATAGCAGCCATGGGTTCATGTGGGCTACACGTCTTCAGCGTTGAAGTGAAGGTGTTTGTTTTCCGTCGCGCCTAGCATGTTACATGTAGGCAACAATGCGTTACATTTTGGTCACGTCTGATGAAACCTCCGAGGACCTTACAGAACAGCTACGATCGGGCCGAGATGACATAACCCGCAGATGAACTCTACGATGCTGACCGATTAGGAGCCTTGTAAAGGCAGTTGGGTTGTATTTTGGGATATCAGGTTAAAAAGGGGCTTAGGACGATTTCACACCCCCTTTTAGAGTTCTCCTCGTCAGAAAAAAGTTTGAAAACCACGCACCATTTTACCTCCATTTCACACGCATGTTCTACTTCCTGTTGGCGTCTCTCGTAAAGTTTAAGTAAACAAAAGTTGATGCCTGTGGTAATAAAACGACAGAATGTGAGGTGTTTTTGTATACTAGTGTGTCTCTTTACCTTTTTCGTTATGGCCTTTGGTAATGTACCAAACTGCGGCGCTTCTTGCGGTCGGTCCACAGGGTTGTTTATGTCAGAAGGAACTGACTCGGTCCTCCTAATTTTGGCAACTGCAGGGAGCATAATTACTCAATCACACAAGTCCTGCATAACAAAATGTGTGTGTGGGGGGTGGAATATGAAGCATAAAAGACCTACTTGGTAGAAAGGAGATTCTGCAGGATGGAGCCTCCTTTGTGCATTTGTTGTGGCACTTTAATCTGCACAGACAGTAGGCAGCACATGGTTAGCCCGGCTGCTGTTAGCATGTAGCACCGACACAGCTCCTCGTGTCCAGATCAAGATTAAGTCAAGCCATCGGAGCTTTCTACTATGAAACAGGATTAATAGCTTACCAAGGGAACTTCAAGTTCAACACAAGTTTGTTTTTTTTTGGTGGCATGAAGCTTTGTCACTTCTTTGAAGTGTATCTCATCACCAAAATTGCACTAGAAGTCTAACCTGTTTGTGAACCAGTTTGGTCAGCATCTCTATAACCATCTTTATTTGTCATTAGAGGCATAACTTGCATTCCAATGAAATGTTTCCTCTGCATTTAACCCGCAGTGGGCTGCCGCTGCGTGGCCCCTGGGGAGCAACTCTTGGGCTAAGGGTCTTGCTCGAGGATCCAGTGTGGATCTAGGCCACCACTCCCCTCATCTTAGGTCAGACTGTAGAAGATTCAGGTGTGTTTTTGCTACATGTACGTGAATCTGTTTTGTCTGAATAAGAGACTGATGACTCGTTGTTTTCTCCAGTACTTGTGGGTGCCGGTGTCAGACTCAACCAACTGTGTCTGCACGTTCATATGTGCGTACATCCACCTTAAAAAAAAGGTCTTTTTGCTTCATGGAATAAACTAAAAAGAATTGAATTAAGAATGAATGAATCAATAATTATCAATAATAATCAATAATTCATTCCATGTTTTTTTTCCCCCTTCAAGTTTCACCAGTGTTACAGGTTGGGAAACAGGAACGCGTAGGTTTGAAGAATAGTCATGAGTACAGCTAAACCATCATATGTACTCATGCTCTAGTGGGATCTGCTAAGGTCAACCTTATTTATGCATCAGTCAATCTGAAATAGCTTTTTAAGCTTTTATTCCTGCTTGGGCTGCTGTCTTTTCTGCTCTTTTCTGTCTGCTGTGTATTATGTAAATCTTGCACGAGTGAGTTTTTTTAACAGATGCCAATGGCTGCGTGACGATGACGTGATGGTCACCTTATGCAAACTCCACTTTTAAGCACAAATCCATAGTCAGAAAACCTGACTAACCTCCCTGTGTCTGTGAACGGGAGCCGCTGGGATCTAAAAGACAATCAGCCGGCCCGATTCACGCTAGACTTCGGGCAGCTAAACGATCGCCTTTCAGTCGGGGATGGAATGTCTTCCTTACAGCCTCACGGGGCATTATAATGAGCCAGTTTATACAAAATAGAGCTCATCCTCGTGGTCCCTTAGAAATAAATGATGTACAACAAGAACACTACACAGCTCTCCTTCCTGGATTTGACAGAAACGCAAGTCAAAATGTCAAAAACAGCAATAAACAAACGCAATACAACGTGCAAATAGTTCATCCATTTAATTAATTTAGCCAAGAAACACTATCCCATTTCCATCATTTTAAAATAAATATACTAAATAATATAGTATTAGTCCAAATATACTAATACCCTTCCAAATATACTAATACCCTTCCACATTTCTCACAAGAGCTTTTTGGAAGTCAGATTTTATTTCACCCCGATAGAGCGGCCTTTTAAACCAGAGTGCTCAACTTACCGACAGTGTTTGCATTTAACACCGAACATCATGTTCTTCTGGCACACTTGACATGTCTGGGACAACCAGGACTTGGTCGAAAACCTACAAAACACATAAATTAATGTTACCCCTGCAGTATCGGAGCACTGTGATCGCCATGTTTGTAAGTCGGGAACGCGGCCAGCTTGCTTAATAAGGCTGATAAGAAAATATGTGACAAAATATGTAAAAAAAAGGAAGAAGGGGGGGAGGGGACTACCTGTGCGTTACTGCTAGACCGATGTCCCTTCTGACAGCTTTTGGGGAGCTGCGGTGCAATGCTACGTTATCTAGGCAGGCAAAGAGATGGAGGACAGATAGATTAACAACACGGCTGAGAAGGGTTGAGCCCCACTGTGGTGGTCCTGGTCTCCACAAAGCGGTCTTACTGAAGACCTTAAACCGGACTGAAAATGTGCAATAATATGAAACGTGGTACATAGATGTACATTTAACACAGATTTTTTTTAAACATCTAAACAAAAACAAAAAAAAGAAACAGTTGGCCCACTCTTAATTATGCTGGGCTCCTCACTTAACGTGGGGGTCCCTGGCAGGGTGTAAGGTGCGGTGCTGGGAGCCGTGGTCGCTCCGGGGGTCCGTGCCGGCTTGCCCGGGTATCGAGACGGCGAGTCCTCACATTCGTTACCGTTCACTTGCATGTTCGGCAACAATTTGTTCTTTTTACCGCACCTGAAAGGTAAAACCGTACGTAAAGACAAACAAACAAATCAGCCGGCGTACGAGCTCCTTACAACACGGGGCGGGTTACGTAAGCTCTGCATGGAGCCACGTTGGAGCACCTTAATGGCCTTGGCACAACGACAACAGTGACATCCTTAACACCCACACGGAGGTCACAAGAGGAGCACCAAGCTGTGCCAGATCTGTGATCTGCGCGCACGTGTTCTCACACGAGAGGAGAGACAGCTGGGAAAACAAACACATTCTCCATCTGAACACCAGCTACGGTGGTTACGTAGCATGGTTTCCTTCTATCGCTAACCCCCCCCCCCCCCAAATCAAACGTTACATTAAGCAACAGGATATTGTGGATAATCTTGAGGCCCGTTTGTGTTTCTAGACTCAATCACAACAGAGAGCGAGAGATGGGGGGGGGGGGGGGGGGGGGGGGGTGGAAGCAGAGACTGAGTGAGTTGCCACCCCTGAGCATTGGATTTAGGAAATGCTTCCTGTTTTGACATGACTCATAATCTCAGGGAATTTGTTTGGGATTAGCTCCCCTCGAACAGTAAGAGCAAAGGAGCAGCGGGCAGGATGTTGAAGGGATGCTGCACAGGGGAACGTGAGCGGGATCAGAGGAAATCTCTGCACGAGTCCTAAAACGGACTAATTCATCATTTGGGAGCGAGACAATGAGCAAAACGAGCCCGGCTGGACATCGTACCAGATTCTATTCCTCTCACTCAGCCCACATACTAATAATTGACAAACAAAATTAGCAACTACTTTTATCTATTATTTATCAACCCATTGTTAGTATTATTTAAACTTGAGCTTATTGCTTAAAAATAGACAGCAGAGGTTTGAGAACTTCTACCATTTGTCCACGAAGAATCCTGAAAAGATTCCTGTACGTTCTAGAATATATTCACACAACCGACTTAAATATGAGGGAATAAAACAGCAATTATCTAACTATATTATATATATAACCATATTATTAACTATAACTGGCAGATTCGTTTTTAAGTGAAATAACTGTTTCCAGATACGTCCCATTGAAAGAGTGGAAAAACAGAAATGCTTTTTAAGGCGTGTCGAAGCCCAATCCAGATTTTTGCAGCTTTTTACTGTCTGAGCTGAATGACTCCAACCTTTTTCTAAAGGTCGCAACACATGAAAGAGAAAGGAAAAAGTTCCACAGGTTGTTTCCTAGAATTAGAGGTTGTAGCTGAGTCCAAAAGGAAATGATGAAATCATAAGATTATCCCCATTTACGTTTCAAGGCTTAATACCCTACACTCCGAAAAAAGCGCATCAACATGCAGGTTGTTGGTTAAAGTATCGAGGACAGAAAATGATGTCGGCCCCTAGTTAGGATAAAGTTGATCTGTGGTGAAAAAATATATGCTGCTGTTTCAGTGCTTGACCTGCCAGCCACCGATCAGAGACGATCGACCGATTCGATTGGTGGACCTACGGTGAAAACATTTTTTAGTAATTTCACCCCCTCACTATGACAAAACAGACAAATGCATATGTCGTTTAAATGCTAAATTGGTTTGGCGATTTCTGCTTTATTCGGCTCAGCGGGCGTTTGCAGCAGAACGGGTCCTTTTATGCACAGATTTGTAAAGAAGTAAAATGCAGCTCCGTCAGATTCGGTAGTTTTCTGGTACAATCAGTCGATATATTAGGGTTAGGGTTATCTCATGGCCGTCTGTGCATGCTGAAGCGTTTTGGGATTGTGACGTTTTGACACAAACATCTTAAAGACCTAGCCCATTACTCTTTATTCATCAGAGGGTTCCCGTTCGGCGTTATCGGACCTGACAGATTTTTAAGTGGCATGGGGGGAGGGGTGGGGGGGGGAGTTCGGCACGGCACCTACTTGTTGTTGGGAGGATCCTCGATGCGGTTGCCCAGCTGGGACTCGTGGCTTTTGCTGCGCGTCAGAGAAATGTTGGGCAGCAGAGGCAGCACCTTGTGGGACGGCGGCGGGGGAGTGCAGGGCGGCTTCGGCTTGAGGCGCGTCTTGGAGGGAGGGGTAACGGGCGGGGTGGAAGTGTGCACTTGGAGCCGGGTTGTGCGTGGCCGAGGCATGGGGAACAGATCGGCGAGAGGGCTCTCGCCGTGGCCGTACGAGCCCAGGCCGTCCGGCGAAGGCGCTGCCGAAACAGAACCGGAGCGGGGATGGTGGAAGGTGGCGGAGGGGGTGGATGGGGTGGACTGGATGGTGGATGGGCGCGCCAGAGGCGATGGACTGTGGGGGCGAAGGGGGGTTCCGAGGTAAGGCAGCTGGTCGGCGGTGAGTAGGGAGCCGCTGTCCCGCCTAATGGGCTCGGACAACCAGGAAACACCATCCTCTTTCATTTCACCTCCTGAAAGAGGGAAGACCTAGAGGTAAGTCCAAAGCTAATATACAGAGTCAGTCAATAAGGGGGCCACCATTAGTGAGAAGACCTACCGGATTCAGTGGCACTCTTCAGGCAGGAGAGGGCAGCACCGACTCTAGAACACTCTTCGGAGCTGGACCCCAGTCTTCTCATCGCATCGCTCACCTGAGCTCCTGTCATCTGCAGCAACGCGTCCAGGGACAGCTTGGCCTCCACCGCCTGCGGAGAGAGGGACGGATGCAAACAAATAGAGGCCGCCGAGTCAGCGAGAGTCCAGAGGCAGCAGGGTAGCAACATAACAGACACATCCCTGGGAAGATGCTTTCACCAGAGTAAACATAGACTCCTCCTCAGCTGGGGAAAAAAAAGACAGAAAACGTTAGAAAACCGAGTTAGCAATTCAGACGGGCTTTCACAGCTCCTGGATTCTATGAAACTCACAGTGGTTTGGAGAGAAGATCGTCTAATCATAGCTGTCGGATTATTTGAATCAGAAATATCTGAATTCTGCAGAAGTGAATATGAATCAGTGCTATTTTGTCTTCGAAAAAGGAGGATTAATCAAAAACTGGCATTATATAAACTAACTTGACTGAATTAACAAAAACAAACCCAAAAACAGATAGCACACATAAATCCAGATTAAAGTGGGCAAAGGATCCTATTTTAGCAAAGTCCTGAATGTAAGTAAAAATGAATTCAAGCAGACGGCCTAGCTCACACATGAGTATGCGGGGAATTTTAAAACTTGTGAACACCGCTGGACTTGCTTACAGGGAAATGTGCAATATGCTACAGCCATAGTAGTAGTGTTATAGCATTAAAGTCTTTGAGTCAGTTTGCTAAATCTGTGAGGTTCGACACCCGTTGTAGTGGCCATGCAAGTGTAAATGAATTTACCAGGGTTCAAATGTCCTTTTGGTGTCAGAATTAGGCTAAGGTGGAGGTGATCTCCACAAAGATTAAAAACAAAATAAAAACCTTGGCGCACACATTTAGTCAAATATCAAGATTGACTAAAGGAGATCCAGGTGGAATGATCACAATATGAGCTCCAGAAAAAAAAAAAAATCAGCAATGATAAACGCAGCCAAATACAACAGAGATGGGCTCTTCAGGCTTTAACCAGGCAGATATAGATTATCTGGTTTTGTTTGAGCCGTGACCCCATTGTAACTAACTCAAACTCCTCTGTGGAAATGTTGCTCAAATAAAAACGCAGCAAACATTGAACCGCAGGGTCCTTGCAGTAGGTTTGAACCTAACAGGAAGTGAGGGCTTGCAGGATTATCCCCGCTCGTGTGCATCAAAGCACGTCCCCAACCTTTATCTGCTTTTATTAAACTTAAAACAAAGTGCATCAAAGCGCGGGCTCTTTGATGGCAGGATTACAGACAGATAAGTTTCCATGCAGTTCGTGAAAAGGAAGAAGAAGAATCACCAGTTACCGATCAGACCTGTTCTGGGGGGAAATTTACTCAGATTTTGGTCGTTGGCCAATTCATTTCCTGCAGGACACTGGGTAATGTTTTACATCAGCAAAACAACTATACCATTCAAACATTAGCAAACGCTAAAGCGCCACAACGAACTACATTGTTGCTTTTTATCCACAGACGGTATAGTTAGGTGGAAGATTAAAACTGGCATCACTTTTGTGCACTATAACCCAGCTAACAGGCAAAAAGGGCCTAATAACACTATAACAACACAGAACATTACCAAGAACAAGTCTAAAACAAAGACTGCCTCTTATGTAGGCAAAAATAGCAACCCTCCATGGATCGAACAAGGACGTAGGACCTTGTCCGGCGAATTTGGGATGTTATTCCTCTTCGCATGGGAAGTGCGTAAACGCTTATCAGTCAGGTTAAACCCTTGCTCTGAGAGGGCAAACACTGATCACAGAACTAGGGCAACCTCCCACACTCGTGTGTACACTGTAAGCACAACGAACGCGCAAGCACAGAGGCGGACGTGCAACAACAGTAGCGAGGATGAGAGATGGGAGAATGAAAAAGTGACCGTGAGCCGGCTCTCCCCTTCAAATTCATAACTGCAAATTACAAATAAACGTAGCTGAACAAATCTGTTTAAATCTGTTATCGCTGGTCGGAGGAGGCCAAAGTGCAAGAAAACGCGCCTCCTCTTACAGGTCATAGTTTTTACCATTCAGGTACAAAAACGGGGAAGCATTTGTTATCTTCATGTATACGCCTTCCTGGGTTAATAAACGTAAGCGTTTGAGAAGCCATGAGCTGCCCGCGCCTGTCGTGGACTCACTTCCTGCCAGCCCAAGCGTGGGAGCAGGGATGCTGGATTCCATAAATAAGAAAGCAAAAACCATCGCAGGGTTTATGGACCACCCGTTACATAATGCAGCCCTCATCATGCAAGCCAAGGAGACGCACTGTACAAGCCTTGGTCGGATAATGTGGAATGCTTTAAGTGGGTCAACATCGCGCCACGACGGCAGAACGCCTATCAGAATATTCCTGGCTGTAGGGAACAGAATCACCTCCTATGCTAGTAGTAGGCTTCAGTCAGACTTAACCTTTTTCCATTGTGCCACGTCACAACCACAAACTCCCATGGCTTGAATCGAAGGCAACCAGGATTTTACTAAGCAGCCAAAATAAAGTATTGAAATCCATTAAGATTAACTCCCCACAATCAACTCTTTGCAGAATCATCCTTTGTTGCGATCACAGCTGCAAGACTTTTCGATTGTGTCTTCACCTGCATTCCACCTGGAGACCGAACGTTTTGCTTATTCTTCTTTTCAAAGCTCAAACCCTTCAGCTCAGACTCTTGTCGAGCTGAATGGATAACGATCGTCAACACCAATCTTCAATCCTGCAACAGATTCTTAATCAGATTTAGGTGCGGGCATCCTCACAGCATGACGTTGCCACCGCTATGCTCTAAAGTGCGGAGGGTGAGTGAAGTGGAAGTTTTCCCTCCACACGCAGCTATCAATGCGTAGGCCAAAAGCCTCGTGACCAGAGAAGTTTCCCCCCCTTTGTTTGCTGTGTTCCACACATTGTCTGTGGCAAATGTCAAACTTCTTAAAGCTTTCTTTCAACAAGGCTTTCTTCTTGACATATCATCTAAAATCCACTTCTTTTAGCCACAGCTGAATGATTTCCCTGTGAAAAGTAAGCATTGAAAAGCATGAGGCGTCCCCTTAAAGTATATTTTGTTGTGTACTTGGTAATGTCTGGGAGTGCAGACAATTTGAATGTAGTCTCTCCAAGAGCTGCGTAGGTATTTTTATATTGTTTTTTTGGGGGTCATATTTTCCGATCCTTTCAGTTTCATATCTTCTCTATTACGTTTATCATGCCCCAGCATTTTGCTACGGAGCTGCTACGTCCTAGCCTGGGTGCCATTCCGAACTTAGTCCCGCCCACAACGTTTTAGGTCGGGAAGTTCGGTCTGGCATTGCTCAATAGTAGCGCGAGTATGCTCGCCCAATATCTGGCGGGCCAATCAAATTGTCAGGGCGGGCTTTATACGATGATGGACAGAAGATCAACAGTAACGCAATCAACCACGTTCACCAAAGCGCGCTTGGGTTGAATTTGTTTACAACAACGATGGCTGCCGCTGGAGAGTTGAGGTGTGTAGATTCTGCTATTAGGTCTGTTCTAGAAGATATCGACAGGTTCGTGTGTTGAAGGACTCCTAGGATCCTTACATTCTTTTTGCAACACTGGCAAAAATCGTTAACACTCATCTTCTTATGCTAGGCTAACCGTTGAGTTCCGTTGACAACAACTATGCGTCGCTTAACATACGTCACACACTCTGTTGCTCTTATTGGTTGTAGGTCTATCCAATTGAGTGTAGAAGAATTTTTTTTCCTGGTTCGTTCGAAACACGCCCCATAATCACAGCTCTATGGAGCAGTATCAGACTCAAATTCTGACTAGAATTGAGTATGACCATGTCAGGCTAGCTACGTCCGGCTTTAGAAAGGCATTAAAAAGCATTGGTCGCCTTTAAGGCCAACTTAGGGTGCTGCACAACGAATAGCTGTCCTGTCGATATCCGAGTCGGGGACTCTGCAGCACCTCCAGAGCTACTGTGGGCCTCTTGGGTGCTTCTCTGATTAAAGCCCTCCTCGCCCAGTTCAGATTACGTACGTTTGCAGTTGTGTCATGTTGTTTCCATTTGTGGATGTTGGATTAAACAGCTCTCTTAGAGATGTTTAAAGCTTGGGATATTGTTTCCCAACCTACATCTTTACCCAGATTTCTCCTTGACCCAACTGCCGTGTGTCTGGTACCTCGTGATGCTGTTTCCTATTAACAAACGTCTGAGGACTTCACAGGACAGCTGTATGTATATGGAGATTAAATTACACATAGCTAGGCTCTACGCTGCAAAAACTGAACTAAACATAAGTAACTTTTTCTTGAAATGAGTGTATTTGTCCTGGTTTTGAGCAGGTAAATAAGATGATCTGCCAATGGAGTAAGATTTTTGCATTTAAAATTGGAACAACTCATCTGCATGATCTTTTTGCAGTGTAGTTAGCACTTAGATGACTTCTGAATGGGACTTATACAGAGCAGCAGAAGAAAGGAGATGTTAAAAATATTAAAAATCATCTATTTCCTTTCTCCCTTTTCACAATTACATTCTACTCTGTGTTAGTCTAGCACACAGAATCCCAATTAAGAGCACTTAAGTTTATGGTTGTATTATCGCAGAGGTCCAGGGAGTATGAATACCTTTCTCAAGGCCCTGTACGCTTTTTCAAGGTGAAGCCGACTTAAAAAGGCAAAGCCAGCAAAAGTGAGCAAGACAGACATGAATCAATTGCAGAAAAGGAGACGTCCACTCAGGTATAGAGAAGCCCTATTCAGCAAAGGGGAAACCTGTTAAATGAAAGGAACGAAAAAAGATGCTGAATCTTAGAAGAAACATGCAGGTTGCAGTCAATTCATAAAGACAGGATGGAGGGGAACAACGCACGTTTACAGTAGCTGACGGAAAAAAACACAGAAAGGCAAAACGTAAACTGTGGAAGATGAAAAACCTGCAGGAACATCTGGTTCGATGATGCTGTTGAACAGTAACAAAAAAAAAGGCTTTTTGTCTAAACAAAGGAATTCTTACAAAGTGGTGAAAACAAGTAAAAAAATATATAAAATGTGTGATGAATCACAACAAGACAAGTGGCTCAAACAGTTAAAGAGAATAAAGAGAGACGATAGTAGTTTCCTTACATTTCAGCCCCAGATACTTCCCAGCACTCTGACTCATTAAGCAATCTGAAAACGATCATGTTTAGACTAGCGCGTGAGCTACGTTTTCACGACTGCTCGCCGTCATCCGGAGAGCAGAATCGTGTCTGCAGTTAAAACAAACGAGGCAAATTAATACATTTTACTGCCCACACGAACCTCAAAAGCTGCGCGCAGCTAAAACCCAGGATCGGTCCCGGAAAGCTCCCGTAAAAGCGAGAGGCTTCGGCAAACATTAGCTTTCGCCACATTCCTTATGCACTTGCGAGAAAAGCCATTTGTGGGGCCGACGAGCGTGGGACCGGCTCGGAAACGACAGCCTGTCTGTGCGATCAAGATGCACGCATCTAAAGCCAAACATCTTACAGGATTTCAGCTATGGCTCTCCTCACTGTCTTAGTCTACCGCCATGTGTTGCTTTTTTTTTTATTAAAGCATTGTTAACACCACTACAAGAAAATCTTTTGGCATCGCTGACAGTTTTTAGTTAAATAAGGTCCCTTTTTATCTCCTAGAACGCCGGTCCGGCCCTCCTCGCACACGACGGTCTGCTTCACACCGGCCAGGGCAGACTGCTGGTGATTGGCCCAGAACGGCGAGACGTACCTGGATGAGCTCCGGCCGCAGGTTGACGGTGCGCAGCCAGTCTCGTAGGTGCGGGTAGCCGTCCAGGGCCTCGGGCCTCTCTGCCTCTGGGACTTTCTTTTTACACTGCAGCTGTTTACAGATGTATTTCATCAGCTTTACCTGCAGGGAGCAAAAAAAAAAAAAAAACCAGGAGGGGCAGGTCAGAATGGAGACTGACTTCCCATCAGCTTGTTCTGCACCTTGCTTTGTAGACGGCATTCAATGCGACCACGCTGTAAAGAGCGGATTACCAGTTTGAGCGTGACTGAACTGGTGCTGAGAAAGTTATCATGCTCCACTTCGCTTGTCTTGTCAAAGCATTCGACCCCTTCAACTTTTTCCACATCTCTTCATGTTACAGCCACACGTTTCGACGCATTTTATCGGGAATTCGGTGACAGACCTTCACAAAGTGGCGCATAATTGTGGAGTATCCAGCAGGCAGACCATCAACCTGTGTCTTTACACAGTCTGTTGGGGCTACAAGCTTTGGACTAGGGCTGAACAATTAATCTCATTTTCAATATAATCGCGATTTAAAAAAACGCAATTTCCAAATCGCAGAGTCTGCAATTTTTGGCTATGTAACAATTAGGGAATTAGACACGTCCATTAGGTGTTGGTAAAATGTTTAAAGTGGGTTTGCCTCCACGTGGAAGGGAAGACAGTTGCAGCAGTGAGATAATCTAACTTTATTACTTGTTTTAGAGTTTATATAATCATACATAGCATTAAGTACTGGTCAATCAGTTTAATACATAGACTTGCTTGTTGGTTGCACTTTATGTTCAACAAGGATTGATGTCCAAATCAACTAAAAGCTGTTCTCTTGAACAATATTCTGATTTATAAAAACATTAAAAGTTCTTGTTTTAAATAGTCCTTGTTTACAAACGTCTTTATTTAGACGCCATTTTTGTTGCTTGTGGTCAACGCAGAGAAAAGTCATAATTGCAATTTTGGTTGAAATATATCGTAGGCAGAACGCAATCATTTCTGCTCTGAGTTTAGACGCTGCGGGTATTTTAGCAACTAATCTGCACAATGAGGAAACAAATTGATTTGTTGTTTGTATTTGTTTAAAAAGACATGATAAATTAAACTGGGGAAAAAATGGCATTAAATCGCAATATTAAGAAAAAAAATCGCAATTAGATTATTTTCCAAAATCGTTCAGCCCTACTTTGGACATCTAGAAACTGGAATATTTGTCCCGTCTTCTGGGCCAAATATCTGGCCCCAGACTCTCAGCTGTATTCGGGTCTGGACTTGGACCGGCTGTAGATTTGAGCTGACCCATTCCCTTTGTAGCTCCGTATGTGCGTTCAAGCTTGTCATCCTGAAGGTTCGCCTCAGTCTAACGTGCTTTTTAGCTCCAACCACCTTCCCATCATCTCTGGCCAGCTTCCCTGCCCGTGCTGAAAAGAAGCATTCCTGCCACCATAGCTCTGAGCTCATCCGACCCGCGCGCCGACATGTTCACGCCGTCCTCCACAAGGCTTGTGGAAACGAACGCGGTGAAAGGGATTTCTTATTGCTTTCCATCAACGGGGGCTTACTTCTTGCCGCTCCCTTTAAAAAAAAATAATAATAATAATTTGTGGAAAGTGCAAGGGTTAGCCGTCTCCTCATCCGACTCTTCTGTCTGATCTGTTCTTCAATGAAAGATACCGAGGCCTTCACAGAACAGCTGCAGTCATACAAATATTTTGAAAAGCACGCATTCCTTTTTCCTCCACGTCACGATTATTATTCGCTACTGTGTGCAGGTCTCAAAGCATAACAACCCCCACAAAAAAAAAAAAAAAAGCCGAAGCAAAAAAAAAAAAAAAAAAAAAAAAAAGATGAAATCATTCAGGATGTACCAACAGTTTTTTGCAAAGCAGTGCATATCTGCCTATCGCCACGTTCATTACTCAAGCCCGACTTTAATCTGAGCTGAGGTTTCAGGTGACGTTAGACATAAGATAACCCTGCTGTGTTCAAAGGCTTCTGGAAACGAGTCTGTTGGGAGTCTTATTCTCATCTTTAAAAAAAACCAAAAAAAAAAACCCGTGGGACTCTAATGCTTTCATGTCGAGTGCAGCGGCCCGTTCAGCGAGTATTACAATGAACGCGGCGGTGTTGGTTTGCAGCAGCCCGCATTGTGCAGCTCATCATGACTGTATAGTGTGTCCTTATCTCACGGCCTATCTGAAAAGACTCCATTACAGCAGGCAGCACCTTCAGATGGGATGCTTGCATACCTTTTGAGCGCCGGAGTGGGGGGGGTGGGGGGGCTGAAACATCCACCTGTCAGCCAGACAGGAGACTAGCAGAGCCGCCCCGTGCGTGGCCTCGGGTGGTGGAGAGGGCCTCCAATGAAAGCCTCTCGACTGGAGCATGAAAAGGCTGCAGAAGGCCGGGAGATGGAGAGGATGTAATTGCTCTAGGTGTTGACCCTCACCCTGCTCTTCAGCTTCTGCAGTCGTTCAGTTATCGGCTGCACGAGGTAATTACAGCAGGAGCAGCCTTGTTCTTAACCAGTGAGCAGGGGCAACGCGGTGAAAGCCAGGTGGTCGAGATGCCAGGAAGAGGATACAACGAGCCATCAAGAAATTTGACTCAGACATTTGGTATAGAGTATAAAAACAGATTTTTTTTTATTTTTTATGTAGAGGGGGGATAAAAGGAGAAGGTTGCGAGTCGTATCTCGTAAAGAGCAATTACCCGTGCGGTGAATTTTAAGCTTCGTAACCACGTGACAAAATGAATCGCCGTCTAATCACATATCTCTGATGACTGCAGCGTTCCTCGCATCTGGGCCGGCGTGATCAAACGGGCGAGGTGGCGATCGCTCCGCGTGGCTCACCGGCTCCCGCTCCGCCTCCCTGCACGCGCTGGTGCGGCCCCGGTGACGTCGGGTTACCTAGCAACCCCCTCTTCTGAGTCGTCAGCAACATTTCAGTGGGATTTTCCCATACATGTGAAACGCTAGAGCTCGAAAAAAGAACCCGTCGCCAGATAACGTCACCGGCCGCGGGTCTCGGCCAGAAAACAGCTGCGGCGGCCCTAAGAAAAAGAGAGATGGCCGATCCCGCGCTGATGATACGGGCAACGAGAGCGTCCGTGTTGAAAGCACACGGCTAACTGGGAGATCATGACAGCCCCCCCACCCCCCCTTCTTGCGTTTTATTTTTGGTGCAGAGCGGAGACAACAGCGTTTGACGTCTGGCCCGGAGGTGGGAGGTGGGGGAGGAGAGATGGCGTCAGAGCCCACCTGTCAGCGGAGCCAAACGGCACCATGGAAACGGCCTAATGCTGTGCAGGAGATGAGTGACAGCCACCAGAGGGGAGAGGAGAGGAGGAGGAGGAGGAGGAGGAGGAGGAGGAGGAGGAGGAGGAGGAGGAGGAAAGGAGTCCCAGCAGCAGTCCAGCCTGACACAGCAGACTTGGGGAGCTGATCCCACCGCCTCGGTTGTTTTCTCAAGCCTCTTGCTGACACAGGCAGTTTGGTGCACCTGCCAAGGATAGCACGGGCCTATCTGAGAACCGCAAAAATGATGTTTGCACAGGAAGGTCAGCTTCTTCCTCCCCCCACCCCCCAACTAAAACACACACAGATGCACGGTAGGCATGGGCCGGTATGAGAACGTTGATGTATAATATCGGACCAGAAAATATATATACTACGGTGCCATTAAGCAAAGATCGCAAGGATCTAAACAAAAATGCTTCATCTAAAAAAGAAAAAAGCAACAGTTATTCCCGCTGTAGCAAAGGCAGCATATTGATAATAAAATCGGATTAATGTTACCCAGTTAAATGTATTTCTCCGATTTATTTTGACATCAAGGCTTATAAGCCAAAAAGAGCTCTCTGTTTTTTATAAATTAAAGCCTTGTGCATCCTGCAATAACTGAGTTCGTGACGGCCAGGAGGTTTCCTGCTTCATCCGAAACGCGGACGCAGAGTAACAGGAGAAACGTTGAGAGACTCACAGCATTGAGCCGTAGCGGTCGGACGGCACGCAAAGAAAGAAGGTTCTGCTCAGACGATGTGCTGACAGCTGCAGACCAGAAACTCCTAAGATGTCTTCCGTCTCCCAGAGCTTTAAGGAAAAAAAAAAAATATGACTCTCTTATTTTGGGAGCCTTAAGAGGCAGAACTAATTTCTATGTTGTTTTGGAGCAGAGCTGAACCCTACACTGAATCATAACTGTAATCGCAATATGTGATTGCAGCTGTCTTTCCTGATAGTCGGATATATTTCATGACACCCAAGCCTGCCTTTTTGTAAGTGAGGGAAAAGCATCCTAGTTTTCTTTCAGCCAGCTGACCAGAAGTGTGTAGCAACAGGTGTCGGGACACCGAAGAAAACTCCAATAACTACGGCTCTTTTAGGAGAATGCGTCAACGCTGCTTTGACAGAGAATGTCACGGTTTCGAAATGGTAACGTTTCAAAAAGCCGACACGCCGTTAACATTCTGCAACCACCTAATTGTAACCCGTTAGCCGGACCCCTCTTTCTCACTGCAAAAACGGATCTAAAAATAAGTAAAACCTTCTTAAAATGTGTGTTTTTTTTCTTGATTTGAGCAGGTAAATAAAGGTAATCTGCCAATAGAATACGATTTTTGCACTTAAAATAGGAACAACTCATCTCCATCATCTTATTTCAAGTGCAGCATATCTAATCATCTTATTTTAGGGGGTCAGAATACTCATTCCATTGGCAGATAATCTTATTTACCTGCTCAAATCTAGGACAAAAACACTCATTTTAAGAACATTTTACTTATTTTTACATCAGTTTTTGCAGCGCTGCTCCAATCGACGCGGTGAATGTTAGCCTGGATTTAAAAGACTTTAAAAAAACAAAATCATGGAGGTAAAGCGGCCAGCCCGCTGCTCCCTTCTTGCTGCTAGGAGCGCAAGGCGAGTTGGGGTTGGGAAGGTGAACGGGTGATTCAAGCTGACTGTGTCGACAAATGTCTGCCCAGACGAGAACAGACACAGAATACCAATGAGGTCAAATCAACTCCAAAATGACACATCTCAGGCCTTTTTTTTTTTTTATCCTGTTCTTTAAAAGAGTTCACTTTTAGACCCCGTTTCATCTGTGGTCGTTCATTTCTTCTAGGCACTGCGCTTCTTTTCCCCCCGCCACTTGCTTCCCATGACACTTTAAGGTAAAAACAGCCTAAAAACAAAAACACATTTCCACTGCCTTGCAGCTAGATCAGGCTGATCCTCGCCTCCCCGGCGGAGAGAGCAAATCAGGCCTCAAAATTACAGGATGTAATGCAACTCATCCTGAGTCAGTTCAGGAATAGATCGTGGCCTGCTTTTCGCAGCCCGTTCTTATTGGCTGCGCCTCCCTTGCAGTAAGGGAGGGAGGGTGGGGAGGGGGAAGAAGAAAAAAAAAAAAAAGAAAAATGAAAAACTAAAGGAAACAGAGTCAGGGTCAGCGCTGATAGTCACCAGCGCTGCGTTTCCTCTACACCCGGGTGTCTACCGCCGTCTACTTCTCCGGCAGACACACAAGCAGCGGTTGTCATGTCACAGAGGGCGCCCCCCCCCCCCCCTCCCGCCGATTGGCTTTGATTTTTCCCTCCCCTTTCCTGCCCAGCTCGCTCCTATCGCAGAGCCTCTCTGCGCGTCATTTGATTTTCTTATTTAACAACCAACCCTGAAAATGCGTAGGAAGAAAAGATGTCTAAATATAGACACAGCCACAACAGCTCGCACGACGAGCACACAGAAGGAAGGGAAAAAAAAAAAAAAACTCCCCAAACACCACGAGGAGACAAATAAGAGTGACGTGTTTGCCGTTAGCTGATCAGTTACAGAAAGAAAAGAAAGAAAGAAAAAAAAAAAAAAAGGCCAGCTCCCGAAGAATACCTCACCAAATTTATTTAGGGACGTGCAAAAAATAACGCCGCTATTTCTGTCCGTCTTGATGATGCAAATTATTTTCGACGAGGTTTGAAAACGCAGGAGCTGACCGTGGCGGGCCGAGGGGATGTGCTGGAACTATAAAAGTCTGGAGCGTGAAGAGCGACACCGAGAGGCGGACAGAGACCGGGCTGAGTGAGGATTAACATGTGAAAAGTGAAGTACCAGTTAGCACTCCATTGGAGAGGGCCAGCATCATTATCCTCTCACAGGCAAAGACACAAAACACACACACACACACACACACACACACACACACACGGTTCAAGAGGAACAATAAAGCTCGCCCCAATGAGAGAATAAAGCCAGCTCAAGCCGCCCTTGATTGCACTCCAGAGCAACGTGGGAACTATAACTCGGACCACCTCCGACTTCTGACCTTAGACGCGTCGAGCTAATTCGGCGGCTGAATTAGCGCGCTAGTAATTACAGGCCGCACAGAATGATGGATACAAAACTGTACGCATCCTAAATCGATCGCCGCTCTGCCTGGTGCCGTCGCAGGCGGCGCGTTAGGAATGTGGCAAGACAGTTTGTCAGGGAGGGCTAAAACCAAGAAGTGAAAGGAAAGTCTGTTGGTGAGTTGCAAAACAGTGTGCCAGTAAAGACATAGGAAGTAAAGGCAGTTAATCTTCAAAGCCCCCACACCACCACCCCCGCTTAAACGGAAGAAACCGCTGCAAGGCTCCCTAACTGTCTTAGCAGTGATGCTCACCATCACCCTGGCTATGGGCTTGGGTCACCCGCTGGTGCCAAGGTACACCCTAGGTTTGAGCACTTCCCCTTTCAAAAACCACAAAACCTTCTGCCCTTTCGTTGCCACGGTTTAAAGTCATTCCAACCAGACGCCGCAGGAAGCGCCCGAGTGACCGGAGTTTTTCCTTTTTTTTGTTTTTTTTTTGCCTGTATACGGCGGAGAGAAAAGCGGCGCTCCTACACTTTGCGCCGCACGCTTTGCTAGCTTTTTATGCCTGCGTTTCTCTGTGAAGAACAGCAGCAAAAAGGTATTTTCATTCTGTCGATAAGCACTCGCAAACCTCAATCTACAATAGGTGTTGTAGATTTTAGCTAAGGCCGTGTATATAAAAATAATGACATGAAACGTTGGATAGTATTAGCGTCATTTTAGCAGAAGATGTAATTAAAGCTATAGTTGGTAATCCTGTTTAGAAACACTTTTTCTTTATACTGGGTAAAATCAACCTTCCATCCTCAAAGTCGGCAATACATTAAGTATTCACAAAAAGTGGGAGCTGCAGGTGTGTAAAAACGCTAACCAATCTCCGCCGTTTGGTCCAACGAGCAGGGATTTGTCAGAGGTTTGGCTCTGCCCTCATCCCTCTCTGTCCCTTACGTTCCGGGGGTTTCGCATTATCTATTGGTTGTCCCACATGCCAATCACGTAACGCCAGTGTGCGTGCTCGTTCCTTCTTAGTTTCTGCTTGCTGGCTGTGCATGCGCACTGCTACTGTTTATATATATATATAGTTTAAATATATATCCTGTTAGCTTGGCGGCTAGGTTAGCGGTTAGCCTAGCGGTTAGCCTTTCAATGTAGCTCCGCTGCTCTCACCACAGGCTTTGAGCATGGCTGAGAGTCGCATGAAGCGAATCGCGTTCATGTGTATGAGTAGAAAAGGAAGGCCTCAGTAGAAAGAAATAAAACCAGAGTGGATTTGCAGATCTGGTTTTATTAATCTGGAATAATCTGGAGATTATTTTCACTAGATCACCCTGAAGAGCGGAAGAACAAGGTAAGACGGTATTGCACATTAGTAGTTATTCAAATAGGGACTTGGGGAAACTTTGGGAAAAAATCACCGTCCTAGCCTTAATTACTTTTTTTAAAGTAATTAAAGCACGTTATAAATTATTTTAAAAAAAATTCTAAATCCCACTATAGAAATTACGGTGTTTTAACTTAAGGCTATCATACCATAATAATCTCAACCTGATTGAGTTGAGTCAAATGCCTGCTTGTTCATTTATTATCGCCTTCAGACACAGATGAGCTGTGTTGTCGCCCGCAGTGGGTCTTTTTTTAAACGAATGAATTGTTTCTTTAAGTTATCAGGACGTATTTAGAGTTCTTACAGGGGAGTGATCCACATTTTGCTACAGCGAGAACAGCTTTTCAGCTGGAGAAACGAAAAAAACAACAACTTTTAGTCAAAAAAAGAAGACTCAAACCAGAAAACATTTTTATCATCTCATTTCAGAAAGCAGAACTGCGTATGCAGTTCTATAAAGGGAAAAAATGCAAAGACACGACAGCAATGACTGAATAAAAAAAGTTTTTACAATTCAAACTATGGCTACACATATCTGCATTACAACGTACAATCTGATTGCAACTGCACTTTGTCTTTATCCCAGACTTTGCAACAGCCACAGCTAAACCTGAACAGCTGAACTGCACACCAGGGCCAGTTTACGCTCTAGTCTTATGGAAATAAATGAATCTAAATCAAAGAAAACACCAACAAATGCCACGGTTAGCTGCCCAGTACATGCCTACGCTCGGCTTTGCAGGTGCAGCCACTTCAACTCAGCGAGAACTTTGACGATCTGATGTTGAATGCTAAAAGTTGAAGGTTTAAGAACAAGACTACAGTGGAAAAACAAGGTACAGCAGAATCTAACTCAAATTAACCCCAAACCACCGCTTGCACAACTGAATTTCAGCGACAGTCCCTGAAAAACGCCTCATAAGCAAAGGAGGAACAAAATAGCGTCAGAAGACTGGGGTTTTTTTTTTTTTTTTGTCTTCAAGAAGCACATGAGAGCGGCACTGCGTGTCCATTGTCATGTAGAACAATGCCGGTGAGAAAATGTATCTACGAGACAAACATACCTCAGGAAGTACTCTGCCAGATCACGTCCTGTTCCACTGACAAGGCACAAATGGCAACGGATAAAGACGAGTGGAAGAATGTCGACTTGAACGGGCCGAGTCTTCATAATTCCATTAACCAGTTCAGGCTTGCATTGCGCTAACCTGCAACTTTGCTTCAGGAAGCAAAAGTGTAACCAGCCACTCAGCGTCATCGGCTCCCCTTCTGCACAAAACCAGTGGGAGTGGATCTGGGGTAGGCTGAGAAAAACAGCTCACAAACACAAGCGAGCTGACTGAGGTCGTTGGGCTTCCCTCTTATTTAATCACCTAGCTCGCTTTTCTGCCCAAAAGCTGCTCCAGCGTCACGCCTTTCGAACGTACGCTGCAAGCCTGCCGAGCAGCTAAGGACCAACAGAGTTTGTTTCAAACTCTCAAACTGGAGACAAGTTTTCTTCTGTTTTTGTTGTTTTTGCTCAGCACCTCTCTTTTTTTCTGCATAAATCTGCCTCTTTTGGTAAAAACCAGGCAAAAAAAAAAAGCCCAGATACAATTAACCCCTGTGAAATAACAATCAGACCCTGCGAATGACAACTTGGTCATTAGCATATCTAAAGGTTTCTTAGGGGGGGCAAATGTGCAATTGTTCAAAGGGGGTTTCAGTTCTACAGAAATAAAACAATCGTGGATAATTAACGGCCTCCAGCCAACCAGGAGTTAGCGTTCCTTTTAGCCAAGGTATCATCTGAAGCTTTTATCTACCCCTCATACTCTTGCTGTTCCACCTGTTGCTAAAACAACGCAACATACTGATAATCAGAGTGTAATAACGCTCTCTAGAACATGTATTCATTGTTATTTTCAGATTGATGCAGCCTTAAGCGCGCACACATTAAGAATAAAACCGGCCAGGTCTGAGGGTAGTATTCAAGTAAACAGGCTTTTTGTGCCAAATGTGTAGATCAACACAAATGTCCGCCGCGTTGAAGCTCCCATCGACTCAGGTACTGTCATGTATCCTGAAGGAGAAGTAGTTAATTGTTTTTTTTGGATGGGATGGGGGCACATTGGGGTAGATCTACTAGCACGACTTCCATCGACTAAATACCGTATGATCCGTACAGCCAGAGGAAGCCCACACTGGCCTTTTTTTTTGCCTTGCCTTGCATTCAAATGAAAGGACTTCAAACCGACGGAGCGGTACGACGGGAGCAGGGACTGTCCCTATGACGCCATTTATCTCCAAGTCTTACCATGAAACCAAACAGGTGGGCCCGATGTGCTATGGCTGCAGGTATCTGAGGCACCGATGACACACAACGGCATCCCGCTTTATGCATTCGACCAATATTTTACTAACTTAAATCCAACAGGATCGGCTAAGCACACGGCGTACAGCCAGGCTAGATCGGTTTTCTGCCTAACCTTAGCAGAAAAAATGAAACTGAATGTTTGCTATTCCTTGAAATGTTTTCTTTTTTCTTCTTACTTAGTTCATTAGCTACACCCTTTTGGTTCCGCCTGCTTCCATGTGGAACGGTCTGTTAAAGAGAAACGTGTTCTCCTGCAACAGTTTGACTTTAGTTTGTGTTTTAAAACCTGAAAGCGCCCCCAAAAAGTGGATACTTACACCATAAAACATGTGTTATATGATAATAATAATATTTATCATTTTACATATCTGTAAAACTCTACTCATAGTAATATCCACCTGTATATTATATTCGGTGCACATCCAGCTGTAAATTTAGTTCACAATACTAGTTATCTATATATTATACTCATAGGACAAACCAATCAGTAAAAATCTGTTTATAATAGTATCCATCTCTATATTTATTCAGTAAAAACCCATGTCCTGTACTTATGGAACCATTGTTTATCCTGCACTTGCTGCTATTGCACGTCTGGTTAGACCTAAACTGCATATCGTTGCCTTGTACCTGTACCTGTGTTATGACAATAAAGTTGAATCTAATGTAATCTAATAATAATACTAATATTAATAATAAGTCGTTATAACACGTTTTGTGTAGCCAGATAAATTGTACTTAGCGGGAACTCCTACAAAAATAAAGGGCTGCAGAGTCAGCTGACCCCCTGGCCTGCACTGCTGCCCACAGACAGCAGCCTCGCAGCATTGTTCTTAACCAACAGAGACATGAACGTGTTGCGTTCACGTCACCAGACGTCGCTGCCCCAGCAGGATGAGCTGCCCCGCGGATCAAATGCCTTTTGGGGCAAAGCACACATCCGCGTCTTCCCAACGAGACAGAACTGAACCAGCATCTAGAGATGCACACGATCCTCGTCGTTTCTGCTGAACGCACGGGACGAGTCACGCGAGGCCGTGGCCGCTTGCCGTCATGCGTTCTGACAGACAGGCCGGTCGCGCGCAGAGCCACGAAAATCCAGCTCGGAGCCGCATCCAGATCAAATCTGGAAGAGATTATTGAATGTGTGCCATTAGGCCAAGGCTGGCTGGCTGGATGGATGCAGCTGCGCGGCGCGGCACGGCGCGAGACAACACAAATAAAACAAGGAGGTCACGCAAACAGCCGGAGCATTTTACGACCACCCGCATCTACGCCGCTCGAGACGTTTTTAGACCCGGTTTGAACAGCGGCGACCGAACCGAGTCGCCCACCGGCGGCGCTCCGCTCGCCGACACCAGCGTCGCAAACCGGGCGGACATAGCGTACGTTGCATCATGACTCCGCAGTTTAAAACCAGACGGCGTCTTATTGCGCCGACACGTGTTTTGTTTTTGGTCGTTTGTTTGGTGTATTTTTTTTTTTTTTTTATTTAAAATTTTATTTACCTCTAAAGTGCGTATTTCTTGCTGCGTGAGGTCGTTGGACGCGGCGCATTTGGTGCGCAGCCCTTGTAAACTGGAGATGGAGATATCAATCATATTCTGGATGAGCTCGCACTGATGGAGCGCGGCCATCGCTGCGCCACCGCCGCCGCCGCCGCCGCCGTGCCTCTCCGGCTGCTGCCCATCACTCTCGACCATCTTCCCACCGTTGGCAGACACGCTATCCATTCCTCAGCATTGGGGCACGGCTGGAGAGGGAAGGGGCTGGAGTCAAACCGCTGAGCTGGAACAAAACATAAAGCGGCGGTCCAGCGACGCTGCAGCGACCTATTGTGGAAGTTAGCTGACAGCAATTGTCCCCGCGGCTGCCAATGCTGGGGTATAAGAACAAAAAAAAAAAATAATAAATAAAAAGCTGGCAAGACCAACTAAATATGTCTTCCTCAAAACAACGCACTCGTTCAGCGGCTCGGTTCCCGCAAAGGTTCGGTTCGTCTTTTCTTTTTTTTTCTTTCTTCTTCTGTCGGTGTGGTTTTCCGACGACAGGGCTCCGCTAGCTTCCACCGACAGCTCTGGCAGAGGCTTCGCCGTCTGTCAGCTGTTGGGAACATCACGGTGCGCGGTGCAATCTGGGAAATAAAGTCGCACTGCTTATAAAAAGAGTTCTCGGCGCTACGCCTCCCAGCATTTTCCCACAATCTTCTCGCCGAGATGAAAACTCAACACACACGCAGGGAAAATAGGGGAGTAGAAGGAGGAAGAAAAAGAAAAAAACCAACGCATACGCATAAAGTGATATATACTGCTGTTTAAGTCGTCATAAAGACAACATTCCAGCGGCAAAGCAATGAAAACATCTGTGACAGGAGGTGCGATAACATCAAATATGGCTGCGTTCCATTTCGCTTCGGTTTACATGGAAATGCTTTCATTACACTGCCGGTTCCAGCGTGAAGGGGGGCCTGGGCTGGGTGAACCGCTGCTCCTGCTGAACCACATACAACCTCACAGACTCCTCTTCCTCAACTAAGCCCTTCCTGCAAAAATTATATAACGCTTTAGGTTTAACTTACTAGAAATGTTACAAATCAAAAATAGGAATATGTAAGACGTTAGTTAAGTTGTATAACAGCATTTTGGTTTATATGGAAATAGATAAGCAGGGGAATGACACTCCTAATAGAGTATTGAGAAGTTTTGTAAAATCTTACGTTTAATTGATTTTATATATATATATATATATATATATATATATATATATATATATATATATATATATATATGTGTATATATATATGTGTGTGTGTGTATGTATACATATATATATATGTGTGTGTGTGTGTGTGTGTGTAACTATAAATATATATATCGCAACTGTTAGCAAACACAGAAGCTATATATATATATATATATATATATATATATATATATATATATATATATATATATATATATATATATATATATATAGCTTCTGTGTTTGCTAACAGTTGCGATTTGTGCAGAGATTAACTAGTTTTAAATCTTGCTCAAAGCTTTCCTGAAAATTAGAATATTGTCTCAATTATTTACATTTACCTTTATATCGTTCTGATCGTTTTGTTCCATTACTGTAATTATCTTCTTGCCCAAACTGTTTTTGCGTGCGTGCACCTTTCGACAAAAACAAATGTCCTCATACCATATACATGCATGTTGAGGTGGGATGACTCCGCAGCTCTCCTCAACCACTTAACCAACAGCAACAAGTGCTGGAATGAGGGTGTGATGTTCTTTCCTTTAAGGCACCCTATTTATACAATGAAACGTGACTCACTTCTCATGGAGCCTTCCTCTCCATCTGTCAATCCGTCTCCCCGTTTGACTAGCAGAGAGGAAGAATTCCGTTTTCTCTGCGGATCGCAGAAAGTGCAGAAGTGGAAAAGGGAATTAAAACCTTGAAGAGCTGACTTCTGGGATACCGACTGAGTCAACCTCTGACCGTCCGAAACCACTGTGGCGAATATGTGTTGGTATTAAACAGCGAAATCACACTTGGAAGTCTTGTGTTAAAGTCACAGCGCTGGCAATGACACAGCGTCTCAGTGTTTCTCTGTCTTTGCGTGGTGCACCACTCGGCCTGCTTCGGTCCCGCTGTATTCACAGCACAGATTTGATGGTGACACGCCAACAGAACGTGAAGCCATGTTCCGCCGCCTGGCTGTCCGCCTTCAAAAGCAAAGAGCTGTGTTTCGACAAAGGGATCAGAGCAAAGGGAAGCTTTGAAGGGATTTGGTCAAAAAAAAAATCTTTAACCTAAAGAGAACAAAGCAACTCAGATCAACGATCAGACCCATGGAAATACCACATTGATTAATACGTGTTTTTGGGTATGTCACATTTCAGATATGACAGTATTCCTGAGTATTCACTGACGTTGGCCACTGTCAGAGTTACACCACTTGATTTTGGATGTTATGTCCCATTAGCGGTAATTTGTTGCACAATAAACAGTCTCGCACAAGTAAAGTGAAAAGCAACCCAACAAATTACTTGACTATTTCTCCACAAAAGCTCATGCCGTACAGACCTTCTAGCACGCGAAAGAGCAAAAACTTTGGTCTCACCAGTCGTGCCGCCTTTCCTCCACATTCTGTGTGCTTTCCACTATTTCATGATCCGTCCATGATCTTTTTACTCACCATTGTAATTAACAACAAACATGACGCAACTGACCTAAAAAAAAAAAAGTACCTGCGTTGTAATTTTTTTATATTTTATTTTTTTTAAAACGAAGCATACAGGGAGTGATCCAACAGCCGTCCACTGGCTGACACGACTCAGCCCGAGAACATTGTGATCCTTTCCCCAACACGACGGTCTCTTAAGCCGTCTAAACTGCTGCGTTATTGGACGGCCGAGACGCCGCATGTAGCGTGGAGCTCACCGCCGCAGATTAAATTAGACTCCCGGCGGTCTGATCCTGTCTACTTTTCCAGCCAGGATTCCCACGGGGCCTTGCCCCCACGTTAAAAGGACGCCGGATACTCCGCAAACGTTCAGCTCCTGTTTAAAAGGACAGCTTTTGGCCGTTAAGAGTCAGCTGATTAAGACCGCAGCACAGATATAGTGCCTTGCAAATAGTCCCCCTTAAGCTCTTTCAAATTTTGTCACATTGCATCCTCGGAACTTAATGTATATATTTATTTTTTTGGTATTTTGTGTGCAAAGTTGTAGCTACATGTGGAATGAAAATAAAGTAATAAAGTTCGGAGCCTTTATTTTTCATTTCTACTGAGCAGCAAGTTGGGTTTTTTTTGGCATTGTTCTACAGCTTGGCAAAGCTAGAAACCGAAGATTTTGCCCATTCTGCTGTGTACAAAACCTCAAGCTCAAGTCGGATTGGACAGAAAAAGTCAGTGTGCAAAAACCTCCGATTTCTGCCTCATATGGTCGATTTTGTATCCGCACTTTGACTGGGCCATTCCAACAAGCCACTCCATTGTAGTTCTGGATGAATCTTTAGAAGGTGAATCTTAGTCTAGGACCCAAGTTTTTTAGCTCCATCCGCCATGCGCTCACCTCTGACCTCTTTCCCTGCTTCCACTAGCCTCGTGAGACCATCCTGATCTCGCGAGGTTTTCAAGGTTTCACTCGCAGATCAGTCTGGATACTCTCCGCTAAAGAAAATTTGGAGCAGTTCACCAAACGAACGTCCAATCGGCGTTGGCTTTGAGGCGGGTTGAGGTGTGACGCAACGAGAAGCGCGACAGTTCGGTCTAAAGAACATGGCGGCTTCAGCCGATGAAACTGGCATTAGCGTGGCTATCGAGCAAGTTTTATCGGAATTACAGAGTATTTCTGCACTGGAAGAAGAGCAAAACACTGCTCTGGAGGCTTTTCTCAGAGGAAAAGATGTTTTTGCTCTTCTCCCGACTGGTTTCGGCAAGAGCTTGTGGTTGTGTTTTCGTCGTCACTGTTAGTACGTCATATGCTTTGTTGATCTGATTGGTTTATTTGGCCCGTCTATCACCAACATAGGCCAATCAGCCAACCAGTATTTTCGCCCCTTCCCAAAATTACTTCAACGGAAGGTTTCCAGATTGATATGCGGAGCAAATCTATCTGGCGAAGTCAGGTTATGCTTCTACCGAAAAGAAACACAATTATTTCCGCCACCACCGCTAGGTTTTGTGTGTTCACCGTCGGGTGCGCTGTTGGTCTTTTGTGCAAAGCTGATTTGGCAAACGTTTCACTTTCCAGATGCGCACACCTGGTAGACGCATTTGCAGCTATAGCTCTGCATAATATTGACTCAGCGGGGCCGAATACAAACGCATGCCACACTTCATAGATTTACCATCGAGGGAAGTTGAAAGCCATGTACCCGTCAGTACACAACTGCAACCAGTTTGTGTAGGTCCATCCGAATAAAATAAATTGACGTTTGCCGATGTAATGGGGGCAAAAAAAAACAACAACGTCCAAGCACTACGAGGTCCTTTTGCGAGGCACCGTGGCACTTCACTTGCTGCGCCCTATGAATACAAGTATTTGGTTCAGGCGCAGACTTTGCATAATTCAAATAATTACCTGTGTGTGCAGGTTTGTCCTGTGTGTCAGGCAGCGGGAGCCCGTCCAGGTTGCGATCAGAGTGGTTTCAAACCCAAACGTTGCTCATGTCACCCATTTATGACGTTAGATACACACCGCCGCACCGTCATGCTGGTGAGAAATAGGAGATATTCCGGCAAGATGCCGTTCTGGACAATGATCAAGGCAGGCAATGCTGTACAAGTGACAGAAAAAGCCTGCATTATCTGCTTGGCTTCATCCAAACCATGTGTCTTTGTTGCTATTATTGTTCTCAGTCAGTCATGCTGAGCGCTCCTTTTGTTTGCACGTAACGCCCAACTTTCCCTTTGGGTGTTATAGAAAGTCATCACTGGAATCCAAGTTCAGAGACATTCTCAAGAAAAGGGGTATGTACACACTTGCTTTACGGTTTGTCCTAGTAGTTGCCACACCCACCCGGCCCCGTGTTACAATCCAGGAAGTGGCCCTGTGTGTCATAAAGCCAGCGAGAGACGGGCTGAGGTGGGCGGAGCGAGGCCCCCCCCACAGTCACTCATGACACAGTTGTCTGAAGCATATCAGTCTAGTTGCCTCAGTGACCATGCAGATGTTCCCCCCCCCCCCACACCCCAGCCTGCAGTCAGGTCCTTAGAGACAGTCAGGCGCTTTAAATATATGCAAGTGTTGAGTTCAAATGCACCCAAAAGACCGTTAAGATACCCAAATGGCTCATTTTGTTTTCTGTGCAGAAATAGAAACGGTACAATCATCAACTTGGCAAATGTCTTTTTCTACTTTTATTACAGCTTTTTAAAGCATACAAGAAACATGTAAGGCCCCTTTTTTCATAGTAATAAAAAAAAAAACAGGAAGTAAGCGTAAAGACAGCAGTGAATCTTAACTAAATGCTCCACCTCACACTGCAGTTGAATCTTTTTTCTTCTAACTTTTTTGTGTGTTGAATGAATGCATAACAGGATACCAGCGTTAGTTTTTTTTTTTGTTTGTTTAAAACCAAGCTGTTTGGCCGACACCGTTTCTGTTGTCTCAGCTAAAGAGAAATGCGAATGAACAGCCCCACCTGCTGGACAGCAGCAGGAAGTGACTGAGGGCCCTCGGCCGTCTGAGAAGCTCTGACTCAGGACGCAAACAGCACCGTAGAAACGAGAAGTCCACAACCACTGCATAAAAGAGACAGACAACCATTAATTTTTTACATTGCCAGGCGTTCAATCAGGCCCTCATGAGTTGTCTCACCACAGTTATTTCCACTTGTCAGAATAACGAGAAGATTTCCAAGAAGAAACAAAATCAGAATTTTGCACAATATCTTTATATTTCAGTACGTATATGACATGGGTCCAACATTTTAATCTTCCTTTCACAAGGTTCTGGAAACATTTTGCCTGACCTTTGGTCCACTTGTCCCAACAGAGCTACTGCAAATGAAACAGGTTTGGAAGCCACCTTGTTTCAACTCACCTTTTCAGCTGTCCAAAAGCCCTTCAGAGTGACTGAGCTCAATGCTTTGTGAAAGCCATCCGCGAACATAGACCCTTTTCTCCCTGGGCCACTGTAGTTTGGTGGTACGCTTAGGGATTTTGTCCATTTAGAAAACCTATTTGAAGCCAAGCTTAAATTCCCCTGCTGATGTCTTTGGATTTTGCGTCGATATTTCCACATAATGTTCTTCTTTGATGAAGTTGTCTCTTTTGTGAAACCAACATGCAACACAGCATGATGCTGCCACCCCTGTACTCCACAGTAGGCGTTCTCAGGCTTGCAAGCTTCTGCCAGGTCATCCATTGTAAGCTGGCTTTTTCATATTGCTTTTGGTGTAATGGCTTCTTCTCTCCCACGTGGGCTTTTGCCATATTAATTAAAGGCTTTAAAATGTATCTAAATTTCTCCCTTGGAAGAAAGCAATAAAAAAGTAATAATTCCTCTGAATATTCTGGCATTTAGCAACCGGAAATAATTTACGCAATCCTAAGTAACCTGAAAATTTTTTTTATTTAATACAACATGCACAAATATCTGGATTTGATTGTAGATGTTTAAAACACTTTGGGATTCATTTAAAGTGAAGCACCTGGGGGAAGTGTAGAGGAGGCTCCACAGATCTTTGTTATGAGGTAGGTTCATCGTTTTTTGAAGAATGTGGGAGCCTTTTTTGGCAACATAGTTTGGCAGACCAAGCCCCCTTATAATGTTCAAATTAAAAAAAGTAAAAATAAAATAGGTGGCAGAAAACAAGGCTTAACGACTATAATGGACACACTTTATACATTCTTTAATATTAATGCATGTCTCTTTAAATTGATACGCATTGAGTTGTTCCATCAAAGGCTGGCTGTATAAACGCTATCAAGTTTTTATTTTCCGGATGTAAGATGTGCTGGGAACATGTTTCCTCCTGAAGGGTATCCAGCTCCACTAGTCATAAGTCCAAAGGTTGCTCCCTTTACAGCTGCACCTAACTAGGAACTCTGCTTCCCATTTAAAAAGGTGTTACAAAACCCTGACAGGGCGTCTCCGTGAAGGCAGAAAGTGCCCAGTGGAGCAGACCTGACAGCTAAACAGACAGAATGTTGCAGAGTTCTGATCTTAGTCCCGACATGACGATTGGCTCAAAAAGGATTTCAGCTCTGCTAAAAAAAAAAATCACCCTGAGGGGGGGGCTAGGGGGGGGAGAGAAAGTCACTGCACAAAACGATCAAACATAAAGCAGCTGAAGGAAGTGCGCATAAGAAGAGTGATCAAAAGTGCCAGACATACTAGGTGACTAATTATGCAAACCACCCACGAGCAGTTATTTCTGCTACACGGGGAAGTCCTGCACTAGACTGAAACATTTTCCTCTAAAGCATTTCTCTCATATTTTTTTTTTAAAGGATGCAATAAATGTCAGGAAATTCATTATTTTCTGCAGGCTTTAAATTTGTCTCCTTTGTCTTTGCCCTTTGAATCAATCTCTTTTATGTCGTCCCTTTGTCTTAGCGGGTGATCAACAACAAAGCAGGGGGACCGCTCTCTCTCTCTCGCCTCGTCTCTCTCTCCCACGTGTACAGGCGGACGAGGCGGGAGTGGGTGGAATTATGCTTCAAAAACGAACAGTAATCCAACAATTGCAGACGTTTGCTTTGTGATTATGTGTTACATGGTTTGCATTTCGCCCCTGGCGATGGTGATCGGGCGGGCATGCCTCTTTATGCTCGGGCTGATGGGCTCTGGTTCACAAGCGAATGGCTTAAATGAAGCCATTGAACTGGTTGCAAGATAAGAATGATTAGATGGAGGGGTTTAGAGCGTTTATCTCGTCGTTTTACGGTCATTTATTGGACACGGTGATCAAGAATGCCAACTCCGTGCCAAGATCTGCTCAGGGGACCTTAAGCTCAGAGGGATAAATAAAAATGCTGCACAGACCTTATAAAAAGATATTGCCCCGCACACAGTATTGATTAAACAGTGTCCCGGGTTGAAAGTTTTATGGAGTACTGCCGGAACAGGAAGTCATAGCCAGCTCATCGTAAAAACTTTATGCAATTACTCCTGGTACCAGCAGAGAGTCCGTTTGACCCCGGTGTAACTTCCTGATGTTCATCTCTTCTACTTTTCCGCACAGCTGCGTGGTCTATGCGGCTGCGATGCGTTATCCCCCACTGATGGTGATAACTGGAGGCGTGTGGTCTGGTTCAAAATGCTAGACAGAGCGATGGAAAACCCAACTGTCACAGTAGTTTCAACCTTAATGGATATCTGTGGCCCAGCAGACGGTCACTGAAAACATTATTATTTCTAAAGATGGAAGTGATGGAAGGTTTAGTGGAAGGAAAAAGTGTGCCAAAGCCACATGGAATGTCCAGAATATTTTGAAGCAAAGCCAACTCAAGGTTTTTGGAGGAGCCTAACAATGCTTGGATTGCGGCTGGAGTCAGGATCCCAGGACGTGAGTCGGTCCTTGTTGATAAGGTTTGTTGTGAATCCTGATACGAGACCAGAAGTCTCTTACCCGGCCCTAAAGAGTAGAAGGACTTGACTGTTGCCCAGTTGTCCAAAATCCTCTTCTGATGAGTTTTCCAGCTAGTGGGGAGTGGCTCCTGTCCTAAACTTTCCCAAAATCATGTGCACTCCCTCTACTGGCAACTGGGGCCGTACCCCAACATCTACATCACCTTCTACAAGACCACAAGCTAAAGTGACTTTATGTAAAGGAGAGGAAAATGGAACCAACCCCATGCCCTGTACAATGACACAACAACCAGTATCAAACATTTTAGAAAATGGCAACACAGACTCTAAAATAAAAGAATCCAAAGCTCCCGTATCTCTCAAAATTTTAAATGGGACTTCTTTGCTATCACCAACTAAAGACACTACACCATCAGAAATAAAGGCTGAAAAATCACAATGAGAAGAACCAACCTTAACCTGTGACTGCAACAGCTCAACCTGGAGGTCAGGAAGTGTAACAGGAGCTGCCATTACAGCAGGTTTAACTTGACCTGACCTTTTAGATTTAAGCAAAGGACACTCTTTCTTCCAGTGACCCTCAACTAGACAATATCTACAGGTATTGGCATTAACTGGTGCTTTATGACCAAATTTTTGCTGGGGCTTGTGATTTAAAACTTTAGACAAAGGACCATGTCTGAGACCATACTTATGAGTAGCACGGCTTGGTTCAAAGTGACTTTTGTGAGTAAGCACATACTCGTCTGCAAGGGCTGCTGCTTCACATGGAGATTGAACCTTAAGTTCATTAATGTACGTTGCAACTGCCTCAGGCACTGAATTTTTGAACTGTTCTAACACAATTAAGTCACAAAGACCCTCAAAAGTAGTAGCTTCAGAAGCTGTAGACCAACGATTAAATGCAGAAGTCAAATCACGAACAAACTCTGAATAAGTCTGTGAATCTAACCTTTTCCTAAAACGAAAACGTTGGCGATATGCCTCAGGTACAAGCTCATACACTTTCATAAAATGACAATTGCAGATTAAAACAAAAAATACTCTTTTGGTCTCATTTATTATACTAATAAGCTGAGACATCAGACTTTGAGGTTTTATAAACTGTAAGCCATAATAATCAAAAATTAACCAAAATAAAGACTCGACATATACCCCTCTGATATCTTATCAGCGATGCACAGTAACGGCCGACTCATGCCGTGGGAACATGTTTAGTGATGCGGACTGGAAAAGTTCAGCGGTAGAGATGAATGCAGAAAAATACGGAAACCTTCATGCTAAAAAAAACAAAAAAAAAAAAACAATCCCAGAGCTTTAAGGTTCCCATGCTGAGGGCTCACACCGAGCAAACTATTCAAGTGCTGAACTTCATCAATTCCCTTGAAAATGTGTGCGACAGCAGCACCGCCGCAACACTAAACAGCACTTCATACATAAGCACATTTGATAGTTTTCTTTTATTTAGACAACCCAAATAAAAGGCACATAACATTGCGCATGTTTAAGTAATAATTTGACAAACGTACATTTAAAAAAAATGTAGGAATGTTTGATCTTTCTGCTAATCAGAAAGCCTAAGCCTCTCATATATACAAAATTATCAATGTTAATGTTCTAATACAAAAGATTTATAAAAAAGGTTCTTATCTTTCACATCTATTGTAACTACCATATCCTTGGAACTAAAAGTTTTGTACAAAGATATACATTCAACTGCTTTTCACAAGGTTCCTGGTGTTTCCAATTAACTGTTTTTTTTTTCTCCTTTAAAATAAATGAGATGTTCAATTTCACAAGAATAATTCAGGTCACATTATAATCGTTTCAAATTTGGCAAACAGGCTATTATAGTGTATCTACGTAAATGCATAAGGATAAAAATGACTACGCTAATATTTTGTAAAAAAAAAAAAAAAAAAAAAAAACTTGGGGAAAAAAAAAGACATACATGCATATTGCATTTCTCTGTATAAACTGAATCAACTCAAAGAGCTGCAACACTGCTGAGATAACATGGCATTCGTTAAAAAAATAGTTCATGTTCAACAGCTACAGTGTTCTGGAAGAAGGGGGGGGGGGGGGGGGGGGGGGGGGGGGCATGCAACGTCAATGTCCCATTTTCTTTTAAATGGACACAATATCGTGTCTGTATCAAACTCTCAGTTCTCAGCCACATACCTGTGCAAGCCGAGGCCGGACTTGCCTAAGTACCGTATTTTTCGGACTATAAGGCGCACTTAAGATCTTCCCAAACAAAATCGACGGTGCGCCTCATATAAGATTACCGTTGTGCTTACTGACCGATTTTATGTGGTACGACGCGCTCAAAAATCTGTTAAAATGTGTAAGTACGACCTTGGTTAGCAACTAAGCCGCTCCGCTCCGTAGATACTCGGAGCATCGCGGTACAGTGTGTCACTACCTGATCGGACCCCTGAGCTGTCCACAAGACTGCCTGACTGAAGTGCATTCATGTAAAGACCCCCGCGTACTCAGGTGTAGTTCACTCCGTGGAAGTCTGCGCATACTTGAGGCGTACTCACGGCGGACTCTGCGCATACCGGTACGTGTAGCGCTATAAACTGAAGTCTTTACATCGAACTGTTTTATATGTGACATCGAGCTTGATACCCTGAGCTGCTCCAAGCAGGCGGTCAGAAGGACACGCGTCATCACAGTCCCTCTCTGTTCTCCCTGACAGGTGGGAGTCTGCTGGAAAAGAAACGGCTCTAGGTGCTCAGCTAGCTAATCACACATTTTACCATCCGTACTGACGCTTCATCCCACTGGCAGAAAGTGTGGAAATTGTAGGAATTTCCCACAAGAGATGTAGGCAACGGTACGCTCAACTATGAAGGGTAAATGTTCTGTAGAGAGTCAGCGCCGAGTCCGCCAAGCTCACAGTATGCGCACAATACACCTGAGTATGTGGGAGCTTTAGGCAGCCTGCACCCAGAGTACAAGCTAGCAACAATGAACCTAGTAAGTTAATTCAATATAAAAGTTCAGTTTATTTTGGTCTTATGTTAGAAACTGGGCAGTGTAGTCCAACTACTCTGTCCTCCCGACAGAGACGGATAGCTCTCCCTCTCAGGAGAGAGCTGTGTACGTGAAGGGGCGGAGTGATATTACACACTTGGGAAGAATATTTAGTGAGTCTTATAATCCTGTGCACCTCATGCGGACAAAGACACACAGAGACACGTGAATTCACCGTGCGCCTTATGTCCGAAAAATACGGTGTATGTAAAAGATGTACAGCATTTATGTCATCGTACAGTAAATGATCGATTCAAATGGACGGCTGTTTAAAAAAACGCTTACCTCTAGACTTCCTGGTTAGTGTGATTTTTGCCGAGGGATACATGCCAAATGTCTCAGGGAGTCCAAGCAGGACTCTGGAACGTTTCTAAGCTCCAAAGTAGCTCGTGACTTGTTTGTCTGTCTGTGTTTCCTGAGTGATCGTTCCTTATTTTAACCGTGGGGATGTAACAGAGCAATGATAAATAAAACAGTGTAACAAAGAGTCCGCTAAAACAACGCCAGCCGCCTCAACGATGGCAACAGCAACTTGAAAAGCTTCACTACGAGTCCGGGGTTTCCACACTCGGCCACTAGAGGGCTCTCAAGTGCAGGCTGGCTGGCCAAAACACTCAAGACTGATCTTTGATAATACTGCTGTTCACCTGCATGTAGGATATGCCTTCAGTGCAAGACTCATTTCATTCTGACTTCATGAAAAATAAAAACTTAACACAAAAAAAAATTAAAAATAAAGTAAAAACAAAATTCCTTTGTTTCCATATAAATAGAAAAACAAAGTAAAGAGATTTCATAGTCAAGTGAACAGTGTCCAGATGTCCACCTGAATGACAAAAGCAACAAAATCGAAAATGCCAACGTGAAAAATACATTACTATGTCAACTGTACAAGTTAGTCACTGTACCTCAAGAGCATACCTACTATCTGAGAAGAGAAAGAAACGCTATAATATTGTGAAAAAATAGTCTTCCATGCGAGTGGAAGCAGCTGTCCCTTTTACTAGACTCATTTCCTATAACATTAAATAGTGATTAGCAGGCTATAGTAAAAAAAAAAAAAACAACAAAAAACAAAAACAAAACTACATACAAAGTAACGCCCAGCGGCTTCGGGAGAGAGCTTGTAAAACATCAGAAACAGCAATTTGTAGTTATTGCCTCAGTCCATTTCACCTCTCCCTTAGAAAAAGCACGTATGCATTTTCGTCCTCTCGTTTCTCATGATAGAAGTCACAGTTTCATCACGCTAACTGCCTACGCTAAGTCTTTACGGCTGTCTTGACTTCCAAGGTAAATCCTACTCGAACTCTACTCAACTGGTCTGCGTCACGAGCCGGCCTCTAAACATTAGTCGGGACACAGTTAGGACTTGGGGTTAGCTCCTACTGGCCTCACAGCTCAAGGAACTGTTTCACTTCAAAGCTCCATGAAGCAGACACTGGGGGGGGGGTGGGGGTTCGGGGGGGGGGTTGGAGGAGCTGCTAGGTGAGGACAGGAGTCTCTTTTCACTTCATTTTCCCTTTCTTTCTGGTCAGTTAGATGTTGACTTATCTTTATTTTCCCTCGTATCTTTTTTTTTTTTTAATTATTCGCTTTTACCAAGGTGGAGAAGAAGGCAAGACTTGGGACAGAAAAGGCATGCTATCGACCGGCCTCATGGCGATGTTTAGCGGGCCGGCTATATTCATGGGCATGGGGGTGGTTATTGCGACCGGGTGGGCGATATTCATCGGCGCCGAGGCGGGGATGTTGACGGAGGCGATGCTGACGGGCGCGGTGAGGGTGACCGGGTGCTGGAGGCTGACCGGAGACGTGATGTTGACCGTGTTGGTGCCGAGGTTCATTTGTGCCGCTATGGTGACGGGGTTGTTGTTGTTGTTGTTGCCCCGGTTCATGGCCGAGGTGATGGGGGCCGACACGCTCACGGGTGTAGCTGAGGCAGAGATGCAGACTTCGTTACATTCTGGAAAAAGAAACTCGTTTAGTTTGTATTCAACAAAAAAAAAAAAAACAACAGCAGTGTCTTAAATGCATTTATACAGCTGTGACTCCAACCTCCCCCCCCCCAGAGCCATGAATTATAAGGTTGTTTTATTGGGATTACATGCGATAGCCCAACAAAAGAAATGGTGCATAATTGTGACGTGGAAGGAAAATGACGCATGGTTTCTAACCATCAAATCGCCACAAATCCAGCCTTAACGAGGAAGAACGGACGCAGGGTTTAGACTGCCAGAAGAAGCTCAAGTTAAAACGCTAGAGATCATGCAGGAAACGGCTAATTAGGAAAAGATGCTCTGCTTTGATCAGATCAACAGAGGGGTTTTTGATCGAGGTAAAACCTGGTGGTGGCCTGGTACAAGCAGAGCCACAATGAAATGGATTAGGAACAAAGCATCTTCATGAGTTAGAACGGCCTAGTCAAAGTCCAGAGCCAATCCAGTTGACTGAGCGGGAGCTATTCGGCAAATAATAATTATATTCAGGTGCAACCTAGTAATTCATCTTGACCAGCATGAATCAAGACGTAAACATTACCGTCTATAACCACAAGAGGGCCTGCTAGACTTTTGAAGACTATCCTGCCCCTGTACCACTTAAAACAGGGCGATCAGTCGTCCCCGCCTTTGATGACCTGTCCCCGGAAATGTCCCCAATTTCAGTGCATCATGATGGAGTAAAACAGTTCAGCGCAATGAGAGGTATTTACCCGGTGTCCCAATATAGTAGGAGAGCTGAGTCGAACGCGCCTTCCCCGCCCCGTCTACGTTGCAGATCATACAAAACAAAACAGAGATGCTCAACAACAAAAAAATCAGAGACGTCCCCGCTATTTTCATCAGAGTAAAATCGGCTCACCTTAACCTAAAAATTAACTGAAACATTAACTTATAGACAACAAAGACCGAACACATGAACACATGGTGCAGTTCGAAGAAGAGGTCGACCGATGTTATCGTTTTTGTGTCGCATCGGTGTCGGCCGATATTTGCACGAGTTGGCCGATCACATTAACGCATTCGGCCGCCATGCTTTAACGTCTCGTGACGCGCGTACGTTGCCGCCGCCTCCCTGGCAGAGAGGCTGGTAATGTAAGACTGACTGCCAACAACAAGAGTTTTCTACCTTTATTGTATTTTTAACCGTCTAAAAACCCATGTATGATTTCCAGCTGGCCACCTGCTATCCAAAATTGTCAAGTCAAAGGAACTTGAGGGCCAAAAAACAAACAATTTTGTCAAAACCAAAAAAACTAAAAAGTTAACTTTTTGCCTGCTCTACAAAATCTGATCATTTTATATAAATAAGTTTTTTTTGTAGGAAATGAATGTATAAATTATTGTAGATCCAAAATTTAAAAAAGGGTTTTGCTCATTTGTCGTATTCATCCAGTTTACAAATTACTTTTAATAACTTCATTTGACTAATAATAAACTTTACTCTTTTTAGTCTAGCAATAGAAGAACAGTTTTTGGTTCAGCTCTTTGAAAACACTTGCTGTAATTGGCCAATTTTAATAATTGAATGGATAGCAGATTTTAATGCACCAAAGTCTGCATTTGAGTAATTAAATATCTTTACTTACTGTGAAATTAAAGAGAATGTCAAAAGCACGTTTGTTAAAAAGATGAATACCTTCTGTTGTACTTAACATTTCACTTGTAGGATTTGAACTTTTCTGTAATAATTTTGCCTCAATTAAAAACTAAAATCTTCCACCTGCATCAGCCATCTGTGCTGGTGGTCCAAATCTTTTTTGAGACGCAGTTGGGGGGGCCACCCGAAAGCAGTACCGGGGCCACAAATGGTCCCCGGGTCGCACTTTGGACACAACTGCTCTACAGGCTTCATTAGTCAGTTCATGAGAGAGTGATCAGGGTCGTGTTCTCTGTGACACGCTGCGCTCTCGCTCACCCGGTGACTTTATTGAGTCTCAGTCGCCATTGATGCATTAGCGAGAGAACACAGGCTAACTTCAATATTTAGAGCCGTTTTATTTAAGAAGACATGACACCTCTAAAAAGAGTGGCCGCAGCAGATGCTTTCCCTCTTCTCCCATGCACAACACTGCTGTGATTTCAACATCTGGCCAGAGGCGGGAAACGTCTGCAAAAACTCTGGAGCTATGCTCCTTTTAATTTATGTTTCTGTTTTTGTTTAAATAGACACTTGTGTTACAATTGCTATTGTGTCATTTCTCTCATGTAAATAGAAGAAAAAGCCATATCGGCTTCAAGAATATGTCCAAAAATACATAATAAAATAAAAAAAATTAAATAAAAGCACCCCACGTATCGGGCGTCGGTTTGCCTAATGTCAAAATAATCGGTATCGGCCTTAAACCTGTATAAGTCGATCTCTAGTCTGTGAAGCTAATATCAGCTAGCGCTAGCTTAAAGGTCTGTTGTCTGGGCGGATTACAGCTTTGCTGATGCACTTTATGTTGCTCTGAAACATACGTGTTGTAGCACCGTTATGCTCATGCTCTAATTTAGGTGTAACTTTGACAACTTTCAGCCTAACGGGCTGTTACGCTGACACGTGCCAAATAAAAGCTTGCTGGTTGGAGTTGCTAATTTACCCCATTCATCTTCCCAGGTATGCTCTATATTATTCAGCCGGTTGTGGATGCAGCTGGGTGATTTAATAAGTTAGTTTACCAGATTAAATGCCAGTTTCTAGTCTTGGATTGTTTGAAATAAATGTCTAAATAAATGCATATAGTATGGTGCGACGTATACATGTTTTTCCCCCCTCTTTATGATGCATTTTTTTGACTGATACAACTTATATTCTGAAAGATACGGTGGCTAAACTTTCAGTTCCTAGACATTAAAAGGTAGAGACGCCCCCTAGAGACTCTCAGCTGTAATTGCACCAAAAAGCGGTTTGTTCAAGGTACTGACTTAGAGTGGCAGAATATCAGTAAATAAAATAAATAAAAAATAAACACAAATAAGAAACCATGCATAATTTTCCTTCCACTGCACAGCTATGCTGTAGTTTGTGTTCGTGTATCACAAAAACACCTCAATAAAATACATTTGTGGGTGGCTATATGTCAATGTCAACTTTATTTATAGAGCACTTAAGGTTAAAGTGTTCTTAAGTGAAAAGGGACTTCATATTTAACAACAATAGAGCCTTTTTGTTCTGGGCAACACTAGCCGGGACTATTGTCAATTACCTAGATATTTAAAAAAACATTTTTTTTTTTGTTTTTTTTAAACAAGAACACTTCATCCAAAGAAATAAACCTTCCTGGGACAGTTCAGATGAGTCAGTACAGGCGACTACAGTAATACGCGGTGAACAAGCTAATTTAGAATAACAGATATAGGAAACGGCAATATGTGCAGGCCTGCCAAACTTGCAAAAGTTACCTTTTTTACAGGCGTTGAAGTTGGTCTGGCTGTGAGTCTTCAGATGACTGGTGATGTAGGCGGCGCTGAGCATCTTCCCGCAGATGCTGCAGGTGACCTTGCCTTCATGCCGGATCATGTGGGAGCGGAGTCTGTCTTTGGTGGCGAAAGCAGAGGTGCAGGCCTGCAGATGCACAGCAGTCAGAGGAGCGGCGTGAGACGCATGCAAGGAGGAAAACGAACAACCTGCAAAACGCATGGCGAGGGCTCTTACCGTTACTTGACATTTGAACGGCCTTTCTGTGGAGTGCACATGCTTCACGTGGCAGCTCAAGTGGTCGGGCCTGAAGAACCAGACAACAATAAAGATAAATAAACATTTAATTAGCGAACGGTGATGCAGGCAGCGTCGTGTGGTTTCGATGAGTCACTCCCAGCGGTCGGCTTTAGCTCAGAGTGTGTTTTCTACCCCAAACCGTCAAAGGAAAAGAGGATCTGACGTGTTTAGAACATAACTGGTCGTGAAATCATCGCCAGCGGGGCAGACGGGTCTCATAAAAAACGCTTTCCTCAAATTCAAAAGCGACGTGCCCAAGTTGTGCTATCGACTTTATTGAGTTAAAGCCATCAATATATGGACCAGGAACGCGGAAACGGCTGATGTTCGTCTGAATGGTGCCCACGTTTCAGACGGGGATGACGACTTCAGATAAGCAGGAGCGTAAAAATAAAAGCCTGGGGTCGGCACCCTGATACGAGCAGAAGCGGACGGATGTGCTCTGTTTGCTCCGATAATGAGGAGATGGCCACAGAAATCCCCCAAAATTTCCGTCAATGGCGGTTAATTCTCCCCGATCAACGGTGCGTGAATCAGTTTGACCTACTTCTGAACACGCGGCGCCGCGGCCTTCTCCTCCCTGGACCTCCGCTCGACGCTTTAATTAAAGCCCAAACTTGGTTAATGCTGCCATTTATTTCCCCTGAGAGGTGGCACATGTGCGAAAAAAAAAAAAAAAAAAAAAAAAAAAAAGCGACGACGTTAGTTTGCCGCAAACTCGTTAGTTCTTATTTCCGCCGGGAGTTCGGTTCGTCGGCACGTTTGATCGCCCCGCTTGTAAACAAAAATTAAATGTGGGAATTTATTTCCCAAACATACCAATTAAATGGTTAAAATTATTTTGTTTTTTTACAACTAAATTTGTATTTTTATGAAACAAATACAGAGTAATAAGAAAGCCATCATGCACAGCGTGTTTATCTGCTGATGTGGCTGCTGACCTTTATGGTGCGGCTGCAGCGGTCCCTAATTCTTGGCGGCCTTGATGATGTTTAGCTCCAGTGAAGCTGTGAGCTGAATCATGTTTAGCAGAACCATTATGGAGCAAGTACGGACTGCTGCTGCTGCTTTGCCAGCCGCTGCCAAACCGGAAAGCTTCACGCTGCTGGAATGTCTCTTAATACAAATTAAGAGTCAAGTAGAAACTTCTCCATGGTGCCAGAACCCCCCCCCCCCCCCCCCCCCCCCCCCCCATTGACAGGGAGAGCCGACTCCAGACACTGCAAGCCTACATTACAGGCTGAGCGGCAGTGACTCAGTGGCCTGCTATTTAGTCTCCTTTCTTGCCTTCCAGTATGCTGATGAGTCCCGAGGCCCACGTCACCGACTTGGAGGCACGCCTGGAGCTTTACCGATGCCCCCCCCCCCGTTCAGGTCAATACCGAATTATGAACCGGTACCACATATCTGACGTCGTACCAAGCCCTAGGTTTATCTGCTCCGCATTCAATGTGTTGACCTTAGCGTTACGCACGGTTCAGCGACTTCCCAGGGGAAAGAGTCCGTGACAAGCTGGCGGGAACCGCGAAGTGACAAGTGACGCCTCCCCATCTCCTTCTACTCCACCGGCGCTCTCCCGAGTGAGTCTGCCTGAACATGCGGCTGAAGCAGCGCGGCTGAAGCAGCGCGGCAGACGTCGCGGGTGCTCAGCTGCTCCGCTTATTGCAGTAAGCAGAAAGAAAACCCGAATAACCGACAAAATAGTGGGAACCGCACGGCGGCGAGTTCCTTCTTGGGCTTAAAAGTGGATTAAGCCGTTGCTACTGGCTATAAAGTCAGAACAGTTTAAAATAAATCTCCTATAGCATTAACATTTCTGAGTTAGCGGCTATAAACCTTGCACCCAAAAATCAGAAGCAAAGAGATGACGACGGGTTTCACTTCGGTCTGTAACGTCCGGTTTTGCACGTAGCATAAAGCCAAAGCTACGGTGGGGGATCAACATGTGACCCATAAGGGATGCTTTTTAAAAAAAATAAAAATAGTTTGGAGTAACGTTCCCTTTATTAAATACATCCAGACAGGCTGAGCCCCCCCCCCCTCCGAGAACCAGGAATGCAGCCACCAGAGGGAGAGATTACTTCAGTCTGCCCTCCCATAACAAGAAATTCAATTTCAAACTTCCTTTTTTCATTAGCCCTGTTATTTGCTGCTGATTAAAAACATGAGCAAACAAAGTTATAAAACTGTTTTTTTCCCCTCACTAAGCTAATTTCCCTTCCAGTTTGGCAACAAATTGTCTCCCGTGCAACCACCTTAAATTCAGACAACTTTTAACCATTTTTTTTCTTTTCGTTTTCTTCTCTCGGCCAGAGTGGATTAGCAGAGAAGAAGAAGTGGGAGGGAAGAGTCGTCAGACTAAAAGGGAATCAGTGTTGGTGTCTGATCCAGACTGGCACGCTTAAACGTAGAATCAAAAGCCGTCTAAGATACCAGAGTTGGAATAATCTAAAATGAAATAAATAAGACACACGTGGATATTTTAATTAGTGCTGCACATCAGTAACTAATAAATGTGACGTAGTATGAAGCCTCAAGACTATAAATGATGCTGAAACATGGGCAGGGTGTCTGCCGGCCTCTACAGGCAACAAGCACAGGATCTCCTGTGAAGCGGCCTTCTCTGCACATGTGGCATGCACATGGCTTTACCAAGCTAATTGAGGTAATCGCAATGAGCAGAAGTCAAATACGGTCAATATTTAGCGACTGTCTAACATCTAAGTCACTAAAGCCGTCTGCAGAATGAACTATTCTTGAATTGCTGCCATCTTATTTAATGAACCCACATTCCTGACGTCGTTCTCCTCGTGCAACGTTCACCTAATGCGTCGGCAAATACTAATACATGGAAAAATATGATTTAACTGCACGCAGCTGAGTGAGAAGAGTTACACGTCTTGATGTGCCAGAAGAAGAAGAGCTGTGCTTACTGATTGATTTCATGTGGTACAACGCGCTCAGAAATCTGTTAAAATGTGCAAGTATGACTTTTAGTTAGCAATGAAGAGGCTCCACTCAATAGGCATTTGGAGAATTACAGTACACTGTCTCACTACCTGATCAGTTTACTGATCTGAGCTGTCTACAAGACTGCCTGACTGTAATGTTGGCCTGGGCGATATAGAATAAACAAGCATATCAATAAAATCAATATCGTACTGATCGATAACTATCAGTGAATTCAAAACATATATTGCAGCCCTGCCCACTTTATGCTGTTGCTTAGTGACCTATTTTTTAGATAAAGCACGCACAAACACTGAATTCAAACTTAATCCATTATTAAAAAAAAAAAAAAAAAAAAAAAAAAACTCATTTTGACCAAAGCTGCAAGTTTTTTTAAAAAGAAAAAAAAAGAACATGTGCTCTTTGAAGGGGGCGGAGCTTGCAGCGGAGCATTCCTGGGTCTGCTTTTGTGATTGGTTGGGAGGATGTAATGACTGATATTAACCTAAATGCCTAGAATGCAAAAGGATTATTCCACTGAACTTTTTATGTACTCTTTTTTTTTCTATTATCAATAATTTCTACGTTTTTTTCCTATTATCAATATACGTCTATACATATACATTGTTATTGGATTATCGCCCAGCCTTACTGCAATGTCGAAACTAGAAGTGCTTTAATATAAGGCAACCTGCGCCCAGAGTACGAGCTAGTAACAATAAACCAAGTTAATTCAATATAAAAGTGAAGTTAATTTTGGCCTTATGTTAGAAACAGAGCGGTTTAGTCAGCAGGTCAGAACTTTACAAAATGAAAGACTGGTGAATCTCTGATATTTTTCTAAAGAATAATTTAAATCTACTCCACACAGCAAGCTTGAACAGAACCAACCTGAGGTTCCTCTGATTCGAACACTGGGCCGGTCCTGTCCAAGAGAAACGGCTAAAAAGACGAGTGGTTCTCACCTGGAGAAGCCTTTCCCGCACACGGAGCACACGTAGGGCTTGTGGACGCCGCCGTCGTGAGCGCGGACGTGGTAGGTCATCCGATCCTTCCGCTTAAAGCGCTGGTGGCAGATGGGACACTCGAACGGCTTCTCGTCCGAGTGGGACAGCTTGTGGCGGTTCAGGTGGTAGACGTCGCGGAAGGCCTTGCCGCACATCTCGCAGCCGTGGTTCTTCTTCACGGGCTTGGGCGGCTTCTTGGGGACGTTCTGCTGCTGCTGCTGCTGCTGCACGTTGCCCATCGCCGACGACGTCATGATGCTCTGGCCCCCCGAGACCGAGGTGGTCGCCGTGGAGAGGATGCCCGCCACCGTGGAGATGTAGGAGGAGTTGCCGTTGTTCTCGCGGGACATGGAGGCGATCATGGGCACCATGGTGGGCGCCGTCTGGGCCGTCTTCCGCGGACGCGGCTCCATCTTGATGCCGGTGTGGCTGGACTCGTGGCGCCTCAGGTGGTAGCTGTCTCGGAAGGCCTTGTTGCAGTAGCCGCAGATGAAAGGCGTCTTGACTTTGTGCTCCTTCTTGATCACGGGCACCAGCGGCCGCTGGCCTCCTCCGCTCGCCACATTGTCTTTCAGGAGCTCAGCAGCGCTGACGGGGGGCTTCTGGTCTATTTGGATGGGCAGGACAGGCTTCTGGTCCACTTGCTCCGCTCCGGCGTTAAGAAGTGGCAGCAGGCTATTCTGGGCCACCTGGTGCTGGTGGTGGTGGTGGAGGGCTTCATTGGCCTGCTGAAGAAACACACACATATATATATATATATATATATTGGTGAAATCTCAGACATAAACAGAGGTGTCTTGTGTGGTTTGGCACACACAAGCGGCAGGGTGAACAGCAATTTCAGAACATCTAGCACCCCTCACAGTATGTGTGAGGGGGGGGGTTGTTACTGACAGCTGTTTCCCCACTGGAAGCTGTCGCCGAAGAACCAATCAATCAACTTTTTACAACGCCACGAGAAAACATTAGAGAGATTTAACGGGATACGACGCGGGGACCGGGCCCGTCGTTAACGAGGCCGACACGGCGCGAGGCAAAAAAAAAAAAAAAAAAAACACAACAAGCCAAATATACTGGATGAAAAATGATCCCATCACCACGGGCGCCGATTCATCATGTGACTGCAAAGCAAGCGTACCAAATTAGAGGCATTGCGGAGTCCGGCTTAACTGCCAGGAAGGCTCATGAGGAGCAGGACGTTAGCTCCGCCGCAGAGCCCAAAGAAAAAGAGGAAAAGAGGTGGCAAAAAAATAAATAAAAAAAAATACATCCAAACACACACAAACGTAAAAGAATGATAAAATAGATGGCAACACATTTGCTTGCTCCGTCTGTGGCCCAGTGCACCATACTCTGAGGTTCTGCAGGTGCACGGCAGTATGGAGGACCGCCGCCGCCTAAATGGAGACAAACTAGCCGGGAACAATTAGCAGCGGCTAACAACATGTTGTGGGGCCTGCGACTCGATCGCCTAATAACGATTCCTGACTCGGTGACAGAAGAATTTGGGGAGCTTGCCAAAGCGGAGACTAAAAATATTAGCATTATGCAAGGCGAACTCCTCTGACGGAAAGGGAACGGATGCATTTTGTTTGGGCTTGTTGGAAACTGAAGGCAGATCGGCAATGGCTGTCGGCGGTTGGGCAATCCTGTTTATAAACTAAGCTGCACCGCCTAATACCGTGTGTTAAAGATGAGATGTGGCAGGACACCACTATATAGCCCCAGTTTATAAAAAAAAAATAAAAATTGGAACCTATTTTAAGTGCAGCCCCAGCCATTTTAGGCTGCTGCTTAATGACCTACTTCTAGATACAGAACACACAAATACTGAATTCAAACTCAACGCTTTTTTTTTTTTACCAAACTGAAAGTAAAAAAAACCAAAAAAAAAACAGACTATATTGTTTATATCGAGATGGTCTATGATGCGGTATAAAAAGGTATACTTGTATGCATTTCACTAGGTTATTTTTCAGCCGTTTTGGATAAAGCTTTGTTTCAGTGATGCCTTTTTATAATTACTTTATGAAAAGAAAAACATATCGAGATAAATATCAGATTAAAATACCGAGGTGTTATTTTTGGCCCATATCGCCCAGCCCTAACATGCTTCAGTATGAAGGTTACCAGACTGTGGAAATCCCACACTGGCCAAAGCCTTGTTGAATGAAAACACGTACATCAACCGAGACAACAAGAACAATTTAAATAACCCAGGACATGAAGGACAAGAATTTTGGAGCCGTTTTTTTTTTAATAATTACAGATTGGACCGAGCCACACACAAGGATGCCTACGACACAGTCCTGAGAGAAAGTTAAAGGAAGATAAATATACAGGCATGAAAACAGGTCAGGGGTCAAAAAGGATTAAACCCATCAAGGGGAGTCCGGGGGGGGGGGGGGGGGGGGGGGGGGGCAGCTCCCTCGGAAGAAAATTTTGTATCATTTAATTTAAAAGCACCAATCTACAGCACTTTGATAGAATAATCAAGCAAAGTTACAGTACAGCAGGGATGGGTACCTTTTACATTTAAACCGATACAGTACTGTTACCTAGGAAACGATAACGGTACCCATTTTCTGTACTTTGTGTTTAATGTTAGTTTATTAATAAAATCTCAACAAAAATAAATACATTTGTTTAATATCTAAACTTCTTTGGATCTAAAAATGAACCTTATTAGATCATTTATGAGTTTTAATTAACTACCTGAATCCACAGCACATAAAAGGACAGTTATCTGAGGCACAGAGCGAACGACGTACACGTAGGTTTTGGCGCTGTGTGTGAGGAAAATTCAGGGAATTGTTTTAGTGCAACTTTTTCAGAGACAAAGGAGGAAAAAAACTATTTCAAAATATATTTTATTCAGCTTTGTAAACCAGGGTGGGATACATTCGCAGTGAGGTAACAGAGCGGCTCTCCTCTTTGCTCTAACTCTCAGTCAGACTCTGCGTCTGCTGTCAGCTGTTTTGGTCCACTGCTCACTAGCAAAGTGCGGTCAATCGTTTGGGACAGTTTGCGTTATTTTCTTCATTACTCTTTTCAACCACAGCTAAAAACCAATGTCTTGTTTCACCATGTTTTAATTCACCATGTTTTAATTTAGACCATTTTCTTCAATTATGATTCTCACTATATCTTCTTTTTTCAGCTTTTAGCTATTTGAGTGAATGGAAGAATAAATTTAAGGGCGACTGTACGTAGTCAGATTTCAAAGTTGAAACGCAAATATGTTTTGTTACAAAAATAGTGGGTTTATAAGTAGGCTAACAAAGAGAAGGACCATATGTGAATGCCCAGCATTCATACCTTCCACAAACTAACATTACTGCTTTGCTTTAAGCAGCACGCCCCGTGAGACGACAGGGAAAACTAAAATAAATAAATAAATAAAATTGCTAACGTTCATTTGATGAGATAATGAAGCTAACCAGTGTAGTCACTTAAAGCTAATGTTAGCTTGAGTCAGTCAACGTTACCTAAAAGCCTCTCAAACCGGTCCCTTCAACATCTGCCGTAGTCCAGGCAAACAAATCGCTCAGTTTTAACCGTCGTCTACTCTGGGTCAGCTCGCAACTCCCGCTCTGATCAGCAACGTCCAATCAGGTGGCCGCGTTCGCGCTAATGGTTCAACACCGTAGCTCCAGTAGGATAATGTCTTATTAAAATCAGGGCTCCCTTAGTGCGCGCGCACGCCGCTCACTATCAGAGTCGTGTCTATTGTTGCTCTCACGTAGTCGTAATGAAACTGTTTGTTGGATATCCCACCTTTTGCTTTTTCATCGGCTCTACGCGATTTTACGGAGGTGACCCATTTCGGATTCAAAACGGCGAATCTCGCCTGGGTGTTGCTCAAACTCAGATTAGAAGTTAAGAGTTAAAAAAAAAAAAAATATCCCTTCCAAAACACCAACATTTGTTTGTTCACCCAGACCACCCTTTGGGTGGAAATGCCCTCTCTCTGCCAAAGAGAACATTATTTATAGCGCAACAAAAATACTTATAAAAAGGTAAACTCAGATGCACTGCATCAAGCAGAAAGTCAACCTTGTCGGCCACTAGCAAGAGATGGCAAGTTAAAATACTTGACCTTTCTCTTTGAGGTTCAATCATCCATCCAAGAAGGCCAGCCAAGACAGGAGTAGCAAAAAAAAAAAAAAAAAAAGAGACGGGACAGAGAAAAAGAAAAATGAACCACACAATGTCCTCCTTATGTCATCCAGCCCATTGTGATAGACACAAATCTGAGCAGCGATGCACTCGGCCTCAGCGGGGGATCTTTGTATGCTCATCTTCATTGATTTGGCTCATCTATTCATGAGACAGAGACATTGTTTATCCACACACCGCTCGGCTCAACTAGCCGCCGTTCCCTCATGCGCACCGGGACCTGGGAACTCGCAGAGCATGCCACCACCCATTTGTCTGAGCACCTGCTTTACACTTGCCACCTTCCAGGATTAGTCATCATCATCATCATCATCATCATCATCATCACGGTGCCAACGCAGCCCTGTCGGCTGGCACACCGGGGGTGGGGTGGGCTATGTGTATATGGTGGTGGTGGTGGGGGGGGGGGGGGGGCTCTTTGTGAAGCTGGCGCACAGCAGACGCGGCCGCTGCAAACGGCCCGGCCTGTACGCAGAGGTGCAGAGGCCTGTAAGCTGCTGTGCCTTCATGCAGCTCTGACCATTTTGACACAAATGCGCTCTGACAACTGGGGCTGCTCCCTCATAAATAACATCAAAATGGAGGGGAGTGTCCCGATGGCTCCGTTGGGCCACTGTAGACTTGAATTGAGCTCACGGTCCTGATTATGCAGCGCTTTTTCCTCCATCTTTTGTGCCACACTCTACAGCTGCTTGGCCGACTGTTGGGAGTAAAACAAACACCGGCGCCGAGTTATGGAGGTAAAAAAGTGACGTTGCGCGACAGTCCTTTAAAGTTTTTTTGTTTTGGGGGGGAGGGACAGTGAGCATCTTTAAAAATTGTCCACCGAGTTAAAAGTAAAAACGTTTTATCTTCACAGTGCCGTTAACGTTACTGTGCTGCCCTCTTGGATCTCACTGGGGTTATTATTTAGTAGATTTCACACATTTCTTTGGAGAATAAGAGCTGTTTTTTTTTTGTTTTTTTTATGTTGATGACCCCCTCCTAACATTTAGGCCTAAACAGCAGTTGGCGGCGCTGGCGGCCCCCCCCGTCTGCTGATGATGTAACTTGCTGCGTGTGCTATAAGCGAGGCGGTATTTTTAGGGGCCCACTTGATACGTTCGGTCAGGGTTTGCTCTGCATCATATGACAGGGTGATTCGAGTCACTCTTTGCTACCTCACGGTTTCATTTCACTCAAATATAGTGGAACCGCTCGCAAAAACGCAAAAACAAACGAAGTACAACTAAAGTTGAGCGTATTAACACATTTAGGGAAACAAAAACAACGTTATTTTTACTATATAGAGCCCAGAAACCCCAGATTTAAAGGAACACGAAACCACATTTCATCTCATCAGGCAACAATCCGATATGTTGCTGCAAACACTGATATTTTTTGAGGTGCAGCCAATAAAATTAGAACAGACCAAAACAACAGCAGCAAGCAAATGGACTTTTGTTTCAGCTGGATATGGTAAATCTTCAATACTCAAAAGGTGTGTGACATTATGGCATTTATGTTAAAAAAATACAATAAAATAATATTGACAGGAGCAACTTTCAGTTCTTTACTTATTGGAATAGTTTTCAGGGTTCCTACAGCACAAGGCAAGTTAAATTCAAGACTTTTTAAGACTTTTTAATGCCACTTTAAATAAAAAGTTAAGACCAACTTCACGATAAACAAGATAAACCTGGATGCGACAACTTTACCCAAATGTTTATTTTAACATAAACCATTACTTTCTGGCTCAGTAGACATGTTAAAGATTTTGAAAAACATTCCATATAGGAAGAAAGCTAAAAAACACACAAATTACAGATATATTTTTAACAACTACTGAACTGAATTCACAAACTTTGTTTTGTTCCCTACTAAAATAAACTATAAATCAGTGCCAACTCTTTTTCACAGCTATGGTCCAGCCGCAACAGTTTTTATTGGTTCCGCTATCGGGACGGAACCAATAATGGTTACATTGAGCCGTTTGGTAAATTTAAAAAATATGTAATTGTATCAATTATTTGACTGTTTGGTAAGGATTACAAAAATAAAATCCTATTTATGACCTGGTAACAATTTTAAGACCTAAGAAAGACTGATTTAAGACATTTTAATGCCAATTAAGGCCTTAGTTTTCTATTACAGAATTCAATGCCTTTTAAGACTTTTTAAGGATCCGCAGGAACCCTGGTTTTTGTAGGAAAAAAAAACAAAACACTGAGCAACATGTGTTTTTTTCCAAACAAGTAAGTCATTAAAGCGGTCTCAGAAATATATAGCAAATGCTGTCATTAGCTTCATTTGTCTACAGTTTTATAATCATTAAAGCTTTTGGGATTGACACACAAAATGTAGCAGGCTAAATGACGGATACGTAGCTTACATAGACCCGATAAAATATGCAGTATGAACAAGTGCAAGAACGTTCCACTGCCAAACGAGTGCAAAGTTAACTTGCTGTTTGTAGAGGGTAGAATAAACCAAAACCAAGGCCAAACAACCACTTAGGGAAAAACTTAACTTGTTAAGGATTGTTTTTGACAACATATTAGTCCGTAAGATATTGTTTTCCAGTAAGTATAAATAGGGTTTCTGTGAATTTCAGACTTTTTAAGACCGTTATAACTAAGATTTAAGACACAGGCCTAAATGAATTGAAAACAATAACTTATGGCTGGACATGTTATTTATAGCTCACTTAATTTAAGTAATAAAATTTAACTGCTCACTAAAGTATATATTTTTTAACTCTGGCCTTTGAGTTATGCGCCTTTAGGGTTAGGGTTGATAATGAAATCCTTGTCTTCAACCCAAACTCACCCAAAAATCTACTTTTCTTGCAGAATAATAAAACCGGGCCAAAGCGTGTCAGTTTAATGTTATCACGGTTTTTGTTTTGTTTTTTGTGTGAACGTGTTTAGTTTGCATTATTTGTCCAAAAGCCGTCATAGTGCTGCCCCCTTGGGGTCGAACGGAGGCTGATGGCATTGAATTTTCCTATTGGTTCAAACAGTTTATGCTTCTGTCATCATATCGCCGCGTTCGAGTAGAAAAGCATCTCAGTGACGGCCCAGTAGCTAGTATCGGGAGCATTGATCGGTAGTGTTTAGCGCTTGTTATTGCTTTGAATGTTCCAGTTTCCCCACACTTAGCCCCGCCCACTTTGGTGGCTCCCCCCTTATAATTTTGTCTGGGGCCATGGTTATGCTTTTCCAGCGGGATGAGTTACACTTTCAGAATTAGTGTTTAAGAGGTAGTAAGTGGTAGAGTTTGTTAGGAAGCAAGTAACACAGTTAGTGGTGGATATCGCAACAATAACATTTTTAAGATGAAAAAAAAAATTTCATGGAAGAGAAAACTGAAAGTGCCACAAAGTGCAATTAAAACCTCATATGGAAAATGTGTGTCTAGTGCTTTAAATCGAGATGTTCAAATTCAAGTCTTTAAGAACCCAGAGCCCTGTATAAATCGCAAAAATAAACTGATTTCATGCACGGGAGCCCTTTGTTTTTCAGATACCACAAAAGGTGGTTTGTGATTTCAAATTGCAGGAACTCCATTTTAAACAGACACATGAAATCATTTAAAAGTCCAGCGTACGATGTTTCAGATTGAATTATTTGTTTAGAAGAAGAAAAAAAAAACAATTTGGCTAATGAGCCTATATTAAAAACAGCTTCACTATTGAGAAAAGATTATCAATATTTATTTATATTTTGGGCTTTACAAAAGATAGACTTTGTCATTCATCTGCAGTCGCATGAAATTTTGTTGCAAGGCTCTGAGTAAAAAGAAAAAGACAAAAAGGGAAAGATAAATTTAAGTAGCAAAGATAAAACAGCAAAACCCCATTTCCAATTGTTATTTTTAATTCAATATTTTCAGCCGGAAATATCTAGCAATAATGATGGCAAAAACGCAGGGATAAAATAACTGAATTTACTTATAAAGCAACAGTTATGTCCTCCGAGTCAAAAACTGGAGCATTAATTACTCATTCAAAAGCAGTTTAGGGAATTCTTAATAAGCTAAAAAAAAGTCATCAGATTTGGTACAAAGAAAATTAGCTTTGGATAAATATACAATAAAGAGCAGCACAATGATAAATATCAAACCCACCATCTCTGACAATTCCCAATCCCTTTTAATCTTAAACAATTATCTAACTCCAAGTCGTACCGTTTTTTTAAAAAAATATATATAACTTTATTCTAGTCAACCCATTCTGTTTTCAGAAAGAGTGAACTAAGACATCATTCAATCTGCGAATTTCACTCAACTTTCTGGGGTAGATCGAGATGTGCAACAAATTAAAAAGCGACGATTCTTGCTAATTTCAACGCTGCTTCTTGGTCACCGCTGCGAGCTAGCTTCGTGTGCATAGTTTGAATTCCTTTCCACAAAGCTCATCAGAATAAATAGCTAATTAATGGGCAAAAAAAAAAAAAAGTCGCCAGCGCGGGTTACCGAATCGTGTCCCGTCCGGTTTTTTGTTTTTTTTCTCCCTCTCTCTCCCTAAACCTCATTACTGCAGCCTCGCCCAGATTTGGCTAAATTAGCCTGCGAGTGTGGCGAAGGCAGCCCGAAACGTCGTTAGCCTCTCCGGCTAGTTGCAGCGACCCGGCTAAAGCAAGCGGAAAGTTGACCGCGGACTTCTGGGGAATCGCCGTCAGTAAATCTCAGCAGCGGCTAGCCTCGCGCTCTGCTAACACCAGGCGCCCGCGAGAGAGAGAAAAAAAAACGTGCAAAATATATTCGGCTCGCTGCGCATGGTGAATTAAATGTGTTCGCCGACGCTTTATCTCGTTATCCTACGGCGTCCGATCCAAGGCTTCAAAGAGGAGGGGGGGGAAATAGAGAGGGAGAGAGAAAAAAAACAGGTCTGTCTCGATTGTAACGGTGCACTGGCGTCCCCAGCTTCACTTCAAGTGGCACCGCATGCAACGCTGGCTTCGACCGGCCAAACAAACTTACTAAAAAAAAAATCACTTTTCCCCTCTCCAAGTATTCCGCATCCGCGAGCTAAAAAGGCCGATTTTTACACGCCGGGACTGGAGGTGTTTGCTTCTTTTTCTCTTTTTTTTTTGTTCTAGCGTCATTCCCAAGCTTCACAGCTGGAAGCCTGGATTCATAAACCATTGTTTTGCTTCGTTTACTTGCTCTTCGTGCTACTCGTTGAAATACGTCCAGCGGACCCGCTGCTAAGCTAGCAGGCTGCGTCAAATGCTCTGCGCCGCTTTCGCCAACTCTCCCGGTTTCCCTCCCAAAGAGGAGCCAACTTACTTGGAAGAGAAACGTACTCCAGCTCGTCTCCATTTCCACACTTAGATATTGTGTAGGAAAGCTAGTGGAAGCCTACAACAAAGCAACCAAACATGGCAGCTGAAACAACTTCCGCTAACCTCCAGGACTGAACCACTTTTCGGAGCATTTGGCGGGGAGTGGGAAATCTGCTGTCTCGAACGCGCTCCCTGTTATTGTGCGCGCGAGCGAGACTTTATAGGCGTGTAAAGAAATAACAACGTGAGAAAATGCAGCTTAAGAAAACGTCTCCAATAAATCCCCCGAATCCCGGGCTCCTTTTTTCGGGAGTAATCTTGTAGAGGTGGATTCGGAACACCCCTCCGGATGGTTTTTCGCTCATGCTTTGAGGAGCATTCGTTATATTAGATTGTCGCATGTGGTTCGGGAATGGCTGGGTGTCTAACGTTTCACTCTTTTGAATTAGGGGGGAAAAAATCCTTAAAAAAAAAACATATTTCTTTGATCCGACTTTTTTTTCTTCCACGTTTTAGTTTAAACAGAGAAACTTTTATGCGTGTAGCAGTTTGATATTTTAAGGGATATGGCTGAATGAAAACGAGAGGGCATGCACTGTAGAAGTGCCTCCATTATGACAAAATAAGAATAAAAAGAAATCTTCATAAACTGTGCGGATAGTTTGAACTGCCATAAAATAAATCACCTTCAATGTTCTAAATGCACACATTGATCGCGTTTTCAGAAAGAAACCCCTTTTAAAGCACTAAACCCAAGTTCTTAAAAAAACAAAACGCGTATTATTACAGATTTAAAGTTTAGGATTGAGGGTCTATGTCTGTTTTACCAAATTGGTATTCTCATCCACAGCAATAATGGAAAAATAATGCAATAAACTTCTCTTCAGAATTCTGTGTTAAAATCTAAAGTGTGAAATTACACTTTTTTTTATGTTTTTTTCCCCTCGTTTTTTTTTTCTTCAAAAGCAAACGAACCTAGATCTAAATTAGGTTTGATTTACTTTCTAAATTCAAATTATTAAAGCATAAAATCATTAAAGCCATTAAATATTAAAGGTGCACAGTCACATTATTTGACAACCAGAAGGTTGTGGGTTCGATTCCAGCTTCCCCTTGCCACATGTCGATGTGCCCCCGGGCAAGGCACTTCACCCCAAATTGAAGCTGCAAGCTGCGTCTCTGTGTATGGGGAGTGTTGGCCTAGTGGTTAGAGCAGTGCGCTTTCACTCAGAGAAGGATGCAAGTATCCAGTTCGATCCCCAGCGCCTGCACTCTGGGTCCCTGAGCAAGATGGGTGATGGGTTAAAAGCAGAGAGTAAATTTCGTTGTAATGTATGTTTCAATGACAATAAAGATGATATTACTACTTATTATTGCTGTTTTTTTAAATATATACGTCGGTAACTCACTCTGGATGCATACAAGTTTTTTATGAAAGATTATCACATCCCACTGGCGTATTAGTTATTATTTTATGGCGTTTTACGCTTTGTTTTTGTTCCCAATCCACAAGTGCTGGGCTCTCCTCTTCTTTTCAGGAGACACCTGTTATAAAGTCTGAGAGGAGGTGATCAAGAGACCTGGAGTTTTTTTTCTTATTGCTTGCTGCCTGTACTGGACATTCAGCTTGGACTTCCAAGGTTTTTTAAAGGACTTTTCGTTTCAAGACTTATTTTTGTATACATTATGGGTAATAAACTTCTTACCTCCTTTTTTATTGACGTTGTGGTCTCTGCATTGCCTTCTCTACCTGAATAGGAACTCGTGCCTCTGATGTGACGCTCACGATGTGAGAAATGCAAAGAGAAGTTAAAAAAAAACGGGTAAAGAGATAAGAATATTTGCAAATGTAAAGTAAATTCTGAATAGGCGTGGCAGTCCCTCCCTTGTCATAATGAGGACCTTTGGAATACCCCAGTGCTTAAAGCTCATGCCAGAATTTTATTCTTCATCAGCATTTTGTCAGCCCGACTTGACGGCCGGGCAGAATTTGCAATCAGTGCAGGCCTGATCCTCCGGTTGCACAACAAGCTTTGAAAGTTCAGCAAAGTGAAAGAGGACACTTTCTTTGACCGACAGTTAAGTCAAGTCAAGTCAAGTTTATTTGTATAGCAGATATGAGAGCAGCGATGCGGTTCAAAGTGCTTTACATCATGTATAGTTATCCCCTTGTTGTGCGGTCTGTATACAAACAGCTGCGCAAGAGATTTTGTCTTTTCGTTTTAAATATATTTGTTTAAGGCAATCTAAATGGCTGGTGTCATGTATTTACCAAGAAAAGATTGGGAAGATAAATTGTCCATTTTATTCTGTTCTCACATAGATTCATTTGTGGGTGTATGTCTCTGGTCAGGCGGTCAGGCGGCCTGGCAGACGGTACTAGTGGCATCTCATGTGCAGTACAGCGTTTTGAGCTGGTCGAATGCTGCAAGAGGCTGGATTTGGGCTTTAGCTGATTTTTTTTTCAGTACCAAGGTTGTTTACACTCAGTTTGACGCTTCCAGCAAGTAATTCTGTTAGGTGCAAAGTGAGCTACATACCTTGTTGCTGTTGGAAAAATGTGTATGCTGACAAAGTTTTGGTTATCCCGCATTTCCTTTTCCACTGTAGCTGCCTTAGAACCCTTAACGTTCCCCAATAGCAGTTTAGTGATACCTGAGAGTCCTCTGATATGTCTCGGAGTCTTTTTTTGTCACGATTTGGGGTTTTGTTTGTGTTTTTGGACAGATTGATCCTTTCATGTTCCATGCCCATCTCAGCCACCACTCCTCAGTAGCTACGTTTACGTGGACAAAGCTAATCCCAATAAAGGGCTGCTCGGAATAAAAGTGCGCCGCGTAAACGCGGCAATTGGAATATTGTGATCCGGTTAAGCTCAATCAGTTACAACCTTTCTATTAGAAACATTAAAACAGCTCAAAATAATTTATCCAGTAACGACTCAGCTGCAATTAGAACCTGCATGTACAGCCTGGGCGTTCGGAAGACTAATTCGTACAATACTGCTTTGTTTATTATTTTTTTGTCGTTCAGCAAAGACAGAAGTTCTTCTGTGTTTTTTTTTTTTTTTTTGGGGGGGGGGGATTTTGTAACTGCACATGTCAGAGTTGTATTCTGAACAAAACCAGGTGCATATAAACATGCGTTATGATCGGATGAATTGAGTATGCTCCTATATAAACAGTACAATCTGATGTTTTTTTGGTTTCTAATCCGAATACATTTCAATCTGATCGTGGAACTTTGTGCGTGTACACATAGCCAGTGTTTGTGTGCTACCGACCTATTCCTGCGCTCATCTTGCCCTCACTGGTTCCATGTCCCAGTGCTTGTGTGCGCTCTCATCGGCTCATCACCTGGTCATCTGTCTGCCTGTGTCAACATTATCTGGTCAGCTGCCTGTTCCTGCCTACATCACCTGGTCAGCCTGCCTCAATCGTCTCCTGCCATTACCATCGACATCCTTTTCAATAAATCTTTTAAAAGAAAAGCACAAGCTCTGTGTGGGGTTTGAATTTGGGGTTTCCAGTGTAAACAAGCATTACACCCTTGTTAAATTTGCTCTATGGAGAGTTGCATTGCAAACTTACCTTTGCACATTAGCATTTGTTCAGGTATAAAACAACACTATTAGTTTGGAAAAATGTGCGCACCAAACAGATTGGTCTGTGCCCAATATATATATACACATACATTCATAATGTAGCAGGTTTTAAAAGAAAATGTCAGGCTGAAATCTTAATTGTATTCAATAATGTGCAAACATTTATTTAATATACAACCTTTACTGTATTTTGGAAGATTTTATGTGATAAACCAACACAACATGCTGCCAAACTTTAAAGTGTGACAAAAAGGACGCATGCATTAGTGTTGAGTGTTTTAGGTCAGTATTTTGTAGAACCTCCTTACTCTGATCCAAACCTTTGTACTGTGGGCTTATGTTTATGGTGGCCCTGCTGGAATTTGAATCTTTTTATTTTTTTTTTTGTTTCTCACAATTGCCCTGTTTTAGCTTTCCTGTTTCTGCTGAAGAAGAGCTTTCCCAGTTAGAGTTTTTGTTTTCCTCCATACATAGCACGGGTCAAAAAGTGTCCTGTTTCCTGTCATCTGACCGAAGCACCTTCTTACAAATATTTGCTGTTTCTCTTCATGGCAGGAAAAAAAGGAGCTTAGCAGGACTGCATTTCAATAATTATAAAATAAAATAAAATTATGCTATTAGAATAATAAGTGTGCTATGGTTATTATTAACATTTTACTAAAAAGATGCCTTTGATAAGACCATATGAAAAAAGATCCGAGCTTGTGCTGAAATCAAAATGAATCTGCGTGCTGCACTCTCCTTCCAGCGCGTTCTTTGAACTCGCTGCTCATCGCTGAATGGCTGTTTCAGCGAAGGTACCCCCCATTGTGCATTTCAATCTTTGTCCCACTGTACATTCAAAGCCATTATTTACGTACAGTGCAATGAGCGTTAGAGTCGGAGTAAGAGAATATGTGTGGTCAGCCCATTCTCCCCTTTTTCCTGCTCAAAATACACGATAACGTCCAGCAACAGGCTCCACGTGAATGCGATGCGCACTGCGTCCTCTGATATCTATCCGGCTCTGGATATAAAAGGCTCCTACTCTCTAAAGGTAAGCGCTTTGCGATGGAAAAATATATATGTTGAATAAACCTGGAGTTGAATCATACTTTTATCTTAGTTGTTATTGGAAGAATTTAAATCCTAACTTGACAAGGAGTTGATGAAACTAAACACCTGGTATTTAATTAAACACCAGGTGTTAATTACCATGCAATATATTTAACATTTTTGAATTTTCTAACTAATCAAGCGTCAACATTTTGCGAAAATGAGAAACTGAGGACAGTTGAAACTATTTGAATCTGAGGTCCACTTGTTTCTAGTAGGGGTCAGGACCCTCTGGATGGGGGGGGGGGGGGGGGGGGGGGGTGGACGATTTGATGCTACTCTGCTAACCATTTAGCTTTTTCTTAATTGTGGGGGAAGGCTGCACTTTCTTTTAAGAGTTCTTAAGAAATATTAATTTATTCTTACAATTTTACTATTTTATTCTCTTAAAGAAAAGAAAAGAAAAAAGGAAATAGAATCCCACTGTCCAAAATGAGGTCTCTCAAGCCTCTGGCATTGTTTTTTTTTTTTTTTTTTTTTTTTTTTTTTTGGCGGTCTTAGGCTGAAACGTTTGGGAACCCCTGCTCTAGGGGACCAAGTGTAATTCTGACCTCCCTGGAAAACAACCTGTTACTGTGTTCGTGAACTGTTTTCCCAGCTCAAATACAAGCAGACAAAACTATAGATGTAGCTTTAAATTAGCTCTGCGAAGGTAACTTTCAAACTAACATGTGGGCATCTGGTGCATTTCGTCAGGCCGTTCCGTGTGAATTCAACTCCTCTTGCGGTCAGCAGGGGGACCCAAGAAGCTGCAAAGTCTGCATTGGAAGCTCGAGTTGCTGCTTCATTTAACAAAGTAGTTTGCACTGAATTTATCTGAGGTGTACAATCCCATTTGATCTAAAGGAAAAAAAAAATTCTGCCTGCTCAGATAAATTATGAATCTACTGATTGCATATATCCTCTCATCTATTGTGTGTCCTTTAGAAATGGGAGATTGGTCCATCCTCGGCCGGTTCCTGACCGAAGTTCAAAACCACTCGACCGTCATCGGCAAGATCTGGCTGACGATGCTGCTCATCTTCCGCATCATGCTCGTGGCCCTCGTGGGCGACGCCGTCTACAGCGACGAGCAGTCCAAGTTCACCTGCAACACCCTGCAGCCCGGCTGCAACAACGTCTGCTACGACACCTTCGCCCCCGTCTCTCACCTGCGCTTTTGGGTTTTCCAGATTGTCCTCGTCTCCACGCCGTCCATTTTCTACATCATATATGTCTTGCAAAAGGTTACCAAGAACGAGAGCCAGGAGGTCAGGAAGGTGAATTTGGTGCCCAAGGCCTCACCTTCGCTTGAAACCAAAAGCCCTTTAAGAATAGAGAGAGACACGGCGCTGGATGCCGGTCATCCTCATGATAATAGCTCTGCAGACGAGGACTGGAGCTCGCAGGAAGACGAGTACGAGGACAGGAGCCAGCTGGAAGGGGACACGAAAGAGGTAGGGGAGGACCCGACTCAACTTTCAAGTAGAGTGCTACTCATTTACATCATGCACGTTCTGCTGCGCTCCATCATGGAGATCGTCTTCCTCGTGGGGCAGTATTACCTGTTCGGATTCGAAGTGCCGCACCTGTTTCGCTGCGAGACCTACCCGTGTCCGAACAGGACCGACTGCTTTGTGTCGCGAGCGACAGAGAAGACCATCTTCCTCAACTTCATGTTCAGCGTCAGCCTGGGTTGCTTCGTCCTGAACATCGTGGAGCTGCATTACCTGGGCTGGATTTACATCTTCAGAGTGCTGTTCTCGGCGTGCTGCGTGTGCTCCGACTCGGACAGGGAGCCGGTGCGGCAGGTGGCTTTGTATTCCTACAGCAACCCGCTGTTGCTTGAGCTCAAGCACTCTTTGCGTGGGAGAGTCGTCCTGCAGGCCGCCGCAGCCGCGTCCAAAGGCCCGAGCCAGGTCCCCTCCATCTCCTTTGAGACCGACTCTACTCTGGAGTGCACTTCGACGAGAAACTCGGATGAAAGGGAGCACAGCAAGGCGAGAATCCACAGCGTGGCCAAAATAGGACAAGGAAAAAAGTCTTGGCTGTGAATTTGTTTTTCATGTAATACTTTTTTCTTCTTCTTTTTTTTTTTTTTTACTTTTTGACTTTACCATTGAGCCTGAAAACACATTTTCGGTTGAAACAAGTTGTAATGACAGTACTGACACCTGTGGTAAAGAAAAACTTTCAAATAAATTCATCTTTTATTGGAGCTGCATAATCTCACATTGAAAGAAGAAGAATAAGGAATCCAGTATTTGATTTAGTTAGAAATAACTAATTAGTAATTCTTCTAATTAGTAATCTATACATCCCTGTGGAATAAACATGACATGTTTTCTGTTAAACAGTCATGCAGGAAATGTGAAATTAGCTAAACTCTGCTAGGACTTCAAGTGGACTGACCTGCTTTGGTCAGATGAGGCAGAGTTTAAGGCTTTTAGACAAGGCAAGGCAAGGCAAATTTATTTATAAATTACAATTCAGTACAGAGACAATGCAAAGTGCTTTACGCAGCACTTCAGGTGGGTCTGGCATGAAACAGTGGATGAACAGGAGGGAGAGCCCTCGGGTGATGCTGACGGCCTTTTTCCTCATCCAGCTCGTTAGAGAGCGAAGAATCACAAACGCTTTCGACTATCAGGAGATATTGAATAAAAACGATGGGCGCTCTACTCGTATTCAGAAAACGGACCATCGCTGGGTCCTTGGTCAGGATAGTAATTGTAACCATGTGGGGAACTGAGGAAAGATATAGTTTACAAGACAAACAAAACAACAACTTTTGTTCATGCACCGAGAATATTCTGAACTCTGTTTCATTTAGAGATGCTGTACAAAGAGTGGTCGTCAACGCCCCCCCCCCCCCTCTCTCTCTCTACGATCCAACTTTGTAAAATGTTACAGGAGAATTCAAAGTGATAACTAGCTGGGAACAACACAGAGAAAAAAAAGTAGTGACGCAAGTGGCGCCTCTACCTGTATCAAAGATCATTTTGTTAAAAATAAATATTTTGTAATGGTGGATTTTTCCCCACTGAATAACAGTTGAGGTGGTTTTGGCATCTGATCAGGATGCCCCGCTGGTATTCATTTTATGTGTCAGATTTTCAGTGTGAGATCATGCCACTGAAATAAAAGCTTAACCTGTCACTTCAAAGCTTTTAAAGAGAGTTTAAAGAAATCATAAACTCCCAGGTATTAGTACTGTAGTTGTTTGTTTTGAACCAATCGATAAGTACAAGTACAGTACTTGAGAATTTAGCATCACCAAGCCTGTTCGGGGGCAATGAATGGATGGGAAATTGGTTTATTATATGTAAATGTATATACCACTGTTACAGTAGTGTTTTGTTAACTCTTTCTGCAGTAAAATCCCTGTGTTTGCTGTGGCATATGAAACGATTCACTTATTTCTGCACTTTGACTCCTGTTACTGAAGAAACACTAACTATAAAAAAGCCAGTGTATGTTGGTGGTCAATGTTTAAACTGTAGTTATATAAGTAAGTTTACGTTCAGCTAGCTTGTAAAGCAGTAATGTCTCTCATTTTGTTTAAAATGTGGATTCATGCCCAACTTTTTAAGGATATTCACCATTTGCATGATGTGAGCAATCAAACCTAAGAGGGAACGAAAATTGTAAAGCTCATAAGATTGTAGTGTAAAATAACACCTACGACATTTTTTCATTACAATCAAACAAAACTGATGATTTTTAGTCTTAAAAATAATGGTGTCTTATATTAGGTAATGTATATTTAAGCAAAAATATCTACAATTATATGAAAAATAAATAACAGCAGCAGCAATAAGAAAAACATTAACAAAAATAATAATGTCAAATATTTAATCCGTCAAAAAAAAAATCATGGTTGATTATTGATAGGCAAAGCTGTGCAGGAAGGGGAAAAATCTATATTAACATTCTTTTGCGTTTCGGCAAATAGATAGTCCAGGAGGGGTCACTGCTCTCCAGTGTGCAGAACGTTGCCTTCACGGGCAGACGGCAATTTAAAAGAAAAGTATCTCATTTAAAACTCGACTACCTACAAATAATAAGTATGTCTTGTTCTACTATAAAATAGGATCAAAATGCAGTTGGACTTATGTGGATTTTAAGAACCGTCCGCTCAAGTTTAGTAGCTACTTGGTGCTTTATTTTTCTTCGTTGATGATTATTATCCCTCTTGTTTGTTCGCTTATTTCTGTGTCAGGTTTATTGATAAATCTAAAATAAATAATAAAAAAAACAACATTACAGAAAATAATAGCCTTCATCGCAATGACACAAAAACACTATTTGAATTCCCAAAGGTTCTTTACGTCATCCCACAGTATTCGAAATTCGGAGTTTACGGCCGGTATGTGAAGGCATCACGAGTACATTCCCGCACCTACTGACAATTACGAGGAAAAAAAAAAAAAAAAAAAAAACATGCCGAAAACTTCTGTCAGGCCAGCAGCGGTGTCACCTTGGAGCAGTCCCAGGTAGGTCGTCGTTAGACCTTCTTGACAGCGTTTACTCTCTGTTCATTTTCACAACTGACATTTTTACACGCGCGCGCTTAGAAGTGTCTCCAAGCGCCAGCGCTAGAGAATGAGGGCAAAGCAGCTTAAAGGGAGAGTATTATGGCCAGGCTGAGCACTTGTCAAAGCGACAAACAAGCGACACATGATGTACGCTGACAATGATCAGGGCTGCGAGGAAAAAGGCTTCAAGGAGAATTGTCACTTTATCAAACTATAACGCGCTTCGAAATGGTCTGTTTGTTGATTTTGTTTTAAATTTTAGTTATTTTTTTTTTTGGATCTCCAGGGATAAAATGCGAATTTGCTAAAAAAAACCACCACCAACAACAACAAAGCAGCTTTGTCGGTCTGTGCGCGGACGCACAAAACGTTTGAATGTACTCCATCACTTTGGGGTGAGGCTGACAGTTTGGGAGCGACGAAGATAACGCCAAAGCTCCTCTGAACAGTGTGTCGGTATGTAGGCCAGCTTCAGATAAACGGTGCCACAGACATGTAGGTGTCTAAAACCGAGAGAATACAGTAAATCCGCCTTTCACGCTATTCCTTATACGTTTTTGTCTCCTCAAAGTAAACACGATCATTGTCACAGTCATGGTGTCACGTACTCTAGTAACTTCCAGGTCTAAGGTGTCGCTTGAATGTAAATGTGTTGCTCATGATAGTGCCTTGCAAAAGTATTCATGATAACTTTTTCATGCTTTGGTCATGTTACAATAAACTTCAACATGTTTTATTGGAACTTGTTGCAATAGATTAGTGCATATTAGTGGGGAAGTTAAGTGAAAGGAGAATATTTCATTGGACTTTCACATAACAATCTGAAAAGTGTGGCATGCATTTGCATTCCAAATCCAGCGCAACAACCTGCCTTTCAGACTGTACCTGGAGTCTGATCGTGTTTATTTTAATCTCAGTATAAGTACAGCCTTTTTGTGAAAGCTCTAAAAGTTTGTCAGATGCCAAGGAACACGGCAAAGGTCACAAACACAAAGGCTCTCCTGGCCAACCGCCATATTGGAACCCTAACCCTTTTTGTTTTATTCTTTTTATTTTTGGAATCCCAACTTTTCTCCGACTGCGTTAACTGGAACGATCCTTACTCAGGTTTATCCCATTCCTACTTCCTGTTTTGGATTTGTGATGCAAATATGACGCAACATCAGCATACATTTAAACAAAAAGGTGCTCTTATCAGAGAAGACCAAAATGGAACCTCATGGCCTACACGCAGAGCAATACATGTTAACTATGACTGCTGCTCATCATCCAGAACACATCATCCTCAGGGTGAAAGATGGTAGAAGCATGATGATGGTGCTGTTCCTTGACTGGGACAGGGCTGAGCATAAATACAAACATACTTTTAACATATTCACTAATGAAAAATTATGAAAGCTGTGTATCCATTTCCTTCAATTTCACAATTATGCGCTGCATTGTCTTGGCCTACCATGCAAAACCTAATTTAAAAAATCTATTTACCAGTTTCTAGTAAAGCTTTGGTTTTCAGTGTTCCCAGTTAAACTTAAACTGTTTTTCTTTTTGCTTCCTTTTCTTTCTTGACTTCCCACCCACAGCGGATGCTCTCGCCAATTTCCATAAGACCCCCACGATACAGAAGTTTGACGCCTCTTAAGTCAGTCTGCAGAGTAGCAACGGACAACATAAAAGCATGTTTCACCTAATCAAGAAAGACAAGGAGAAGGAAAAGGAGTTGGGCAAGAAGGAAAAGAAAGAGAAGAAGGAGAAAAAAGGAGAACGCATGTCCCAGTCAGAGTTAAAGAGCCTGGAGGAGATAAGCATACGCAGAGGCTTCTTCCACGTGAACCGAGGGAGCACCAAGAGGCAATCCAAGAGCAAGCTGGAGATCTCTAACCCTATTCCCATTAAAGTAGCCAGTAACGCGGAGCTTTGCCTGACGAACGTGGAGGCGGATCGCCACCCCAGCCCCCCGGAGCCAGACGTGAGGCAACCATCTCCAAGTACCTCTGGTGAAGATGTGATTGGTAATGAGCTGGGACCCCAGCGCTGCTCTGTCAAAGAGAGAGCAGCCAAGTTCGGCGAACTGGCTAAGATCAGTGCCGCCGTGGGTCAGAGGCAGTCAGTTATGAGTCAAAGGAGCACCGATGGCAGCACCCCCAGTCTCTCAGCGCAGAAGAAGACCTCGTTTGATTCACCGTCCTTTCCCAACCCAAGACGCATCGTTCAGGTTCACATCCCTGACATCGTGGAGAAGACTTTCCCTGGCGCAGACCTACAGTTGCCCGTACTTGTCACGCCGCCGGCACCGGACCCAAGAGAGCTTGAGATCCAGCGGCGAAACACGGGGGACTTTGGCTTCTCTCTGAGGAGGACCACCCTGATCGAGAGACAGCAGGATGGAGGCGTGTACCGGCGATTTGTGCATTTTGCGGAACCAGGCGTGGGCACCAAGGACTGGGCTTTGGGCCTGGTGCCCGGAGACAGGCTGGTGGAAATCAACGGCGTCAACGTGGAGACCAAGAACAGGGACGAAATTGTGGAGATGATCCGTCAGTCGGGAGAGGCGGTCCGTCTAAAGGTCCAGCCCATTTTGGAGCTCAGTGAGTTGAACCGCAGCTGGCTGAAGACCACTCAAGCCCTGCCCAAAGACATCCTTGACGTGAGTACTCCTATATATATGTATGTATGAATGTATGAATTTTTTTCTGCTTGTGGCTTCAGTTTTACACTTACATTTGTTTGGTGCCTTAGCCTTGGGCTATAGTTCTGTTCTGGGTCTTGCGACCATTCCTAATTGGAAGAATTTCCGTGTATTGGTGTTATGCTCAGAAATGGGTTATTTGTAGTTGGTGGAATGAAGATAAAACGGAATGAAACAAAAGTAATGGTTTGGTGCACTCCTTTAACTGCACACTCTATAGACCCAAATATTAGGTGACCTTTTTCTTTAGTCATTATGCACCCATCATTGGGGATAGGGCCTTTGGCGAGTGTCAGAAAGGCTTGTATTCTAATGCAGTGTCACCTTTCCTGTTCACGACTCATTAAAAGTATTCTGGCCTTGAGGAAACCCAATGACAAAGCATTTCACCCCCCCCCCCCCCCCCCACCAAATTCTTCCAGCAAACATGATTACAGTTTCAAAGGGTAGTAATAAATGCCAAACCAGCAGAGACCCTAGCTTATTGAATTATGGCTGGCAAGAATCAGAATGACCTTTTTTCGGTATTTGCCCATAGCATCCGTTTCTCCCAACAAGATCAAGAGTACTGGATTTGTTTGTCCACGTCGCATGTTTGCATTGTGACAGTTCTTCCTGGAAGTATTTGCTCCCAGATAGGTTGAGTGTGCCTTTGGACTAGAAAAGGCAAGAGTATCGCAAACCAGTTTCTGTTTTTAACAATAAAATCTGAAGCACAACTCTGTCCCAATTTTAATCCGTTTATTTGATCAAGAAGTTTGCAAGTTACGAAACAGTCCATTCAAACTATTTCCCTTTGTAAAAACAGCACTCAAAGGAAAACGATTGAGGTGGCTTACCGCCTAAAATGTTTCTGAACAGATTTTGTTTAGTTTTGTACAAAAATAGGTTGGATCTGTGCCCCATTGACAACGCTCTGATACCTTTGTGTTGTCGGATTCATTCGTGATCCAATAGGTTTCCCACCCCTACTTAATGAGTTAGAGGAAAGGTCTCTTTCTAAACGGATGGACCGCCTACATGGTTCTCATGCGTTTTCTGACAAATTAAGGTTGCTGGATGTAGCTACAACATTATTACACATAAAAGTTGGTTCTATTTATTTAGAATAACATTTATTTATGTTCTCTCACTAAAAGCATGTTAAATGTGAAATGCAGGTCCCGATCTACCTAATGAACTAAACCTAAAAAAGTCAGAGCAGTACAAAATCTGCAGTTATAACCAATTATTTTTTTAATTGGTCACGTTGTTTCCTTGATTCGGGGTTATCATAATTTAAGAAATAAAGCCAACCCTCCCTCCCCCCACATGGCCCATCATCTCTTATCTTCCTTTAAGTCTAGATAATGGGTAGAACTGTTATGACACCAGTAATGTGATTTTGTGTTGCCTGTATGGGGTAGTGTGTGTGTGTGTGTGTGTGTGTGTGTGTTTGTGGAGAGGGGGGGGGGTGGTATTGAAAGAGAGAATGTGTTCGGGTGTACATATAATCCCCCTGCCTACCCCCCCCCATCCCTTTGAGACCAAACAATGGGACGCTGAAAGAAACAACGGCTCGAACGCCACCACAGCCGATGGCCATATGGTCTGGTGAGACTTGGCCGGCGGCCCATTCCGAGCTCTTTTTCCTCCAGCGTAATCGCGGGCAGCAAGCAGAGGGCCATTAAGTTAAACTCTTTATTAGCGGGCACAACAAACACCTTAATTTGAGCTTAGCGTTGTTTGCTGTCCTGGCAGAAGAGTTCAGAGGACAGGCTTGCCCCCAAGCTGGGTAGCATACTGTTATGCTAGTTACGTCAAGACGGTTGGGGGAATTCTACGGATAGATTCGTATTACACTGGTTTAATAGAAGAAAAAAAAAAAAGAAGATGCTGAGTTGGCTTGTGCACGCCACCAAATGCGTGTACACAGTTGATTAGCCTTTCTTAAAGATGTTTGTCCTCTTGTTTTCCATCGTCTCACATTCAGCCAGTCTTGATGATTATGAGACGGGCCATAAGAGAGTGGAAAAAAAAAAAGTGCTTTTGAGGTTGACCTAGAACCAACAGCACTATTTATAGGAAGTTATAATAAGAGCAGGTTCTGGATCTGGAGCTCTGAATCTCAAATAGGATCGGTGAAGGCCGAACATGAGGTGTTCTTTTATTTTTTTCATCATTATTATTGAAATGTGGTTAAGTGCCCTGTGTAAACGACAAGATTGATGATGCTCTCTTGTTTGTCTGGTTGACACGGAGCTATAGCCAGACGATGGCTGCGAGCGAGCACTGACTTTGTGGACTGACTTTGTCATCAATGTGACGTTGCCCAGCAACCACTGTAACTACAGAGGGAGTACAATAATAATAATTATCCTCTTACTGAACAAAAAGTGCCTGGACTGGTATCAGCTAAACACCTGCTCTCCAGCGCTGTCTGTCTGTCTGTCTTTTTTTTTTTTTTTTTTTCTCTCCTCCGCTTCAGCATCATATGGTTTGTGATTACCACCATGGTTTGCTTTCGCTCAATACACCCCTCGCAAATCTGTACATAGAGAAAAAAAAAAAAAAGCAAAAATATATAATCTTTGTCGCAATCTAAATCCATCCAGCCCAAGATAAGTCCCGTATTATCTGAAAAGATTAGCATATTTGTCATCCATGCAGGGTCAGTAGCCGATCCCGTCTTCAGAGGAAGCGGGAAAAAAAAATCTTCTCCTTTAAATAAATGATTTCATGCATGCATGGTTGAGCATGCGACCCTTTTGTCCATGAGGTGACAGCAACTGTGGATGCAATAAAAGAAAAAAGAAAAAAAAAAAAAGCCCCAAACTCGATTAAAGTAGTTTTACTGTTTCGTGTCTGAACCCAGAGATTTTATTTTAAGCCGCTGTGACGCCAGGCGCTCTTTCTTCACTACTTTATATGATATCTGCGCTTTCGTAACGCAGCGGGCTGCATGTCACCTGGCATTGTGTAGCTCGCGGAAAAAATGTTAGAAGATAGAAAGATGCAGATGCTGTCGACTCCTCTCCAACCTGCTCGGTCAAGTTGCATTATCTCTCCTGTCGGTGGGCGGATACTACCGAGGCAGTGACTAAACAGGAATCAGAAAGAGGTGGAGTCTGTTCGGATAAAATGATTTGCTCAATGATAAATGTTCAAAAACCAGGGGTCACATTTCTTCCTGTTCTGTAGGCCTTGCATGTAACTGAACAGTAAGTGAAATTGGCCACTTTATGTAATATAAAAGTAATATTTCAACCATTCTTCATACAGCGCCACGGATACTTGACATTCCTGGGTGTGTTGCGGAAGCCTATTAAATCCACCGTAGTTGTATTTACACGCTTGCTAAGCACCCACTTGTCAGCAGTCGGGAGCCGTGAATGTACGACATGGATTGGTTTTGCATGTGTGAAAAGATCGTTTCATTAGCCTCTTTGATTTTCACGTTTTTGAATCAGATTAGATTTTTGTTTTGGCTAAGACCTGTGTTTGTAATAAAAAAAAAAAAAAAAAAACTGAAGCTAAGATCACAGGATCGTTTAATTTAAGTTCTAATCATAATCCATTTGCTTCTATTTCGTTTAGTCAGATACGACGTGCTAATTCAAAACACGTCATCTTAAGGTACATTAAACGGCAGCCGGGACCAATGCACAAGCAAACTGTATTGAATCCAGGCCGGTCCAGTCGATCCAGAGTGCGACCCCAGTCTTGCAGCAACATTCAGAACCGTTTACATGGTGCCCAATTCAATCCCAATATGGTGCAACATAACGACGCAAATTCTCTAGAATCAAAATCTGTTCATCAGTTATTAAATTGCTGTTTGAAAAAAGGTCATGTCTACCTAAGGAAGCCCAGTGGATTGCGCTGAGTTTGCAGTCGGCCCTCATCCTGAATCAGAATGTGGCTACAGGGGAGAGGAAGCACTCCTTTTCGCTGGGAGGAGACCTCCAGGAGAACCGTTGTGCCCAGCATGGCCGAGAACTGGGCTTTGGGAGGAAAGGAAGGAGACGTGGTTAAACACAGAAGCCAGGACTGCTTTCACTGTAGATGCATAGCGAAGACCTCAAAACTATGAAGTACGTAGAGTTGTCCAGCAAACAAAAATTGAGAAAAACTAAAAAACATCTTTTCTACTTTTCAAAATAGCTCCCCTTTGTTCTGATTGCTGTGTTGTACACCGTTGGCTATTTCACAATGGGCTTTGGGGCGTATCCACCTGAAATGATCTTCCAGCTGTCTTGAAGGAGTTCCCAGAGGTAGGAATAGCAATAAAGAAAACCAAATAGTACTGTATATAAACCATTAAATGTGTGTAGGTATATGGTTTTTATGTTCGGAGCAGACCTTCACATCTCAGATGGTGTAGATAACCGCCCTGTCAGTTAAGGCTTCCCTTGGATCAACCCTCTTTTTTTTTTTTTTTACTGCTGGAACTCACTATGCTGGCACAAGCTTTTGCACTTTATCCCCTGGAGATTAACCTTGAATGCTTTGCAATGAAATGAAAAGAAGAACAAGAAGAACAAACCCTTAGCATAAAGTCTGAAGTTGGTTTTCACTGCATGTTATAGTTCATGAGCCGGGTAACTCGATTCAAAGCGCGGAAGGATTTATCTGGGTTACAATCGGTGGTTTTTGTGCGGTACAGTCTTTAATCTTTACTCTGCTCAAGCCATGTGTGGACAAACAGTCCACACATTGCTGCGTCCCAGTAACAGACTCCAGGGATTAGCAGCCTGCGCTAGACAGAGCAGGAATGCTGGCGTGTTTGACTGGATTTTGCTCATTGTTAACATTCAAATTTATGGCCTTAACCGGAAAACCAATCCTCTTTTTTTTTTTTTTTTTTTTTTTTATATCGCTTTGCAGCGTTTTACAACAAGGCTTAATTTTTTTTTACTCATTATGTTTGACTGGATATACATTGAAATGTAATGCTCTGCTCAGATTACAGCGCAGTAAAGCACGCACGGTGGCTGTCACTTGATTTGGTCACTTGACAGGCGACGTCGTTCGTGTTTCCTAACAATGTGCTTGATTGGACTGCTTTATGTCTACCCAGTTCAGCCTGTTTCTGCGTTTCCTTGTTTTTTTTTTTTTTTTCTTTTCTGCTACGTTCCTTGCTGACGTCAAGATGAATGTCTGCCTTTCTGTCATTCCACCCTAAATATACTTTGACCCAACCGGTTTTGCAGCAATGACGTTTCAACAGAAAGGTGCAAAAAAAATTTGTTTTGGCTTTTTTAAACTTTAAACGTTTTTTTAAATACATAGCCAATAAATTTTGTAAGGAGTTTGTTTTGTTGTTATTTTTTTGTGTGTGTGCAACAATAAAAGCAATAAAGTCTTGGATGTGGGTCAGTAGAGTGCACAAGCAGCGCCTGCTGTGAATTGGAGGTTTAGAGCTCCCTCTTGTGGCGTCACATGGAAAGTAACCAACATGTCATGCAATTTAAAAAAATAAATAAATAAATAAAAAAATAAAAAAATACTGAATGGCCTTGAGTAAAACGACCTGCAGGTTAAAAACCTCATAGTTTTATGTCTGGACATATTAACAAGCTTATTAAAGAAATATGCTCACATTTCAGTTTCAAGATGTTATTTTCTATTGTCTTGTAGTTTTCAGTCTGTGAAAAAAAACAACAACATTTCTGGGGGGTTTAAAAGAGGGTTAAACACTGCCTGATTAGTGAGTCTTTATTTTTAATTCTTTGTCACAAGGAGGGGTACGTGGCAGCGAGATACGGCGGTGGAAGTAGTTTCGCAAACTCTATTAATAGCCTCTCTGTATTTCAGCAGCTGTCCCTCTTCCATCCCCCGGCCTGGCTCTTCTTACACCCCCCCCACCCCCCCACCCCGCCTCACTGTGCAGCCGTGACTATGTCCCCACCCTCGACATAACCCTCCCTCTCGTGAGGCTTGGAGTGTGCGGTCTCCTGGCAGACTCGGGTCTTAACCTACCTTTTAGGTGTGACTGGACCGCTCCAGCGTCTGAGGGAAGATCAGGAGGTTAACCGGGCCCAGAGAAGGAGGTAATGGGTTTGAACCTCTGGCAGACTCGGTGTGCTGTAGTGGGGGCGATCTCTCAGGGCTGAGCTCTAGCACTTCCATTAGGGCTCTGATAGGGTCTCAGAACGGCCTCCATTGCTGCTTCAACCTACTATTTATAGGAGTGGACGCTGATGAAAGCAGGGCCTGAGACGGTGAAGTATTTGCTGTGTGGCTTATTCTTTCTATGGAATCATCATATTTTCGAGTAGCTCTTGAGAAACGGTGATAAAAGTTCAGAAAAGTTTTCGAGAGGTTAGGTGTATCTATTACTATTATATTGCACATGTACTGTGCTGTTTTACTGCTGGAAACATCTTTGGTGGTTTTTCCTTCGTCATGCGTTACGCAGTTTTTTTTCCGTCTTTGTTAATAGAGCAAATCTTGTAAATAATACTTTAACACTGTGGACATCATTTCATAATTTTATTCCTGTTTTCTGTCCCCAGTGCTTCAAAATCTCTCTGATCTGTTGGCGAATAACCCATTGTGTGCAGAAGTACAGTCCACAGTATTGCTTCGCTTATCCCTGAGCTCTCGCTCTCCATCATTTCGGTGCCAACCTCCATCCCTGATTTTTCCCGCCTGCCTCTCATTTTCCGTCCCATTCCATAATTTTTTATTCTCCATCTTCCAGTGTAAATCCATGACCTCTGGCCTGTCACCATGGCGTACAGATCACGCTTTTCCTTCTGGGAGCAAAAGGTGTTTCTCATCTGCCTCACGTTGTTTTGTTAGCTTTATAAAAAAATGGGAATTCTGGCGTGTAGAGTTTTGGTTTGCATAGTTTGATCATTTTGTTATGTTTTGGCTGTTTTTTTTTTTTTTTTTCTTATCTAGGCTAAAGTTGAGAACAAACCAGAAGTAAGTTCTCTCTCAGCTGCATGTGGTGTGGACAGTTATTCACATTATGCACAGTTTTGTTGTGTGTTTGATGTAAATTTGGTGTACACTTGGAGAGATTTTGAGAATTTTAGTTTTCAATATTGATTTTGAACGCAGCTTTTAAAAAAATAACACGTTTGTTAACCAAACTGATAATAGCATGGTTTTAACGTTTGGACTTTTAAAGTAGTAATTTAAATGAGCTAACAGGAAAAGGGGGGGGATTTAAAACCTAATGGCTAATGGCACGTGTTTGAGTAAAGACTTACTTTAGTCAAACTGGTCCACTAAAGGATTTTATAATTAGTAGAGATGAACTGATCAAATATTTTTTTGTCATATTTTTACTCTTATTTTGTAAAGTCCTTACTGTCTTGTACTGCATTTTAACCAATTTGGATTTCTCAGCTCAAACCTTTATAGAGCAGTCTCTTCTCAGCATCAATAAATATAGGCAAATTAAGTAAATCCCTCCAGGTTATGGGACATGAGTAACAGAGACATCCCAAACAAAACAGTCCTAGCATACATTCTCAACTTCTTTACAAGAGAGACTGTAGCCCATCCTTTGTTTCTTTTCATATTTTGTATTTAATATTTAAAAAAGGGGGAAAACTGCTTTACTGTTATATATGGTAAATAATTAATTCATTTATTATATTTAAGTATTATATTGAAGCAGACTTTGTTATATCTGATCACTAGGGAAGAGCAGTCCATGATACACAGCTCTGCAGCTGAATTGGGTTTTAATATGTCTAACTAAATCCAAAACGATTAGAGATAACAATTTGAATTCTTTATCATTTTATATCAGTGAGTAGGATGACATTACCAACCATTCCCTGTGTGAACTTCTTTTAGACAGACATTTCCAGCAGCCTGCCAACTCTTCTTATCCAGCGCGTCCCGTGGAAGGCAGAACTTGACTTCTCTTGTGATAAAACTGAACAACTGTTGCAATTTGCTCAGCTTCCTGTTACCCGCTGACGTATTACTCCACGCTGTAGCCGCTTGAACGAACAGCCGACAAGCCTCCACAAAAACAGTTTCGCATTTCGTAGCTTTGTACTCTTTTTTTTTTTTTTTTGCGCTTCTTCTGATTTGATTTTCACCGATACTGAAGCCGGTCGAGTCTTCTTCACTCTGCAAGAACCTCCGCACCGGAGCACGTTGTCAGCGTGGCCTAGCGCTGTTCAAATATCTGTTCGCTAGTCAGAAAAAGATTTAATCTTTAGTTTCTGACCAGCCGCTCACCGTGTAGGGTCAGTCAAGTGCAAAATCTCCCAACAAACCAATTTATTAATGCATCTATTGCATACTAAGCTCGGAATCATTAACTTTCCACACTAATATCTAACACTTTTCTTTAATGTCTGTTATGCAGAAGAATTACAGCTCCATATGCATGTGCATACAATTTAAACTTTCCCATTAAGTTTCAGATTTGAAATGGTCGGGCTGTGCTGCGTTACAAACATGATTACTTAACTGCAGGTTCAAGATATCAACATGAAATTTCAGTTTAGAAAAAAAATCCTTAACACTTTGTCAACCCAGAACCCACAGTCAAAGGGAACTTTTTCCCCCCCTGTGTGTGCCAGAGATATAATAATCTAAACCACCTTGCTTTGTTTGTGTCCAGCCTGATAGTAGTCAGCCACAGGCAGTCGCTAATTCTGGCCCAGACACAACCAGTGGCCCACAACCGACCGCGTCGTCAGCTGAGGGGTCCAAAAGTAACGCTGCCATGGGGCCGGACACTCCTGAGCAGGAGGAGAGCACTGGCGGCAAAAAGGTGGTGCGAGTGGTGAGGAGGGTTGTCCGGCGGGTGGTTCCTGCCGGTACAGAGGAGCAGAGCCAGCCCGCGTCTTCTACGTCCGCCCCGGACGCAGGTCCGGCAAAACCCAAAGCCGCCGGGGAGGACAAGGATGACATATCTGTGGGACTGACCAGTTTGATGGGCAGAGTCCGAACCAAGGAGCACCGACTCCGCGGCCGCACTCAAGATCGCATGGGAGGACACAACGGAGGAAGCGAAGCAGCAAGAGGAGGAGGCCAAAGGAAAGGCGGAGAAAGAAGAGAGAAAATCAGCTGTGGAGCAACAAGAGGAGGTCTCATCTGTTGAGGCGACTGCCGCTGTAAACCCCGTGCCACCAAAGGGACTCCCCCTCAGCCCTCCGCCGGGTTTTATACCCCCTCCCAAACCAAATCCTTTGGCACCACCTGCTGGTTTCATCCCTGCACCCAAACAGAACCCGTTAAGTCCCCCACTCGGTTTTCTCCCGGCCAAAATGACCAGCCCAGCGCCTACCAAACAAAATCTGCTGGCCAGACCGCCGGGATTCATTCCTGTCCCAAAGACGGATCCACTGGCTCCACCTGCAGGCTTCATCCCAAAGCCTCGCCTGTTTGCTGTGAAGAAACCAGAGGTACTGAGTTTTCCTCTTCCCCTCTGTGTGGAGCATGCCTTATAATAATGACAACACTGAAGGAAATCCTCACACACATGCGGCGTCCTCTAACTTCAACTTGAAATTTAAATTAGATGTGTAGTTTTTTTTTTTTTTTTTGTGCCTGCATAATCTGTGTTGGTAACAGAATGACTTGATAGATTTCCTCTAAAGGACAAGTTCGTCTTTACTTTAGACTAAAACGTGATGTAACAAAGCCACCCTGAAGTAATGTCACCAGAGGGCATGCATGAGCTCATGATCGGGCTTCATCAGTGTGTTCTCATCGCCTGCACTCTGGCTGTCTGGCCAGTTCAAACTGTCTGTGAGCACTGAGCTGTGACTCATTATCATCACTTTCTGCCAGAGCAGACGGAAGGCTTTCCTCTGTCTGCCATAGACGGGTAAGTAAAGCCTTTAGAGGTCTTTTGAGGCACATTTTTAAAGAATCAAGATATTCTCCAAAAACTTAAATGATGTCCTTGTAGAATAACAAGTTGCCCTCGGCACTTTAATGCTTATGGTGACTTTAGAGAACCAATGGCATCCATTGTTTTAGTTAATGATCACAACAGCATCTTGTAGGGCTGAACGATTTTGAAAAATATTTGTGATTTTTTTTGTTTTTAATCTTAATATTGCGATTTAATGCAATTTTTCCCCCCCAGTTTAATTTATCATGTCTTTTTAAACGTATACAAACAACAAATCAATTTGTTTCCTCGCCTTGCGGATTAGTTGCTAAAAGACCCACAGCGTCTAAATGATTGTATTCTGCCTACAATATATTTCAACCAAAATTGCAATTTTGACTTTTCTCTGCATTAACCACATGCAACAAAAATGGCCTCTAAGTAAAGATGTTTGTAAACAAGGACTATTTAAAACAAGAACTTTTAATGTTTCAATTATTCAGAATATTATTCAAGAGAACAGCTTTTAATTGATTTGGACATCAATCCTTGTTGAACATAAAGTGCAACCAACAAGCAAGTCTATGTATTAAACTGATTGACCAGTGCTTAATGCTATGTATGATTATATAAACTCTAAAACAAGTAATAAAGTTAGATTATCTCACTGCTGCAACTGTCTTCCCATCCATTTGGAGGCAAACCCTAGACATTAAACATTTTAATGACACCTAAAGTACGTGTCTAATTCCCTAATTGTTACATAGCCAAAAATTGCAGACCTCTGCGATTTGGAAATTGCGTTTTTTTAATTATATTATATATAATTAAAAAAACGCAATATTATATTGAAAATGTGATTAATTGTGCAGCCCTAGCATCTTGTCAGATTTTCTAATAAATGGGAGGGAGGGGGAGGGGGGGTACAATGGGACTACAGGTCACAGAGGTAGGGCTTAGAGTTTAGATATTCATGTTTTTTTTTTCTTTTTGTTAAGACACTACAGTAACTCTAGGGAGAGATATGCAGCTTTTTCATATTTAACAATCATCTAGAGCAGAGATAGTCCCTGAAGTGCATCATTTATTTACTATAGATATGTAGGGTTATCTTTAGAGTGCAGTAGGCTCTTCATTAGGTGTGACACCTTGTTAGAGTTCTCTGATTGCTTGGAGCTGACTTTTAACTGGACAGACTGAATAATGGCAGTGTAGAAGGTGACCAGCAGCACCTGTGAGAAGGTTTTGCTTCTTGACTTGCCACAGGAAGACCTGTCTCTGCTGGCCGCCTTCTGACCTTTGTCTGTCTGTGAGGACCATCTCGGGTCCAGAGGACGGGCGGTTCCTAGGAACCAGACGTGATGCACTGTAGACAGTGTTGCTGAGGATGGCTAGGGGAGACGGTGTTCTCCTGAGGTCCACCGTTATTTCTACTCTCTTGAGCGGGTTAAACTCCAGGCGGTTCTGACCGCAACCAGTGGACCAGCCCAAACTGGGTGGCAGCACTCTAAGAAACTTATTGTGACTCTTGGAGGTGATACTGCTCTCCACACTGCATCTAGCTGCTGATTTGGCCTAAACGAAAAGGACCTCACCAAGCAACAGAAACAAATAATCTATACCCTTTACAACTATAAACATTGTGCCATATACAGGCTCTTGGACATAGAAATTAGAAGGAGAGCAGGGCTCCATGCTGATGGAGTTGAGTTCCCTGCTGGGCAGGAATGCGCAGACCTCCAAATTGTGCCTGAGCTTGACTGTACTGTTTTCTGAGAGACTTAAAGTATCTTTTGGTTTTCCAGGTGGCAAGGTAAATGGAATATATACACCATAATGACAAAACTCTGTTCTGGTAACTTTCATGTCAGCTTAGAATCCAACACTTAGGCAATGCAGACCGCTTCTACAAACATTTGCGAAATAGTGAGTCACTCTCAGAAGCTCAGTGAATTCCTGCATGATACTGTAACAGGATGCCAACTGTTCAAGTCCAGTCATGAAATTTCCTTCGTATAAAATATTCCACTGCCCATTGGTAGTAGTGTTTTAACAAAGTGGAAGCAATTGAGATCAACAGCATCTCAGCCATGCATCGGTAGACTCCGTGAGATCAAAGAGCGGATGCTGAGGTGCGTGGTGCGAAGTCACTAGACAGAGTCAGCGTTTGGCGGTTGCCAGGGGAACAGCCGAGCGTAAAGTTTGGTGCAGAGAGGATCATGGTGTGGTTTAGTAAGTCGGTTCCAGTGAAAGGAACTGATTTTGGACAATTTTATGCTGCCAACTTTGTGGGAACAGTTTGGGGATAGCCCCTTCCTGTTTCAACATGACCATTGGCACAAAGCAGGGCCTGTAAAGACAGGGACGAGCCAGTGCAAAATGGAAAAATCTAACTATTCTGCACAGAATCTTGACCCAATGATGATCTTGCTAATGTCCTTCTCGAAGAACGCCCACGATTTCCGTAAACTGACAAGTTTTGTATGTAGGCAGAAACGCGGGAAAAAAAGCAAATATGTTTGCCGATGTAGTGCAGTACAGCGTGCAAGATGAAAGCCCAACATCGTTATTGGTGCTGAAGGGGAGGAAAAAGCATGAGTAATAGCTCAGAAGATGTATGATATCATTTTTCATAGTCACTGCTTGACTCATACAAAACAACTTCAGGCTTCGCATTTAAGCGAGGCTTTCCAAATCTTCTGATCCAGTAAGTATGTACACTTTATTTATTTCAGCCCAGTTAAAAATATCAGAAAGTGCTTCAAAGTAGAGTATAATATACATAAAGCAGAGATGTCACTTTTAGTGTGAGGGAGGCCTTAGAATCAGGGATGTTGTGTAAAATGTACATTTATACTTTAGGTTTATATTAAATTATGTTGTTTCGCTGCTTAATCTCCATAAAACTCAATAATACAGTTGTGTGCTACACCTGAATACAGGCCTGGTGCGAATTAGTACTGTCATTGGTAGGCCTGTATCAAATAATGTAATATTATATCATATTAAGAGAAATGGTGATTTTTGTGCATAATCCTCTCCTTTCAGCTACATCAAAACCTCTTTGAACCGAGAAATTCCTTATTTCCTACAAAGAGTAGACTAAGTGCATAGCCTAGTTTACATTTTTTAATGGGTTCCTATCGCTGAATCCTGTGTGACCTGAAACACTTGCGTACGAGGTTGACTCAGATTTGAAGGCTCTGCTTACAGTAGACATTTTTTATTTGACTTACTGCATTTTTTTTTAATTATAACTTATTACTTTTATCCTCCATAAAAGTTTGGTAAATTCTTAAACCAGAAGCGGGCTCATTACAGGCGCATAAACGGGGAAAAACACAAATGCTTTAATTATCGCAGCCCTCGTTCCCCTTTGAGACTCCTTAATTCCAATAGACTCTGCTCGCATTCCTCGGGAAGGACAACCTGCTCGTTCAGCTAAGGCTTGCTTTAAATTTTTTTTTTTATATCACCCTCAAGAAATTAGCAGCAAATTGTTGTTGATACAAAACAGATAAAAGCTGTGAACCGTTTTATTCGTTAACTGCGCCGCCTAATGAACCAATTTTCTTTAAGAGCCGTTTTCCCCGTTTTCATTTCCTGATTGAATCAACTGGAACACCAAATTACGCGGGAGCAGTAGTTGCTGGCAGCTGATTGAGACTAAAGGTTAAAACAGAACGCTCCACCCTAAAACAGCATTGTCATCCACACTGCCATCTCCTCATCTTAGTACCGTTTCTCTTTGTTCCCATGTTTTTTTTTTGTTTGTTTGTGAATATTGGCATGAATAATATTAGGTAAAGGAGACGACTTGCTCCCCCGCGGTGCCCAATGGTAAACCGTCCCCTGCTGCACAGGAGAACTCTTCTGCAAAGGTACACATAACAGTGTGTGCTTTTAACATTTAGAAGTACAGCAAATGTTTTACTTCATGAAATTCTTCCCGCCGCCTTTGGTTATCAGTTTCTTTTGGTCCATTAACCTTGTCTTCCGGCTGTGGTTTTGCAACTGTTGCTCTTGCTTGTAGGCTCCTGAGCTGAGTCCGTCTGAGGAGGACTACAAGCGCGTCAGGAAGATCTTCACGCTAGATGGCAATAGTGTAACTTACATTTGCCTTGTGCCGTGTGCCGTTTTTTTTCTTCGGCATGCTCAACCAGGCCTTTTGCGGCTGCTAGCTTTTGTCTCAGCTGCTTGCTTATCCAGACTGAAGGAAATGTTCCTGCAAACTTTCAGGTTCTGTAGTGGCCTGCTCAAAGCAGTTACCCTGCCAAAGTAGATTCCTGCATTGCCTGGCCTTTTAGCGACAAACCTGAGATCCTGACACCAAAAATCTGATTCTAGAATCGTTACCAAGTTTGGAACCACACATTTACGGTTAGATGTTTGCATACACACATCACAAGCAGGGATATCTGATACATTTTGGTCTTTTTAACTATTTATTTGAGCTATACTGTTTCCATGGTCCGTCAATAATTCAGTGAATATAAATATAATTTTTGTCGCTCTTTTCCTAAGTGTCAAAATTATAAGTACGGGGTCATGTATACACAAAAATCAATAATAATATTTAATTAGACTTTCCTTTGCAAGTTGCATAGAAACACACACACAGTGTCTTTGACAAAACAGTTTTAAACCCATAAACTGATTTCTTAATTTTGTTTAGACTTTGAAGTCCTGCTGCTTGCTGCTCGCACAAACCATACACCATGCCTGCGTCACTCAGCCGAACCTGCAGCGCCGGCCTTATACAAGTCAGCTGATGCCTCTGTTATGCCATAGGCCTGACAGAGGAAGGCTGACTTCTACCTTTTTTGGTATTCATCAATACGTTTTTGGCATAGTTTTAGTTGGGAATTGAACCACCTTTCTCATCAGAGATGTTATGCGAGTCATTTATTTTGGTTTATTTCCTGAAGCCGCAGCGACTGTCAGACGTGGTGCTGAAGGCTGGGTATGGTACCTGCCTGCCCGAATTCCGATGCTTTCAAAGGACGAGTCTGTGGCACAGAACCGAGGAATTTAAATGAACATTACCAGGTCTAATTAGAGGATTGCTCAAATATCGAGCTGGAATTGAAGCAAAATTCCAAAGGATTGCAGAAAATAGTTTTATTTTTTTCATTTTCTTTTTGATCCACTGTATATAGGAAGGTACACTGTATATAACTGATGTACCTTTTCCTACTTTTGGCACCTTCTCATGACTATTGACTGACTATTGAGCTAATGTGACAAGTGAATTTCTCCAATGTGAGATCAATAAAGACTATCTTATCTTAAGTAGATTAAAGTCTGTGCACACAATGCGTTTTAAAAATGATAGATGTGTCATCAACCAACTATAGAAAATAAACTGCACAAATGCATCATTAAATTTATATCATTTATGCCCATGATGAGTGTGTCAAACGTCTGACTAGAACTATGAATGCTGTCCAGATTCTACACAATGACACCACATGTTCGTTTTTAGAAAAAAGACCAACTCAGATCTTGTTATAATAACCTTTGGATCACTATTTGTAGTTCATTTTTTTGCTCTATCCATTTTTGCCAGAGGTATTTTGCTATGCATTGCAGTGAAGTAACTAGACTATGGTAATTTAACATTTTGGGCTCCGCTAGATGTCTAAAGTGCAAAGAGACTTTTCTGCTCATCTCTTCAACTTGCTCCGATGTCCTGCTGTCTAATCTGTCTTTTGCTTTTTGTTGTGGGCCGCTGGATCCTGCCCTGCTCCTGTGTTGTCTGCCGTCTGCATGGCTAGAGGCCCAGAGGCCACAGAGTTTCTCAGGTACAGCTGCTTTAACCGTGTTCTCAGTGCACTCCTTTGGCCGTTTGAGTGCTGGAGTTCAAGCATGTTGTCCTCAGCTGACCTCTGTGTGGCCTTCCTTGCCTGCCTGCTCTTCTTTGACCTGTCGCTGTTTACTGGGTTCATGCTGAGGCCTGAAATGTAGCATAAACCGATGGGGTGGGGGGTGGGGGGTGTTAATATTCTTGACCAGGCTTAAGACCGAGTCAAGAAGGTAACATTTAACCATGCCGCACTGGGGTTACTAATTCAGGACTAAGTTTATACTGTACTCGTGTGTAAATGGTAAAGCCTTAATTAATCAGACCGGTGGCGGAGATAAGGGTTATTTCCATAATTTATCTAGTAATTTTTAAAATGGATGAAGTTGGGACTGTCAGGATTTGTTCACTAATTATAAGTTTTATGTTTACATCGTAGCAAATAAAATCACCGATTTAGTTTCAATTAAAAGCTAAGCTTTCCATAACATACCGACATAGTTTTTAAAGTGATTTTAATTTAGATTTATTTTTTTTTTTTTAAAGCTAAGCAAAGAATGTAACATTGATTCACCTTCAAATTTGCATTTTTAAGGCAAATACCTGCAAAACTCAAGTTATGCAAACATGCAAATAAGTGAGCGCCCGCAGACCTCAATGAGCAGCTGCACCTGGCTGATTTATAGAAGGTATGGCGTCGAGAGCTGTCAGTTAAAGCAACAGACGAGGTTACAGGAGTCCTACAACACATGAATTATACATGGTGTGTGGCAAAAGATGTTTGCTGTTGCGAGGAAACCCTCCTCTCCAGTTGGACGCAGTGGCAAACAACGTCAGAATGTTTCAGATGGAAGTCACACTAGTAGATGTTACATTTTCAGTAAACTAAACTAAAAGTTTAGAAAAAATCTAATATAGAAAAATAAAACATCAAACAATGTTGGTAGGAGAAGGAAGTGCAAGGAACCGGTTAAAGGAAATATAATTTATAAATAAGAAAAGAGACTGTAAATCAACATTCACTTTTATTACTGTAATGTTTTTTTACGATAACACACTTTGGTATTGAACATACTGCCATAAATCTTCTGGAAACACAACTTTAAACTCCAATTAATGCTCAGTAAATCGTCCGGACTGCAAAAGAAAAAATATTCTGGTGGAGTATATTCAGAATACTGTTTCCTATCTGTAGCCGTGACCGCTAAGGTGGTACACCAAACTGTTTTAAATCAGACGTGTTGTTGATCTCTAATGTCGACAAAATAAAACAGTTTGTTTTGCCAGGCTTTTCTATATGTCTGTTTTGTCTTTGTGCATGACTGGGCTTGTGCAGAAATCGCAATAATAGAACAGGTTTATTAGCAGGGATAGATGAGCGAGTTGTGACTGACTTTTTTTTTTTATGTTCTTCAGTTTTTGTAAAGATTTCCCTGATTGCACCTGTTTCATATTTTTTTTTCTTTAAGAACTATAATTACCTGTGTTCCAAATATTTTGTTCTACCCCCTCCAGCTGTGAGTTATGAATTATGTATTTCAGAAGCACAAGCCAGGTCCCACCGTGTGCAGGAGAGCAGTTCCTCTAAAACAGGCTTTTACTTATTAAAAGCCAAGACAAAATCATTTAGAGCAGACATTGCAGCATCTTACATTAGCTGCTTGCAGTTACGTCCGAGTTTTCCCAAAGGTTTTCATCATCTGCAGGTCTAGAATATCCCATAACCAACAGTGGTTGAAAGGTAAAAAGAACAAAACAGCAACCCAGGAGCCTTCCTGATGTCTATCAAACTCGTCTCTTGATCCATTTGAAGTCTGGCCGCTTCTGTAGAACCTTGACAAAGCAAGTACAAACTGACGTGTCGTTTAAGGTTCCTTCTCGTGCCTCATTTGTGTGTGTGTGTGTGTGTGTGTGTGTGTCACCAGCCGATAATAACATCAAGGGCTCTGTATTACACCCGGAGTGGCATCTAAAACTCATCCCTCTGTTGCAGACACATTTGCTTGATGGCGTAAAGCACGACTTTGTACTTGAACACCATTCACAGGAATTGCCTGATTGCCACTAATCCTAGAAGAATTTCCCCCCCCCCTTCTCTGTTGCATTTTCCTGCTATTTTTGGTCTTAAAGGTGTTTTTTTGTGTCTATTTTTATTAATTACAATAATCCACTATTACGTTTTTTTCCACAGTTGTGCACTTGGCTTCATTTTTTTCCATTTATTTCACAATTCCAATTAAATGTGACATTTTACCTGCCGCTTATGATCCTTCCCTTCTCCAGTCCAAGCTTGTCGAGGACCCGGTGGCCATCCTTCAGGCAGCACACTTGGCTGCAACCCAGGTCTGACTGTAGCTAAAGCTGGTTGCAGTGCTGATTGCATGCCCTTTTCACAGTGGTTTCTCACATACGGTTTTAGTTTGTGGCAAACTAGACAAACTGTTTGCAGTAGGTTGTAAAAGCAGTCTCACCACCTAGAAACACGGGAGTTTTCCTAAAGCGCTCACTGGCCTGGTTCCTCTTTTCCCGGACATAGAACTCATTAGTTGATATTCCCATGAAATGTATGGCTGGCTGCTTTTTGGGTCTACGGTTCACACGAGTTTGCAGTAAAAACACAAACAGCTGGAACTTCCTTGTTCAGCATCCTGAATAGTGTAAATAAATCTGATTGGCCAGCTTCATTCTCCTGAGCAGGCACTCCGCACTTCACAGCGTGAGCACTATTCAAATGTAAGAAGATATTTTTGAAGGCCCAAAAAACAGGACAGCTTTGACAGCAGGATGAGGCAATACTGCCTTTCGTTGCAAGACAACTATGGTCAAAAACATGTTTTTTGTGTCCTAATTTGACCAGATTCTTGCAAACATAGTCAATATATCTGAAGAAAAATGCAATAAAAAGACTTAAAGTATTTATTTTTTCATGGGGATTTCAACTATGTGCCATACCAACCTCTAGGTGGTAGAAAAGCCAAAATATTTTGTCTTCACCATGTTTATTTCACTAAATCCCCCGTCTGTGCTGTAGTTTTCTGTGCCTTTTTCCCCCCGGACACCTGACCTGCTTTAGGTTCAGTAGTTCACTGGGGTCTGTTCCTTTTAGTCCGTCAAACGGATTTTGTTTCTGTGTGTGATGTGAAGGAGAAAAAAACAAAAAAAAAAACAAACGTGGCTTGCATTTTGCCTGCGACGTCCTCAGAGTTAAGATGTAAAATTTATCCTGACTGGGTTGAGTGAACACATAGTAAAACCTTGAAAGCTTTAAAGTTGTATTAAAAGGTAAGTCATGAAAACAGAAGTAATTTTGTAGAAAGGCTACTGGGTAATGGATGTCGATTCAACTTGTGAAACATTAACACAGACCATTGCACTCTAAATCACACATTTGATGTAACTAGAAGAAGCCGCCTACCCCACAAAATATATTAATTAGAGATGGCCCAGTTGGAAATCTGTGGCCAATTTCCTGTTTCTGAGGTATAAAAATAAGAATATAGACAATAAACGTTCCAAATTTTTATCTAGCCTTCCTGCCTTGGCCAGTGATGAAATATTTATATTAGGGGAAGAGATGACATCACTCTGTGTGAGGTTGCAGGAGCTGAAAGCATTATTATATTTATTTATATTTAATTATTATTTTACCATCATTTTAAAAAAAAAAAGGGGAAAAAAATCCCAGAGTTGACATTTCATGCTCTCTTGAGTAATTTCTAATTACAATTAGCACACTAAGCGCAGCTAGTGTTATTAAAACAACCTTTCTGTGTTTTCACCAGTGAATCTTGACCTTTTACCTTAACTGAGATTTCCAAAAGGCCGCCAGCACTTCATATTACACGCACATTACTGGTAAAGTGAGGACTTTGATATAAAGTGGGGACCTTTTCTTGGTCCTCACTTTTTTTCTGGGCTGGGGGTTAGGGTTAGGACTAAGGTGTTAGTTTAGGTATATACTTGTAAAGGTTAGGGTGGGGGCTAGGGGTTAGGCTTTAGAAAGAGTTGAAAATAAATGGAAGTCAAGGCAAGGTCCTTACTTTGTATTTAAAACACAGACATGTGTGTGTGTGTTTAACTACCTGTACTTGGAAGCTGAGTGAGAATTTTTGTGTGTGCTAATGTTACTAGTAAACTGAGGACCTTTGTTTACTGGGGGTGGGGGGTGGGGGGTGGGGGTGGTTGTAGGGGTGGGTTTTAGGGCTAAGGTGTCAATTAGGTTTAAGTTTGGGTTAGATGTATACTGGTAAGGGTGAGGTTAGGGTAAGGCCATAGAAAGTGTTGAAAATCAATGGAAGTCAAGGAGCGGCCCTCACTTTGTAAGGGGTTAGGGTAATCTGGAAACATTTTATTTATTCATAAGTATTTATTATGCAGTAATTAGTGGTGAGTAAGAGACTAAACCGACCGGTTTCTTGCCAAAGAGTGAGCCTGATCTGTTCAGCTATATAGAGTTGCTTGTATTAAACATTCCAGACTGAGTTACTACCTTGTAAAAAACAACCCAGTCAGTTTTGTCTCTAACTCGCCCTTAATTAATGCTGATTAACCACTAATGAAAGTGTTTACAGTGTAATTAATAACATATCTATAAACTATTAGCCATGTAGCCTTATTGTAAAGGGGAACCAGTCATTTGGTTGATGGTTGAACCAGGGCACCGTCTAAAACGTACAAACGTTGGATCTTGAGGAGTGGAGTCGGTCCGCCCAGGGTTATAGTTTTGCTGCTGAAAATCCCAGCTTTTGATGTTTGCAGTGGAAGCCCCTCTAAAACACTTAGCTGCTGAACGAGACCTCGGCTGACACGGCTGGGATGAGTTGCCACTCGGCGTCAGCGGGGCCCGCTTTTGATGCAGCCCTCACAGAAAATGGCCAGACAAGCTGAAAGTTTCATACACAAAAAAAAAAAAAAAAAAAAAGCCTTTTTGTATTTTATAGTCGAAATGCACCTTTTGCTGTAATACCTTCAGCCTTTCTGTTTCTGCCTCCAGCAGCCTAAATGAACAACGGACATGCTCTTACATCTCAAAGAATCTAGTAACCTTTTAAATAGCTTCTGAAATTTCCTCCCTTACCATGATTCTGTTTAAAAAAAAAAAATCCTTTACTGGCAATGAAAATGGCTAACTGTGACCTGCTAACTTCCTGGTGATGCGTTCACTGGTTGGATCAGAACCCTTTTTTCAGACTCCGACCTGTCAGCTACCAGTCAGCACCAAATAAAGAAGAAAACTGGCCGATTCTAGTCACCAGCAGCTACTGTATCTTGGTGCATCTCTATTAATCTGTTCTTGTTGTAAAGATCTGCCGTTCTGGATCTTATTGGTATTAGAAAGCAGGCAGTTCTATTTGAAATGGCTTCTTCACACAGTTAACAACATCCCACACACAAGAGGTTTTCTTGTAACTTAGAAAATATAAAAACATGTAATTACATTTTAAAAAAAATATATATTTAGACATTTCTAATGCTTCGATATCCTTTTTTAAAGACGCGTCTCCTTCTGGTTGTTGTTCTGCTTTTACAGGTGAAGACAGAGGAGCAGATAAAAGCAGAAAAGGCCTGGTACGAAACAGACAAAGTATGGCTCGTCCACAAAGACGGATTTTCCCTGGGTGCGTATGACTTTTTTTTTTTTTCAATCTGCGTTTGTTGTGACGGATAGGCATGTTAAACTCCCTCGCCTGCCAGTGCCGGGCGTGTGGTGACATTTGATTGCAAAAAGTACAGATGTGGGTGTTTTTTTTGAAGCACATAAAATGCTTTTAGAAGCATTGCTGTTAATTAGACCGCTCTTGTTTACCCTCCGACTAAATGCATTTGGACGCGGAGTTTTCAAAATGACGCGCTTGTTATTCCGCACCGAGCCTCATGCATTATTAAAATGTACACGACTTCCTTAAGTTGTCTGGCATGTGAGAGAAGGTCCGGATCAGATGTCACAATGAATTTCACACTTTTGCGGCGATGCAGCCACTCTCCTGAAGACGGAGGCAGGCAGCCTGCCGGAGGGGAAGGTGAAAATCCGCCTGGAGAGTGACGGATCTTTATTGGACGTGGATGAAGATGATGTAGAGAAGGTACTTAATCATCGCGTCGACTCTGAACCTCATCCGTAATCGAAAGGGGGGAATGTGTGTGTGTGACCGCCTCTGGCTTTGAACTCCAGGCAAACCCGCCGTTGTTCGACAGAGTGGAGGACTTGGCCTCGCTGCAGTATCTGAACGAGTCAAGCGTGATGCACTCGCTGCGGCAGCGCTACGGCAGCAACCTCGTGCACGCCCACGCCGGGCCAAACATGGTGGTCATCAACCCAATCAGCGCCCCCTCTATGTATTCTGAGAAGGTAGGCAGCGGCGTGTAAGGATGCGTGTGCTCTGAATCAGCTTGAACCGGGCGCACCGAGAGTTAAATGTATTCTAGGATGTCGGCTAATGTGGAAATCATTCCTGACCTGTTTCGGGTTCTGGTCTCCAATGCTGTCCAGGTCATGCAGATGTTTAAGGGCTGCAGAAAAGAGGACACTGCTCCTCACATTTACAGCATAGCACAGGCTGCTTACAGGAGCCTCCTTACTACGCGTCAGGATCAGTCCATCGTCTTGCTTGGCAAGAGTGGAAGTGGCAAGACCACCAACTGTCAGCACGTCATCCAGTACCTGGTGACCGTCGCTGGAAGCACCAACAAGTCGTTCTCCAGTAAGTTGGACAAGGATGTGCTCCAAATCTGACGCAATCCAATTATGCTTCAGCTGTCGATTATTTGTTATTGAGCTCTTTCCAATTACCAGCACTTCACTTTGGTGCATTGCAGCGGAGAAATGGCAGGCGGTCTATTCCGTTTTGGAGGCTTTTGGGAACGCGTCGACCTCCCTTAATGGGAATGCAAGTCGCTTCTCCCACATCGTCTCCCTGGATTTCGACCAGGCAGGCCTGGTGACATCAGCCTCCATCCAGGTACACATAACCACATCTGCAGCAACCGCACTGGCCGTCAAACACTAAAAGAAAAAGCAGATCACATGTTCTTTGATATTTTTCTGTCCTGTTTTTTTTTTTTTTTTTTTTCATTTTAGCCATTTCCTTGGTTGTTTTCTTTTTCACCAATTGCAGAACCAGTGCATGAAATCCCAATATTTCAGTGTCATAGAAGATTTTCACCAAACTATAATAGCTTCTACAATGATGATTACTGTGTGTGTAAAACATTTGAAATCATTTTGTCAACCTGTTTTCATTGTGACTTCACAGACGATGCTTTTAGAGAAAATGAGGGTGGCGAGGAGACCAGAGGGGGAGTCCACTTTTAACGTGTTTTACTACCTGATGGCTGGAGTAGATGCTGCTCTCAGGTCAGAATTAATTCTGTTTATCCAATTAAAACAACAAGAGAGCTCTGTTTTATTTTAGATTTGGGACACGTGCAACGTACCTTACAAAAGTATTTATACCTACGGCTGGACGATAATTCAATAACGATATATTATCGATCGATAGACGTATATTGATGATAGAAAAAAGGGTCGATAAAAAGTTCAACAGAATAAAAGTTTTCCTTCCTTTTTCATTCTAGCCATGTAGGTTAATATTAAAGTCATTACATCCTCCCAACCAATCACAAACGCAGACCCAGCAACGCTCCGTCACCGAGCTCCGCCCCGTTCAAAGACTTTTTTTTTAAAAAACTTGCAGTTTTGGATGAATAAAGGGCTAAGTTTGAATTCAGTGTTTGTAAGTACTGTATCTAAAAATAGGTCGTTAGGCAACAGCATGTAACGGCCAGGGCTGCACATAAAATACATGTTTTGAATTTGTTAATAATTAATAAGCCATCTTTATACCTATTGAACTTTCCCACATTTTGATATTAATTAAAACCACAAATAAATGTTTTTGATAATTATTTTGTGAATAACACAAAGCAGTAAATAAAATGTTTTTTTTTAAACTATGATACAATGATTTAATCTCAGTTTAAATATCCCAGTTCATTAGAAGTACCGTAGGTTTGTATGAGCACATACATTAATTATTAGCATTTGGAAGACTATGCTAGACTGGTCAGGGATAAAGCTGCGGAGTTTAAAGCAGGGTTAGGTTATAAAACAATTTCTCCTAGCTTTGAACACCTCACAGAGCGCTATTCAAAAAAAAAAATCGTCTAAAAATTAAAAGACAATGGCATAACTGAAAACTTACTAACCCATTCCGCCTTACATGCAAAACACTATATGAAGTGGAAAACAAAAAATGTTTATGACCCCAAATCTGCCAAAAAAAAAAACATAATAGTGGCAGCATCGTGCTGGGAAACAGGGAAACTGGTCAGAGTTGACAGGAAGCTGAACAAAGCTAAATACAGAATCTGAAAAAAGAAAAAAAAAACATTTGAAAATTTAAATTTAAAATCTAATGTGGCCAAGGCAAAGTCCAGCCATGAATCCAGTTGAGAATCTGTGGCAAGACATGGCTATTGCTGGATATTGTTCACAGATGTCATCCATCCAAAATGACTATTCTTGAGGCAATACGCAGAGGAGAATGGGCAAATATCTCAGGCTCTAGATCTGTAAAGCTGGTAGAGACGTACATCAAATGACCTGCTGCTAGGATTGCAGCAAACTGTATTGACCAAAGGGCGTTCAATATAAATGCACATCAAACTTCTTTGAGTCTTTCAAATAAATTTGGAAAACCAAGCATCATTTTCCTTCCACTTGAAAAAAAATATGCTCTGTGATTGTCTGTCACAGACAAGCCATCCCCACCCTACCGCCCCCAAAAACAATACGCCGAAAGTTGTTCGGACTGTGACAAAACGTGAAACAGTTCAGAGGGTATGAATGCGATCGCTACGGTGTTTATCAGCGATATTATGTCAGCTGTCATTTCTTTATCTTTTTTCCCCCCCTATCAGAACCGAGCTGCACCTCAACCACTTTGCTGACAACAATACGTTTGGAATCATGCCACAGAGTAAGGTAAATGCTACCCCTTAAGCGGAGATTGGCCTTTAAAGATATTACTTTGACCTCTTCCCAAGCTGAAGTAATCTTTATAAAAATCTGTTAGCCAGAGGATAAGCAGCGGGCCTCTCAGCAGTTTTCCAAACTGCAAGCCGCCCTGAAGGTCCTTGGGATCAGTGCGGATGAGCAGCGGGCCCTCTGGCTGGTTCTTGGGGCCATCTATCATCTCGGAGCAGCTGGAGCTACCAAGAGTAAGATTTTTTTATATTATACATATATATAAGAAAAATATCTCCCCTTCGTTGTGGAATCATTTATTAGTCTTAACAATGGTCATCAGAGCAGAGTGCAAACCACTAAAAAAAAAACACCTTAGGTTTGTAAAACGACGACAGAAAATATACCACCATGACATTTTTATTTATTTTTTTCGGCAGCGTTTTAAAATGACGTGTCAATGCCCAGGCTGCGTTTGGAAACCATCACTTGTGTGATGCAAGAAAGATGTAACCGAGTTCCATGAATTATGCATTTGCACTTAGAAAGAGATGTTGCACGGTGCACAGATCATTACACCCAGCTGCACCAATCTGCAGCTCTAAATAAAAAAAAAATCCTATTGTTGGGGAAAATGTCTGCTTTACGACTAATACTACTTACTTTTACTTTTCTATGAAAGCAAAGGGAATTTCTGAAGATGCATACTTCTCGCATACTCACATTTGAAGCTTATGACTGCTGTGTAAATGTAATGTTGACTCTTTTTCAGCTATGTCTCAAGATCTGTTAGCTCTCTCGCTTTGTTCTCAGTGTGCATAGTGAGCACACTACAATTTGCAGCGGTGTATGGATTTGCAGGGGAACTATTCTAAACATTAGAACTCAAGAAAAAAATTTTCTATGTCATAAATATGTATTTCAGAAATACTGGAAATGCAAAAAAAAGGAGAAATCACAATATAAACCCACATTGTGCCTTGGAGAAGTTTTCATGCCGCTGAAACCTATTCAGATTTTTCTTACAGCGGCAAATTCCAATGTACGTCGTTTTGATTTTATGTGGTAAATTAACATATAGTGCTGCATAAATATACAATGGAAGGAAAATTATACACGATGGAAGTACTTTTTCTAGTAAAAAAAAAAATTTAAATGTCTGGGACGCAACAAAACGAAAACTTATTTTTCATATTTTTTTTTTGATATTTCAAGCCTCAGTATGAAATTACCATATGGTTGTCAAAAGTAATGGAATAAAATGAACATTTAAAAAAAGTCAAAATCTTAAGAATTTGATCTTACAGAATGTGCTTTTTATCTGATTTCCACTAAAATGCAGAGCTGTCAACGGCAGCATAACAACGACACAAGTCACAAAGAATGTACCATGCTGGCTTCACAGAGTGAAACATCTTGTGTTTTTTTTTTTTTAAAACCATTTGTTCACCCTTCATTACGTCTGCACAGTTTCTAATGCAGACTAGCTCGCCCAATTACCGTCAGTGATCCCCTCCAGCTGGCTACTAATCTTTCTGATGGCACTATAACACCATTAGGAATTCATTTCTAAACATTCCAGGCAACAGATATTGTCTGTGAATGCAGACTCTTAACTAATGTCGCTATGATCGGCATGACATTTAGAGTTGGGAAGGTTTTCCTCCTGTTCAGCAGCTGTTTACCTTAACAAGCCGTTCTATATGGGGATAATAATTAGATCTATAGGCGCAAGGCGGGCTGGGGTAACAGTTTGACGTTTTTGCGTGCAAGTGTTACATTTATTCAGAAGACTTTTCTGCAGGCCTAAAAACACATTTGTTGCTGTGGCTGATCTTTTTTTTTTTTTTTTTTTGTATTAGCTGCCTCTGGGTACCAAAACGTCTGAATTTTTTCAACAGTGGAATCTCACTGGCTAACACTAGAGGGCAGCAATGCTCTCTGTTAACCCAGCGCTAAGTCAAGGAGCTTTATGAAATGAACTCGCTTTCCTGTGTTTACTCTACTGTCAATCCATGTGTCTGACAAGCGCTGATTGAAAAAGGTTTTCCCCATAATCTCCCTTGTTGAAGTACACGTGTACACATGGATAAATTTGATCCTTTAAAAAAAAAAATAAAACCCTTCACTCCATACCCGTTTGACCTTGCAAAACAAGGCTACGATGACGAACCCTGCTTCGTCTTTTTGATGTTTTTAAATAACTCCCCGTTGTAGGCGCCTATCATTCAAAGCAAATATTTAAAAGTCTTTACTTGTCTCTACAAACGCTCGGCTTCCCATTAGGAGACGCATGCAAGCGCTCTGTCGCAGTGATGAAACCGATGCAGCCCACTGTTTTCTGTGTGTAATCCCCAAAGTTTTCCCCCCTCTCGAAGTCTTAGAAGATACAAGTTCATGGTGGATTATGGGTAAAGTTTGCGCTGCTGTCTGGATGTTATCATTATCTTACTAGATTAAAGAGACGCCCGTTTTCCCAAGTGAAGTCCCCTGTCAAGTAAATTAATTGTGTTCTTTACTGATTGCGTTAACTCCCCTGGTGGAGTTCTTTTTTTTTTTTTTGTAAACTTGTCGATCCAGACGGATATATCCTCTTTTCAAAGACATTTTATTTATTTATTTTTAACATACATTTCATATCAGCTCTGCTTACGGTATCTTGCCACACTATTTACTCACCCAGAATTTTTTTCAAGGTCAGTGATAAATGACGCATGGTTTTCAGTTTTTTTTTGGTTTTTAGTTTTTACAAATGAAAATCTGAAAAGTGTGGGTGGCATTGTTCATGTTTTCTGTGCCTGCTGCGTGGCTTGTGACAAAGTGAAAATGGACTTTCTATCAACAAAGGCTGCCTTCTCACCTCCCTCCACAAAAGTTGTTTCTAACCCGAGGTGTGAATCTCTGCAGCTCCTCCAGAGTGTTAACATAGGCTTTGTTGGCTGCTCTAATTAGCACCATACTAAAAGCACTATACTTTTAAGATTCTTTTAAAATAAAAAAAGATTAAATAGTTACTTGCTACGTTGTGTTGCTCTATTACAAAAAAATGCAAGTAATTTGTAGTTTATGATTTTAGTTTGACAAAATGTTGAAAGGCTAAAGGGGTATGAGCACTTCAGCGAGGCACTGTACACTGGTGGTCAGAAAAGCATAACCCTGCCCTCTAAAAGATGTTTTTGTCGCAAGTGTTGCCTGGAACTCTGTGGCAGAAGGTCTAATGGAGGTTTTTATGCACATGTCTCAGCTGGCAGGAAACAATTTGCACGTCACGAGTGGGCCCAGAAGGCAGCCTACCTGCTGGGCTGTACCCTGGAGGAGCTTTCCTCCTCCATCTTCAAGCATCAGGCCAAGGGCACCCTGCCCAGAGCCGGCACTATCCGCCAGGCTTCAGAAGAAAATGGCACAGCAGATGCAGGTACTCAGCAGAATACATTTTCCAGTATACTCTTTTTCATTCCCTCACGCCGCTCTCTTTCTCTTTGTCACTCTCAGTCTACATCCTCACACACACACACACACGCGCACTTACGCACTTACGCGCATACGTGTCTGCTCATCACCTTAGGGAAATTGCACGCATGGGAGAAAAGTAAAGCTTATCTTAGTAATGAATACGACACATTCGCGCTGGCTATTGACGGACGAGTGCACACACTATGTTGGGACAAGCAATTTTGGATCCCCTTTTCATTCTTCGCCCTTGAAATTATAATTGCGTCACATTGATTTTTGTCACGTGCAGGTGCTCTGACTTTCCATCAACAGGCTTTGAAGGGCACGAGGATACAGTTAAAAGTCCATCACAGCAGGGATTGACAGAAATGACCTCAGTCTCACCTTCCCTGTCCCTCCCCTCACACATAAACCTACTGTCCAGTTTGTGTGTGCGCGCGCTCGCTCACATGAAAACGTCCCCCCCTACTAAACAGAAAGTCACTATTCTGTTTGATAGCAGAATGAATTAAGTGAGCTTTACAGGTGGCCAGTGCCGCTAGGCACAAACACGAGTTAGCGCTGTTAGATGTGACCGGTTCCAAAGAACCCAAGTCCAAAATGTCAGTGCTTTGCAAAGACAATTCCAGACCCAGCTTGGATACTACCGCCTCTGGGTAGAAAACGCTCAAATCTGGCGCCTTTGAACCTTCGACATAGGAGCAAATGTTCAAACTGTAATTTATGTCCTCTACTCATCAGTCACATCTTTGTGTTGTCTCATGGTTAGGATATTAGAATCTGTAAATAACTAATATGTTTTGACTGGCTGCCTTTTTTTATACCAGGATCCAGATCTACAGCGATGGAGTGTTTGGAGGCAATGGCGTCTGGGCTTTACTCTGAAGTCTTTGCTGTTGTCATTTCTTTGATAAACAGGTTAGTATTGGAGGCAAACTGATACATCTTTGGTTGAATTAACCTGTTTTCACCTTGCATTTTTATGGACTGTTGCCGCCATGTCTATTGAAGAGTAAAAAGCTTTAAACTAAACACATAATTTATAGGAGTAGCTTAATCTCACTCTGAAAATGTACGTTATTTTTGGGTACATTCATTCAATGTGGGACAAAAATTCATAATTATCGACCCTTTATGTCTTTTAAAATAAACAAAGTTTTGCATTTATGCTATGCTTTTTAAGATCATCAGATATTTTAATTAGTTACCCGTTACTGTCTGTTTCGCTGGATTATAAATATGATGCGACTAGCACGCTCATTTCTCTTTAGCTGTTTGTCTTGCACAAACAGTGAGCAGAATGGTAAAGATTTGAAAAAGAAATATCCGAGGCCAAGCAACAATTAGTGTGTTGGGGTCACCTGGTGTCCATAATAACCATCGGATGCCACGCTGGATGTTTTTGGATTGATTTCAGAATGAAAGTACTAGTAGGATTTTCTTCATACCCAGCTTTCATTGTCTGACATATTTAAGTCCTTAATGATTTTATTTTTTTTTCAAATTGAGTTTATTGGTGGCAATTTTGAATGTGAGGCTGATGTGAAAGAAGGAATTAATTTTTGGAAAAGAACCTTATGTCCTCTGTTGAGTACAGTGGAGTATCTGTAATGCGTGTCTTCCAAATGTCACGGGAACCTCGTTAAAGTGTTTAACATCATTAAATATTACGACATTTGGGATATGAATCTGGTCTACTTTACCAGTAAATTCATATCATTGGGTCTTTCAGGGCAATGGTCTACATTTTATACGCCAAATAAACACATAAGTTGTTCACCGGAGAGAAAAAAAACAACCTTCTTTCTTGGCCTTCCCAGCTTTAACCCTCCATTGATGTTTTGATGTTTAACACTGGTGATTTTGTTAAAAACAATTTATTTTCTTTTACCGAATACTTGTACTCATGAGATGTTCTTCAATAAAGGTTAGATTTTTCAAAGATCAGACAAATACAACCTGAGTTAAAAATATATATATATATATATAATAGTAGCCCTTTTTAAATCATGTATTACCTGTAAATCTTTTGGCCAAGGGAGTTGAATAACACAAGCAACAATGAGTCCTGATTGTTGCACCTGTAGAATCAGTGACTTGAGCTAGACTAAACGATCAAAAAAAAAAAGAAACACATCATATCCCAATCACAAGAAATTCAACAACGGGTGAGAAGCACATTTAATGGCATCTGTCACTCTGGAAAAGCTTATAAAGCCACATCTAAGGTTTTGGGACTCCACAAAACCAAGGTGGGAGCCCATTACTTCATATGGAGAAAAGAAGGAATGATGGTGAAGAACACATAGATGGCTGATCCAGGAGGTCACAAGAGAAACCAGATCAGCTTCTAATACCCTACAGATCTCAGTTGGCACAGTTATGCTCAGTGTTTATGATTTAACAGTAAGAAAGAGACTGGGCAAAATGTCATTTATGGAAGAGTTCCAATGAAAAAGCCACTGCTGACTAAAAAAATACAGGCTTGAGAAGTGGCTTAGTCAAAGCCTGTACTTAAATCTGACTAAGATGGTGTGCCGTAAAGTTAAAGAGGCCATTCAAACTGGCTGAATTAAAACAATTCTGCAAAGAAGAGTGGGCCAAAAATTCCCATTTTTGTACAGATGTACAGGACTGTCTCAGAAAATTAGAATATTGTGATAAAGTTTTTTATTTTCTGTAATGCAATTAAAAAACATGAAATGTCATACATTCTGGATTCATTACAAATCAACTGAAATATCGCAAGCCTTTTATTGTTTTAATATCGCTGATTATGGCTTACAGCTTAAGAAACCCAAATATCCTATCTCAAAATATTAGAATATCGTGAAAAAGTATACTAGTAGGCTATTCAACTAATCACTTGAATCGTCTAATTAACTCGAAACACTGCAGGGTTTCCTGAGCCTTGAAAAACACTCAGCTTGGTTCAGTAAACTAAATCACAAGTATGGTAGTGGTTAAGAGACGACATAAGATTCTCACAGTAACTGGTGTACTGACCATGGCATTACTGTCCTTGATTGGCCTGCCAATTCCCCTGACCTGAACCCCATAGAGAATTTGTGGGGTATTGTGAAGAAGAAGCTGAAAGACACCAGAGCCAACAATGCAAATGAGCTAAAGGCCGCTATTGAAGCATCCTGGGCATCCATAACACCTCAGCAATGCCACAGGCTGATTGCCTCCATGCCACGCCGCATTGATGCAGTAATCTGTGCAAAAGGATTCACAACCAAGTACTGAGTGCATTAATGGACATTTTCAAATGTTTGATTTTGTTTTGCTGTTATAATTTTTTTTTACTTGGTCTGAGGAAATATTGTAATATTTTGAGATAGGATTTTTGAGTTTTCTTCATCTGTAAGCCAAAATCAGCGATATTAAAACAATAAAAAGGCTTGCAATATTTCAGTTGATTTGTAATGAATCCAGAATGTATGACATTTCATGTTTTTTAATTGCATTCCAGAAAATAAAGAACTTTATCACAATATTCAAATTTTCTGAGACAGTCCTGTAATCCGTAAGGGGGTAAATATTTTTTTCACAGGACTGGAACTGATGGTTTATTGCCACATATAGTTTCAATTGAAGCTACAGGAAGAAAAGTGAGGAAGTTAACTGAAGCAAGGCAAGAAAAGTTGGACAAGAGACTGAAATGAATGATGTTTTAGTTAATCATTTAAATAGAGCAGTGCAGTCATAGGTAACGCTAAAAAATGGGGTTTTCACCTTGAGTTAAAAGAACTTTCTGCATTTTAAGATCAACTTTGTTTTTTTTAAAGTTTGTAGAGAGAATGTAATCGGTAAAAGGTATGTTACAGGTACATGTGTATGTTTTTATCCCTCTGTGTGCTTAAGGGCCCTGAAATCCAGCCAGCACTCCATGGGCTCTCTCCTCATCGTGGACACACCGGGCTTTCAAAACCCGAGGCTCGCTAAGCGCGAGAGCGGCGCAACCTTTGAAGACTTGTGTCACAACTACACTCAGGAGCGCTTGCAGAGCCTCTTCTACCAACACACCTTTGTTCAGGAGCTGGAAAGATACAAAGAGGTAAGAGACACGCGAGGGATAATGCGCTGTGCATATATACATCCTCGGCCTCCTTTTTTTTTTTTTTTTTTTTTGTCCTTCTCTCCCGCCTCTCTCCCCCCTCTCCCTTTTGTCTGCCACGGTTCCTCAGATATATCAACTCCAATAGCGAACGTGTTCACACATCAGAAACGCCAGCCGTCCCACCTGTCACAAGCCGTGACAAGCCGAAGTAGTTCATGTGCTAGACCTTCTTATTAGCGATGCCGGTGTTCACCTCTTCTGCCGAGATCAAAGTAAAGTCACTCACAGCTGCCTGCGAGAGACACGCCCAGCTGCACAGCCGTGGCGTTTCTCCTTGATGAAAGGCCCATTCTTCTTCTGTCCTCCTCTGAGCTCATTCTAGCAGAACCGTACCATAATAACCGGCCACACTCGTCCTCAAGGATTTATTAAAGGACAAAATACTAGAGATTTATTTAATGCCTTAGACATACATTAATCTATTCAAGCTGTAGCACTCTCACCTGGGAGTAATTCTTCTCAGGTGACAGGATAGGGAAGCCAACCAGGAATCCTGATAACGTTTCTTCAGATCCTGTGAACTAGGATCTTGGGACTTCCTGCCTGCGCTGTCGCCCACTACATCCGCCCGGAAGCGTAGGAATTCGAGCTGAGTTAAGTAGCGCATGTTGACGCTTCGGCTGCCGGTACAACCCGAGAATACGCGGAGCCGTGAACCTGTCATCGTAAACTGGGTCAACCTCATTTTAATCAGCGCCGAGCGTTAACAATGACAGTGACAGGCAGGTCAAACCGTGAAGTGCAAAACAGTCGTATGCTTTGTAATTATTGCTGGAATGCAGCAGAGCGCTGAAGCTGTACGGAGGAACTTATTTTTGTTTTTTATTGTTTTTTTGTTTTCTCAAATGTCTGTTTCATGCTCACATTTAAGTCGCACACAAGCATCTGTCTCAGACACGTCAACAACATTTCCAACCTTTTTTTATGTCACTGTTTGCTGCTGTGTATTAACCTCCCCCCCCCCATCCCACCCTGTAGATGGGATTTTAATGCATTAATTTCTTCTTTAGCTTTTAGTTCCGTCTCCCTTCAGGAAAAAGACTTGCATTAAATGCTAGTTATTCTTGTTATTTTAATGGTTTTGGTGTAGCTTTTAGCTACGTCACATCTAGAAAACCCTATTTTACAATGTAAATATGCAATCAATTTTGGAATGATTGTGCCTTTGAGAACTTTTCCAAGTTATTTTGGTCAGAACAGAAAATAAGCAACATAATTGTATTCATGAATAACCTTTAACTGCAAGAGATTAGTTTGTCCTGGAGGCTGAAGCTAATAGCTAGTTTGGAGGGGCCAGTGCTAAATTAGACTTCAGCCATTTTAAAACCTCTCAAATCTCAGAAATGTCATAGTAGTTTGTGCCAATTGAATTTTGCTGACCTTTAAACCCTCTGTGCTGTTTACATTGGTTGGTTACTTCCAAAGAATTAACACAGGAAACGGAGGTAGGCCGTCGTCCGCCAGAAATAATCTTCCTGTGCAAAACCTACTGAATACACATCATGTAAAGCTTGATGATTTCTGGTAGGAGTAACACATATAAAAGTGAAGCTGTGCAAAAATATTAATTATGAAAACTGTTTAAGAATTTAAATGTTTTTTTTTACACTGCCAGACACTTTGATGTTCTGCTCTTAGCGTTGCACAGGGAAATCGGTAGTGCTGCACCACCATCCATTTTCCATGCCAATTATCATAGCCTTCTGTGTAAATATCCCCACAATGCCAAAATTATGACTGTTTTATTTGTTTAGCACTGTTTTCGTAAATAACTGTAACATTTATGAAACTGGACTTGTTTTAAGAATGTAGATGTCCTCTTACAGCCTGGCCGGTCTTGGACTAGCTGTTAGCTTCAGCTATCGGCAACAACTAATTTGGATTTATACTAAATAAATGGCAAAGGAGAGATGTTACTGCTCAGTATCTTTTAACCGAACCTCTCATAATTCCTGTACTACCCTTATAACTAATTATAATATAGTGCAGTTCACCTAATGTGTCTGTGACGTTATTGTAACATTAGTAGACCCACTGATAGGGCTCCTGACAGTTTACGTTATAGCATGCTTATTTCCATCTAAGGTGTGTAACTGCTGCCTGATCAGATTTTAAAGCAGAATACAAAGTGAGGCTTATCTGCTTACAGGACATAAGCTAATGGTATGTTTTGTTTTTTTTTTTGCAGATTGTGAGGCCAGTGACTACATAGCAGCATGGGGTCATGCTAGTGTTTGACCGCTCATCAACATAATCTGTGCAAAGTACTATTTCTTCAGCGTCTAATAATAGCCGTTACCAAATAGACGCACAGAAAAAATTATTTTGTCACAATTTACTTTAACTCCATGTGAAAAATTGTGTTTTTTTTTATTGTGAAATCTATACGTTTCTGCTCATAAAATGGTTTTAGCCTAGGCTTTAAACTGACCCTCATGCTGGAACCTTTTGTGATACTTGAATGATTTCAAGAAATTAATTGGACACATTTAAAAAAGGATACCAGTTTGACTTCTCCTTAGAAATTGTGTTTTCTGACATTTAGCCACAATATTAACTCTCTGTCTACTTATCTTTCTTCCTCCAGGAAAACATTGAACTTGCTATAGAGGACATTGAGCCCAGCACTTCTCTTTCAGTGGCAGTGATAGACCAAACCTCAAGCCATGCACTTGTAAGTTAAATTATAATTTTTTTTTTATCTTTGCACTGCACTTCCAATTTCCATAGCCCCTTCTGGTTTTCTTGTTTTTTTGATAGCAGTGTAACAATTGCTCCAAAATCTTTTTGAAAACATGTTTCTCTCTTGATATTCACCAGATGCCCATCATCATTCAATTATATATATATATATATATATATATATATATATATATATATATATATATATATATATATATATATATATATATATATATATATATTTATTTATTTTAAATACTTCCTCAATTGTAAATAGAATTGGTTTGGTAGAGGTTAGAGAAAGGCGACTGGAGCAAGAAAAAAGGTTAGCGAATTGACTTCAAGAAAGGAAAATCAATGTTTGGCCTTTGCAGCTTGTGATCTGCACCATGGAAACAGAAATGGCAGAGTTTAAAGAACCGTGGGTCATGTTGCTATAACTCCAGTACGTTTTGTTGGAGTGCTTTGCTTTTTAAAATGGGTCCCTGCTCTGATTTGAACGCCGTCAGAAGCAGCGAGCCTCAGTGCATCACACCAAAAGGGGAAAAAAAAAATGAAGCAGTTACTTTAAAGACATTTTAAAGTCTGCTCTAAAGATCTGTTGCTTTGAATGAAAGACATTTTGATCAAAGTCCCCCCCCCCATCTTACCCATGGATATATTTCATTCTGTCATAGCTCAAATGTGAGTTATCACAGCCTTAATATTCAAGTCATTGCCAGTTTTATGGCTTGTCATATGTCCCCTTCAAACTGATACACTGCCGATGCATTTACTGGCAGCGTAGTGTGCACTGATGATAAGGGTGCATTTGTTGTAGCATCCTGATAGATATTAAAGCAGTTGTTGTTTCTGTTGGTTTGTGTCTAGGTTTTCCAGGGTGGTTTCAGGAATTTGTCATGTCAACAGATCTAGCCACATTATGTGGAGTATATATAGTATATTCTATATATCTCCAGGGTATATAGAAGTATAAACTTCTTTATACTCAATGCCTTGCAGTTGTCATGTTACAACCACAATCATTGTGTTTCTATTTTATGAGATAGAGCTATCACATAATCACATAAGTAAATGGTGTCCCTCAGTGTGTAATTTAATCTCCTTATAATTACAGCTGTTCTAAGGGGGCCTGGGTGGTTATTTAGAGAACATTAGTTAACAAACTGCATCATGAAGACCTTGACAGAACAGACAGGTCAGGGATAATATTGTTGAGAGGTTTTAAAGAACAGGTAGATTATAAAGCAACTAAAATTGCCTATCACTAGGCGCATACCATACTCCTTGCGAAACATTGTGATGATATAATGAAGACGTGGGGAGGCTTATCCTTAGGGACAGGAAAACTGATGGTATGATGGCAGAATCCAAATCAGAATCTGTTGCTACATTGATCTTCACATGCTCTTCATTTAATGTACCTGGGCCTAAACTATGAGGATAAAAAAACAAAATCTGTCTTTAGATGTGCTGAGCTGGTACAGACATACTACATAAGATTTGAAGTTGTAAATGCGGTACACGGTAATTCTATAAAGTATTAACTCAGGAGAGAGGAATGCAAATGTATCAAATTAAAGATTGTTTTTTCACAACTTTTCCTTCCACTTCACAATTAATTATCCTTTGCTTTCTGTTGCTATGAGATAAAATTCCAGTAAGATACATTGAAGTTAGTGTTTGTCATGTGAAGATTTTTTGAAATTTCAAATGTAATGAATGACCGCAAGTCAACGTACATCAGGTAAAATATGCTGATATGTGTGCACAGTCAAGTTTCATAGCATTGCATTCAAAGATAACATCCATATTGTGCAAAGCAGTGCCACTCCAGGCCTTTTTTTTCCTTCTCTCAGCTGGTAGTAAATATATTGCTAATTGTATTTATTTCAATCATCAATTATTCTGTGTCCATGAGCTACATTTACATTTTTGATATATACAGAAAAGCTGAATGGATGATGCCACCATTGCAGTTGCAGCTGAAGGACACAGACTGAGAATGGTTTTCAGGAATTGAAATTTTCAGTGCTGATAATAAGATCTGGCCTCTCACCACCAGCTCAGGCTGGGAAGAAACATGCCGCAAAGTACTTTTTGCTTAGGTTTAAGAACTTGACTGCAGAGGTCAGCAACCAGTTCTAAGAAAATTATATATATTTTCTTTTTGCACCCATGAGGGAGATGAATAATAAAGGCTTAAAGATATGCCTGATTCACCCATGCATTCCCATTAAACTGCTGAAAGAAGCTGAATGTCCTTGTGGCAAGGTTGTCTTTACTCATGTAATGAAATAGGATTTTTTTTTTTTTTTGTACAAGTAGACTGTAGAAGTGAAGAGGGTCAAAGAAAAAACACCAAAACAGCAGAATAAAGGATAGAATTACATTATGCGACTACTGCAGGACGTTCTTAAAGTCCATGTGTAAACACTTTGCCTTGTAATAGGTGCGGACGGTCCGAACAGACGAGGCACGGGGTCTTCTGTGGCTGATGGAGGAAGAGGCAGTGCAGCCAGGAGGATCCCCAGAAACACTTTTGGGACGTCTCTTCAGCTACTATGGACCGGCTGAGGGCGAGAGTAAAGGTGAGAACAAAATGGAAACTAGTGCTGGCAATTTACATATTAATTTCACTCTTTTAGATCCAACGGTACCAATAAGGATTTTAGAGAAAAGTACAAAAGAATGCTTGGTTTTACCAAGTAGAGGGGTTGTATACCCATTTTATATCAAGGTAAGCAAAGTTTCAGTAGAAAGTCTAAATCCTAAAGATTTACAACAAATGAAACATTTTATTTTGCATTTTAGCCAACAGAATTGTGTAAAGGTCATCAAAAAACAAAACATGAAGATTTACTATGTAGTTTCAATCTTAATCTTCTAAAACAACTCGAAGAGCTCACTTTCTGAGTGTTTATTCAGGTCAGGTTGAAGGTAGAGCTGCAAGAGGGGGGTCATGTTGACCTCATGTCAGAGAAGCCTTAACAATGGCAAACACGACAGTCAAAATGGCTCTGTTTTGCTTCTTTTTTAGGTTTTATAAATTATAGGTAGAGTAAGAGTCTATCGTCTAAGAAATAAATCTGGATGGGTAATATTTCTCTGTAAAACTACTTAAAGCCAATTATTCAGATTTGAGCTGGATGCCATGCAACTAAACAACGATTTAGACCATTCAGAAAGGGAAAAAAAGGTCTTTTTTATGATTTTAAAATTTTGTATTAAAGCATTTAAGGGAGCAATACGTAATGCTGCCACCTAGCGTTGCAAATCGGAGCAACACATACACGTCTGCACGGAGAACAGCCATTACTCAATGGTCGGTTGCTGCTGTGAAACCCCACTGCATTTTTCCTACACAGGATAAGCATATGTTGTTGTATACGGTTCTATTTCTGGTATGCTTCACTTACTGGCTTCCATGTTTGCAGCTCGCTGCTTTTTGCGAACCCTGGGAACTATGATTGGTTCAGAAACCAGGAAGTAAACACGGGCTACACACTGCACTGAAGTAGTTCCGTACCGTACCTCTAGGGTTTGAAAGGACAAAACTTGACTAAGACATTGTTGATGGAGAGGACCGATTGTTTATAGGGAATGTGACTTCCATCCCGTGTGACAAATGAGAATGATTTTGGTTAATTTTGCATTAAATTTCTTACTTATTGCTTCTTTAAAGTGAAGTAATGGGCTAAAACACAATTTGTTTAGATAAAACTGAACAGCTGTAACTTATGAGGATAGTTTGATTTTCTACTGTTATAAACACGTCTTGTCTGGGAATATCCAAGTAGTAGAGTTGGGGTAAAATAACTGCAAATTAATCTTCAGTGAGAATAGCATTAATTTAATGTAATATTGCGCTGGTAGTAGTAAACAGCAGTCACTCAATTAAGAGTAAAAAAGTATTTGGTGGAAGGACTAAAGTATTGAGTGACCATTTGCGTATAATTTCTAATATTTTTTTTATATAAATGATGTAATCGCAAACTATATGTGAAAATACGGTAACTTTTGGATTGATAAAATCAAAAATAAGGCCACTTAACTAAAATCTTTTTGAAATCCAAGTTAAGGCACAAGAAAAATGCATCTAAAATCTCTCTTCTTTGCAACAGGAAGTTTTGAAATCAATAACATCAGATAAAAAAAAAAAATCCTTTATTGTCCCACAATGGGGAATTTCCAGTCTGACAGTAGCACAAGGCACAGACACACAGTTTAGTTCTAAAGCAACAGATAATGAGCTTTTTAGAAAGGCCAAAATAAAAGTAAAAATAAATACCAGAGTAAGTAGTCAAAGTCAAAATATCTTTAGTCTCCTTTGAGAGAAATTTGCCTTGGATGCAAGGATCAGGTGCATCATTGTACTACATATTCAATCACTAATAACAATGACCACATGCTGCCCTCCATTGTCTCCAAAAACTGATTCTATGTAGAATAGGATGAGCAGCAAAACTGACCACAAAATGGGTAGTTCCATCTTGTGAATTGAAAAGGTGAAAACAAAGGAACATACACACACTACTAGAAATAGATAAAAAAAAAAGATAAAAAATATTGAAAAACTTAGTAGAAATATGGAGCCACAGACACAAGCTGTAAAAGTATGGCACAATCTTTAGTCCTTACCCTTCTAATCAGTTAGCATCAATAGTAATTTGGGACCGTTTTTGTATTTGGCTCAGGATATATTCAGAGTGACAACGTCGCTATAGATTTTAAATAATGAGCTAAATTCTACTGGGTTCAGAGGCATAAAGTCACAGTAAAGGACCCATGCTTTTGTTACAGCCATAATACTGATGCACATGGACATCCCTCCTCTGGTTGTTGCTTGGCTGCAATATCTTCTAAAGCTATATTGGTTTTGTTTTTATCAGCAACCAAACAGTGACTTTGTTGTCTTAAGATTCCTCTCTGTTTAACAGCCTAATTCTCACCCAATCTAAAGACTGTTTAAAATGGTATGGAAACAGGATTTGGCCTTTTTTGTAGTGTTCTAAGAACGAGAAAAATCCTCTCTTTTCACATTGCTTCATCGGTTGACAGATCTAGTTCAATTATGCACTGTTTTTACTCAGAAGTTGGAATTTCCAAGTTTTGAGTTGTAAAAATGAGCTTAAAATTCAACATGGCTGCCTTACATGACAGCTCTTTTTCCCTTCTGACAATTCAGTCTAAATATTTCAAACACACAGTACTATCCATCTTCTATTATTGAACATGCGGTTACAGTGTTGATCGTGCTACATGCAGATTATTATTAGCCTGTTGTTACAAGCCTGGATTGCTCATAGCCCTGTCACTGATGCAAGTACAACACATGTAAATTTGGTAAAACATCAGTACTAGATCCCATTCTTGACTTCAGAAGCAAATGGAACACTAACCACTGTTATTTGTTTCTGATCCACTGCCATCAAAATTTTCTCCACTTCTAAGTAGTTTCCTATTTTAAGCAAGGATCTCTGTGCTTGAACATATTTTTGGCTGTGGGTGTTTATTAAATTGCCATTGTGCCTAATTTGTTCATATTTAACTTTAAAAATAATTAGTTATAGGAATTCTTCTGATATTAAATTATATAGCAACAAAACAAAGCATTTTCTAATATTTATTTTTTGTCTTAAAATGACCCCCTTCATAGTTTTACGTTAAATCCATGAAATGTTCCAAATATCTCATAATGAATGAGACGTTAGGTGAGGTATTCTAACAAAGGTCATGAAGTATCAACCACAGGGGGTTTAACTTGAATGTGGTAGATAGAGTTGAAAATGCTTAGGAGGTCAAATTGATCTTCTCACAGCTCAGCATCAAAAGGTTTAGGTTAGTAGTCTCTCGCCATAGTTACAGCAAGACGGTAAACAATAGCGCTCTCCAACTCAAGTCCTCGAAAACCTCTGCCCTGCAATTTCTAGATGTATCCCTTCTCCTACAAAGTGGTTTAAATGGCTGAATTACCACCACAACATACCACTAACTTCTGCAGAGACCTAAAGATGAGCCGTTCGTCTGATTCATCTACGCTGGAACAGGAATGCATCTAAGAATTTGCAGGACAGTGATTCTCAAGGCGCCTAGTGCAAAATGGACTGCAGAGTGCACTCTAATTCAACGCGAGCAGGTTAATGTGGTCCATAAACGGTTATATCAGGTATAGCCCCGTGCGACAGTGATGTTTGCGATTGATGCATAATATGTTGGCAGCCTACAAGATTTTGGTGCCAGAGAATTTATGGTTTCCCCGTTCCATCATTATTTTGTAGTCTTAAGTGGTCCAGACCGGGGACATTTACTGCATCCACATAAACAGCAGAATGACGAGTGATCCGTTGGCCAAACTAGAACCCTGATACCATCAGCCATTCCCCCGATTTATTAGTTTTTCAAATCATTTCCGTATTTACATGATGATCGTTGCATGGAACAGTATGTTCTCTTATCGGCCGCCGTCCAGCACTCAGCTGGCTCCTGTGCAAGCCTTGTAAAATTGCCCCTTGAATCACATAAATTGGGACCAGACTGTCTGTGATTATGCATGTATTAGTAATGTCTGTGTAGGTTGGGCGACAGATGGCACATAGCGGAGTAATCAAGAACTGATGAATCTGCTTGTTGTGATAAACTCTTCATCCAGACGATGAAAATATCTTTAGAGATTCTTTAAATATTTATTTTGTGTCCCACCCCCACTCATTATGCTGTCCTGCAAACGGCATTTTGGGGAGTCTAACGGTGGCTTTTGTGATCGCGTCAGGTCACACACTTCTTCTGCGGGGTGAGAAGGAACATCACTTCCTACTGGGCCACAGCCATGGGACCGACTGGGTGGAGTACGATGCCCGTGGGTGGCTGAACTACGCCAAACAGAACCCCGCTGCTACCAATGCTATGAGCCTGCTGCAGGAATCCCAAAAGTAGGTCTTACTGTAGCAGGCGGTATCTGTTTTACCACGAATACGAATGTTGATGCGTTATTTCAGAAGCTGCTTTTCTAAATGTCACTCCTGCAGGAAGATAATCAGCTCCTTGTTCACGAGCCGGGCAGGCGGCGCCGTCGTGCTGTCCGGTTCTGTTGCCGGTCTCGAGGGCGCTTCCAACATGTCCCTACGCAGGGCTACCAGCATGAGGAAGACCTTCAGCACAGGAGTGGCTGCAATCAAGAAGAAGTCCTTGTGCATCCAAATAAAGCTCCAAGTGGTGAGAGAGGGAAAAAAAAAAACACAGAAAAAAAAAATGTTTCTTCAGAATTAACAGACTTAACGGTTCTAAAACTGAGCCGGGAGCTTAAGGTGTATATAGGGATGAAATGGACCACATTCTTAACCTTGTTTAGTTTTTTTCTTTTTTCTTTTTTAAATCTACTTTGGGCCTGAGCGCGTTGTTAAATTGCAAAATGCAGCTTAAAAGAAAAGTGTTGAGATGAAGGCCAGGAGCGGTGCTGCAGCCAGGGAAAATGATATATTGGCTGTTTTTATAGACTTGGGCTCTGCAGCTGCTTTAGCGTCCAACCCGTCTAACCCCAGAAGTAAATCTCTATTGGATCTATATTTTTAGATGATGTGCACTTCTACTATGCGTAGAACGGTAGATGTGTACGTCGCAATTCATATTAAGTTTAGAGGGCAGCGTTGAGTGTACATTCATTGAGATGAAAGTTTTAACTATTGGGAGAGAAAGCTTAATGTATGTTTTGTCTGATTATTTTAAAGTTAATCAGTTCTTCCCTACATCATTATAGAATGAATATGTCTTCAATTCCATTCCTAGTTTCAGAAGATTCTTATTTATACAGTGCATTTTTTAAAAGTTTTTATTCTGTCACATTACAACCACAAACCTTTCTGCGTTTTTATTTGTTTTACTAGACGGTAGATTATCCTGAACACATAGCAAAACATTTTGATGGACGCATCTTGCTGTGGAGATGCTTTCCACTTTGAAAGGAAAGGGAAAATGGGCAAAATGGGAAGCTGAGGAGTTGGAGACAGAGCCATGCTGGAAGAACATCCAGCATGGCTGCATTTTTTTTTTTTGTTGTATTCTTTTGATCCATTGTAGATATGAAGATTCACTGTATATAACTGAATGCACCTTCCCTACCCTGCACCTTCTTGTATGAGCCGATGTGACGAGTGAATTTCTCCACTGTGAGATCAATAAAGACTATCTTATCTTATCCTAAACTGACGCAGAGGTTCATTCCCCACATGCGCCATGCGTGTGAATGGCCCAGTCAAAGGCCACACCTAAAACCAATTGAGAATCTGTGGTTAGACTTGAAAATGTTTTCCCATGAATGTTTTACAGCCAGTCTGACTAAGCCTGAACTATTAAGAATGGGCAAAATCTTTAGCCTCTAGATGTGCAGAGGTGGTAGAAACATACTCCAAAGAACTTGTCACTGTAATTGCAGTAAAATACGGTTCTTCAAAGTATATCTATAAAAGGTTTAGGAAAAAAAAATATGTTTTTAAATTAAAAACAACAAAGTTTGTGGTTGTAACAGGACAAAATGTGAACAAAACCACGGACTATGCATATTTGTCAAGGCACATTTTTACATCTGTTGATGTTACTGCATTATTTACAGAGCATGGCTGCCAAGAGTGCCTAATCCTGCCCTTTCTTTTACAGGATGCCCTTCTTGACATGTTGCGAAGGGCTAGGATTCACTTTGTTCATTGCATATTGCCCAAGGCAGAAGCTCTAAGGGCTCTTAGTGGATCCCTGTTCAAAGGTGGGGAATCTGAGGCTCAAGGGGAGACCGGAGATCCAGGCTTAATGCAGCTGGATGTAGCCCTGCTCCGTGCTCAGATACGCGGATCCAAGCTGCTTGATGCCCTACGGATCTACAGGCAAGGTGAAGAAGCTGCTTAAATCCTATACATAGTGAGAGGTATTGCAATCCGGGCCTCCTTGGCCTTGTGCATTGAAGGGGGGAAAATGGAGCTGAATCTATTTTCCTCCTGTCAGAAGGTCATCTCTGAATGATCACAGCACTCTACAAATATTTTCAGAGTATAATGTTATCCAACACCGGCTTTCTTACAGGTTACCCTGATCACATGGTGTTCTCTGAGTTCCGACGGCGCTTTGATGTGCTGGCCCCACACCTCACCAAGAAGCATGGGAGGAATTACATCGTGAAGGATGAGAAGAGAGTAAGTCACTCAGCAAAAGAAGGGCAGTGGGTGGGGGGGGGGGGTTTGAAATGTGCAGCTCCACTGGTGGCCAAGCCCGGTGAAGATTAATGTTGTGAGGAGACGGTTTCATTACATCTGCCCCCTGATTTGTCAGCGGCCGACGGACAGAGAAATGGGCGTTCATCACAGCCATAGCGAGGACCCAATCAGCTTAACCTCATCCGCATCTTGCTCGTGGGAGAGGGGAGATTAAAATTGTTGCTTGGGGAGTGTTTTATTGCAGCCAAACCTAAAAAAGATTGCGCTAGATGCAACTGTGATGCTTTGGCGATCTGGAGAGGCATCTGTATTTATGTTTACCTGCTGCAGCTTTGCTTTCTGGGTGTTTATTTTTTTTGTTTTTGTTTAGATTTTTGGTTAAAATAGAATTAATTGATATCTAACTGCGTTCCTTCTCTGCCAGCACAGGCCTTAGAGTGTAAACAGTATCCACCCCTTACAGATTTAGAATGCTTTTGCCATTTTTTCACTTAAATATTTCAGATTTTCAAACTGATTTTAATATCAGACTAACAGAACCTCAGTACATCCAAAAAGCAGATTTAGTTTTTTGAAACATGTTCAAATCAACTTAGGTTAATGGGACAGCCACTTTTTCTCAGTTTGGACTAATAGCCTCAATATAGTGTTTGCAAAAACTGGCAATGAGGACCTTTGGGCCCCCTCTTCTTTGCAGAATTGATTTAATTCAACCATATTGGAGAGTTTTGTGAACATAGAAGGCCTGTTTAATTTCATGCCTCAGCATCTCAGTTGATTCAGGTCCAGACTTCCTTGGTGTTGTTTTGCGTCTTTGAGCCATTTAGATGACTTACTAGTGATCTTCTGATGATTTTTCTGCTGCATTGCCTAGATATGTTTGAGTTTAAGATTATGAAATCGTGGCTGAATTTATTTCAGGGGGGGCAAATTGCAGATAACCCAGGCCATCACACTACCAAAACCAGTGCACTCCAGTGCACCGTACTTTTACTGAAATGTTGTTTTAGCCAAATGTAATGGGATCCTCTTCTTTCAGTGTGTTTTCTTAAAAGTCTAGAGAATGATTAAGATGTTTTATGGAAAATGTGAACTGGGCCTCTGTGGTCTATTTAACAGCTGTGGCTTTAGCCTCCTCATAGTTGAATCCCACACACTATTAATTAAAGCAAGTTAGACTTGCAGCGGTTTAGATGTAGCCTCTTTTGTCATCTCCCGAATGAATCATCGATGCACATTTGGAATGATGTCGGTAGGTCAGCCACTCTTGGAAAAAGCATGGAACAGTGTTAAATCTTACCATTAGGGATAATCTCTAACTTGTGGTCAAAGGAGTCTCTGAGTATTACAGGTGGTCTTTTTAAACCTTTACCTTTTGTAATAGATATCAGTGTTGTAGCCTCCAATCTGTTCTTTAATCCCTTTAGATGGAGGTATGAGATGTTTTTTTCTGATTTTTTTTTATTTATTTTTTTTCCTTATTTTTTGTGTTTTGTTTCTTTTTCTTTTTTTCTAGCATACTTTATGTTGTCAGACAAATACTGTTTAAGTAATTTCTTGATTCTACAGGTCGGGCAGTAATCAGCCCAGGCAAAACTGACAGATAAATTGTCATCAATGACTGTTAATGCGTGGTTTAACAATTGGGTGTTTTGTTTTAGACAGGGCTAGATTAATTTGGAGGGCTATATTTTCCTTAGTAAATAAAATTAGCATTTGAAAACTGCTCACTTTAGGTGTTCTCTGTCTAGTCTTCAAATTGTTTGATTTGAAACTTTTGTGATAAAAAGCAAAAAAAAAAAAAAACAAACAACAAAAAACCGGATGAAATCTGTGATAGCGAAGCTAACTTTTCATGTGAAATCAAGAAAGTTGTTTTCAAGAAGGCATACAGGGGGAAAACATGAAGCACCGGGGTTAGGGTAGAGTGTTACTGTTCTCCGCTGTGTTTTCGAGTGAGGGCCAGAGTTTCTGTGGAAACACTGGCGAACAAAAGCCCCTCAGTGCTCACGGCGAACCTCTCCTAGTGTAATCTAGATGTAGTCTTTCAGGCTGAAGGCTCAAGCACGGAGTGAAAAAGCTGAGACAACAATGCAACTTCAGTACACACGAGCGAGTAGACGGACAGGACGAACAGAGACTCTGGGACTGGGTTCATGGTGTGCCTCTGTGTTGGATCTGTAAGCTCAAAGTCGCAGTGGGGCCAAGAAATACAGGGGGTCATGTTGAGTAAGCCAGGAGCAGGTGGACTCAGAGGGACAGGCTGTAATTGGTTCTTAGGAGCCAAACGTTTTCCCTCGCTCGCTGACTTTATTTCAGAACCAATTCCAGTGGTGGCGGAAAAGAGAAAAACCGCCTTGTACTGCTAATTTCGAAGGTTAGGCGATTGGTAGATCAGTAAAAAAAAAAAAAAAAAATGTTGCAGTGCCCTGTGATTATTCCTGCTGCTTCCACACACGGAGACATTGATGCTTCTGTACATGTGTGTCTTTACCCAGGCCGCGGAGGAGCTGTTGGAGTCCCTGGATTTGGAGAAGAGCAGCTACCACATGGGTCTGAGCAGGGTGAGTTAGGAAACAAACCGCTTTAATGTTTCTGAGCAAACCTTTGCTTTGAATCACTGCCAGTTTCTTTCCTCTTTAAACCCCAACAACAAAGCTGCAGCTATATATATATATATATATATATATATATATATATATATATATATATATATATATATATATATATATATATATATATATATATATATATATATATATATATATATTATGGGAATGACACTTTTTCTACTTCGTTCTTGGGAAGTGTGTCTTTCATTACACCTGTCCCTCTTTGAGGTTTGTTTGCCGTTCTTTTTATGGAGTGCTGCCAAGCCCCGTCCCTTCATCTCGCCCGTTTTTGTCAGGAGCTACCTAAGAGACTCTTCTTCTGTCACTGACAGCGAGAGCGTAATTCTCTCTTTTGTTTCTGGTCATTAGAGCAAACTCTTTCTACTCTTTTTGCGCCGTGAGTACAGGTACTCTCAGTAAACAGCGTGGAAAAGGAGGTCTAATCCCATCAGCTGGAAAGTAGCCATCAGACCCGAAATCAAAAGCAACAATGTCATAATATAAAACAAATGGCCCCACTCTTTTTTAAACGCATAAAAGAGGAAGGGTTTGGAGGCAGTCTTAACATCGGGCACACACAGTGGGGAAAAAAAAAAAAAAAAAAAAAAAAAAAAAGCTCAGTTGGCCATTCACAAAGCATTTCTTTGGCGTCATAGCAACCCGTCTCACTTGCATGCCAATTACGGCAGCCCCCCCAAAACAACCTTCCAGCAGTGGATTCAAAGCTCCGCGCAGGATAAAATCTGCCATTAGAGATAGCCGTGTGTGGAAGAACAGCTCAGCCACCCGCATTTTGCAAAGCACTGCATGCAGCTAATGATGAAAGGTAAATCGCTGCTCAAGCCCTTGAAGCGAATTGAAACGAAGCGTTGTCTGATGTAACCAAATGCATCATTCCTCCATAGATACTCACAGTTTACTATTAAAGCGGCTCAATTGTTCTCGCTAACAGACCACGCACTGATTTGTAATCTATAAAGCACTGTGCCACGTGGAAGGACCATAAAGATATTAATTTAAACACTGTTGCCATGGTATCTTTAATGCCTTTGCAGTACTTTATCCTTAGAAGTACAGAGGAGACTAGAGGCTAGTCTGTTTAACTGTGTTCTACCTTTGGCCTAGCTTATAAACAGACCATGCTGATTGTCCAAGATAATCACCTAATCTCAGCCTTATCACTCGGATAAGGCTCTCATGTCTGTGGATTACATCTTCTTCTTATTGATTTTTCTGGACTTCAGTACAGTTATTTCGTTTTTTAAGCTCACCTCTGTTTTGACTTTCTTGCTGTGCTTTGCATGAAAGCAGGGCGCTTCCCTCTAATTTTCTCGTGGCTAAAGTAAGCACCGGGTGATCTCTCAGTAACGTTTCCTCTGCGCTAACGTGCGTTTGTGTGACATTGTTTCTTGCTCCAGTTGTTTTTTAGAGCCGGCACTCTGTCTAAGCTGGAGGAACAGCGGGATGAGCAGACCAAGCGTAATCTGACCCTGTTCCAAGCGGCCTGCAGAGGTTACCTTGCACGACAGGCCTTCAAGAAGAGGAAGGTACCAATGGCATGACTTCTGAAATAGTTTATGTTTTTAATTAAGTTGATTTTAAAAGGCAAAATTGTGTATTACATTTGTAAAGAGAAGTCCGATTCATATTCAAGTGTAATTTGTTCCAAATTCAGTTGAAATCAGTCCAGTTCAAATGCAGACCTGACAAACGGGAAGAAACATCCAGCAGAACCAAAAACATAATGAATGGACTTCCGCTGTGACCGGCTGGGTACTAAGAGAACACACAGGGGTGACCTGTAAACATAAAAGCAGAGGACCAGGAGTACTTTCTAAGAGAAAACAAACAAACAAACAAGACAAGCGTATACAACGTTAGTACCTCTGTCACTAACTTCATCCACAAAAGAAGCACAGCTAAACATAGACCGTCTGAGGCAAGAGTACTTTTTTAGTAAAATTATAAAATGAAACATTTCAGTCTTAAGGAAGCCTGTTAGACAAAAGAAAACCCATTGAGTCAGTTTTCAAAATCGTCTAGAGGTATTTTAATATTTTCATTTGAATAAGTGTCTAATTTATTCCTTCCAAGGAGACAAGCATTTACTGGTTCACTTTGTTGCCTGCTAAAAAGAAAGTAACTGCATGCACACATTTACGTCCAAAAGTGAGTACATTAACAAAGTGAGTTTCTGCACAGGCAAAACGTTTGCCGTACTGTGGCTGAAGAATGTTCTGGAGGGCTATTTTAAGGACCCGTTTGGTCTGGACTTAGGGGTAGATCCTACCGGCTAGCCTGCAAATATTCAACTAATTACAAATAAGCACTCTAAATCTTTCCGCTCATAGCCGCGGACTCCTTGTGATCCATCCAATCATTTTTTTTCACAAGGCAAAGCCGTGGCCATTTTTATTGCGTGCCCCCAAGAATGCGCCCTTATCAGGCATGCTGCTGACTCACATAGCCTCCTGCTCCACCCCACTTCCATTTCTCCGCTGGCATGCGTGGTTCCATCTCTCTGGACTTAATGCATGTCCTCTTGTGATATATGGCGCCCCGCACTTCTCCATCTCTGTGATTACTATTTAAGTGAAAGTGCTGCTTCAGCCTGCTTGCGATGAACCAGCAGAAACCGAATCAATGCCGCTGCCCTCCATCAACATTGACAATCTGCGAGGGAGTAAATATCGCGTTTCACTTGTATGTGACGCTAGTAAGACTATTAAATGGGCAAATTCTTAATAAGATCAATCAGTGTTGCATAAATATCACTGAGCTTTCTTCTGTTTGTAATTTTTTTTTCACGTAAAACTGGGCATAAGGCGCTGTATTTCATCCAAGTTCAAAGGGTAAGATTTACAGTCTACGGCAGGCGAAGAGTCCAGCGTTTCACATTTTAAACATGATAAAAATAAACAGCAATGTAAGCGTCACAACTGCCAAGTAACAAGGTAATTACAGACTCTATTAGCAAAAAAAACCCAAATTCTTCTCTCCCCATCATGTCCCCTGTCAGCTGCTAATCTATCTGTAATAGAAAGATAAAACTTTTTTTTATCTTGGGTTCATTGATCTGAAAATCAATTTAGCTTGGCAAGGTAACGTGTTACACGAAGCCATGGACGTGATGATTTCTTCTGCCGATTCTGTCAATTTAGAGGTGCGCTTGCTTTTATGAACTTGGTGGAAAAATTTAACAAGTTTCTTAAAGAAGAAGTATCTGTGGATCCCTAAAAATAACGGAGCCACAGCTCACACACTGACGCAGTACTACGCCTACACTTTAGACTTTTAATTTAGCTGTTATTGAACCTTCAACATTTCCATTAGACAAATATCTGATACTGAAAATAATGCCTTCCAGCAGAGCTTATTTGACAAAAACCCCCCCCAAAAAACAAAAAAATATCTTTCTTTAAGCCAAAGTGCAAACTCATTTTTTTGTTGTTGCTTTTTTTTAACTACAAATGTGGTTGTACTGACTTTAGTAGTACTCTGGACAAATTTTGGAATCGACCTCAAGTGATTTTTGTGGTTGCAGCACATTGACCTTTGTTTCAAACAAAAAGTGCTCATGGAGAAGAGCATTGGAAAAAAGTTAGAATGTTTATTTTATGTTGATGGGTGACTGATAAATGCCCCTTTTTAAAAAAAAATAAAAAAAATGTGCTCAAACAAATTGCTGTAAAAACAAGAAATATTTACAATTTCAGCTTTCAGTTGACATTCAAAGTGTATTTGTTATGCCGTCCAAGAGTCCTGGTATGGTATGTAGTGATGAGGAGGAACAGGCCCCAGCAGCGGTTCAATTGGTTTAGAGTATCATTTTAAGCTCAAGGTGGCTTGCAAAAATAAATGGATAAATGAATAAAACTGTCGGCTTCAGAACCTCAGTGTGAACGGTTTGCAGTGATCACTTTAAAACAAACACATTTTGGATTGCACCTGGTTAAGACTATTGTGCCAAATGCCACAGAGCGGTGCACAAAGAAAACCCCTGTCAGCTGGTTCTGATGTTTTTCTCCTCCGCACTAGGGCAAAAACCATATATAGAAAAAATCTGCAGATGGTTTGGAAACATGGTCTCAGGAATCAAATAGTCATGAAAGCAGTAGTGAAAAACCTATATGTCCATTACTAGTGTAGCAGAGTGCCCATTTCTTAGGAAACAGTGATGAATGGGATAAAGTAATTGAACGGTTTCTACACATTTAAAGCTTTCCAAAGGTTGTGCAAATTCTGTAAATAGACACCTTTAAGATGTACAATATTACAAATGTGACTATAGTTGTGGATGTTTGGAGGAGCTAATCATGCAGAGTTCTTCAGTATAGGAACAGTTAGGTTTCATTTTTGAATTGTGAAGCTCTGCCTGAAGCCATGAGAGTGAAATGTCTCTGCTGGGCCTGAGATCACAGATAATGAAGCTGGTCCTTCATGCACAGACATTCTATAGTGATATTAGAGGGTTGCTCATGGTCATGGGAGGTGAAGCATCTGTACCACATGTTGCACCAGAGGTACTATACAGGACTGTGTCAGAAAATTAGAATATTGTGATAAAGTTCTTTATTTTCTGTAATGCAATTAAGAAACATGAAATGTCATACATTCTGGATTCATTACAAATCAACTGAAATATCACAAGCCTTTTATTGTTTTAATATCGCTGATTATGGCTTCCAGCTTAAGAAACCCAAATATCCTATCTCAAAATATAAGAATATTTCCTCAGACCAAGTAAAAAAAAAAAATTATAACAGCAAAACAAAATCAAACATTTGAAAATGTCCATTAATGCACTCAGTGCTTAGTTGGGAATCCTTTTGCACAGATTACTGCATCAATGCGGCGTGGCATGGAGGCAATCAGCCTGTGGCATTGCTGAGGTGTTATGGATGCCCAGGATGCTTCAATAGCGGCCTTTAGCTCATTTGCATTGTTGGCTCTGGTGTCTTTCAGCTTCTTCTTCACAATACCCCACAAATTCTCTATGGGGTTCAGGTCAGGGGAATTGGCAGGCCAATCAAGGACAGTAATGCCATGGTCAGTACACCAGTTACTGGTGGTTTTGGCACTGTGGGCAGGTGCCAGATCATGCTGGAAAATGAAATCATCATCTCCATAGAGCTTTTCAGCAGATGGAAGCATGTAGTGATCTAAAATCTCTTGGTACACAGCTGCATTTACTCTGGACTTGATGAAACACAGTGGACCAACACCAGCAGCTGACATGGCTCCCCAAACCATCGTTGACTGTGGGAACTTCACACTGGATTTCAAGCAACTTGGATTTTGCGCCTCTCCAGCCTTTATCCAGACTCTGGCGCCTTGACTACCAAATGACATACAAAACTTGCTTTCGTCTGAAAAGAGGACTTTGGACCACTCTGCAACTGTCCAGTGCTTCTTTTCCATAGCCCAAGTCAGACGCTTCTTCTGTTGTCTTGAGTTCAGAAGTGGCTTGACCATGGGAATACGGCTATTGTAGCCCATTTCCCGGACACGTCTTTGAACAGTGGCTTTTGATACTTGGACTCCAGCTTCAGTCCACTGTCTTTGAAGCTCCCCCAAATGCTGTTAAGGCTGCGGTCACCTCTCTTGGTTGTGCAGCGTTTCCTGCCACATTTCCCCCTTCCAACACACTTTTTGTGAATGTGCTTTGAAACTGCACTCTGTGAACAGCCTGCTCTTTGAGAAATTTCTTTTTGTGTCTTACCGTCCTGATGGAGGGTGTCAATTATGGTCTTCTGGACAGCAGTCAGATCAGCAGTCTTCCCCATACTTGTGATTTAGTTTACTGAACCAAGCTGAGTGTTTTTCAAGGCTCAGGAAACCCTTGCAGGTGTTTCGAGTTAATTAGATGATTCAAGTGATTAGTTGAATAGCCTACTAGTATACTTTTTCATGATATTCTAATATTTTGAGATAGGATATTTGGGTTTCTTAAGCTGTAAACCATAATCAGCGATATTAAAACAATAAAAGGCTTGCGATATTTCAGTTGATTTGTAATGAATCCAGAATGTATGACATTTCATGTTTTTTAATTGCATTACAGAAAATAAAAAACTTTATCACAATATTCAAATTTTCTGAGACAGTCATGTAATGTTTAAACTGAAGGATATAATAATCCCAAAATCTCACTCCAAGCTCAACTCAAAGTTGGCAACCCAACATTGCCGCCTTCCTCCTCTGAAGTTAGAACTTGTGTCTGAGAGCGATATCAGATCCAATTGAAGTGTGTTCCGTGTTCATGATCGAAACCCAGTCGGACTTGCTAATTGAAGTGTTAAATGAACAGACTGCGGTTGGTAAAAAAACAACCTGATAGCATTGGCTAATTAAACATGCTAAAGGGACAAATTCGCTTACATGTTTTACAACAGGGGTTCCAAAACTTTTCAGCCTGTGACCCCCCCAGGTGACAGTCCCAAAGACTGGCGACCCCCTTTTTGACGGATTTGATTTTTTCCCCGCTTTTTGTGTGGAAATTCTGAGAATAAAGTCATAATATTACAGGAATGGTGTTGTAAAATTACGAGCATAAAGTCATATTTTCATAAGAACTCCTACAAAATAAGTGCAGCCATCCCACTGCATTATAACGAGGAATGTTGTGTAAGGTATCTGGTAAAATTATACTTCAGTATCGTTTCACAAAGAAAGAAATACTAGATCAAAGCAAACGGACATCAAATCATCTCCTGGGGGGAACCTTTGTGTCTGTGTGAATGGTTTGGTCCTGCTTTTTGACATTTTTGTATAAGTAGTCCAGATAAGTCTGGCTGTCACATGGTTCAGTAGAGGCTATACTACAAATACTAGGATTGTTCTAAGGCAACAATGAGGCTTTCAGACAATATTCATCAAGATTAGTATTTTCTAGATCTGATCGGGTGTATTTTTTTTTTTGCTGATGTAGAGATGTTTGTCTAGTAAGAAAAGCATGACTGAGCCAAAGTAAAACAAGTTTAGATTTATTGCGTATTTATTTATATATTTATCTCGATCCGTGCCACCCCTGAGTGAGCAAGAATTGGATTTGCTGTGTTTCCGTGCAGACACATTCTGTCCGTCAGATTAAGTTGTTAATCTTTCAGTGTCTGTCCACTGTACTCTATATCCCTCCTGCAATTAAGCTGAGATGGGGGAAAAGGCTGTGAGTGCAGAAACCTCCTGCTAAGAGGAGGAGGAGGAGGAGGGGGAGGAAGCAGTGGGTGGAACAATCACGCTTTGCTCCTTGGTAATTTACCCTTCTGGATGTTAGTGGGGCTTTTTTTCCCCCCACCTTATTTGTACAGCTAAATATCACAGAGACATGCGGTCTCATTCACAAGGGAGAGACATGTTTATGTTGTTTCATTTCTCTTGACTCTATCCTCCATAACACCTGCTTCAGAACTTTTAAAATGGAAATGGTGGTATGGTGACTGGCATCATGACTACCATGGAGCTAAACTGCAGGATTACCATTTTCCCACTGAGTCACTGGGATTTTTCTTCCATTTGTCACTGTGAATGCAAACTCTCAAAGGTTTGACAAAGCCTGCTGTACAGGTGGTTCATATTTTTAGAAGCAAACCTTTTTCTTTTTTTTTTTTTTTTTACTTTGATCCAATATAAACTGTATTAGATAATTGCATATATTCGGCCTTCTTCATAAAGTTAGCGCTTTGAGTTGTCTTGTTATTGAAATAAACTTGCTTTGCCTACCCTTGCCTAGTTGAGCATCCTGAAAATAGGTTTTACTAATTGAAAAGGGAGCGCGAGGCACACTTTTGGGTTAACAGTCTTTTTGATGTTGTCTGTTGTGGCTAAATTCTTCAAGTCTAATTTCATAGTTTGAGATACACTTGGCTGGATCAACACCTTTCCCACTGCAAAAACGGAACCTAAAATAAGTAAAATGTTCTAATATTTACCTGCTCAAATCAAGGAGATTTGAGCAGGTAAATAAGATGATTTGCCAATGGAATAAGATTTTTGCACTTAAAATAGGAACAACTCATCTCCATCGTCTTATTTCAAGTGCAGGATGTCTAATTATCTTATTTTAGGGATCAAAATATTAATTCCATTGGCAAACAATCTTATTCACCTGCTCAAATCAAGGACAAATACATTAATTTTAAGAACATTTTACTTATTTTTAGATCCGTTTTTGCAGTGCCCATTTATCTTCAGAGTGAACTGACCAATGGCTCTTTTATTATTCTTTTAATTTATACAATGAAAGTTATGTTAACATATATTAATAATAAGAAATTGGAGCTAGAATATTTAAGTATATTTTCGAGCATCTTACAGGTAAGGAAGTACTGACATCTTTCTTAATTTTCTCCATTTCGTTATTCTTTACTATTAATAGTTTATTATTAACACTTTACTATTTATCATTATTACTTATCTACTATTATTTCTATCTTTGATCAATGTGGATTACAAGCATTAATCAATCTTATGTTCAGGTATTGCTTACTTTGAATTTCACTGGCGCATCTGAGTAAATAAAATGTCGTTGAAAAGTGAACTTCATAAATTTCCTTCAGAAAGTAGAACTTGAACATGATATCTGTTCATTACCAAGTGAGTTGAGCCATAATAGTCAAAATGAGGCAAAATAAACATTTGAAACAAACACATTGTCTGTTTAATAAATCAGTGTAAAATATGTGGCTAACTTTATGCACCGAGTTACTGAAATAAATTAGATCTTTGATAATATTCTAGTTTATTCAGAGCAGTGGCTTTTCTAAGGCATGCAAAGGCAGCTGTCCTTTGTCAGCAATTGCCAAGGAGGAACTAATTTATGGCTCTTATTGCCGTAAAAATGGTTTGGAAGAACATTTTCCAAGTTGTTCTCTTCCTTCTTATAATAAGGTTTTAATTTGCTGATGAATTTTAGATTTTGCTTTTATAGTTTTCTTTCAGGTAAAATGAGGTTTTTCAGATTTTGCAGATTGCGTAAAAAATATATATATATTTTTTTTCCACCTTCACCCATTTTCTTTCAATCAAATATATTTTCACTGCCAGGCTAGTATGTAATATCAAAGCATATATTCATATAAAACTCTTATCTACCAACATCAGGCTCTTAATTTAGACAAAAATCAGCATCTGCATGGTGTCGCATTGTAACTACCTATAAATATTATGAGCACAATTAATATTTTCTGGAATTGTCTTCAGGAGTTCACGGCTTACCGTCTGCTTGGCCTGAGGCAACTGTGGCTCAATAAATTTAGTCCATCTTTTGTTTTTCCTTTTAGTGTTTTTTCTTTTCAAAATTTTCAAGCCCTGCAATCAACACCTCTTTTATCTCTGTTTGGATCTGCTGTCTCATTAAACTCTGGGTTCTCCTTGTAATGTATGTTGAAATACATGATTACTTTTACACTCGAATACTTTCCATGTGGGAGATGAAAGAATTGATCCGCGTGTTGAGTCAGCGCATCAATTTCGAAGTTGTATCCCACTGCCAGCCTGGATTTGGCACTGGAAAGAAAGACAAACTGTTGCCGCTATCAAAGTTATATTACATTAGGCAGTCAATAAATCATTAACTCCTTAATACTACGTCTGTGAAGCAAAAATAAAAGTAGTTTTATATGGCACTGATGATTAAAAGCTCACTGAGCAATGGTTAATCAGACAGACATAGAGTAATTGCAGCATTATACACAAAATCGCTGTCCATGCACTCTAGATTCGTAAAGATGAATCATCAGAATATGAAGGGCTGTTTATTAACATTTGCAGTAAGCTGAGCCAAATCCAAAGTTACATTCATTTATTCAGACCTGGTGTTTAAGATCAAAGGGTCTTAGCTGCCAATTTGCAATGCAGGATTGGATGGCTAAATGATGATTTACCGTACTTTTAGGAAAATATTAGATCCACAGCTAAGGCCGGAGCATTTCGCTGAGCACATCTAAATTTAGGATTAAAAGGTCCTAACAGCTAGGATGAAGCGCAGGATTCATTCTAAGAGCAGCTGCTGTGTAAATTATAATTTAACTGGAAAACTCTGACCCTCCCCGTGACAGCTCACCTGTCAAAGCTGTCGAAAACTACAGACTGGGATTTAGTGTCGGGGTCAGACCGATTATGCTGCTTTGCCCAGAATGATCAATACTTATTAACAGCGGTGCCGAGGCTGGATCTGTTAGGTAAACCTGAGCCGATCGACTGCTGGAAGCCGCTGAAAGCAAATGCGGCTCCTATTAGAAAGTTGGACTGGTTGATCACGGTTAATAAGTTGTCAAGCACAGTCCTGTCTGTCTGCCACGAGGGGCGTTTTAATATGAAACCCGTGTTCTCTGTGTTAATGTCAGTGTTAAAGGATATAATATAAAAGCAAAAAGAAAAAAGGCAATACATACAATAATGTTTGTAAAAGTTCAGTAATTTAAGGTGCATCATTTTAACAGCGTTTAACCGGCTCAAGGCAGAAAGCTATGCAACAGTCAGGTGGTTCTTTTACATTTTTTACTGCCTGTCTAATGGCAGCTCTTCAAAAGGTTCATAAAGAGGATGAAAGCTGAGAGAAAGGTCTGTGCGTGGTTGCTGCAACAGCTCCAAAACGAGATCCTGGACAGGGTAGGTTCCCGCTGATGGTCCTCTAGTCTCCCCTCGCCATCCTAGACATGTCCCTCCTGGCTGCCATATCGTAGCTGTTAACCACGTCGGGGAAATACACGCTATGGTCTCTTTAGGATTTTATATCTCGGTTTAACACAAAGTCTTGATTATGTCATAGTTGTAAGGTCAATCTTATATGTAATTCTGGAAAATGTTAATCCTCTAAAGAAACTATAAAAAGCCTTTGAGGACTCATAAGGAAAGGTGAATGTCGGGTCTTCCAGTTTTGTCATCATAGAAAAAGTTCATTTTAAGCAAGACCTACAACAAATAAAACACCAGTACAGTTCTCAAAGATAAAAATAGGTATTAATAGTGTTTTTTTTAAAAAAGTACTGATGGAGGGAAGAATGATTTTATTTAAGATTAGATTTAAATTTAAGACCTAACTAAATGTAATTTAAGATGCATTATGGAAAATCTGACTATTTCTATTATTAATTAATGAGTATTTATTCATTTAAAGATGTCTCCACTCTATAAGAATATGGAACCGGTCCATGCTTGTATAGGAGTTATATTTTCCCGAATACAAAAAAAAAAAATAGTAATTTCATTTTACACATGTTAATCTAGGTATCCAGGTCCAGCATCCATATTCTTAATCTAATCATGTGGAGACAGAGGAGACTTTTTGTGGTGCTGACAGATTATAACATAAAAATGTATGTATTTTATGCGTTTGGTCCTGTCGAGTCAATAGTCTGTACAGTGTGTTCACGAAGTATGGACTGCCGGAAAATCAAGACTGAAACAGATTTTTCTTCCCTCTCCACACCTTTTTGTTATGCATTGCTCAAGCCGCTGCAGCATGCAAAATTTATTCCTATTCATCTGATGCAAATATGTTAGATACAGTTTCTCCTTGCAATAATATTGTGAAGGGCATTTTTTTGAATTGATTTTCATCCTGTTTATATTATTCTTGATTCAATTAGTCGCCACCACCGTTGAGGGGCTGATAAACAGCCTTGGTGGCTTATTGAACTGATTTCCATCTCCCCTCCTTTGCCCTGTGAATATTTATAGAGCATCCTGCTGTTGAATGTTTGAATAATTATTGCATAATATCCTTTTGCACCCTTCCCTTTTACCTTGATATCACTCGAGGGGGGAAAAACCGATAGGGCTTTATTGCCTCTTGTGCCGTTTGAAGTGTCCAATCTTAGAAGTTGGTTTAGATGGCAATTTGCCTCCGGAATGGTTACCGACGAGCGTTGGTAAAGCCACTCAGACACTTTCTGCTTGATGTGTATGGGTGTGACAGGAAGCCCCAATTTTCTTTGATTTATATTTCCTGACATGTTAACCTTGTGAAGCCGTGCCAAGCCCATGTGACAAAAATGACAAAACCACATTTTGTTCTTTCTCTTTTTTTCCCCCCCACTCATTCAGCTGTCTCCTCAAGGGGACATCCTGACATTTTTAAAGTCTGTCATTTTGCCTCAGCAGGCACTTACTGTATTGGGATTTTTGTCCTTCAGGTACCCTACAATTTTTTTTCCCCCCACATAGTTTTGCATCAAATCAGCACCACATGCATGTCAGTGCTTGCAAATAAAATTGTGTTGATGCATTTGACAGAAGCTTTTATCCAAAGCAACTTACAAATGAGGATATAATAGTGCAGTTAACAATTAGCTACTTAGAAAGACAACTGTTGTCATGATCTGTCAAAGATGACAGGGGTGAGAGTGTCTAAAAAAAAACAAGTGCAGCTGTAGGGGGAAGTACAGGAGAGAGTGCAATAGAGCGGGGGGTAGAGAATTATCAGGTAGGTGCTAAGGTATTACTCAGAGTAGTTATTTGATCAGTTTTTTTAATTTTAATTTTAAAAGGTCTCCAAATTTGTAGAGGACTGTATCTGCTTTAGATTGTTATGATGATTTTTGTTCCTATTTGTTTTTTGTATATGCAGTGCCAGATAAAGACTGATTGGGATCCTAAGCCCTCTTGCAGAAAAGACCACCAACAGCACCACCTGGTTTAGTTTCCTGTATTGCGAATTTAAAACGTATTTGGGTTAAATTGTAGGCCAGCAATGAATTCCCTAAATTGACTGCTTGCCCTTCTTATCAGTAAGTTTGCATTGGCTTTCAGTATCAGTAGCAATACAATTTCACTCTTCCAACATCACTATTGAACCATAACATGTTTTGTATGTTTCTATACAGTCCATTTGTCAAATCTGTAGAATGGTAAAGCAATTCACATGTTAACTATCTGATGAAGAAATTATTTTAAATCTGCTATTTTGAAAAGCAGGAGAACAGATTTATAAGTTGGCTTGTTGATACGATTGACCGCAAAAAACAATAAAAACAAAATGTGATATTGAGATTTATTGCCCATTCACAGTCATATTTTGCATTTTAGGTACATAAGCAGACAGTTTTGATATCGTTAAACCTTATAACATAAGCACCCTCGATAATGGAGGGTCGGCAACACTGCTGCCTACAACATCAAATCAAACACACGCTATATATTAGTGAATAGATGCTTATTGCGTATCCACTCAACTGAGAGAGGCTTGTCTAAAGGGTAGAAACAGCATTTTCTACACAAACAATGCCTAGTTACAACATTAAAGCAGTACTGTGCAAGTTTTGACCCAATTATTAGCTTAATTAAGATTTAGTAAATAATTTTTCAGGTCAATATGCAGCGCTCGGCATTTATAGATGCTCTGTGCAGGCTGCCCTTCTCAAAAACTTGACTATGTAACTGAAGAGGGTCGGCTCCATCGACCCATTCAGGTTACGGCAGTCTGAGATCAGACTCCCATAACCTGCGCTTAGGAATTATAAAGCATCCCTCAATCCTTTCTTTGACATGATGTATAAGCATAGCCAGTTCATGGAAATTAATATCTGCAGAGAGGAGAGCGCACACTTTGTAGTTCTTTCTTGGAAGGCTGTAGGCCCGGTTTTGACTAGAATCATCCATGTGCGTTCCCGTTGAGTAATGACGTTGAAGGCTGTCTGAAATCAGCACAGCAGTCCTAAGCTCCTTTCCTCCCCACTGTTGACCTCATGAAAGGTCAAGGAACAGGAGCAAGGACAGGACAGGATAGATTGCATATCTCCTAGCTAGGAGCTATCTAGGAGCTAGGAGATATGGGGCGACGTCGCACAAGAGTTAGGGAGGTCATCCTGTCATTAACAGGTTGCCGGTTCAATCCCCCACTCTGACTGTCTCAGTCATTGTGTCCTTGTGCAAGACACTTCACCCGCATTGCCTGCTGGTGGTGGTCAGAGGCCCAGTAGCACCGTTGTATAGCAGCCTCGCCTCTCAGTCTGCCCCAGGGCAGCTGTGGCTGCTAACATAGCTCCCCACCGTCAGTGTGTGAATATGTGTCTGTATGGTTGAATGAGTGATTGTAGTGTAAAGCGCTTTGGGGTCGTCGGACTTGATAAAGCGCTGTACAAGTACAAGCCATTTACTATAATCAGAAGATTTTGGCTGCAACCCATGACTTCTCAATCTGCTGGTCCAAAGTGATCTGCTTTCAGATTTCAAAACACGGAGGGAGACCGTTTCATTTTGCAACAGTGCAGTGTTGCCATTGGCCTTCATGGGCGCTAAACCTGGGACAGGTCTACCGACCATAGTGGCTAAAAGTTACACGGCGCTGCTTTAAGTAGCTTAAGGGAATGTTGAAACATAAAAAGACAAGGCTGCATATCCAGATACTGAAACACAATCCTACTCACACAGCAACTTTTTTTTTACATCTTGTGAGAACAATGTTGTGCAAGAACAAGATGTTTTTCACTGTTGAGGAGATACTATATTGTTGATATGTTGGCAGCTGATAGTGGTGCCAGGCTGTGTTCTGTCAACTCATCCTCAGACAAGGAGGACTTGCTGTGTGCAAATTGGGATACCAGCAATCCTCATTATGAAATTCCACAATCATGAAGGGAATTCTGCTGAACCCTTCTGATTGATTCTGTATGAAATTACTGATGCGTCTAAATATTATTCATTTAGTTAATGTAGTTTATGCTCAAACCTGTCAGATGAGGCCTGTTCAGATGAGGTCCTCCGCACACAGCTGTTTTGTTGGGAATTCAAGTGATAAATGTCCTCAAACCTCATATGTACTTCAACTGAATCGTATAATATTTACTTAAGACTTTTATTGCACACTGTTTCCACGGATAGTGGTTCTAATCCCTTTTTGGGTCAGTTTACTCCTATAAAATATGACAGATTATGCCCTATGATCAAACTACAATAATCCTAGGTGACCTCCTGCTAGTAGATATTATTTAATGCAGTTACATAACAATTTTTCCCCCCAAGTAAACTATAATAAGATTATAGAAAATTACATCTTCGGGCACAAAACGTCCCCAAGATGGCAGACGGGTCCCAACAAAGCTAAAAAAGGTTGGAAATAGTGAAGGCATGAACTACAGCATATCCAGCAACCAGATATTGTATATAGTGTGAGAAATAGTGGCCCCCCGCTGGCCTGTAAGCCCTAAATAGCGGCTTAACTTTCTTTTTTGCCTTGGGCTGGCTCTGAATGTATGCCCTTTAGATTTTTAAGCCAGAGATCACTCATTGCATGCTTGTACTGGGTGTCTAACGCAGACATTCGCAGGGTTGCATACACATGCCTGGCGCTGAGGGGGAGTAGCATGTGTTTTGTTTCTTAATCTTGGTTCACAATTGTGACTCTCATCACACAGTCATACAGTTGTCACACCGTCTTAATTTGATATGAGAACCAGAATGATTATCCACGGTGCTCATTGAGCCTAATCTTTTGTTTGTTTCCTATTCTTTTTAGACTAAATATGACAAGTGAAACCTGCTTAAATCTTCTGCCAAAGAATTGCTGCATTTTGTTGCACGTTAAAGCTTTCACTGTGTGACAAATCCTAATTGGTTATAGAGAGTACCTTCAGGGCAAAACGTACCTGATGCTGCGAATTGTGTTGCTCTAATTGGGTTTGCCCATAATCTGCCGCTGCTAGAGAGCCTCATGCATAAGCAGCATGGAAATCGTGTAATACTTGGAATGAGCTGCCGACATGTTTGATTTAATTAATCAAAAATTAGCTCCCAGCCTTGGAACGCACTCTGCGGAAACTCTCCAGAGGAGGCAGGCAAGTCCTGGGATAACTGCTTGGCTATAAACAGGCAATCAAACACATTAAAGATGCAGTGTTTTTCGAAATTTGGGTTCAACAGTATTGAGGATGAGATGAGTTAGATGAGTTTTGTAATGTGTTTGCTCCTCTGCATATCCCCCCCCCCCTCCCCGTTATTTATCTATAGCAGTTCTTTTTCCACAATTAAATCTTTAAGAATGTGTGTGAAAACAGTATTGATTCCCCTTAACTTTTTTATTCATATTACAACCACGAAAGAGAGTGTATTTTATAAGGACGTTTCGTTGACAGAGTAACACAAAAAAAGTTTTTTTTAAACAGATAAAATCTCAACTTTGGCTCTTTTACTCTACACTACAAAAACGGAACTAAAAATAAGTCAAATTTTCTTGAACTTAGCGTATTTGTCCTAGATTTGAGCAGGTAAATAAGAGGATCTGCCAATAGAATTAGTATTTTGATCCCTAAAATAAGATAATTAGATATCCTGCACTTGAAATAAGATGCTAGAGGTGAGTTGTTTCTACTTTAAGTGCAAAATCTTATTCCATTGGCAAATCATCCTATTTGTGTGCTCAAATCAAGGACAAATACACTCAGTTTAAGAAAATTCAACTTATTTTTAGTTTTGTTTTTGCAGTGTACCCCTAAAACTCCCAGACACAATCAAGTTGCTTTAGAGGTCACTGATGTAGTTAATGGAGAGTCACTTTTCTGGGTCAGGTTTACAAAAAATAGCTGATTTGTGAAGAGCTCAGATGTTTACACGTAATAAAACAAAATCCCAAGTTTTAGCTGTCTCTCAGAACACATTTTAATCTCGGTATAAGTGAAAAACTACAAAACAACAAAAAAACATGGCTGTCCAATTAAACTGACTGTTCAGGCAAGGGAAGCTTTAATCAGAGAAAAGGCCAAGAGCTCCATTGTCGCTCTGGAGGAGCTTTAGAGATCTGCATCTCAGGTGATGTAGTCTGTAGACGGGACAGTAGTTTGGAAAAACCCGCAAATCTGGCCTTTGTGGAAGAGTGACAACAAGAAATTCATTTTTACAAGAGATCCTTCATGAGCCCCGCACAGTAAATATGTATAAAAAAGTCCTCTGGTAACATGGGACCGAAGCTGAACCTTTTTGTCCGACGCGCAAAAAGCATTAGGGGTAGCAGGAAATGGACACCTTGAACACACCATATCCACGGTGAAACATTTGGATGGCAGCATCATTTTGTGAGGAGGTTTTTTTTCCCCAGCAGGGACATGAAAGCCAGTCAGGGTTTATGGGAAAATTGATGGAGAAATCCTAAAATGGAAAAAAACTGTTTCAGCGAGACGACGCATATAATGGATTGGCTTGGATCAAATCGTGTTACAGGGTCCCAGTCAATCTGCCATTTTAAAATCAGCACTTAAACGTCCTGTTTTCTGGAGGTTTCCATTCAATGACTGACGTTTAACTATTAACTATTTACCATTTTAACTGTTTTGCATAGATGAATTGGGCAAAGATCTAAGATTTTTAAATGGTCAAAGCAGGTAAGGGACGTACCCTAAATACTTTACCGTAAATACTGTTGTAACTACAGTAAAAGGTTGTTCTTTATAGTGGAGGGCCGAATACAATGACACATCACACTTTTCAATTTCTATTTATGGAAAAACATGACAACCATTGTCCACTTAACAATTATGGGGTGGTTTTGGGTTGGTCTGTCACACAGGCACAACTTAAAGCCTTGAAATTTGTGTTTGTAACTCAATAAAATGGGCTGGATACATTTCAGAGCAATGATGCAGAGTTTGTTGCGTCACAGCACGATTTTTCATATTGAGCTGTGAGTAAGGGGGTTATCGCGCTAATACCAGTGTCCCAGTCTGTTCAGCTCTATTTTTATCCACTGCAACAAATGCTTACAATCAAGTTGGCCAGTCTCTGTGGTAACTGCCTCTCCGTGTGTGTTCAGATCCAGGACCTTGCAATCAGGTGCATTCAGAAAAACATCCAGAAGAATCGTGGCGTAAAGGGCTGGCCGTGGTGGAAGCTCTTCACCACAGTTCAGCCACTCATTAAAGTCCAGCTCACCGAGGAGCAGATGCGAAGCAAAGACGTGAGCAGACCTCTCTATCTATCGCATCCACCACCTTCAACCTTATTAGTTTGGCTTAAAATACACAGCCCCCCATTTCGCCTTTTTAAGCTGCATCACCCTGCATGGCTTACCCGAGTAACGTCATAATTCACAATTTACCTGTAACCTAACATGTAAAAATCTACTGCTGCAATCTGTGCTCCAGGACGAGATACAGCAGCAGAAATCGAAGCTCGAGAGGGTGGAGAAAGAACGAAATGAATTGAGACTGAACACGGATCGATTGGAGAGCAGGGTGGGTCTCTCTGTCTTTGTCACGGCTTTCTGGGAGGATGGTGTTTGAGAATTGGTGGTGGAGTCTTGGCGCCCTTTCATTCTGGTTGAAAAATTGATCGGCGGACTAGCATAGGAGTCTTCGTGAATACGTTTCAGCGTTCCCCCTCACGGTGTGTACGTGTCTTCTTGTGTGCGAACAGATTGCAGAGTTGCTGGCAGAGCTCGCCGACGAGAGGAGCACCAGCGAATCAGCTTCCCAGCTGCTGGAAACTGAGACTTCAGAGAGACTCCACCTGGAGAGGGATATGAAGGACCTACAGGCACATACACACAAAAAGCGTGAAATTGCACCAACTATTTGAAAGACAGTCCGTGTCATCCTTCCTAACTTATGCTTGTTAAATCCCGACTTCATTGCTTGCCTTCCAGGTTAAGTTTGATGCCATGAAAAAACAAATGGAGTCACAGGAAATGGAGCTCATGGAAGCGCGCCTCGCAAAGGCTTCAGAGCTCAACGGCGAGCTAGACGACGACGATGATTCGGGTCAGTTGAGCTTGAAACTTTGAGGATTTCACATGCGGTCAGGGTCCTCTTTGCCAACACGCTCGGAGCTCTTTAAACATTTATTTCAAATGTCCTAATTAATTGTACTTTTTGACACCGGCAGCAGCTTGACTAAGCCTCCCTAATGGGCATGTCGGCTCAGGTCGGCGGCATAAATACTGAATCGCAGTTTGAAAATTTCCCGCACAGTAATTGTAGCTGCAGGAATGAGCTGCTTTGCTGGACTATTGCAGCAGGAAACAGGGCAGTCAGACTTTTTTCTTCTTTTTTTTTTTTTTTTTTTTTTTTGCACAGTCCTGGTAAGAATATTTTCACAGTTTTGGATTTATGGCTTGCGGATTAAGATGTTCACTCCCAGGCATACAACTAATGGCCACTGATTGGTGTCCCCCTCCCTCCCCATAACCATTCCCCAAGAAAATGGAGCGCCTGCTGAGAGCTTATTGTCTACGGGGCTTTATTCCCCCCCGCAATACTGCCCCCTTCAACCCACCTCAGCAGACAAGCCATTACAGAGCATATCAGAATTCTTAGATGAATGAGAAAGTAATCGTTGGGATCAGAGCTGGTGGCCCTGCAAGTTGTCATTATGCTATATATATGCTAATGAGCAGCACTGATGGAGGAGCCCGTGTTGGTATGTGAAGGAGAAATGGACAGCCTCAGAAATGATAAGGCTTGGAAATGAACCCGAACCTGAATGGCTGCCCGGCCGCTGTTTTAGTTCTGATAGCCTGTGACAGCTTCAGAATTAGGGTCGGCACAGAACTGCGGAAAGTGCCACTTAGACGTGTCCTTCTCTTACAGCCATTGTTGTGAGCTCAGAATTCTTACCTGAGGTTTATTCAAGATTAGGGCTGAAACGCGGAGGCTGCTTTGTAGCTTCCTGTGGAATTTTCTGACCCCGTGAGGTCATGTTTTGATGAAAGAAGTTTTATTTCCTGAAAGATTATATTATGTCGGTCCCTGAATGTGATAACCATCTGAGCCAGTACAGTGCACTCGATAATCCACAGCATCCATCAAATCTGAGTTTTTCTGAGCTGCCTTTTCGCTCTGTAATCCCGCTAGGGCCCGCGCTAAAGGCGGGAGACGGCCAAATTGTCACAAAGATGTTTTCTCTGCCTTTTTTCTCCAGGAGGCGAGTGGCGGATAAAATACAATCGAGCCATTCGGGAAATGGACTTCACCAAAAAGAAACTCCAGCAAGAGTTTGATGACAAGCTGGACACCGAGCAGCAGAACAAAAGACAAGTGGAGAGAAAGGCAAGAAAGAAAGATGAAGTTATTTAAAAATTTATACTCCCTTTTACATAGTTTTTTTTAATCTTTTGTTTCAAGCCTGTCTCATTCCAGATCAAAAGCAAACTTATTGTTTGACTGAAAGATGTTTTATACCTAAATCTGCCAGGGGTACGGACAATTTTGGGCTAAGTTGTATAATTTATAAAATGCAGCTCTTTACCTTAACGCTACGATTTCCAAGAGCCTTCCAACCCAGCATGTTCACTGTTTTCCCTTGATTTTTTATTTAAATTTTTTTTTTGGGGGGGGCTTCTTTTTGAAGGGTTGCTAAGATTTTTCTTCCACTTAGCTTTTTATTGATATTACAGAATACAGCTTTATATGAAGAGTCACCTTCTGTCTCTCTTAATCTTTAGCTTATTTATCCATCTTTCTGTCTCTTTTTATGTTTGTGTCTTTTTTATGTCTCTTCATAAATGGTTATGTTTTTAAGGCTACCTGCCTCTACTTGTTGATTTGAAGGAAAATCTCTTCAAATCTAGATCTGCCAGAGTTTAGAATATTTTTTTATTCAATTTTAATTTTATTACATTTGGGATCTGTTTCTGATCCATTCATGGGGTCGAGGTAGTGACATAAATGTGTTTTCCAAGAATAATGCAGCCATCTTATTTCATAGATGGATGCAGGAAGGTGGATTTTTGTTTCCATTGGAAAGACTTTTGGTGATTTGCGACAATCAAAGCAAATGGTATTTATGTAGGACATCTGAAAATGACCGTGGAGCCGTTTACTTGTTGAGAACGTGCTGTATTGTTCTTTAATGTTTATAATAATCGAGTACAAGCAGACGTCATCATCCTAATATTTTTATTAGGCAAACGTTCCCGTTATATTGACGTAATCGGGGGTCCACGTGAAATAAAACGTGTCGCGTTTATCCCGTTGTATCCCGCGTTTGCTTGACTATCGCAGAAGGAAACATTACAGTTAAACATTTTTGCACACAAGCGATACGAATGCTGACTACTCGATCATTTAAGCATTTACTGTTTTGATGACTGCCCCATCAGAACAGGCAGGGCTCTTCGATTCCGAGCCTCGAGGTCCGGTGTCCTGCACCTTTTAGATGTGTCCCTGGTTCAACACACCTAAATGAAATGCTGAATTAGCTCCTTAGCATGCAGTCAGGTTCTCCAGAGTCCTCCTAATGACCTGATTATTTGACTCAGGTGTGTTGGACCAGGAACACATCTAAAAGCTGTAGGACACCGGACCTCGAGGCCCGGAATTGAAGATCCCTGGTACGGCGACGTCTGCGCGGCTAGTAGACGCTCAGTTCTACCGTTTCCGAGTTTTTTTGTTTTTTTTGTTTTAGTGCCGCTATTCTCAGAAACTAGGTGCGTTTACAAAACACAAATATGTTTACCAAGGCAAATAAAAATATGTTGCAACTTAGCGTGCGTGTTCTGTCTCCTGGCGGTAGTGTGAGTTTACCTGCCTGCGAACCCAGGTGACTTTGAGCTGAAAGTAGGAGCGATGACTTAGCTTAGGAGACACACCTGGGTGTGCTGTGCACAAAACGCGAGCCCCGCGGGCGTTTTACCCTTGATAGTCGAGCGCACCTATTGGCTTAATTTCTTGTGACAATTTCCTACATTTCCCACAGCGGGCACCCACCGCACCTGTCTAGCAGTACGGCAGAGAGTGGGCGTGACGCCGCAGGCGGTCGCGACGCCCTTGGAGCAGCTCGGCGTATCAGCTCTGTGTCACATAGAAAACAGTTCCATGTGAAGACTTCTTCCCGCTGAGCTCTGTAAAATTGAGCTGTGCGTGTACCTGTCTGCGGACCCATGTCCGCCTTGTGAGAGCCTGGAGACAGAAATGGCTAACCCAGGATATAATCTGGTGCTATTTAGAAAGGCTAATATCAATAAAATTAACCACAAACACCTACAGACGTATAATAATTTACAACATGCCGTGACCTGGGAGGGGGGGGGGGGGATAACACTGATTTTCTATAACAGACTCAGATTGAAAGCCTAAAAGGATAGAGCAGATTAACTTTGCTGCACTCTGGTTAGCCTTCCCTTTATCTACTGAAAATCGTGCTCTCGCCCACTCAAGCGCCTAAATAAATCTCTGGCATGCCATAGAAAATAGTTTCCTAGCTTCTTTCATCTCTTTACTACCACAACCTTACATTTAAAAACCTCTCTGAGACCTACAATAGATAACATTGAGCCTTCTTTGCTTTTTAATAGCTTCTACCCTTAAAAGCATTTTTTTAAAGCCTGATTTGGTGGTGCTTATTATTGGGTATTTACTATTCAGAAAAACTCCTTTCAAACCTAGAGGTACGGTCCGGAACTACTTCAGTTCAGAGTGTAGCCCGTGTTTACTTCCTGAGCCAATCATATGAGAGTTCTCATGGTTCTCAAAACAGTGCAGCATTTGGTATTTTATCTCGGCAAAAGAGCGGCAGCCTGCAAACATGGAAGCCAGTAAGAGAAGTGGAACAGAAATAAAACAAAATTTAACATCATAAACATATCCTGTGTAAGTAAGAAAAAAATCCCAACAGCAATACACCTTTTAAAAATGGCATATCAGATTGTTGTGATTGGCCAGCTGCTGTACTGATTTGAGCCATAAGGTGTCAGTATTACTTATAGCTCCTTTAAAACAAGTTGTTTTACATTCCGAATATATAATGCATACATTTTCCAAGTTTTAACTTTGTGGCAGGTTTGGTTCAAAATGTCTGCAACCATATCTGCTGCTGCTGAGCAGTATAAAACGTCTATCTTTCCATCATCAAGTGCAGTTCTAACAAAATGATATCAACATGTTTGCATCTTTGACGAAATACTGGGTTCTTTGACAAAGCTATTGCGCCTTGATTGTCCTCAAATGTTGTCACTGTACTTGCGGTCTTTGTCCATTCCACTCAAAAACTGTACAAGATACAAACGTTCTTGTGTTGTGGCTGCCAATATCTTCTGCTTCGCATGTAGATAGAACCATAGTTTGCTGTTTCTTTGGACTTCCATGAGATAACAGGTCCCTTTTTATTAAGGCTAAAACAATAACCTGAAATGGTTCTCCTGTCACTCTGATCAGTTGCCCAGTCTGGATATATGCCATTAGCTGAAGTTTCTCCTCACTCCTCTTGAAGCATAAACTCCTGTCCATTGTCCATAAAGTATCTCAACACGTTTTGCTGTTATCAAATTACACTGAGCCAATGCTACCATTGAATGAATGAACCACATAGCTTGGTATGTTTGTGGTGTTGAATTTACCAACTTTATCACCACCCTCGCACTTTTTGATTTGCATGTTGCAGTCGGAGTTGTTGGCGAAGTAAGTTTGAAATGTTCCGAATAGCAGACTTGGCTCGGACCAACACTTGCTCCATGTAGCTCATCACTAGCTTCTGTGTGTGCTCTGCGTGATGACGCAACCAACGATGCAAACATAGAATTGAACCGACTAAATCGCTGTAACTTTGCTGTGTATGATATTAATAAAATAAATAAATAAATGACTGGATCGGAATGCTGGATCGGCGTCATTCCTCCGATAGTCGATCCAGCTAAATTGTCAATATCGGAGCCCATATCCGTACAGGTATCGGATCGGTGCAACTCTATTCACAACTGGCCTTTGACCAATCAGCGCCAGTCAAGCCTCAAATCATCCAATCTCAGCCTCCAGCCAATTTATGGCTGCATCTCTATTTAAATAGTATTAATGTAACGTTAGTGATATGTATTGTGCTGTTAAAAGAGAATAATAGAGATATGTTTGCTCGTTTGTGTGTGTGTGTGTGTGTGTGTGCTTGCTGCAGCTGGCTGATTTGCAGACAGATAATGAGGATCTGCAGCGCTCTGTGCACCAGCTGAAGAAGAAGTGCCAGAAGCTGACTGCCGAGCTGCAGGACACCAAGCTTCATCTGGAGGGCCTGCAGAGCCGCAACCACGATTTGGAGAAAAAACAGAGGAAGTCAGTTTCAAACGTGCTTCGCCTCTTCCGTCTTTTTAATTACAAACACACATCACAGAGAATTTCAAGCTCTGTTTTTTTTTTTTTTTTTTTTTTTTCCCTGGGATAGCCCAACACGCCGCATTATGCTCAAGTTTTCTGTAATTCAAATAGTGGCTGGGATGGTCTGTAATCTGCAGAATTGCATTAGTGGAGAAAATGACTTAGACTTTAAGCACTTAAGAAGCTATCGCTGTGGCATAATGTGATCTCTCCCCTGTGGCTAATTGAAGATGCTCTGTGGGTGAAATTATTTTCAGCTGCACTTCAGAGGGAAATACAGGGAATTACGACGAGCTGTCAGCAGGAAACACTTAGCTGTTAAGTTCACTAACAATAAGTGTTTCTGCCTCAGACAGTTGTAGAAAAACATTTTGGAGAATACTGAAAGCCAGGGCAATTTTTTTTGGCCCAAAGAAGGGGATAAAAGGGAGGTGTTAGACAAGAGAGATAAAGTTAAATGCGTATATGTGGTTGTGGATATCGTTTGTCGACAAATGGGAATGTTTTACAGAGCTGGCTCTCTGTGCACTGACTCACCATGCCATCAGTTTCATCTAAATAGATTAATAGCAAGAATTATATCTCAAGACTAATATGTAAAAGGATTTTATAGTATGTTTAGTGCCTACAAATTGTATATTATAGTATGTATAGTTTAAATCGTTATAATGCAACGATAAGATCTTCAGTTCGTACGTGCATCCACGTGTGCCCCAGATTTGACCTGGAGCAGAGCCAGGCCCAGGACGACGTACAAAGAGAAAAGAGCCAGCGGGAGAAATTGGCTCGGGAGAAAGACATCATGACCGGTGAGATATTTAACCTCCGCCAGCAGCTGCAGGTAAGCATCTCTTTTTTTTTTTTTTTTTTTTTTTCTCCCCCCTTCCGCTCTCTGAGTGATATACTGTAGCCTGGCTCGTACGGATGTCTAACTTTTACTGTGCGCCTCCCTGCCTCCCGCAAGGACAAGGACACAGAACTGTACGCCGCCAATGTGAAAGTGCAGCAACTAGAGGGAGAGCTACAGGATCTGTCCTCCCAGGAGTCCAAGGACGAGGCCTCGCAGGCCAAGTTGAAGAGGCAACTTCATGACCTCGAGGCGAAGGTGAAAGATCAGGAAGAGGAGTTGGATGAGCAGGCTGGAACCATCCAAATGCTGGAGCAGGTACTCGTTTTTTTTTATATATATATACAGTAAAACTTCTTTAGGTCTGACTAGCTTTGTCCATTTCCAGAACATGAAATTTCTCCGAAATCATTCACTCTAATTTTAATATTGTCTCTGTATATCTATGTCGCAAGCTGCAATGCGTGTCCTTATCTTGCACTCAGGCTAAGCTGAGACTTGAGATGGAGATGGAGAGGCAGCGGCAGACCCACTCCAAAGAGATTGAGAGCAAGGATGAAGAGGTAGAGGAAATCAGGCGGTCGTGCAGTAAGAAGGTAGGCGTTGCTCATTTTCACCCTTTGTGCATTAATTTTTCTTATTCATGTCCTCTCTTCTCTAAACTACCAATTAGCCAGGCCCATTCAAGGCAGCACAGAGAAACAGACACCGACGCTCACAAATATGCCGAAGTTCAGTGTAATTAACCCGGCGTATTTTTAGAAACTGCTTCCTGTAAATTCCATTTTGTCTTTGAAAAAGGAGCAAAAATAATTAAAAAAAAAAATTTTATGCAAAGGAAGCGGGGTTTGTAATGTTATCAACTGCCAAGTGCAAAAAATGTTTTTTTTTTTTTTTTTACAACACTGCAGAATGGATATAAAGAGCCTTGGAAAAGTGTCCGTACTCCCTGACCTTTTTTACCTTCTACATTCAAAAACCTCAATATATTTTATTAGGATTGTATGTGCATAATTTTGAAAATGAAAGAAAAATGATACATGGTTTGCATATATATATAGGCTTACGGCAGGACTGGCTGAGATATTCTAACATGTTAAAATGCTTCTATCCTTACAATTTCATTCAAGCTCTGGCTTTAGGTTTACGGTAATCGGCCCTGTGGAAGGTTAACCTCCACCCCGGTCTTATGGCTTTTGAAGACATTTTTTTATTGGGATCTCCTTGCAATTACCTCCATCCATCTTGTCAAATCTGAACAGCTTCCCTGGTGCTGCTTAAGAAAAGCATTACCATTACATAATGCAGCACCATCTTGTTTTACAGTGGGAATGGTGTTGAAGGTAGTGTGTAACTTAGTTTTCATCCTTCTCCTTGCTACTCAGACTAATTTTTCTGAGGAAAAAAATCTCCGTCCTTCCCTCCCTCCAGCCACTTCTATGATGGACATTTCTACTTTGCTTCTGCTGATCGAAGCGCACCAAAAGCAGAGCTGCAACTTTAAAACCAAAGTATCAACCAAACCGGGATTTTTGCATACTGTTACACTCCCAACTATTTGCAATTTCAGGGACTTTTGAAAGCAGTTGAACTGATTTTTATTTTGGGATATTGTTGTGAAGCGAGCTAAATAAAAACGTGTTACACACTTATCAACTCTATTTGTAAAAAAAACGCGTGTTTGTCTCATGTGTTATTTTCCTTTCGCTTCATAATTTAGTGCGACTTAATGCCGGTGTATCGTATGAAATCCCACTAAAAAGTTTCTGGTTGTAACACAAGCAGGTGTGAAAGGTGTTTACGGGGGTGTGATTCTTTTTCTAAGGCGCTGTAGATCTATAACAAACCTGAATTACAAATGGAAGAATAGTATTTTATTGGATGCTGTAATGGCTTGCAGCTCTAAACCGCGACACCTAACAAAATGGTTCGTGATGCATGTGCGACTTTAACTGATATTCTCCTCCTGCGTCTTTGACATTCCCGTGTCCTGCAGCTCAAACACATGGAGGTACAGCTGGAGGAGGAGTACGACGACAAACAGAAAGTCATACGTGAAAAACGGGAGCTGGAGTCCAAGCTCCTGATTGCCAAGGACCAGGTACTGCCTTCGCTCTTCGCCTCCGTGCTAAAGTGTGTGTGATTTAAACGCGGGCCACTTCTCTTGATTGGAAATAAAATGCTTTTGAGTTCTGAGAGGTGCTCTGAGTTTAGATGGAGGCTAGATGGTCATGTGTAATAGTAATAACTACAGCGGAGTGATTCGTTATTCAGGTTAGCCAGAGGGATGTGGAGACGGAGAAGAGGCTAAAGAAAGACTTGAAGAGAACAAAAGTCCTCCTGGCTGATGCTCAGATTATGCTGGACCACCTGAAGAGCAACGCCCCCAGCAAAAGGGAGATTGCCCAGCTCAAAAATCAAGTACGTCCTCTTTGGGATCGTTTCGCTTCTAACTCAACAGATGACAGTACTGCAGCATTTAATGAGTGACAAAAATATACTGAGAATAAAGGGCTTTTCAGAGTATAAAACAACAACTATGGAGAAATCTTTCATCATCTCCAGCAGGGATTCTTGATCTCGGCCCACTAACGTTTGTCCTTCACTTCCCTCCTGCACGTTTCCCACTGTGCCTCACAGCTGGAGGAGTCAGAGTTTACTTGTGCGGCAGCGGTGAAAGCTCGAAAGGGCATGGAGATTGAAATTGAAGATTTGCATATTCAAATGGAAGATGTGGTCAAAACCAAGATGGCGGTGAGTTTTGTTTTTTTCTCATATATTTTACATTGTAGCGCCAGTATAAGTGAGTCTCTGTTCTAACAAATAGAACTTTAGTGTGCTTTTCAGTTTGTGTGTCCAACACAAAATGCTTTTATGCTTAAAATGTAATTAATAATGTGCACATTTCAAACATCAATGTTTAGACTGTTTTTTTTTCTGCACTTGTGTTTTTTTTATATTCACTTTTCCAATGAGAAGAAACCCTCAGAAATAACAATGTGTAATTACTTAAGGGTCTGTGCATATCAAATTCTCACTCCTCAAATTGCAGTAGGGTTCTCATTTATATGCATACAGGAGGCCATTCTGGGATATTAAAATAATAAACGGCCTTTGGCATATGTCTGATTTCAACATTTTGCTCTAATGGTTAAATAAGCTTTGCTGATTTTTTTTTTTTTCTTTCTCAGTCTGCTCATTAACAACTGTCTCACGAGACTTCTTCCTACATTTTCGACTCATGGACTGAGGATATTTGTGTCTCTTGGGATGACACACAGTGTGCTGTGTGTCTCCAGTTTTGGTTTTTTAATTGCCGCATTTATGGCAAGGCAGGGTCTTGCAAATGTCTCAGATTAGAGAATTCATATCGAGAACTGGTGCGCCACCAGCTGAAACCGAAAGTAGGACATCGCCGGCACGCTGCACACGCTGCACTTTGCCTGGCCTAAACGAGCCAATTGATTATCTCCAATTGGTGTCATCCTCCAGCCATAACCTTGTCTAGATTATGTTCCAGTGCAGCAAGATGAAACTTCGGGACTACCCTGGCTTGGCCAGCTAATCGTCATTTATCATATTTGATAGCTCATGAATACATCCTGACATTCTGTACCAAGGTGTGTTTTTTCTATCCGTTTGTCACTTAGCTGGAGGAGCAGATCAGCCGTCTGCAGAGAGAGAAGAACGACCTGCAGTCTCGCATGGAGGAGGACCAGGAAGACATGAACGAGCTGATGAAGAAACACAAAGCCGCAGTTGCACAGGTTGCTCAACCGTCGATGAATTTCAGTCATATGTTTGAATGCGTTTGAGATGTCAATGCAAAGAGCAGTACTCCTAATGAATAGACACATGACCAGTCTACAGTTAAAGCCATGCTGTTTGGTGCCTTTTGTCTAAGTCAGTTTTGTCTGATGTCGTTTGATCTGTTAGCCTTTAGTCTGCTGCTCTTTTGTCCCCTGCTGATTGGTTGGATGCTCTTTAGTCAGAATCTGTTTGGTCTTATAGCTTTAGATCGGTTGCCATTTGGTCTGGTTCAGGCAGTCAGGTGTTGAGAGACTCGTGGTACGAAAAACTCCAAGCAAAGATACCTCATTATCATAGTAATAACAGAATTTAGAACAAAAATGTATAACATGATTAATTTACCTTTTTAACAAAAAAAGTAACAATTACTAAATGTTTGTTGCCAAAAAATGTATTTTTACTGATATAATTATGTTAATAAACTTATTGTTGCCTTTGAGGACACAGCCATTTCACGCAGTCATGACAATTCATTACAAAAAGGTTTCTTTCCTCTGTGAAGATATTTAGAAAAATCCCAATTGTAATCTTCATTCAAAAGTTGTCAAATAAAATTAAACTCAGTGTCAGCTAAAACAGTAGGTTGATTTAAAAATATTGTTTAAGTGATTGGGATTCCAGAACTTTATCTGGATTTCGGAGGGCAGTAAGAAAACAATATTGCTGTTCAACACGTTGAGGCCAGTAACTGGCCCTTGCCTAGTCTGCTGCCATTTGATACCATGACTTTTAGTTCTGATGTCATTTAGTCCGACTCAGTTTTGTCTCACTTGGTTTTGGATCATCTGATGCCATTTTGTCTAAGTGTGCTTGATCTGGTAGGAGTTGGTCTGGTGGCATTTGGTTTTATACCTTTTACCCGAGTCTTTTTGGTCTCTGGAGTTTGTTTGAGGGCTAATGCTTGGTTTCTAAGGACCAAATGCTTTGCTTTTGCCTGTGGTATGATATCTAAGGTCATTTGACATGTCGATGCTCCAAAATTGTACATCATACTTACATCTCTAGATATATAATTTATCTAACGACACATGCAGAATGTTGCCGTGTGCTGTCAATGATGTATTTTGTTTCTGACACAGCGTGTGCTTTCAAATAAGCGAGATCTGCTCTACATCAAAACCACATGACACGTTATTGGAGTTGAACCTGCTGTGTTTACGAACCATTAACAAAAAAAGTAATTTTGTTCCAAGATAATTGAAACATATCTGAAACACTCAGGTCTCATCCTTTCTTGTTTAATCGTTGACAAAGATTAATTCTTGTTTTTTGTCTACGTGCGTGCGTGCGTGTGTGTGTGTGTGTGTGTGTGTGTGTGTGTTAGTCGGCAAGGGACTTGAGCCAGATCAATGACCTGCAGGCCCAGCTGGAAGAAGCCACAAAGGAGAAGCAGGAAATCCAAGAAAAGGTATAGTAAAAAGAAGTGTTCATAAGCACCTCCACAGCAGCCTCCCGGGAACGTGCTCACTGCCTCAGCACTTCCCTCTGATTATGCCTCAGCTTTTCTCAGAGTATCACTGATTATTATGACCGTGGATGGATGCTTGGTTTCTATGGCAGTTTTCTTTTAAATTGCAAATGCAATCTAGATGTAAATAGTACAAATCTGTGAAATTTCACAGCCAAAGTGGGAAACTGTTCTTTCGCCTCTGTTCTCATATACAGCGAAGGCATGTATCAGCAACCCATTACGCCGAAGGAATTAAAGGACTCATTCAAGCCTTTTTCAATAATTGTCTGCCTACACGACCTCACCACTTCAGTCTCAGGAAGCTATCTTGTGTTTTTAGAATAATTTGATTTGAAAACACGGGAGCACTAAATAAAAAAGTGCCAATTTGAAAGCAGCGCAATGAGATGAGCGTTCTGTATTGAGACTTGGCTATTAAAGAAATGAAATGTGATAACAGGACATAGCGCGACATCACAAACAAATATTGGGCCTGTGTGCTATGATTATATTAGTCAACTAAAAAAGGTGTCGTTCTACTCTCACACATATGAAAGAGGCCTCACAGTTGAGTCACTTTTTAAATGTCACACTGTTATTTTGTACGACCCAGTGGGCCGTCTGTTTGCATCGTCACACAAAGGCATCTGATACACGCGTAATGAAAGTTAATTCTATTAATTTGATTATATTTTGATGTACAATTTTTTAATTGTACGTCTGGTAGGACATCGAGCCCCTTGTATTTATAGCCAGTAGTTAAAGTTTAATTAAAGGGTTGTGTTTAGTAAGTTTCACACAACTGCTGCTCCACTAGACTGATGCCCTGTCTCTTTTGCTGAAACTACTCAGTGAAGGAAAAGAAAGAGGAGAATGGGGAAGATGTTAAATCCTGTGATGATGACGATTAAATCACAGTATCTCTCTTTGTTGTTTCTTTTTTTTTGTGGTTTTGAGCAGCCCTACACTTTCGTGGCCTGAATGAACCACTGGCATGCCTCTACATGTAGTAGAAAATCCAGTTTTATCTCAAGAAACTTCTCATTCCTGTGCTTCTCCTGACTTCATCTTTCAACATCTCACTGATCCAGAAAATTGCCAACCGTCTGTTTCACTTAGTATCTCCATCCACACTGAAGAGTGTTGTTCTCTGCATGTTCTCTGTAAGTGCTTACGTTTTAGCTAAAAAGGAGCCTGACTAACAAAATGAATATCAGCAATTTTTATTGATTAAGTGTGAGGTAAGTTCTATTAGATTTTATTTTTATTTTTATTATTTGCTTTCTGATAAGCAATCTGACAGAGAAGCACAGCATAACATACTAGGATGAGCTCGGGCAAAAGCTGGTATAAACTATATATGTAGCTTGAATATTTTAATGAATAACTGGCAGGATCAATAAGATAATTGTAATGTGAACGGCAGTGAGAGACATAATGCAGCCCTATAACAAGTTTTGGCAATGCTCCAGAACATGCAGACTTTCGATTGAGGAGAAATAGGTTATTGAGCATAGTGGAGTCTGAGAAGAATGAGATCAGTGATCAATAAGGAGCTGGAACGGGACTTGGAAAGCCTTGACGAGATGCTGGAGAAATAATTCTGCAAAGCCTCAAGTTGAAGATCGGCCTGTCTTGATTGTCAGTAACTTTTGGATATTGCTGCACAGAATATATGGGTTTAGTATTTTTTTGGGCTGGCTGCCTAAGTGACCTGAATAATTTCCTCTTTGAGCACTGACGAGTGTTTCACTAAAATGACGAGCGTAAGAACAGAAAAAAAAAGAGCCAGAATTATGGAGTGAAAATTAAGTGCACAGTAAATAAAACCACTAAAATTTGCCAGCTCCAGGCGTGTTTAGAGTTAATGTGATTTATTCTGAGCTTTTGTGCGTTTCTGTATTAATTTGATTACCCAATCACCTATTACAAAACATTTTTGAACAATTTCATCATAATTATTCTTTCATGTTGTTTTTCAATCTGAGATCAAATGGCTTAAATAGCTAAGTATGATAAGTCATCAGGCATTATATTGTTTATAATTACTTGGTCCTAAATATTGCAAACAAGGGAAAATAAGTTTGGTTGCTTAGTGTTGAAAAGTGAGTTGATCTTGATTCACTTTAAAATACATTGCTCGCCACATAAATTGTTTTTGAACAAATTTTATTCTAATTACAGTATGTAAAACTGTTAAAACGAGACAAAAGCAACACAAGTGCTGTTTTAAGGATGCTCTGTCTTGGGCTTAAATGACCCTCTTTTTGGTGCTATAGTTAAATATGGGAATTTCATGCAAGCTGGCGAATGCACGGCCACAAATTGCATTTCCAAACACATCTTTCAAGAGTCATGTTAAATTGTGTCATCTAAAGAAATGTCGTCTTGCTTGAACTTGGAATACATTTCTCGGATGTTCCCCATGCCTTGATCTATGTTAACATTTAGAACCCAGTCTGTACCATAAACCTAATCCTGTAACCTAAATGCCCAGTGTCAGTCCCGAGATGAGTCCTGCTGAAGTGTGTCATCCTCTGACCTTTTCTCGCCTGGATCGTTAGGAAGGTCAGCGCTTTCACTTATTCGGTGGAATATTTTAAGAACCAACAGATGGCTGGCTTAGAAGTAATGATTCAAAAATGTATGGGTCACAGTTTGCTGGCTGCGCAACAGCATGTTGGCAACCCTGATATAGGTCAAAGCTTTAATTTGCTGCGGACCTTCCTTTCTTTTTCTCCTGCAACATGCTGAACGGCGGTCTTGTAAGCTCACCAACAAAAAGCCTTTTTTATGTGAATCATACTACTCTCACAAATGCGAAGCTACAGTTGTTTCATCTGGTTTATGCCGTCTTTGGGCTGATTGGTTAAATTGCTGTATCCGGTTAGATGTCAGCTAATGGTTGAGGCTGTGAATAAGTGTATATTCATATGGTAAAAAGGTTAATGCATCTGATTTAGGCCGTTTTTTTTATAATAGAGCTTTTATCTTGTTTTCCTAATGGAGTACCATTTGCTCAGAGGATAACCTTTGATGGTGTTGGGTGTGACATATATGAATGCAAAGGAATTTCCTTAGTTGATGGATTGATGTTGCAAAAATGAGTTTCTTCTGGGCTGTTAAAGCTGAATGTAATTTGACTGCAAAAGCACCAACATCCTCATATGCCACTGAACTGCCCGAGGAAGTCAATGCAGCCTTCATAATGATAAGGATGACATTTATGTAGGCATTACTTTCTTACTTTTCAGACTTGCATCTATGTTTGATTTTGACAGAAGGGACCATTTATATTACTGTATTTTCTGGACTATAATGCACACTTAAAATCCCTACATTTTGCTTTATACTGTATATGATTAAAGTTGTACTTACTGACTAATTTTATGTGGTACAATGGACTCAAAAATCTGTTAAAATGTGTACGTACGACCTTTGTTAGCAACGAAGCCGCTCGGAGCATTACGGTACACTGTGTCACTGCCTGATCGGACCCCTGAGCTGTCTAAAAGACTGCCTGACTGTAATGTCTAAACTAGAAGCGCATTCATGTATGGCAGCCCATGCCCAGAGTGCGCTAGCAACAATAAACCAATTAAGTTAATTCAATATGAAAGTTGAGTTTATTTTGGCCTTATGTTAGAAACAGGGCAGTGTAGTCCAACTACTCTGTCCTCCCGACAGACGGATAACTCTCTCTTTCAGGAAAGAGCTGTGTACGCGGAGGGATTTTACACACTTAGGTTTTATTTAATGCATTTTATAATCCTGTGCGAGTAATGTGTGGACATAGACACACTTAGATACGTTAATTCACGGTGTGCCTTATAATCCGGTGTGCCTTCTGGTCCGAAAAAATACAGTAATACATATTTTAAAGTCACATTTCTCGTTAAATATGTGAAAAACAGCCTACTTACCAACATCTTAGAACACTCCCAATTAAACTAACAGTAGATAAAAACAACCCAAACCTTAGCCTTCAGTATTTAGACGGAGATTAAATTACACAACAGTGCACTGTATTTACTTATGACGCAACCTCAGAACGCAACTGGTTGAACTGGATTTTATTTAGAAATATCAAGTAAAGGAGGGTGAATCTAAATGGTCACCTCACTTTTGAGGTTTTTACTAGTAAATATCAGTTAGAAAACCATATGTATTTTTTTCTCTTTTAAATGTTTTTCTCTGTTTAGGCTATTACATAAAACTCCAGTAAAAACATTGCAGTCTGTGTCTGTTGCATTACTAAATGCAGAAACGTGTAAGATAAGGGAACACATTTGCAAATATATATTAGCCTCTTTACTGGGCTTGTTAGAACCGCAGCATGCCGGAAGGTTAAGATCCTCTGGCCTCAACCACGTGGGTCTCGTTCCAGTGGCCCACTTCTCATCAGAATGTCCTAATTTACCTAACTTGATGGTGTTAGCCTGGGTGACACATCCTGTATATGCATTTTATTCCTGATGTCAGTGGAGGTTGCTGTAAGAGCGATTAGAACCCATGATTATGTCCAAGAGAACAGTGTCTCTGACTACTGAAAAACCAGCGTGCAAGAAAATGATCAGAGGAAAAGTCATGAAGAGACGAGGCTCAGCATGGTGTGTACCATTGACAGACTGAGGAATTGACTGATATAAAGAAGTCCTAACCACGGCTTCAGAGGGCTGAATGAAATTGCTGCATAGAGGCACTAATCATGGCTACACAAGAACAAGCACTAGGCACAACAGAGGCTCAGGTCTACCACGTCATACAGGACCCACGTTGGACTGTAAGGATATGAAAATTTTGTATCAACATTATTGCGAGAAAATTGATTGCGGGTTTCCTAAACTATTATGGCTTTGTTTAAAAACGTGTAAAAAGATATGCAAAATGTTTTATTACTAACCGTAAAGCCGGCAGCATAAATGGAATTATCAAACTCATTAAGGTCTGTAGTAGTAGCAGTGGTAATATTATACTCCGTATATTAATCATTTTGATAACTGCCCTTATTTAAATGAGGTCATGGACAAATTACGGTGTGCAAACCGAAGCAAAAATGCATCCAGGATCCTCAGTCTTGTTCTAATATAAAAACGATGATGCTCTAAGCAGTTTTATTGTTTTGAAAGGTGTGCTCGAGGTTCTGTCTCAGTTAATATTATGAGCAAAGTAGATACTTGTCAAACTGTTTCAGGCAAAACATCTTTGGCACTCCTATCGAGTATAAGCAGACATATATTGGCACAATGCGGATTGTTTAAGAAATCTGAGAAGTTAGAAACAAGTTAGACGGACAAACCAGACCATTCTGAATTTGCAACCATTCATGTAAAGGTTGCCTTACTTGGCATTAGTTAATAGACAGCCAGTGGCAGATGACTACTCATGTTGGTTACTTCTGCATTGAATTGAATATAGTGGGGAAAGAATATTCTCCTAAAACCCTTATTGGCAATACAATCCCAAATCCAACAGCATGTAACGCTTGGTGCACTTTTGAGATTAAAATGTCCCTTCTTTGCTGAGCAATTTCATACTACGCATTAAAAAAACATTGAATTTCCTTTTTTTGTTATTAAGTAATTATAAAATGAGTTATTTCAAAAATAATCATTAAAACCTGTTAAGGTTTCATCACAGCTGGTAGTAAGATGCTGGCAGGCAAGGAGTCCGTGGAACACCATAACCAAGCTGCTGCGATTGTGTACGGGAGCATCTGTGCCGATTATGGCCTGGAAGATCCCCAGTCAAAGTGGAAGACACCACGAAGAGCGGCTGAAAAGGATGAGGCCAAGATCCTGTGGGACTCGCAGATCCACACAGATCCACACAGATCCACAGCTGATGCCTAACCTACCGGACATTGTGGTGGTGGAAAAAAGCAGAAAGGAGAGCAGCGGCACTTGTTACTGAAAAGTGCTTTAGAAATGAACTTGCCTAGCAGTGATAGACTGGAGATCCAAACTGACAGCAACATCAAGACGGAGTGCCAGAAGCTCAAGAATTAGGCAGCAATTATTCTATATGTGCACTCTATGCCTTTTAATTATAAAGGGAGATAATTTACAGAAAATTAAGTATATCGTGACATGAACAATTAATTAGAGTGCCTGATTGGGATCAAGGTTGCTTTATTTTATCACGCGTTGAGTAATAATAGTGATTTCTGGAGAATGTTGTGTTTTTGCCTAGTAATGATCGCTGACCTAGTTCAGATTCCTCTATGCTCATCAGATGATGCTGTTCTCCCATCCAAATTGCCAGCAGACGTCTAATAGAACGTTCCCCAGACCTCTCATGCGTCTGTTTCACCGTTCCAATTCACGATCATTTAATCGATCAAACCTATTCTAACAAAATGCACCATTTCCACCTTTTAGCCAGACTTTGAGTCGTATGTGCTTTTCTGTCACATTAAACCAATTTGCAATATTAGAAGATAATCGGTTTATTAAATAAAACAAGGAATCAAGTTCTTTATTTAAATTATTTATTAAAATGATCAATAATACTTAAATATTGTTGTCATTATCATGTCATCACAGTAAGCTGAACCCTGCTTATAAATACAATAGTATAACAATATGAATGCAAAAATGTATAAAAGCTACATGATCTAACAGCTTTTTAAGACAAAAAAGAAACAACTATTCAGTTGTTCCTGGGGCAACTTAATGTAACATCTTGGCTATCCATCCATCCATCCATCCATTTTCCAAACCGCTTATCCCTCATGGGGTCGCGGGGGTTGCTGGTGCCTATCTCCAGCTGTCAAATGGGCGAGAGGCGGGGTACACCCTGGACAGGTCGCCAGTCTGTCGCAGGGCAACATCTTGGCTATATAAAATATATTTATTTTATTGACACAGAATTTTTTTTATTAACATTCAGTTATAATTAGAGGTAGCTTTCTAGTGCTTATTGTGCCAAATATTGTCAGTTTTCTATGCTGTTCTTTATGTAGTAACACAATTATATTAAGATGATGACACCTGCGATCGTGGAGCCAGGATTTTACTGATGAACATGCATGCCTGTCAGTGGTTGCCAATAGCACTTTTTAATTTTTTTTAGAAATGGCTTTTATTAAAATGAAAAGCGATTTTCTTTGTTTATTTATGAGCCTGGAAATATTTCCAAATTTGTCTTTCTTGTAATGAAGGAAAAGTGCTGTAGCCTTCTTTCAGCAGCTTGAGTGGCAGTATGCAGCAACATGTGAGGGAGGGGCAATGCTGCTCGGTTTATTCCTCTGTGTTTCATCTGTTTATAACTTCGGTATTTCTTCAATCTGGTGACCAGGTACTGTCTAATTGAGACATAATCAGTAGGATTATAAAATGACCCCTTTGTTGTTGTGGTGGCATGAAGATGGGCCAGACGGTTGTTATAAGTTAGTACATTTCTCATCATGGACGTTAGGTGACCCGCAGGTCGGTTTAAGCTCTTCATTGTGTAGTTTGCCTGTTCCATTTCAACTGTGTGTTTTATTCCGGCTATTCAAACACATCCATAGGTTTATCAATTATTCTAAATTGCAGTGACATGCATCTTTCTGTCGGTGTTGGCCCTTGCTGTGATAGACTGGCATCCCTTCCTCTCACCCAGTTCCAGCTGGGATGGAACCCGGTTTCCATGCCACTCCGTACAGGATGATGCCGGTGTAGCCGATGAGCGTCGTGGATCTGCAGTGGATTAAACAAATACGACCATCTGCTGCCAAACGGCGTGTAGCTCGTGCCGCTCCCGAACGAACGCCACGGCGCATTCCTGCTTTATTAAAATTTACGTGAGCCGAAGCCACTCAGGGCCCACCCTTCAGAACATTTCTGGCTGCACTTAAGATGCACAGCGGGCTGCAAGCCACTGTTAAAATGTGCCAGAGTAGGCACTGATTGTTATCTAAAGCATCTGACCTTGAAGTGGTTATCTCATTCCCAGTAGGAGGGAAATCTGGCTTCTTTAGAAATATCAAAGGAGAGCTCCAAATCCTCCTTGTCTCAGATGCAGAAGTCCCTCATTAGGTGCCCTGCTGCCTTTCGGGCCAGTTTTGTTGTGACGTGTCTATCTTCCTTTTATCAGTCATGGAAGAAAAAAGGATTTAGATAGAACAAACGTGCTTTGCATGAAGCCGAAGCCTCTTTCAAAGCCTGTGAAATTACCGTGACTCACTGTTACTCAGCCTGAACCACAAGCTTTTTTTTTATTTTTTTATTTTTTTTTTGACCATTTTAGGCAGAGTGGAAGCTTATCTCAAACTCATTATTCAGACTGGATGCACCTTATTTATATTTACCAAGACAGAATAAATTAACTCAAATTGGGTGAAAAGTAAACAGCAATCTATTTGGAAGATTTAAAGATCAAGACCTGCTCTTAATGTTTATGCACCCACACAACAGAGGAGAAAAGGAAACCAGCAAATAAGAAGGGAGTGTGCGGCAACCGTCGCTGCTCAGTAACTGACTTTGCATGTTTACATCTCTGCCTGGTGTGTGATATCCTTCCAGCTCCATTCACTCCAGAGCCAGTTGGAGTTCCAAGAACAGTCCATGGTGGAGAAGTCGCTCGTGAGCCGCCAGGAGGCAAAGATCCGTGAGCTGGAGACTAAGTTGGAGTATGAGAAGACTCAAGTCAAGCGCTTGGAGGTGAGATGATACTGCTGATTTCATATAATGCTATAGAAATATATATTTTTTTACATTTAATATAAGACATGTAAATTATTATAGTCATGCTTTAAATAACCTCATTACTAAAGTTAGGATATTTGTCTTTCAAGGAATAATGTTTTTTTTAATCCATGCATAGGACAGCGTATAATATAAACATTTATTTTCTTGTTTTTAAGGTCCTAAAAGCATTTTTTTTAAAATATGTATGATCATAAAATGTGAACAATGCACCAGATTGAGTTTAATTTCCTTTTTAATAGTTTGCATCTTAATAAAAACAAAACATGTAAGAAATATGTTAATCGTTGGGGCTGACCTTGCCTCCATCCAGGACTAGTACAGGTCTAGCATCAGGAAAAGGGGGGCAGCTAACATCTCTGCAGACTCCGCACATCCTGCACATAAACTATTCAGACTTTTACCTCCGGGTCGGCGCTACAGAGCGCTAGCTGCAATAACAAGTGGCCTCAGAGACAGTTTCTTCCCCCAGGCCGTCTCTCTGATGAACACAATGAATACCTCACAGCCTGAGTAGTCAGCTACTCTGCTGTGAAACAACATAAGTATATTTGCACTGTTACGAACACACAACCTCCCTTATTTTTAATATCTACGTGTTGTGAACGCAACACAATCAAGACTAAATTAAGCTGATTCTGATTTAACGCTAATATTTCTTTAACTGGTCTCCTGATGTGTTGGCGATTTAGATTAAGGTTTGTTACATATCACATATATTTACAGACTTCTTTCTGTAAATATGTAATTTTTGTAAACAAAAAGCAAACAATTTTGCTTCACCATTCTTCTCTGTGTTGTAAATATATAAAGACAGATGCGTCCAAACTGCTCTGCAGGTGATTTGCGGTCTTGTGAATGATTTTCTTTGCTTATGTCGTAGTAAACTGGACCCCAAAAATCCATCAACTTTAATTCATCGCACACCCATTCATTAATGCTTGACTAAATATGCTGTTCTTGTTGCTAAAAACACACAAAAATAGAATATACTTATGTAGACCAACAAAATAGAAAATATTGACCCCAAATGGTAAGGAACTAAATGTCCTTCTCATAACACTTTTTTGGTAAGACTTAATTTCAATAAAAATACTACATGTTTAGTTTATTATTGAGCAGGTAAAGGTTTTAATAAAATCCCACTAAAATGTGTTTAGTTTTTTTAAAATTGTACAAAAAGTTACATACTTTAAATACTTGTAATTTAAGAATTTTGGCCTGCATGACAAACATTTTGGACGCCAATGTCAAGGTAGCAATTATTTTCTATTAACTAGACCAAGTTTTCTAAAATAAATTGTACTTTGGAACAGTATTAAACATGTAGAGCAAAGGATGTTGCTGCATCAGTTTATTCTTAGATGGTTTCTTGCGTGTATCTGCAAAAAGTGACTTTTATTTTAGCCGTTACTCACTAAATTGTCAGCCTGTCTTATTTGCTTAAGTTTTGAAGTGAAATAATACAAAAAAAACAACAACTAATAAAGCAACAACAACAATCTTTAATGTCCCTTTTGTGGAGTCAAAATACACAAAAAGTTGGTAAGTTAAACTTTAGATAAGGTATAATGCTGTTGCCATTAATCTCAGTTATTTTAAAGGCTGCGGTAATGTTGATAGCCAAGACCGATTTTGTAAAAAAAAATTGTTACCTTTAAATATACAACCTACAGTACAGCAAGACTGTATTTAATTCTTCTTTTTTTTTTGTGGTCAAGTACAGCAACTTAAAGACTTGAGATTTTTCTGAACTTTAATTCACACCGCCTACCAATGAATTAATTCAAATGATGTTTTTCGTCGTTTTGAATTCCCAAATGACCTGCCGCATAGTTAACCGTGCTGTTATGACATGCGGTCGTTGAGATCTTTTGAAATCAGTTTGTCAAAGCTAAGCTGTTAAATTGGAACATTGTGCTGAAAGCCTTCATATCGACTGCTCGCCAGAGCCTAGTGGGCCGCCTGAAGGAGAATCTAGAAAAGATGACTGAGGAGAAAAACCAACGCGTCGCAGCGGAAAACCGGGAGAAGGAGCAGAACAAGCGCATGCAGAGGCAGATAAGAGACATGAAAGAAGAAATGGGCGAGCTGTCCAAGAAGGAGGGGGAAGCAAGCCGGAAGAAGCATGAACTGGTGAGGCCTTAAGTTCCTTGGTAACCTCACCTGTATTTAAATGAGCTTATAGAGTAATGACGCCTGTTACATGTTGTTCATTTGCCAGGAAATGGATATTGAGAGCTTGGAGGCAGCAAACCAGAGCTTACAAGTGGACCTTAAGCTGGCCTTTAAAAGGATCGGGGACCTGCAGGCAGCCATCGAGGATGAGATGGAGAGTGATGACAATGAGGACTTGATCAACAGGTACCTCCCAGCTTTACAGCGGTTTCATGAAAATGACTGTAGACCTTTTGCACGTCAGGAATTTTAGTGTGTTACCTGCAAGAAATGCACGCTCGTTAATGTTGGCAGTGTTCCAACTGGATGAGGTCTTACATTTATGCATTCAGGGTTGCCAACTTTCTCAAATTGAAAAATGCATTGGAAAAATCCAAGAATTAAAGCAGCTGAACAGTCAGGACTTCAGTCAGGTCTGTATTTTGGGATGTCAGGAATTTGTGGTAGATGTTGTTGCTATGGCGAACATTTGGACTCTACGCCCAGCAATAAAATGGCCTTAAGTTCCTCAAGGAACTTTTGTAAAGAGCATGATCTAATCAATTAGTTGTTTTCAATGGTCCATATAAAAAAGATTAGCTGATGCTTTTTTTTTTTACTTTTTTACATTGTAGTGAACTTTTCATTTCTAACCAATAGATGCAGGGTCTCTTTATCATTTGAAAATTTGGTTTAAGTGCTTCAAAATTTTAGTTAGTTTTTAGTTTGACATAAGTAGAACGGACCAGTTTGTTGGTATTATACTGTAATTACAGAATTACATTCATGGCAACCCAAAGCTTTTACAATTATTATTTTATTTACTAATTTCCTTCAATACTGCTAGTAAAAATCCAATTAAATTTCTAATTTTAATAGTCTGAGACCCCCAAGATGTAATTAATGAATGCTTTTCAGGTATGCCATTTTCAATTTCCCTTAAGAAAAGTTGTCCTAACTACTTATGGTCTAATGTTTCTGCCTATTTGAGCCTGAAACAAAACAGAAGAAGTGAAATAGAAAAAAGGATTTCAGTTGTAAGCAGTTTTACTGGTGTGTGGTAAATTTAATTATATCAAAGAGCATGTTTTATTAATAAAGAAGTATTGTTTTCTGCTTCTAGTCTCTCAGATAGTGATGAAATGCTGATGACATTAAAGTGATTATTAAAATAATCATTTATATTCAGTCACAGTTGAATAGATGCAAATGGAGGTATTTACTTCATATTTTATGGGCTTGCTAGGTTCTCATAGTGCTGCGTCATTAGTAGCAGCTCTCATTCATTTCTTTAAAATCACATGAGAGGAGAAATATTGTCCTGATCCCTCTCTTCTTCCGCTCCATGTCCTTTGAAACTGATAATTCCTCCATAAGTGACTAAAATTTCCCCGTACACATTCCAGACATGGAGAACAGATTTTATTTCTTGTGTATTTTTTTTTTTCCCGTCTCTGTTTTTTCCCCCCTAGTTTGCACATTAGATATAGCTTTGTTTATCAAAAATTACTGGATTTGCCTCTTTGGGCTGATGAGAAATTAAACAAACAGCTTCATATGGTGGATTTTAATAAGTAACAGTCCTTTAAATCCCAAACACAGGATCATTTTGCATTTTAAGGGACAGTTGGCAACCGTGATTTATGCATATGCTTTCACTTTTCCAGTTCATAGTAACAGAAAAGAGAACCGAGCCATCATTAATGTTAATAATCTCAACTGTCTTTCATGCTGTTAGTCAAACTCGCCGCTGTGTAAGGGTCTGTTCCCTTTGCTTCAGTACACACACTGCAGTGTAGCTAAAGGCCTTAACAAACTACAAAACCTGCTGCTTTTCTTAGCAGGCTGTCAATCATCTCTACATACATTTCTAACCTCTTTTGTACTCTGAGTCATGCGCTTTGTCTGCTCCAAAAGTAGTCCTCAAAAGGTTTAATTCAGCCTCCTGCCTCTGATCTTTTGTCTCTTTGCTTTTTTTTTTTTCTCCCTTGTTTGATTACCGCCTGCCTCTTTACAGTGAGGTTGAGGGTTATGCATGCTCTGAACTCAGGGAAGTAAACACCGACCGCAATAATACAGACCTTTTAAAAGGCAGACATTACAAACAGCCGCTCTGTTTACAGAACAATAGATGGTTATTTTCATGTGTTAGCGTTAGTGTAAAATGTTTTTACTTTGGTGCTATCTCATTTTGTCCTCCTTTTTGCACTGTGATTGTTGTATCTCACCTTTGCTGTTTCTCTTTCCTCTCCTTCCCTTCGTGGTGTCATCTTCACTTCTGGCAGTTTGGAAGACATGGTGACAAAATATCAAAAAAGAAAGAACAAAATGTGAGAATGGAAAAAAAAAAAAAATGCATCCTTTGTTTCTGTCGTTGTGTGTCGGTTGAAATAGTTTTTCACACCAATTTTAACCACAGGGGAGAATAATGCAGTATTCCTATTCTTTCACGCTTTAGTCCCCCCCAACCCCCCCACGCCACCCCACCCCTGTAGCCCTGTGAAGAGAAGGCATTTTAAACGGAATGAAAAGCCCTCTCTGTGTTATACATCTCAGATAAAAGCTATGTTTAAAAGATGGCCCCGTGTTTGATTTTACTTTGCTTTATTCTATGCCAAATATCTGCAGGTGTACACAGTCTGCCTCATGTGAGATTCCAGGTTTGTTTGGTGAAATATCAACATAAATAGATGATCTACTATAATTGAAAATGTCAGTCACTCTCCTTTAAACCAATCTCGCCGCTTTAGAAAAATATGCCCTAGAAGAATAATGGTGTACTGAAACAAACCTCTGGTAATACTGCATTCTTATCCCCCCCCACCCCACCCCATTTTTTTTCTTTCACTATTAAACACTTTTTTAAGCTTTGTTGCATGCTATCAAGTGTTTAGGATTAAGGGATGAGTTTGGATTTAACTTTTATAACTTCAGCAGCTTTTCCAAAGCACGTACAGTCACCCTAACATATTGCAGAGATTTACAGCCCATTTGACATGTGAATTAGGCATGGATCAGCATGCGATTTTTTTTTTATACGGTGTCAGATCTGGAAGTAACGTTACTACAGTTTCTTTGGCAGTCATGCGACAATATTACATGATCTGTGTGATTGTATTTAAAAGGATGTCTGTGGGGGGTTGGGCCGTGATGTGCAGGCTCCTTCCTGGTGTCTGAGGCGGTCCCTGGCCTCAGTGGATGCTGTACTGGTGTGGGCGTGTTCATGCTGGTGCCTTGTTGCTTAAGTTCTTGAGATATGGGACAAGGGGCCTTACAAGTATGGGGAAGGGGGGCACCATGCAGTGACTCACTATGGGTTGCCACATCCCATCATGTTTGTGTGGGTGCTCGTCCCACAGGGGTGGGCTCACATCTGCTGGCCTAAGGATCCTAGGGGGGGGGGGGGGGGTGGGTATAGCTAGCCATGGGCTGCGAGGTCTGCGTTGGGGTCTGATGGGAATCCCGCTCTCTTGACCTCTAAGAGGATAGCCCACCAGGGGGAATGGTAATGTGCCTCACAAGCTTGGTCCTCCCAGGCTCCGGTTGCTACGGTGAGCTGGTGCTTGCCTGTTGTGTGAGGGACCCAGGAGGGTCTCCCCTGCTTGGTGCTGCCGGGAGTTGATGCAGGCCCTGCGCTGCTGGGGGACTAGTTCCTGGGCTCGGCCAGAGCTCATCGGCATGCACACGCACAAACAAAGTTACTCGCTTACCGACACACAACTAATCCTAACAGGTCGAAGGTCAAACAAGTGGGTTGCTCTTCCATCGGTGTGCCCTGCCAACTTATGCTGGATCAACTCTGGATTTGATAAAGTCAATCACGCAATCAGGATAGCATCTGGAGAACCAACGTCTCTATATGCTATGCCTGACGTACTGCGACAGGACAACGTGCAAAAACACAAATTATAAATGATTCCTAACGCTGCTAAAGTAATGTAGCACCGATTATTACAGTTATAATATTGTTCTAACACTATTTTGATTGTGATAAACAGATTTGTCCAAGATATAGAACAAACTTGTTAAATTTAGTTGTAGTTTTTGAGAGTTCATAGTACCGTGTTTTTGGGACTATAAGCGGCACTTAAAATCCTTAAGAAGATATGTATCAAGCCACACCCCTCTCTATCTCCACGCCCCTTCTTTTCTCCTCCCCTTCTTACAACCATGCTGTTCAGATGTACGCACACGCGCATGTACGTGCACCTGTGGCCGGCCGGCTATGTAAACAAGGCACTGGAGGACAACACAGAGATGGCGTGAAATGATACCGTTAGTTCCTCACAAAACTATTTTTATGTTCTTTCTATCTAAAATAATGACATTTTGATTATTGCTTATTTTAAGATAAAATTAAATGTTATCTATTCATCTTAAAACATACTTGTAGGACATCAACACACATTAGCGAAACAGAATTTGTTTTGTAGTGTTGCATTAAGCCACTACAGGTAGACATTTTTTTTTACAGTACACAACCAGCTTTATTAAAAGAGCACAAAATGATAAGTGTATAACTGTGTAAGATTTGTGTATTTAAAAAAAAAAATGTAATTTAGTATTTTGAGTCTAATGAGGTTTTGTGTCATGACATCTTGCAATATTAAAATGCTATGATATTTGCAAAGTCTGTCATATGAAGAATCGATAATCTTGATCTCATAATCTAAAGTACTTTGACTGGAAGCTGAACTGCTTATTTGGCTACCCTAGTAGAAATTTGCTAAAACACATTTTGAGATTTATTAAACTTTTTTTCATTTAAAGAAAACTCAAATAAGAAGCATTTTCATCTTTTTTTTTTCTTTTGCATGAGGACCATCTTAGAATTAGACAAGTAAAAAAAAAAAAAGCAATATATGGACTGGTGAAGCCTTTGCAGATTTATCCTGTAGTGATTATACAGTTTTAGATTTGTGGCAACATTGGTCTGTTTAAAAAAAGGTGGATTCATAGTTTGCAATAGACATTATTGTAATGTCTGGTTTATATGAATACAGTATCCTGTACCATTCCATGAGCTGAGTTTATTACGACGTCCCCATTCATCAATTTATACATCATCCAATCAGTAGTTAGATAACATCCTTTACACAAACTTATTGTATTGGATGGGAATCACGTGTGATCCGGAACCTTGCAATTGTTATGGGTTCTGCTTGGTATTATGATGAAGACCCTTGGAGAGTATATTAATGAATACACCGTCAGCATGTTGTGCAAAACAATGGTACTGCAGTGCACCACTTGAAACGTTTTAACTCAAAGCTCAGCTGGTTTTCATGCATGCGAGTCTTCTGCTACTAATCCAATCACATTTAATTATGGTGTTGTGACAACCTTTACCTTAATGCAAAGGTTTGACTTATCTTGCTTTTAGAAATGCCAAGTAACTGTTAATGTTAAATGTGTTTAAAGCTGTATGCCCCCCCCCCCCAAGTCTTTTAATTAAGATATTTAAATCTGTATGCACTGTCTGGCCGTCCTTGCTTTCCCCCTTTAATATCTGATTTCTCTCATTCATCATACTTAGATTTTTATCACATTTTCATCTGAGCACCCATGTGGATCCGTGCTCAGGTTTTTATTTTTTTATTTGTTGTTGTGCAACTCGAGTAAAAGAGCAACGATTTGCCATGTTTACTTAATCACATTTCCCCTGCTTTCGGCATCACTGCATTAGCGGCACGGATGAACATTAATGGAGGAGGTGATTTTTCTGCTAATAATGAAGTGGAATTTCCACATGATTTGTGGCCCTCTTCCATATTTTCGCTCTCCGTGTTTCAAAACAGAGGTTTTAATAGTGGCTCGATTATTGTTGCTGGGGGGGGGGGGCGATAATGCAAGTTAAATTGGTGTTCTTCGGGCTGGGTTTCCCCCTCACACATTGCAGCATTGAGTATTACAAGTCTCGTAAATGCTTGACTGACTGGTTGGGGTTTGCTTCCAACCTTTGCACAAGGTGATAATCATTCTTAGTGCAAAGGGTAATTATTTTACAAAGTGTATCATGCACATTATATAATTATTAATTAGCTGATGCTTAAGAGCTGGCATAAGAATGCAATTTTATAGTTCTTTTAGCTCAGCGTTAAACTGATAGCGCCAAGCCGTACAGGATTTGGTGCTGAATGTAAGCATTTGTGACAAAGATTTACAACTGGTGCAGGCAAATTGTCAGAAGCGATTAATGTTCACTTCACAAGTCCTGAGGCTTGTTTGTATCTGAAAGCCTCTGGACTGGTGAGCTGGTATTGTGCCACCAAGGACAAATGGCTTGTTTTTACAGCACTCAACTGCGAGCCACCTTTTATTTTTGCACGCTTGTATGTGTGACAGGGAGGAAGTTGAGTTTGCCATTGGCTGGTTCAGAGTTGGGGTGTTTTATGGTATCACATTAAAAAGTCACAGTATCACAGAGCTGAAAAATGGGCTACATGTGTAATCAACTTGCTGGTATTAATGAGACTATTATCTTGCTTCTGATGGGCTTTTATTTAGCGGCAGCCATGAAGAGGGAGGGGGTGGAAGATAAACAGATGACACACGATAGTAGAGAATATGCTGCCTTTTGAAGCATCTCAAAAAGAAATTTGGCCCCCTTGAAATAAATAGTATTGCTTTCTCCTTAAAAAGAAGAGGCCCTAGTTATTTATATAATAATGCTTATAAATAGGCTTAAAATTAGGGATAAGCCAGCTACTGGCATCAAGGTAGGGCTGGGCGATATGGCCTAAAAATAAAATCTCTCAATTATATTTCCCCCTTTTATTTTCATAAATAAACAATTACTGAAATAATTTTAATAACTATTATTTCAATCGTCTTGTCTAGAAGTTTACCTGAATTTAAAATGCAACTAAATACAAGCTTTGAAACATGCCTTTAAAACAAGTTGGCAGGCCCCGCCTTAGTAAACAGGAAAAATATAACACAAAATGTTTGGTGCTAGTGGTATTACACATCTAAGAGCAGGCTTCACTTGTTTAATTTCAAACTAATTTAGAAAAACAAGTAGGTGAATAAATTAAAGTATCTCGTCTTTATAAAAGGCAAAAAAAAAGTTTCTTTAGAATATTTTGACAATTTCATTTCCTAAACATATATTCAACATTGCATCCTATTACCAAAACAATTTTCCGTTTCGGGACTGATATAGTTCAAAGTTTTATGGAAGCCCAGGAGAGTGCATTGGCAAAAAAATAAAATAAAATAAATCTTGATCTTCCAAAAATGTGATCTTCATAAATTGAATTTGAATTAATTGATAAAATCGATTTATCATCCAGTCCTACTTGAAGGTATGCCAAGATTTTAAAGTTACATTTCAAAACCACTAAAAACGTCAGTCACTCTGTTCCTACAGCTTAAAGACCCAATGGGAATATAGTTGAATATGTCGAGGCTGGGGTCTGCCGTTGAGACCTGTTGAGGTGGTTTGGTCGAGATCACCTCCAGGCACTAATGTTCATGAGAGATGTTCATATCCCTGGGACACAATGCCATATTAGTGGATATTTAATGGGTACAACTTCACTGAAGACCATTGTTGAGTTTGTCACAGTTTTTTAGCTGAACAACACCAATGTTCATGGGCAAATAATTGGTCCTCCAGAGTAATTTCCAAAAAAACTAGACGAACTGTAAAAGCACATGAACTTACCTTCTTCAGTGCTGCTGCAAAATGTCCCTCCACTTTCAGCAGACATAGGCAAATTAGGCTAATTAATATAGCCAGCAGACACCACCAACCTAATTTAGCATATAGTTAGTGGCACTGAGCTTGTTTGGCTGAGAAAACGGCAACAAGGTTCTCAGTCTCCTGTGAAAATTGTTGGATGCTACGTATACGCTAGCTTGAGTTGGTTGAAATACCTAAAACGAGCAAAACTGTGGAATTTGTCTGACTAGCATCGATTGCCAGAGGATTTGTTTTCACTTTATTATACACTCAAGGTGAAATGACATCTTTATACCACAGATAGGCTTCTGCATTTACAACAAAGACGTGTTTTACTGTTTCAAAACATGTCTGGGTGTCGTTTTAAGAATACAGACGGCAAGCCTTTTCACCTAGCGGTGCAGCAGCCAGCTGCCAGCTTGTGACTCAAGCAGATAGCTTAGTTGATTGACCGGATATCGTCTTACCAATTAGTCGACGAAGATCAAAGACAGCAAAAATGCATATGGTTTCCAGTAAACCTGTTTGATTAATATTTTTACAATATTTTTATTTTTCAACTCAGACAAATTAGGTGAACATAGATATTATATAGTTATAAAAACAATATTTTCTGTCATTTTAGCAACAGCAGGAATATTGGTTATTTTTTCCTCAGGTCACTGTTTAGAACATGTCATAAATTTTTTCTCTTTTACTTTTTAGCTTAAATACTCCAATACCTCATTCCTTTTTCTTTAAAGGTTATCATGCCCTTAGACTCATATACCAGTCTAGGTCTACTTGGCCATTTCCTCTAACACTAATGCCTCTTCCTCTTTTCAACTCCTCACAATACTCCTTTGCAATCAGCTTCATAAGTAGCCATCTTGTTTCTTTTAGGCCAACTATCAAAAAGGGAAGTGAGGTTGGAGCATGCTTTGTTGTCTGAGGCGAAAAAAAAAAAAAAAGACTGGATGTGAGTCATAAGGCTTGGGGACAAGGGGGCAGGGGGTAATGTTGAGTGCTGTGCACTGGGAGACCTTCCGTACATTAAGGCAAGTATTGCATGTGGAGGACTGATGGAGCCCAGCGACAGCGTGCCTGTCATTTCACACCTCTTGGAACATTGTGCTTGCACCTTGCGAGCATTTTACTGCATGTTCCAGGGCTCACATAGATAAGCTTGTCCACAAAGACAGATCTGTGAAGCGCATCACTGTTTCTCTTTTTTTTTTTTATAATACTAGGCAGCCCTATGCGTAGTTCAGTGATATACAAGGCCTGATTTATGAAACATGGCTCTTTGAAAATTACTGTAGCTAGGGCTATAAATAATAGTATAGCCAGCCATTAATCAAGCGGAGCTCAAAATTGCAGATGCCTTACAACGGCGCTGTCATCGCTGCTTTGAATATACAGTCTCTTCTCTTGTAACTAAGAACTGTATAGTGCAGGATGTCATTTTCTGTGACAGACCTTAGCACGTTGTCAAGCATACTTTGGGCCTCCAGAGCATATGGGTGTCTGCTATGTGCAAATGAATTCTCACGCGTAATAGAGCCAAGGAAGAGAGCACATGTACTGAGGTTAGGAACCATATTTGCTCAACAACAGAGCTATTTTCTCTCGATGCCTTTCAGCCGTGATGATTTTCCTGTCACATTAACCATCCAGGAACATAAGGGTTACATCATTTAAAATAACCACCACAGATTTGAATGGGCATAGATTTTTTTTATCCAGGTGGGAACTGCTAAAGTTTATTCCCCCCCCCCCCCATCTTGATCTGTTGGTTTGTGTGTATTGATTGCTATGTCAAGCTAAGAGGCCACGGGGCTGCCTGGTGGCTCTGCTCCAATACCAATCACCGGGGGGACAGAGGAGGTGCAGCACAGATGCTCAAAGCTTAGACCTAACAAAACAAGTTAATTATACCTTCAAGAGTTTCCTCCACAAAGTGCACTTCCACTGGTGCGTTTGCAGTGCTGTTGTGCGCTAAAATTATCTGACGTTTTTTGTTTTTTTTTGTTTTTTGTTTTTTCAGAATTTATGGAAATGGTGGAATCACAGCTGTTGCTAAACTGCAGCCTGTCTAATTTGCCTTGGGTCATTACACTAACCCCTATTATTATGAGAAAGACTACAAGTGCAAAAGCTTGGCCCAAAGCTTAGGAAATTTGACAACTAATAATTATTTTGCCCGTGTAAGTTTTGGACTTTAACACTATTGCTAAACTGTAATGAGCTGTGTAAAAAAGTTTGGTGATTTAGAATTTTAATACAACAACTAGTTAACTCTGGAAATACCCTTCAGACATATGCAGTTTTAGGAAGTTGTTCAAGGAATTTCATTTTTGTTCTATTTAACTTTTTGTTTTAATTGGCTTTGTTTGTTTTACAAATAGAAAGTACATGGGCAATTCACATTCAACATTGTTTACATTAAATTAAAACAGGAAAACCTTTGCTTGGGGGCTATAAGGAATTATGTTTTAAGATACACAAGTAGTCATTCTAGTATTGAATATTATTTTATGTTACAACCACAGTGTTTGATATACTCCCATTGGGTTTTATTTGCTAGACGTGATGAAACATAACGCATAATCGTTAATAAAAAAAGGGTCTACATGGTTTTTACATTGTTCAAAAGTAAACATCTGACAACGATATAGATTCATTCCCCTTTACTCTGATTCCCTTAAATAAAATCAATTGCAAAATGCTGTGTGTGACTTAAAACTAAAACACCCTAAAAACTGAATCACCCTGGTGAACCGTGATGGGAAGATGGGCATAGAAAAAAAATAAATTTTTTGCAGGAAAACGGACGTAAATGGGATGGGTTGGACCTCCAGATATTCACATGTTAGAATGAGCAAGTTCAGAATCAAGCTTATGGCAGTGCTTAAAAACTGATGCTGGCAGACCATCTCTATCTACTATGACTAAGTCTAAACATGCAAAGCTGGTAGAAACCTATCCCAAAACACTTGTAGCCGTATATTCCATGAAAGATGATCACACTATTGAGTCAGGGTGCCAGAATTCAAATGCACATTGAGATTTTAATAGTTAAAAAGTTTAAGGCCTCTCACCATTTTGTCCACTTAAGAATCACGCACTACTTTATGTTGGTCTATCGCATAAAACCTATCGAAGTTAAATGTTGTGATTAGCCAGAATGTGAAAAGGTTCACAGGATATGAATAGTGCATGCCACTTGAATGCCAGAGCTCTGCTCTTTTACAGTGTTAAAAAAAATCTACAATATAAGATGACTATTTTTAAAACTGTTCTCTAACTCCTGCTGCCTTATTCCTTCACAGCGGAGAGGGGACAGAAACCGATTCAGAAGTGGAGGACCGGGTGGATGGCGTTAAGTCGTGGCTCTCAAAGAACAAAGGCTCCAGCAAGACTCTGTCTGATGAAGGCAGTCTGAAGAGCACCAGGTTAGTCCTTGCATTCTTTTGTATCGTATCTGATGAGCGTCTAGTGATTAAACTGCCTCCATTTCCTATCTTCAAAAGGCCCACGATTACCTGGGGCATTGTGCAACAGAAAGAAGGGTATCTCATATGATTAGGTGTCAGCTCTCTTTTCCAGTAATCTGTCTAATGACAGGAGGTGGTGTGGGGAAGCGGCTGCTGTCACATTTATTGAGGTGGCCTGTGGCCAGTTGGCAAGCCTGCCAAATGACGCTTCTGACTCTGTCAGATAGGTCCTTTCACTAGTTGATTGCCTCACTTTTAGCAATATACGCTGTGCATAACAGCAATAGTCAGAGGTACAGGTTCCAAGGACAAAATGAAAATGACTGTGTCAAGCTGCCGGATATGTAAAATCATCCCAGCCACTGATCTGGAGACAATGTTTCACAAAGCCAAAGATTAGGATTTATCATTTTAAACGTATATCTTTCCCTAGTGGTTATCTCTGGTGTCAATTTTGTTGCGTAATCTTCTAGATATGCAGCAAATGCAGATGCTACGGAGATGAAAGAAGGTAAGGAGAAGATGAGTGACGGCGGCAAAGATAAGAAGGAAGTAGAGCAGAGCAGATCAGTGTCTGTCATGAGTTCCCTTAGCTACAGAAAACGCTCCAACTTGAAGGACTCTATCGGAGGCACAGGAGACGAGACCTCGTTGTTTAGCACTCTCAAAGAACAGCCGAACATGCCGGATCACGCCGCCTTGCGCAAAGCAAAGTCAAAGAGTGGCGAGCTCGGGGAGGACAGGAGGAAAACTCAGGCCGAGGACGATATGGATGACAAGGGCTCCGTCATCTCCATGGCTTATTCTGAAGCAACTAGCAGGGCCAGGAAGGGCCTGGAGTCCCGCTGGACCTCCCGCAGCACCCCTGAGTTTGATAACGAGTCAGTGGTGTCCTCAGTAGCTCCAAGCAGGGTGTCCACCAGGAGGGGCATGTTGGACATGGACGACGACAACAAGTCGACCATCAGCAGTGTGAGTCGCGCAAGTCCCCGCTCCCTGCGTCGCAGCAGTTCTTGGAAAGACGACAAGCGAAGCAGCTCTCGCTTGTCCCTCGCCCGCAGCTGCGGCCTCAGCGAATTCGGCCTGCATGTAAACGACAACGATGACGATGCCCACAGTGTGACTTATGGAGAAGGTAAACGTTCCCCTTACAGTCCCCGTGCCACGAGTCGCAGCTACTCCACTCCGCCTCAGCCGCGCTCCTCAGACAGCAACCCGCTTGAAGCGTCTGACATTAAACCGGTCACGCACCGGAACTACTTGGACCCCGACCTGGAGGCTGCAATTAATGAGGTGCTGAGCTTCAAGCCCATTAAGTTCAAGCGTAGCAAACTGGAGGAGTCCAGCGGCGACGAGGATGAGAAGAAGGGCCAAGGCGTTGAGGATAGGCGGAAGAAGGGGGAGGATGAAGGCACGTCCAGCTGGTCCAGCTCCTCCCGCAGTCGTAAGGATAAAAAAGTTAAGGTCCCATCTTCGGACTCTTCTTCTTCCTCCTCCTCCTCCTCCTCCTCCTCTTCCTCTTCCTCAGATGGTCGTCACAGCAGGAAGAGCACAAAGGGGAGAAAGGACAAGAAGTCCAAGAAAAAACCTAAGAAAAAGCCAAGCGAGTCAGAAGATTCCTCGTCTTCCTCAGAGTCATCCGAGTCCTCCTCCAATTCAACCGTCTCCTATCGAAGTTCCAGCAGCGTTAAAAGGGCCCCAAAACAACAACAACAACAAGACGATAAGGAGCGCGCAGCTCACGGACAAGCCGGCAAAAAAGAAACCAAGAAGAAAAAGAAGAAGGTGGATAGCCTGGTGATGAAGTACCTCTACAGGCCTGACAGTGACTGATGCCGACGGAATAAGGTGACGCATGGCGTGCTATCAACCGAGGAGCCTGGCATGCTTTGAAAAGGATTCAGCATCTCTTACTATGAATACTAACTTTGCTGTGGGTGATTTAATATTTTATATAATCCATCTGGTTCACTGTTTGCTTGTACAATGTATGCCCCCCCCCCACACACACACATTTTCTTTCACCTTTTCTTTTTAGCGTCAAATGTCTTACTTTAATGATTTCTCAGACTCTTAATTGGCCTTCAGTTGAAGTGCATTATCATATGCAGTCATAACAGCCCACACACAAGTTAAGATTGCAGCAGTGTTGAAAATCCATACACACAGAATATCAACGTTGCAATTTTCACCATGTGCTCACCTATGACTACATGTGTCCTGGTTTTTCTGTCATGATGGTCCCCCAGGTTGTGCCTTGTTTAAAGTGTGCTTAGATCTTGGCGCCTCTCAGACTGCTTTAGCTCTTTCCACAAAGACTAATCCGTATTTATACTGAATGAAGACGTTGAAATATCCACCGCAGGTAAAATAATAACTGCTTCTAACCTTTTAACCAAACCTCACATCACAAACACTGAGCTATCCATTTAGGCACGCGGCGTACAAGCACTAACATTTATGTTCGCATGTCACAGAATAAACGTTCTCTCATGCACAAGATCCTAAACCAACACCGTAAACCAGGATTGTGCAACACCAAGCCTGTCAGAACAAACATATTGCCATCCCTATGTTGGAGTTTGGATTTCATGCTAGTTTATTTGCTGAAATTCTTGCTGTGACTCTCGACAATTTCACATGCAAATGCTACACCTGTACTAAACTGCCCACACTTTCACACAGTGGCCATATGCAATCCCAAAATTGTCTGTATTTTCACCTTGACGTGTTGATGCTTTGCTTTTGCTTATGTTTGCAGTAAAAAAAAATTTTTTCCCTTTAATAGTTTAAATATAGTCAGTGTTGATTGCAGTGTACACACACACACACACACACCAGTCACTTAAATTTTGTATCTAAATGATGCTATAATTAGCTTGCTCGTCTTATTCCTGTGTAGTAAGAACGAAAGGCATAATTAAAGGCATCGCTGCAAACGTGAGAGTTTCTCCTAATGTTGTGTTTGCTGCTGCAAGTGCAATGTGTTAAAAGCAAGTATCTGAACGTGACTTTTCCTCCAACACAGACTTAGCAATAAGACAGCCAGAATTACACCAATTTGTCATTTCACCGTAGGTAGGTGTGATGTGCCTGTTGAAACCATTTCATCCAAACACTTTGCATCACAGTTTAGTTTTAGTTTTTAAGCTCCAAAGACAATCTTATCTGAAGAAAAGTTTTATTTTTTATTTTTAGTGAAATTTTGGGGTCAGTTTTGGTTTTTGGTTTTCAGATCTGCAAAACGGTTGTCCAACCTTAAATCTAATTGGGCTTCGCTGAAGGATGCTGACCGGAGTAAGGTTAGAACAATAATTAAAAAAACACAGGCAGGATCCATATGCAGAAAAGTGCTGAAACTAACAAACCTTTTGATGCAAAAGCCTGACCATAAGCTGTACTGCAACACAGCTAGCTGATAAAGGAAGTTAGAAAAGTATCACTCTGAAAACCCCTATAGGTCTGTGGATTTTGCCATTTTGAAAACGTTTCAGCACATAAATATTAATTAGTATCAACCATAGTTGATGACAACGTATAAATGCCTCTAGTTCTGCTTCTAATTAAGTTATCCCTTCTGTGTAGAAGTTTAAATTTGAGTTGTAAACACATTATGGCTTTCAATTGAAATATTTTACACTACTTTGGAATCTCTTTAGGTTTTTAGATATAGTAATTTCTAATTAAAAACGGCAGAATCACAGGATTTATCAAACCAACTAAAGCCAACTGAGCCCATCACATTTTGTGGAAACTCTCGCAGTTTGCAGGAACAACCATAACAGTAGGTGGCGGCAGTAGAAGTTATTCTAAGAATTCTGACGCGTTTCGTTTCTGTGCAACTCTCCCATAAAATGAAAGAGGTGCAATTTAAAAATACTTTGGTTGAGAAAATGTAAACATTTTCATCGTCTGAGACTGAAGTCCTGCCAACTGACGGCAGCTAGTGCGGACTGATGCAGGCTTTCCCTGACACGAAATCAGGGGTAAAATTGGTCAACAAATTGTATAATGTGCACCCATCTTTAGTTACCACAGTAGAGAGGACTAAATACGTGTGCCCCGCTTTTTCAGTTGTACATTACTTTGTTTCTCTATCAAACAAAATCCCACTGAAACACAGGTCTGTAATTGTAAAGTGTCAAAATGTGAAAAGTTCACTGAATATTAATGGATTTGTAAAGCAGCGTGCCTTTGCTTCGCAGAGCAGGATTCTTTAAAGACATCGGTTTGATTGTGTTCTACTGTTTTTCTAAATATATTTTATGCATTCCAGTATGCACAAAGTAATAAATCCTTTTTTTCCATTAACATTATGCACCCATATTTTGCATACGCCGGCTGATTTGCTGTTTGCCTACCGCTGTAACTGCACATCTGAATAAGGCTGCAGCGAGCATTGTTTATGTTGCCTAAATGTTGCTCGTTGTTCTTTTCTAACCCCTCTGTCTTTTGTCTTGTCCGTAAATGGGCGAGTCATAATTTAATGGTGTGTCTATATTTGTGTTGACCCCTCCAGTCCCCCTGTGTACCGGAGACACATGAGTCTTGGCAGATCTGATGAAGAGGAGGAGGCTGACAGAGACTCCGGCAGGCAGTCCCTGAGGCAAAGCAACAGCGAAGGCTTATTGATTGAGAGCTCGTCGTAACCCCTCAGTCAGGCAACCTTGTTCTTTCAGCGACACCAATCACACAGAATGGACACACTTCGTCTCCCCTCACTGTATTACCACTGCCCGGCTAGCAAGGACAGAGGAGCGAGGCGCACAAAGACACTTTGTTAATGCTACATCCTCGACTTTTCATCAGGCTTATTACGGCACCTTTTATTAGCATGAGGTGAATTTCCTCCCACGGCTAAAATTGTGGCTCTTCGCTTTCACTTCAAGCAACATACTGAGTTAGTCACACATAGCACATAAAAAAAAAAAAAAAGTCAAGCACCATCTAAAGAACTTTCTGCTGTTGCTTTAATTCACGAGAGCTTCTTTTCAGGCAAATTTAAGCTCTCCCCTGCACTCTGCTCTGACTATTCACATCGCTCTGCCAAGAGGATTTAGATAAGCTGCTCTCCGGCTGGACTCCTTCAAGAAGGTCTGACCAACTATTAAGATTATTCTTATCTCCTCTCCATTCGTGCGGATTGGCACAGTGGGAGAAATTAGCCACTTTTCAATTAGTTATCTTGCTGTAAGTTTACACAGGGCTCATGTTCCCGAATTGAGATATCTTCATATGAACAAAGTGATGCTGCGTGATGACATGAAAGTAAGATCATTTGTGCAAATAAACTTCTGTCGGAGCAAAGCTGTCAGACGATTGAACGTGACCCTTATCTGGCACAAAGAGTGTTTATATTATCTATACCTTTCGAAGATTGTTTCTGGATTTGAATGCTTTAAGTTATATTTAAATGAAGATTTTTCTAAAGCGTGTAAAAGAGTGACTGTTGAGATGAAGTTTGTTATATTTGTGTTTTATCCTTATCACCAAGAGGGGTTCCCACTGAGATTTTTTTCGTCCTGCATGGGATAATTCTGGAAGTTCAGCAAAAACAAATGTGTTTTTCGGTCATATATGAGCTTTTCATCAGATCATGTAGATGCTGCGATGCAGGAATTAATATTGTATTCGTAGGATAATATAGGGTGCATATTTAATCAGCGGCTGACCAACCGCTGCTTGGTTGTTGGACACCCTGCAGATTAATGCACCAGATTTAGTGAAAAACAATGTTTCAATGCCATTGGTTCCAGCAATGAAATACATGTATATTATGTTTTTTTTCAGTGCATTATTGTATTAAGACTTTGGTGTGCCAAAAATCTCTGTGTAGATTGTGTGGGTTATTTTTTTTGTTGTTGTTTAAATGGTTATGGGTGATCTATAAAAGCATTTAGATTAAACAATCAAGTCCTATTTCCATTATGCAGAGATCAGCACCTGGATTAAAACCACTGGCAGGTAGAGTTAAAAATGGCAGATCATTACAATGGAATTCGCTTCCTGGTATTCCAGTTAATCTTTCCTTTCATGCGGGTCCACCAGTGCTAAATTCCCCTTGGCCTGAGGAATGATGTTCCCCGAGATCAGTGACCTCTCCCAGCAGAATAAATCAGCCGTCCTCTTCACAGAAACTGCCCAGGAATAAACTAGGCACGGAAAATTCCACAGTTTCACAAGGTTTGCACAAAGATTTAACACAAATGTGTACCATTGTCTGGTTTTATTCAACACAAAAAAGCAATAATTATTTATCCAGCAGCTGAACTAGTAGACAAAAGTAAAATAACGCTCTCTATGTAATTTTTTTAAAATTTGTAACTGTAAACGCACTGAAAACTTACTAAAACACACTATGCATTTAGTTATCACGTATTTTTTGGTATTGAGCGTTATAACTATTAGCCGTGTTATGACTATTCGTAGGGTAACACAAGTCTACCACGCTGATATGCACTGGTTAATTAGTTGGGCTATCTATAAGAACCAGCAAGGTCGGCCGTTGCTCGTCAGCTGGAGTCTTAAAACATTGTTACCCCAATAGGAGCGATGAATGGCTACCCTTTGGGTTCCATACTATGATTGTCTGTGTTTTTCATGACATGATATATGTCCAAACAGCCAAAGTTGTTTTTCTTGTAGGTGAGGGAAAAGTGTGCAGCAAAAGGTGGGGGAGGGGCATCACTGTGTTACTCTATCCGATCAGATCCCTCCGGTCACTCCGACACATTCAAACGCTTACAATAGTGTAAGTGGAAAATCTTTAGTATATAGAAAAACTAAATTTAAACCTTGAGGTACCTTGATACTGGAAACCAACCCATGCCAAATGCTATAAATCTACTTTAGTTTATTCTTTCTACAAGTATTCATGTAGCATTAAAAAAGAAAGTTTGTAGCATAGTTATTACACCAGTACAAGGTTTCACACTACGAAACCTTAATAAAATTATGCAAAATTTGCAGTTTGTCTAATTGTTTTGTGACTTGCCATGCAATGAGATCTCTCTACCCCCCCCACCCCCCACCCCCTCATGGCTAGAACAAATACCACAAACGAGTTGTGCCACTCTACAAGCTCCCCACCTCCCACTTCCATTTCGTTCACCGCAAAATGTGCTGAAACAAACCACATGTTCTGGCACCGAGCAGCGCAACCCACAGGACCCAAAGGATCCAACGCCCCAGAGCCGGACTGCACCTGACAACCCCCGGAGACCCCCCTGTGCCCTCGCTGGGCCAAGCTTCTGTCTGCAGTGTTAATAGAGTGGCTTCTCGCTATATAGAGTTGCATAAAAGTCTCAGTCTATTTCAGAAACCATTTGGTTATAGTATAAAACTGTATCTGAAGAACATATTTAGATCCCTCCCCCCCCCCCCCCCCCTTGTCTGACCCGTGTTATTTGTACTCATTAGCCTTGACCTGCTGACGTTCTTCAAAACAGCGTTCTTATAATAAAACTTGCTTAGATTATTCACAGCTATAATTTTTACCCTCTAGCGGTAGAAACCGATTCATTCTTGGAATGGTGCTGGTAAGACAATCGCAGAACTCTATGGATTAGATGGTTGGGATAAATGCTTACAATGTGGGGTTTGTGTGTGTGTATGTCTGTCTTATCCCATTTGCATATCAGAAAAAGGCTCGTTAGCATTTTTTGTCTTATTTTCTCTTTTCCTTTCCATCCAACATGAATATTAATGGGCAAAACGGGAAACTTTGATGTCAAAGATTTAGAATATATTCATTAAATGGAAAGGCAATGCAAGTTTCTTTTACTTTTTTAAGCTGGAGTTTACAGACATTGTGTGAAAAGCTTGTGAAAAGTGTGTACACTTTATCACATTTATTTAAAAAAATGACAGGTTTATAGTATTTGAGCAGCCTGACACTTGCGTGAGTGATTTGATTTTTCTTTATAGGGAATAAATATAGCGCTTTGTTTATGGAATCTGCATTGCCTTCGTCGTGTTTGTGCAGGGGTGTGATTCAAATGGCTTTTCTTTTGTTTTCATTGTTGCCCGTTTTCCGAAAAAGCAGGTCAGAAAGGGGGCTGAATAGTTTTGGCAGAACATCTTACTGATCTGTTTGATTAATTTTAGCTCATCCACCCCTAGAGAAGGGCCTCATCACACCCCTCCAGTTTTCCCGGGAGATCCCGGTGGAAACAAGCGGTTCATAGAAATGATTAATTCCGAGCAGATGAAAAGAGACTCTGAACGCAGCTCATCCTACCTTGCGAGATTTGGCTTGTTAATATGAGTGCTGCACAGCTACGCAGTTCAAACTTGAGCTTAGGGCAAATTCAGGAAGATCAAACCCCGAGCGCAAGCAAAGTCTTCCCCTCCACATCAATCTCTTTCTCTACATAGGTGAAGCTTACCTAGATCCAAAGGGATTGATGGTTTTAGATTACCGCCCAGGTTGACATTTTCACATACACACACACACACACACACACACACACAAAAAAAGTGTGCTTTCCTTTAAAGAATACCCTATTTATCCAACCAATCTGTAATCCTCATTCCTATACACGATGTGTTCTGGTGCTTCCCTCTGTGCTCAGGAGCTGTTGCTGTGATTTCACCTCCCTTGCGTTCGCCCTCTGGATGACTGCGTGCTGCTGCTTAAAGGCTTTCCACTGAGTGACAGATTAAATTCTGCTCCTGATTTTACTTATTTTGGCTGTAACACTGTTTCACAAGCCACTGGAGCAGGAAGTCATTAGCTCGACAAAGCCAAGCAAGGCCGTGTTTATGGTGCCACCCTCCCTGTTATTTCAACGCGGCGGAAGGGGCCCCAGACATGTGCTGCACTGCAATCATAATGCAGCTTCTCTGTGGACATGGTCGCCCTATGCAGCAATGGAGAAGTGCCTCAACCTTAATGTATGGTTAATTTGCTCATTTAGCTGAACAATTCAGTTTGTTTGCCCTGCTCATTAGAATTTAGATATATAGATGAGGCCATCTTTGTTGGCAAAGACGTATTCAGGTGCTTCTTAAATTAAATTAGAATATCGATCAAGTCATTTATTTAATGAATTTAGTTCAAAATTGTATGCAGATTTATTATGCTCACTGATATTTAAAGCATAATATGTCAATTTTACCTATGGCTTACACCTACTACAAACCCCAGATTTCTCAGGAAATTAAAATATTACAACAATCCCATTCTAAATGGATTCCTTGATACTGTGGAGGAATTGGGGCAACAGAGATTAGTTTGTGCCTCTGCTGAAGAAACCCAGGTTGCTTTCATAGCGGCTTTAAACTCGTCTGCATTGTCTTCCCCTCATCTTCCTCTTGACAATACAACGTATGTTCTCGGTGGGCTTTAGATCAGGTCAGCATGCTGGCCAATTAAGCGCAGTAACACTACGGTCATTTTAACCAAATATTGGTACTTTCAGCAGTGTGAGGAGGGGCTAAGTACTTATGGAAAATGACAGCGGTGTCTCCATTTAGCTTGTCCCCAATGGGAAGCATGAAGGGCTCTGAAATGTCCTGGTTGATGGCTGCACTTCATAAAACGCAGTAGACCAACACCAGCAGATGACATGGCTCCTCAGAACATCACTGATCGGCCAAACGTCACACTGGACCTCAAGCAGCTTGGATTCTGTTCCTCTTCGCTCCTCCTCCAGCCTCTGGGACCTTGATTTTCAGGTAAAATGCAAACGTTACTTTCATGTAAAAAAAGAGGGCTTCGGACCACTAAGCAGCAGTTCAGTCATTTTTCTCTTTAGGTTATCTGAGACTCTTCTGATGTTGTCTCTGGTCCAGGAGAAGGTTAACATAAAGAGTGGGACAGGTGTAGACCATGTCCTGGAGATGTGTGTGGGTTGGCTCGGGAGGTTCTTACTCCAGCCTGCAGTCAACGCCTTGGAAATCTTGAATGGGCTTTACTTCATAATCTCTTCAGGCTCTCTGTTGCTTGTGCACCTTTTTCCACCACATTTTTTTCTTCCACTCAACTTTCTGTTATTATACTAGGCTACAGATTTCGGCCAGGTTTTTTTTCGCCATGACCTCTTGCAGCTTAACATCATCATGGACGGCCCTGATGATGGTCGACAGGAGGACTAAGAAGTCAGCCGTGTTGACCATGACATCCTTTTTTTTTTGTATTAAAATTATTTTCACTGGCATTTTGTTTTTCTTCTTTTCAAAGTATTAAAGTCCTCAAAATAAATGTAGGATTTTTCCGAAAACTTTCTGGTCTGAGATCATTTTTAGGCTTTTTACACATCCTTGCCAGCGATGCAGAGAAATATGTCTGAATCAGTAAGAGTTTATTGTTTGCAAGCACACAGAGAGGAGGCAAATACACTAGTGAATATATATAAAAAAAAAACTATTATCTCCAGCAGCTGCATTCTCTGAGCTTCTCCTTGCTTTGACCTTGGTTGAAGGCCACTCCTACAGAAAACGCAAGCGGGATGCTGCTCGAGTGGAGAACGTGTTTATCAGGCACCGTCCTCCACTATTAGCGCGCCCACTTTTGTGGCGCGATGCCTGCTGTCAATAAAGCGCTGATTGGAGGCACTGGGACACTGCCTGCAGGGACCAGGTGAGGAGGCTGCGATCATTTGCAATTCTGAGATGAAAAGAAGCGGCAGAGTGTGCTGCTTGGGCGCCTCTCTTTGTTTGCACATATCATTTCCACTCTAATGAACGCTGCACAGTGGTGAGCCCTTGTAAAAAAAAAGAAAAGGCTCAAAGGTAGTCTTGAACATTGTTTACATTTTGCATAGGTCTTTCGGGGACCCGGGAGAGATGCAGAGCCGTTTCCTCTCCTGTCTGGGGTCTGGGCTTGCTTTAGCATTTCAAGTAACGAGGAAACCAAGATTCATTTTTGTTCTAAGCCACTGTGAACCAGAAAGGAGACTCACACCTTGAAAACAAATTGCTGAAATTGGTCGTGCGGAGAAAAAAAAAAACAATGATTCGTCACATGATTCAGTTTAGGATTTCTGTCTCCATTTCCACTCCTCGCCATGCAGGTGGCCAAACCCTCCCGCGGTGCTCCGAGCTGTTCAATGCTTAGTGACTGCCAAAGGAGAGTCGCTGCCCCTGTCGCTGGCATGCACGTGTGTTTGTGCGAGGAAGAAATAAGGAGGATGCACTCTACAGCGGTCCGCCACGTCTAAGGGATTTAAACCTGTAAACGGTCATTCCCCCCCCCCCTCTCCTTTCTCAGTGGGAAGGATAGAACATTACCTGTTTCACTACTGCCTTGAGCAGTTGCTTCTGTGCTGTGATATGATTTCATCTGTTTTGTCTCTCACCTTCTCTTGCTATTACATTTCAGTCCGGGCAACTGCTGCCGGAGTAAAAAAAAAAGAGATGCAGCAGTGCCCTTGTAGTTCAGCGATGAAAGATCACACTAGTCACACCAAATAACTACAGCGTTTTATGTCTGAGCACATCTTCGACCGGGCTTTCTTGTCCACCGCTTTTTGTTTTTTCGGCTTTTACATATACTCTTCCGTAAACAATGCTGTATACGAATTGTTGAAATTTAAAAAAATTTAAATCAGTGTTCACAGTATGTTTTGTATAGTTCCTTATCCTAAATGTGCTTTAAAGGGGTCACATCATGCTTTTCAGTTCTTCCTTTTCACAGTGAAATTATCCAGTTCTATACAAAGTGGAACTGTAATGCTTTGATCTGAATTCCTTGTTAATTTACCCCCCTTTTCCCCTTTTTACTCGTGTTCTGAGGTGTGTCTGAGAGCAATGAGAACTTGTTTTGGTGCTGTCTCTTTAAATCTAAACGGGGCACATCACTCCCCAACCACCCAGGTTGCAGTGTGTTCCACTCCTCCCCATTCTGCCATTTTTGTAGTATACTACAAAAAACAAACAAAAATAGCAAACAGATGAAACCAAACTCTGGATTCCTGGAGGCTCCAAGTTCACAAAAACTATATTTAAGTGCTGAAAAAGTGGGGTGCAAAAGGTGCAAAGGTGCAAATTTTCACTGGTAAAACACACGCCTTTTGTCAGGCACATGTAAACGTGTTGTATGTATATGTTTCAAATATCATTTTATGACACTTGAACTTTTAAAAGTGTATTTTAATGAACAAATAAGGCAAGTCATGCATATATAAATAATAGAGTCTAAACCTGTGCTGCACGGCTATTTACAGTCATATTGGATAAATTAGAATATGCATCTCCAAGAGGCTTGATTGTCAGATTAATAGTACCTTTGAAAAAACAACATTTAAGCCAGTATTAAATATACTTTTCATTAAGTCCCCATTTCTGCAATAAAATGTTGCTTTTTATTGGTCTGATGCAATACTTAATCTTGAGTGTTTTTTATTATTATTTTATTTTATATTTATTATGGAGGTAGAAAAAAAGTCATAACAGAAATAATGGCTTTAAAACATAATCAGCCTGAGTTAATCTGATATGTTTCCTTTAGTGAATTGGGTTACTGAAATAAATGGACTGTTCAATAATATTCTAATTTAGTCAATATGACAGTACAGTAGAAAACTCTTTTCACGAAGAATATTAATGACATTAATTTGCAATAAGGCTAGTGACAAAGTAACTTAACTAATGTTTTGTCTTTAGTTCCCCTCTGTTGTAAAAACTGCAGCTTTGCTGCCGCTGATTTTTTTTTATTTTGAACAGACGGGTTGGCGGATGTCTTTTTTGGACTACATATACTGCAGCCTGTGACTACTTATGGCTGGGAAGGGAGAAAATATTATGCCAGAAGCCAGAAATGCCTCTTTGTCATCTCTGCCCACGGCTATAAATGTATGTACCGGGGTCAATTTTCGCTGATCCCTGAATTCGATATTTCACGTCTAACTGTGATGATGCCTTGTTGTTCTCTGTGAGCTGCGCCCAATCTGTCCCGTTCCACTTCACGGTCATAACATTCTGCACTCTTCAGTCTGCTCGTCCCAGCTGTCCCAGAGATACCAGAAGTGGGTGTTACTGATTATTTTAGACATTCTTTTGGACATCCACCACACAAGAGGAAAAATTCTACTTTTGACAGAAAGAACTTAGGAAGAGCATTAAGTTCAAAACTATGATAACTCTCGGAAATACATATTAAACACTCCAATTTTTATGAGTCACTCTGCCAAGAGATAAAATGTTCTGTACTTGGTGCCAGCGCCTGACAGCTTGCTGGTCTTCACCAGCGAAACTCACAAGCAACACAGCTATAACCTGATACGCAGGGAAAATGTATAATCAGAACTCAGTGAGCAGATGGGAGTCAGTGGCGTGCTTGGAGTCACTTTATTCAAACCACTGGTTACAGCACAGCACCGTCTCCACTGAGGCACATTACCTTTCAACGTGGAGTTTAGTTAAACTCATACAAAAGCCTATTGGCCATTTGGCTCCGGACCGGTGTTCTGTAATTTTGGCCTGGCGTGTGCAGAGGGTAAATGACTCTACTGGAATGTCTATGAGATGTGAACAGTTGTCATTGACCACATGGACCTTATTGGTGCCAGACAGTGGAGACATGTTAACCTCGGGTGAACCACACTGTGTAATCCTCATTTCCTAATTGTTTTGTGCACTAAAACTAAGAATGCACAGTGCCTTGCAAGATCATTCAAACATTTTGTAAAGTTAGTCAGATTCTCTGCGATGGACTGACCTGTCCAGGGTGTTCCCCGCCTCTCGCCCATTGACAGCTGGAGATGAGCACCAGCACCCCTCGCGACCCCATGAGGGATAGACGTGTTAGAAAATGGATGGATGGTGTTGGATTAAGTACACCGGCCTGCTCCTACATATCTATTAAAGGCCCACCTTACCCCGGTTCCAGATTTGGCAGTAAATAAGGAATACATTGATCAGAGGTAAAACATTGCAATATGCACATTTAATTTATTAGAAATTAATAAATATTCAATTTATTAGAAATTGAATATGGAGATAAATATGGAGTATTGCATTACCATTTGTAGTGTTCATTATATGGTGCCCTCATGGTGATGCAGAATTCATGTGTTATACTACCCAGCAACAGGGGGGAGACATACCTTATTGCCTAAGATATTTTTCTCAACAATGGATAGTCAGATTCTGCCACATTACAATCATAAACGTCTGTGTATTTTTATGGGGATTTTATGTAATATATTACAGTGAATTAAAAGGAAAAAAAAATGTTTTGCAAACAAAAATCTGAAAAGTGTGGTGTGCATTTGTTTTTGCTCTACCTTACTTCACTCTACATACAATCTAGCAACACCCAATGCTGTCAGAAGCAAAAAAATACAGTCGTTTTTGAAGGCCTTAGAGACTGTTAATCTAAATTTAAAGACAGGCCAAGGAGAATCAACCAATTCAGGGAATCAACCAATAGCACCATGGTGACTCTAAAGTAGATGTTCACCTTCTAAACTGACAACAACCCTAAAAATGCATTGGGATGGTTAAGAACAAGGCATATGATTGTGTTAGATGGGTACAGTCCAAGTCTAGGCCTGAATCCAATTAAGACATATGGAAAGACTTAGGAATTTGTGTTTACAGATGCTCGCATTCAATCTGACTGAGCATGAGTAGGTGTGTACGGAAGAATGGACAAAAATGTCAGCCTCTAGATGCGCAAAGCTCGTAGAGACATACCTCAATAGACTTGCAGCTGTTATTATTTTGGAAAGTAGTAGTAGTACAAATCATTGATTCAGCAAAGCTACACCAAATAGTTTTCATATTTGTACTTTTCATAAGATAACTTGAAAAATATGATAATTTCCTACTTATGGACTACTTTGTGTTGAATTGCCACATAAAATCCCAATAAAGTGACATTTTCTGTGATTGTAACATTAACATTAAAATGTGAAACATTTTATATTTTGCAGCACACTAAAATGATCTGATCCCTACCATGAAATAAAGTAACTAAGCAATGTAAAATAAATAAACATCACTATATAAGCTTGATAAAAGGGAATAAATATTTCCTTTTCAAACACATCGTTATAACTCTCAAAATATCTCATACTGGCTCCGGAAATCTTTGTAATTCTGCACGTACTTGATGGAAGAATCTCCCTTACAGCTTGTCCTTGAGTCTAAGACATTTATTTTCCTCAACTCTAAAGATTTGGGTAGAGCGTCTTTAAGCCCCAGCCAACCAGACGATCCAAAACTGCTATCCAAGGAGCAGAACCAATCGGCATCTTCCAGCGAGGCATTTAACAGAGATAATCAGCTGCTCAATGGGAATGTGAAATTTCATAAAGTAGTAAAGTAGTGCTTCCCATCTATTTGGAGATTGACAGGCAGACACTGAGTGAGTCAGACAGGATACTAATGTCTATCCTGTCATCTGCCTTCCCTTTTAGCAGGCTTAGTCTCACTGCCCATTTGGGACCTAGTTTGACGGACAAGCCGCTGACATTTACAATCTCTCAGAGCTGGAGTGTGAGCTAGCATGCTTATAAATTGGAATATGATCACTCTGCATGATCCGAAGTTGTCGTCATTAGTAGATTTTAATATATTTAATGAATACATAATGTTATTTTTTGCATGTTTATAATTTGCTTGTTACCTGTCCATGCCCCTTATTTGAACTATCACATTTTCTGCTTTCTGTTTTGGCTTGATTATATCCTCCTACATGATCATAGACAGCTTTCTGTCTTTATTGAACATAAGGAAATAAGAAGTCATTATGTGTCATTTCCGATTTATCAAAATTATGCATTGAGGCAAAATTGCATTTAACTTGTCAGGAGATCAAGCCTCCCCTAAAACATCAACCAACACACAATCAGCAGGAAGAGCTCCCTAAGAAAGACGTCAAACTGCAAATGCCTGCATTCGGTCTCCATGGTGACCAGTTACTACTCTGGCTGATGGGTGGTAGCAGCCTCCATTACTTAAGAATATAGATTTCACAGCAGACTCACCCCTTTGTCATCTGGATGAAAAGATACTAGCTGCTATTAAAGCTAGAATGTCCAGCTGGTTTCTGGAAAAAAAAAAATAGCATGAAACTAAAACATCAAAGTCTTTTCCATTTGCCGTACATGCTGCATGGTTGCATCCATAAATAACCTCTTTTGTGATTCATTGAACAAACAGCAGAATCCAGTCTTCTTTTGTTGGAGTCTTTAGAGATAATCATGGCCTCTTTAAGGTGATGCACAGATATCTTCTGAAGACCTTAAAGTTAGTCGAAGTAGTTCATGTTTTTTCAAATGCTTGGACTCACTGTGATGATGAAACGTTCTTATTTGGTTCCGTCAGATCATAACACACAGTTTAATCACATTGTAGCTTTCATGGCCTTTTTGTTTTCTTTGGAAAAAATGGGATTTCGTCTTTTGAGTCCAGACATATGAAAAATATGAGACTGTGTTCACATGAAGGACACAATCAGTGCTAGTCAGAAATTGCTGCAGCTTCTTCCGTGTTGCTATTGGCCGCTTGGCCTCCGCCTAGACCAGTTTAGACCTGGTTATTGTAGACCTTACAGATTTGGTTGTGCTACTGTTATTCCACATTTCTCCAATCATATATGATTGTCTAGTCTTCTATGCTACTAACATAACTCTGTCACAATTTCTTTTGTACTCTTCTCACTGCTGCCTTTGAAAATGACATCCTTTAGCTCCTTTGCAAACTCTCTACAAACTATGGTTCTAACAATAGGATACAGATCCAACAATCTCAAGAAAGCAATTAGAAAATCCCACTAAATCCTACTAATAAAGCTGAAGACTGTTTATAATGAATCCAGTTCACAATAACTGACGGCAGGTGTCTGCCCCTAAAAAAACTGAAAACTAATATTCAATCAAAAGGTCCTGCAACAAGGTATTAGCTTGAGGGTGTGCACACATGCATCCAGGTTATTGCAGCTCTTCTTGTCACAGTGAAAAAAAGTTCTTGATTTATATACTTAGATTTTTAATTTAGGACTGGTGATGTAGACTTATTATCCCAGTATTTGTCAAATTTGTTTTTATAGAAATGTTTTGTAACGCCCCGATGACAGACATTTCATTCTGAAATTACAGGCTTTGGTCTCGGACTTTAAATGGGGATTAAGTCCTTGCAAAAGCATTGCTCACCTGTGACATGTTACCCACCTAATCACAAAGTCTGGCAATGTTGCTAGGAGACTTTATGTCCAGACAAATGGTAGACTAATAAGGTCTGAATTATTCAGCTTCAGCTCCTGAGGTGATGCTGTTAAGAAACACTATATTGCCGCAGATGAGCCTATTTTCTTCCCGAGACCTTTGCGAGCATAAAAATGGGCCATACCACCAGGTTCAGGTGAATCCATTTATGTATAATATTTCCTCACCTTCACCCTTTGCCGTTCTCATCGAAGGGCACCCGGCAGAAGTGCTTTTCTGTTTTCTCCGCTCACTTCTCCTTTTTTCCAGACCATTGCTCAAGCCTTTGCTCTACAGTGTATGCACGAGCCCTTCTTATTCTGGTGGTGTAAATTAATCTCCACCAGCTGTCCACCTGCAACACATACCTCCTGCCACACAAGGGCATATGCATTTATTCCGCTTCTCCCTGCCAGGCAAAAAATGTGCAGAGACATGTAATTTAGAGCTGTCATCCTATCTGCTGTTTTTTCCTGGCAAAAAAAACAATACAGAATTTCAATTATAGGAGAGCTTTCAGTCTTGCTTTTCAAGGATGAAGAGGTTGTCTTCAAAAGACTTAAACAGAACTATGAGTCCAGAGATCGTTGCAATCCTCTCCTTTTCCAGAGGCAGGTTCTGTATTCATGTTTGACTCTTTAGCCTGTAATTCTAAACTCATATATATACTATAGCACGAGGCAGCCATTTTAGCTTTTTCTTTACCTTGTGCTATCAGGAAATAGCGCGTAGCATTTTCCAGAAAATAACAATTCAGACGTGCTGAAGTGTACTGATTAAATACTTCACATGTTCAGACTCCGGCAAGTTTTCAATATGTTTAGACGACTTCATGTCAAGGTGAGGGTCCGTTTCTAATGGAATGAGCCTCCAGGTGGTTCGGAAGCACTGTGGCATGTTGTCAACACCATGAAAGATGTGATTTAGACATCTCCACAAGGTCAATCACAACTCTTATATTCCAGCACCAGTATTCAGTGAACATGAAGGATAAAAAGCCAACCCAACAGCAAAATATACCAACATCAAGCCTCATCACTCGGTCCAAATTGTTATGTTACAGTTATAATTAAAGACATTTACACAAACTAGTCTATAATTACAAGTGATGAAAAGTGAAACTATGGTTTGAGGAATTTTTACAAAATTGTAAAAAATGTAATTATATAAACATAGACTATCATTAAGTATCCATACCCTCTAATTTAAATATAATGGGTGGATTCAAAGTCTTTACATTCACACCCCTCCAAAATCAAAATTGACCTCAGGTCTGTCTGATCCTCACTGATCATCCCTGAGATGCGTTCTTGGAGTCCATCTGTGATAAATTCATTCAATCCAACATGATTTGGAATGGACCGCACTTTCCTATATAAGGGCTCACGGTGACAATGCATTTCAGAGCAGAAACCAAGCAACAAGGCCTGAGAAATTGTCTGTACTCCTCCTAGACTGGATCATTTCAAGGTGCAAATCTGGAGAACGACACAAAGGAATTAAAATAAATAAATAAAATAAGAGCACGTAAAATTAGCACCAGTGACTGTCAATGGTCAGGCCTTACTCTCACTAAAAAAAAAGTCTGCTTTGATTTTGTCGACAAGCCCCTTAGAGACTGTCAGACCCGGAGAAACACTGGTGCTGCTAATCCCCAGGGAGGCACCATCCATACACCGAAGCATGATGGTTGCAGCATAATGGTGTGGGGATTTTTATTCTGGCAGGAACTGGGCAACCATTCTGAATAGAGGGTAGGATGACTACAGCCAAATATAGAGAGATTATAAAAAAAAAAAAAACATTTCCAGAGTTCTCTGGAACTCAGGCTAGGACTATGATTAATCACAATAATCATCCACTCGAGTGGTCTAACTTAAATCCATTTAAATGTTTGTGAAAAGACCTAAATATTGCCTCCTACTAGAAATAAATACCTCAAAACGCAGTTTACATGAAAGCCGAGTTATACCCAAGAGGAGTTGAAGCTTTGATGGCTTAAACAAAAGTTTGATCCATGGGTGTGAATTATGAAGAACTGCACAATCACACCTTTGGCAGTAAAAAAAAAAGAAAAAAAGAAAAAAGGTGCACATCTTTCTGAAGAGCTGTTTTTGTTGTGACAACATGGCGCTGTGTGTGGATCTTTGAAGAAAAAAAAGAAATATATCTTAGAATAAGTCTGTAACCTAACAAAGTGTGGAGAAGCTGAGAGGGTGACACTGTGGGAACATAAACAGAATAACTGCAACCTCAAATCAGAAACAGTTGGAATGGCGTGAAAACCCACTTGCTCTTGCTTCACTCTCTTTTTTTGCAAAGACAATAGACGCACAATGATTCCTACCTTATCTTCTCAGCTGTATTTTATTTGCTGAAATAAAAATCTGTTTCTGCATCGTGTGCCTACAACACATTCTGATGTTGCCCCCTTATCGTTAAACATCCTTTAAGGTGCGCAGCAACATTTCCTGTTTGAATAATTATTTTACTCATTTTCTTTGGAGGATATGGTACAATAGCGCTGCAGTGCAGTACCTGTGCCCTCCACAGCCGTTCTTTTGTGCTGAGAGCATAATGTAGTTTTACATTGTCTTGTTGAACAATGCATCCTTGGAGAAGATGTGGTCTTGAGGGCAGCATCTGTTGCTCAAAAAAAAAAATCAATGCACTTTTCTGCATTACCACTGCCATAACAGCAGAGTACATAACCTTTGCCAAAGGCACTCAAACACAAAACTGATGGTTGTTTTTGTCTTTAGTCCACAGTGCATGGTGTTTCTTACAGAAACTCTCATTTGTACGATTGCAAAACATGTTTCCGATGTATGATTAAGCCAGATGCCTTCAAATCTAAGTTGTCTTAGACTTAGTTGTCTTAGTGTTACAGAACTTTACATAGATTCTTCAAAGTGATCTTCTGTCCTTGTTGTGATGAGTGATTGCTTTTGATACTGTGCAGAATGTAGGTATCAATGATGTTCAGCTTACACTTGGACTATTTACCTTTTCAACAGTTAAATGTTGGCAGACTTCTTGAATTTTGATGATTCTTTCAGATTTAAGGCATTCTGATGATGCCTTAAATCTGTTAACATGTTTTTACATTTTAACCACAAATGTCAGTGTGTTTTATGGTGGTTTTCTGTACAGTGTCCTTGCTGTTGACATATGGGTGATGGGTGCTGATGGTACCAATCTCCTGCTGTCGCATCATCCTTCCCACTGCGAAACATGGTGGTGGGCGCATGCTGCTCTGGGATTGCATTTCTTCAGCAATTTTCTGTTCCTTGTATTTGTATTTTTATTGTCTGTAAAGTGACCTTGAGTGTCTACAAAGCCGCTGTTAATTAAAATGTATTATTATTATTATTATTATTATTATTATTAAGACTTAAACAAAAACTGATTTTAACAGATGCTATCCATTGAATCTGTTTGAGGCATTTAGCAAAGAAGAATGGACTAAATTTTCCCTCTATTTGCAAATCTGTCAGGTTCATACCACAAAGTACTGGGCTGGTAGCTGTGAAACGCTGTGAAATGTGGTTCTACAAAGTTTTGGCCCAGTAAGGGCTGATTAGAAGCACATGGCACATTTTTAACATTTTTATTTGTACATAAAAATAGTTGTCCATATATTGCTTTCTTCCACTTAACAATTACACATTGTTTTGTGTTTGTCTGTCTCACAAAATCCTCCAAACTAGATTGAAGTGTTTGGTTGTAACATTGCAAAATGTTAAAAAGCTCAAGGTGTATAGATACTTCTGCCAAACATTCTGCATCTCAGAACAATTTTTTTATCAATGTCTTTAATTATCCCCACATCATGTTAAAAACTGGATCTCCTACGACATCTTCAAAAAGTCAAATTTTAAACATGATGAGAACTATCACCTCTTAACATCACCTGTTTAATAATAATGACTCATGTTTTAAGCCAAGTTGCTATTCTTACATTGGCCTAAATCATTTTCTGGGGTGTGCTTTATACTTTAACCAGAGACAAATGACACGCCTATTTTTAATGTTGCATTTTCATGAAGGTTGGATTTAATCTCAAAGTTACGTTGTCTGATTTCAGCAACACCATAACTCTTAGAACTCTTAGTTCCCTGAGAACAGCACTTACAAGTAAAAAAAGCGTGATGGCTTCTTCCCTGCTGACGTTTATGACCTGTGTACTGAGTGTCCCGCCTGTGAGAGGGTATATAGTAAAAGCTCTGACACCAGCTCGACCCTGCGGGGCTGGAGGTTGCTGCAAATCTCAAAGTGGCTGCTTCAAATTGAGCAGCAAGAGTGATGGATGGCCTCTGGCGTGATGTATAGCCGCTGCTTTTCGCTCCCACAGGCGTGCATGCGCTGTGTTTGGTCAAGTGACCTCCACTTCCTGCGCTTGTCCCTGGAGCCCCAATTTGCTGTCCGGGTGTAAATATGATCCATGGCGCTACACGGCAGATGCTGAGTGATGGGGCTCATTGTCCGGAGGACGGGAATCAGATTGTCCTCGGTTTGTTTTAGCTGCCTCTGCACTGAGGCTTACTCCTCGGTGGATGTGGATTCCCTCTTTCAAGAATGCTCGACTGGATGACACAGTTTATATACTGTATGCTTTACAGCACAAGTGCTGTTAATGCTAAGCGTACTAGTCATAATTTTACTAATAAAGATAATACAAATTAAAATGTACTGTCACTTGTTCCTTATGAAATGTCGCCGTTAAAAGGTTTTTGACAGTGTCAGGAATTACAGTGTTTCGGAAGAGTATCCTTTTGAACTTTTTCTCATTTTGTCAAATTACAAACTGAGCTTCAAAGTCATATATTGACATTTTACGTTGAAAATCAGGCACAAATGAACGTATCATTGGATTATAGGTAGAATGATAAGGATACAAGGTTGAAAGCTTTTCTTTTACAGATAAAAATCTGAAAAGTGTGGAATGCATTTCTATTTATTCCCTTTTAATACGATACCAATCAATAAAATCCAGCGGGACCAGTTGCTAAACTAACAACAAATACTCCCCCACAAATACTTGTGTAATTACATTATAGTAAATTATAGTATAGATGCAGCTGTACTGTGAAAGCCTCAGAGGTTTGTTAGAAAACTTTAGTGAACAAAAAACAGCTTCATAGAGACAGAGGGACACAGGTCAAGGATATAGTAGTTATATGTTTTAAAGTAGGACTTCACCATGAAACAGTTTATCAAGCTTTGAACATTTAACAGAGCACTTTTAACCAGCTCATCATCTGAACATAGAAATAACATGGTATAATTGCAAACCTACCAAAACTTGACCCCCTACCTAAACTTAGAGATCATGTAAGGAGAACAGAAATCAGAGCAGCAGCGTAGAGACCCCTGGTAGCTCTGGAGGAGCTGCAAAATCCACGGTTCAGGCAGTAGAAAACTACCTGTTCGGCACTCTCCAAATCTAGCTTTTATTGAAGAGTGGCGAGAAAAAAATCCATAGCTGTTTGCCACAGATCACGTTAGGAATACAGGACAAGTGTGGAAGCAGGGACTCAGATTAAACACTGTCAAAATTTTACTTTTTGGCCTACGAACAAAAAGTCTACACATACGTAAATCCATTTGAAAAAATCTGACTGCCTACATTCAATCTGGCTTAGAGTAATGCAATTGTTCAATTTCTAGATGTGCAAAACGTGTAGAAAAGAATACCCACAAATCTTGCAGTTCTAATTGCAGTGGAAGGTAGTTCTACAACACATTGAACCAGGGAGCCTGAATACAAAGGCACACCACACAATTAGCAAACAAAAAAAAAAATGTTAAAAGCTACGTATAATTTTCTTTCCACTTCACAATAATCCACAACTAAGCGTCACTGCTGTCACATAAAATCCAGATAAAATACAATGAGGTTAGTGGTTGATGGTATAAATAAAATGTGGAGGAATTCAAATTAGTTGAAGGGGTATGAATACCTTTGTAAGCTATTGTATATAGGCATTATTTTAGTTATAGCTTATGTCAGTACTGTGAAAAATACTAAACATTTCTGTTTGTATGCAGCCATTAAACTGTGAACCAGCCTATCTAGAAACCCCATGCTGTTCTGTGACATTTTTCAAATTATTAGCAGCCACATTCCAAGAGCCAGATACGTAAATTCTCAGTATGCCATTGAGTAATTTTGCAATTCTTACTTTTGCTGCCATGCACTAGAGTGCACAGCTTACCACTATATAATGGGTCACCGAATTCCCATAGCCAAGAGAACTTCCAGGTGCTGACATAATGCATTTTCTCCTTGCTACAGTTACTTTGGTAAATACACACATGGAGAAATTAGATTTGGCAGGTCATTCAACTCTCCCCCTTGGGGATGTGTGACTGCCATTGCCTTTCTTTCTTTTCTTCTTTTTCTTTTTAAGCCCGAAACAAACAGTTGGTAACAAATGCAGACAATGGCTTTCTTTTTTTTCTTTCATTCACTTCTCAAAATGAAATCTCATAATTTAAAACAAAGATCTGATAGCAATGCAATTCAAGAATCAATCAGTGAGACTACGGAAATTCCTGGTAGATTAAACATGTGGGGTGAATTTTGAAATGGACTATAATGTTCATTTGTCCCCTACCCCCCCCACACACACCCACACACCCAAACCAACAAGATAAATAAAGGAGTACTTAATTTGTTTAACTATGGAGGAACTACTATATTTTTTCACAGTGAGAAGACATGGTTGTGGCTTCAGCCCACCTTAAACTTTGCCCGGAGCACTGTTGGTGGAGAAAGTCCTTCAAACAACTCTTTCCGATTATTCGTGCATGTCCACCACAGCTCCCTTGGCAACAGAGATGGGAAAACCCAGACGTTCAATTTGAAATGCAGTTAAAACAGAGGTGGTGCTCTCTGAATGCATGCTCAAAAAGAGATTGAGACTTTTGTTTGTTAAAAATACCAAACATGGCATCGTTTTCATTGACAATTTTCATCTGTGCTCTGCAGTGTGATTTGCCATTGCCAAGGTTGCGATACTGAATGTTTTTAAGGAAAAAAACAACAACAACTACTTTGTGATTCTGTCATTTGCAGCTGTAACACTGCTGTGCAGAGGTCTGAATAAATGGGCTCTTTGTAAGATGCTGGGTCTGACATTTCCTCACACATCCTATAACTGAACAGTCTTCAGTTAAGTGAGGTAGAGTTAGAAATGAGTGTAAAACCGGATCTATGTGTAGATTGTTTTGATCCACTTGAGCTTTCACAATATTGGCTTTACCTAAGCATTCTTTATTTGAACCAGTCCCAACCAAAATAACTTCTGGAAGATTTCCCTTTGATTACTGTGCCCATAAACAGTAAGATTAACTCACTCATCTAATGAATCTTTACTTAAACCTTCACTCACTCAAAATGCCTCAATAGATTTCTATCAATATCTATTCTTCACTTCTGATCAAAATTCTTGAAAACATTGATGACAATCAATTATGTGAGCATTTAAACAGAGAAAACCTGTTTGAAGAGTTTCAGTCAGCTTTAAAAAGCACTGTTAAAAGTCACAAATTGTTTTCTGATTAGGCTCTAATAAAAAAAAAAACTTGTCCTGTTAGAGTTCAGGGGACTGAGTTTGATACGGTCACTTCCAGTAGTCTCCTCCAAAGGCTCTAACCTGCGGGACGGATCAAGAGAACAGCAATAGGTTGATGTACATCATATTTTTCTGACAGATTCAAGTTTTTCCATATTTATATGTTTATCAGTTTTCTTCTCACACCAGCGTTAATTGTGGAGTGCCACAGGATTCAGTTCTTGGGTCTGTGTTTTTAATTATACAAAAATGCTTTAATTTACTAAAATTATCTGACAGCATGTTATGCTTCACTCTCCTGGTCAAGTCAAGATTGGTATTAGGAGTGTAGGAACCATTCTTTGATAATCTGCTGTGTAATTGGAGACTAGAAAAGATTACGCACAACTCTTGAGTACAAAGGAAGCAGATTCATGTGTCAGCCAACGTATGCAAAACTGAGAGTCATTGCCATCTACCAGATAGACAGCCGGTAAGCGAGCAAACTTTAAAAACAATACTTACTGGACATTAGCTGCATCCAAAAATGTCTTTGGGGTAAGAACTGTTTAGCCAAATCAGAAGTGCATCGTCGGTCGGCCATGTTAAGTGCTGTTCGAATAGTGCAATGAATAGAGGAGGAGGTAGGAAAAAGAGCCTATATGCTTTCTCTCATACCTCCTTTAGCATAGGAACCTTGCAAGGTGAGGAGCTATAAGGAATCTCACAATCCTGTGTGTGACATGACATATAAGCACAACCCACCTCACGGAAATTAATGAAAATGTCCAGAGAGAAGAGAGCATGCATGTGTAAGTAGCACTGTTTATCTTTTCACATATTAGATGATGTGTTGGTCATCCATGTGGATAAGAGACGTTTGGCCATCTCTGCCTTTGTGCTCTACCGCAATTAAGATCTGATAGAGAGTGTCATGAATCAGAGCAGAGGATCCAGAATTCAACTAGACCAGCAGAGGTTTGGTAAAAGAATATTTATTAACAAAATCCAAAAACCAAAAAGGGCAGAGAAACAAACAGTCCAGTTGGGCAGGCAAGGCAGGACCAGACAGAAACAGGGTGGCTCAGATCTCTGGGGACAAGGGGTCAAAAATCCAAAAGCAACCAATAAACAGAAACTTGCTGGAGGAGACTCACCCATGCTCAAACAGACGACCTGGCACTGATGTCTGGTCTCAACAGTTTATATGGAGGATGAAGCAGGTGAAACCGGTCAGAGATGATTGCAGCAGCGGTGGAGTAAGGCAGGTGTGCAGAGTAAGTAATTAGACCAGACATCAGTGCAGAGGCTCAAAACAAGAAATAAATCAGAAACCAAACCTAAACTAAGAAGCTAACAGGACAAGACAAAACTCAAAGCAGCCAGAAAACCAGTAAAATAACTAACATAACCAGAACAGAACCCAGAACATTACAAGAGAGTGTAACAGCAAAGTTTTAAATGAAAGGACGCAATGAAATCACCAGCTGTGATGTGATGAAATATAATATATATATATATATATATATATATATATATATATGTGTGTGTGTGTGTGTATTTTAACCTTGAAAGTTAAACTCTGATTATTTGTTTGTTTTACACATTGTTAATTTTTATATAGTGTGCATACACAATTTTCTATTAAAAACAAAACCTATTCCTAAAATTAAAACAAAATCATTGCCCATATGTCAACTCTGTTTAAGAAGACAACAACAAGCGATTGGACCGCTTACTGTTAGAACTCGATATTCTGAATAGGTTTACACGCTTTCATATGTTGTGGTTTTAGACGTTCGCTAAATTCGTCTGTGTTGCGTGTTTTGTAGTTTTTCTTCGGAAGGCTTTTTGCCCAGATGTTGCGTAATGACATAAATGAGTTAAGGGCTGTGCTTTTTTTTGTGTCTCTGCTCTGTCTTCTCTAAGCCCCAGTCGGTCGAGGCAGATGACCGTTCACACTGAGGCTGGTTCTGCTGGAGGTTTTCCTCCCTGTTAAAGAGGAATTTTCCTCTCCACTGTCGCTTCATGCATGCTCAGTATGGGGGATTGCTGCAAAGCCATGGACAATGCAGACGACTGTCCACTGTGGCTCTACGCTCTTTCAGGAGGAGTGAATGCTGCTTGGAGAGACTTGCTGCAACCTGTTGCGTTTCCTTAGATAAGAAACCTTTTGACCAATTTATCTGGAGGATTGAATGGTTTGAATTTGACTTTGTAAAGTGCCTTGAGATGACATGTTGTGAATTGACACTATATGAATAAAATTGAATTGAACTGAATCACTAAATTAACTTATTTACTCAACATAAGCATTTTGACACTATTCCAGATATGAATCTATTTTCTTTGAATACTTTATTTAAGGTTTTTCACCTGAAAAGATGACTGAAGAATACCTTTCAGTTCTTGCCTGAGAATAAATGATGACGGAAATAAAGGAAGGAAGAAAGGAAGATTGTTTGGTCATTGAGCGGAGGCCAGCTCATATAACACTCTGTGGATGTCTATACCTGTCAAGTGGGGAAGCACAGTGAAACAACTTGACACTGCTGATTTTTCCTGTTACTCTCCAATTATGCGTAATCTGCAGTTTTTTCTGTGATTAATTTTATCCTCTCCATTTGGAGAGAGATGCCACAGCCATTGGCTGGTAATAATTTTATGTTCTCTTTTTATAGACAATACACTTGACTTTGCCTGTGTTTAACCGTGTCCTCTTCTAGATAAAGCAACTGGAGGAAAAATGAGTGTCACTAACTATATGCACTCTGTTTTTCATCCCATTGATTTTACTGCTTTCTCAGAGTTTAGCTGTTTTTCCTCTTAGATGAAGCTACTAAAAGCTTAATCTAGCTGCTACTGCCATTAATGCTTTAGTTTTTCTTTCACGTAAAATTTTACTGCTGGGCCAGTGTTTCTTTGTAGCTCCCTCTTCTCAAATCCCAGTTGTAGCAGCAGATGGTCCTTCACAATGAGCCTGGTTCAGCTAGAGTTTTTTTTCTTTCCTATTTTAAGGGTGTTTTCCATTGTTGTGCAATTATACACTGTTAAAAGTTATTTAATGTTTAATAAATAACTGTTAATTATTGTCCGGTTAATATCAGCTCTAGAGCTGATATCAGGACAATGGTTGAAACGGATGAATTTGAGCACTGGCGATCTTCTAACAGCGAACTCTGCACACACATAGAATAAAGGAGTGACAACTTCTGTGCAGTGTAGACTGCACATTCTGTCGTGGTATGATGGCTCCCACAGTCGATTGAAATTGTCTGCCTGAATCCTTTTCATTGTAATTATCTATTTCTTTCTTCTTTCTTCGTCCTTCGGTAAACGAAAGAAACTTACATCCGACGATTTGGAATGCCTTTGTGTGCAACCGGGAGCACAACAAGTCGTAGGCATTGTTTAGATTCCAAAAATAAACTAACTAAAAGTACGCTCTAAATCACCCGTTTTGTCAGGCTGGTAGGTAAAAACAGTACTGTTTTCTCCTACCAGCGTGACCCGGATGTTGCTCGTGACGTCACGCGTGAATTGGAGGTCCTTTGTGCCTGTGAGGGTCCCAAACTCCTGTTGCTTCCAATCCAATGAATTTTGTCCATGGCTCTGATGGCATAACACCATTGTCACCACATGCATGCTCTATCTGAGGGATTACCATAAGGTTTAACAACCTTATTCAATTAAATGTCCACTGTCGCCACATGCTTGCTCAGGGGGAGGGATGTATGCAAAATCTGTTACTCACGTTTGGCGGTGCTTTTTCAGACAGAGATTTTTCTTCTATTGGCATAATAAACTGAACTTAACTGTTTTCTTTTATAACTAGTATCAAGTTTGAATGTATGTCTGTATGGTTTGATTTAAACAAATATACATTTCCATACATAAATTGGATTTATTTTGTAAAGTGGCTTGAGACAGAGTTATGAATCTACTCTATATACATAAACTGAATTGAGCTGAAAGTTCAAATTTGATTGGTCTTGCCTATAATCTATCACACTCAATATTTCCAAAGCTACTTATAATATGGACTGAAATGACTAGGGTTTAGTGATTTCTGCCCTCTTCCTTGCTAATACAAAGTTTTTAATCATGCTCAATTTCCATGTGCTTGAAATTATTTCTCAGTATATGAATACCTTTTCCACAAGACCTTTAAAATAGAAAGTAAAATCTCCTAATGAGCAGCATTGGATGGCCCATTGTTTACTCAGTGACTGGAAGATACCCAGGCCATGTGGTTGCAGAACAAGCACACATCATCATCTCTTCACCACCATGCTCAACAGCTGGTAGGATATTTTTTGTTCCAACGTGCTGTGTTTGATGTTAACCATATATGATGCTGTCCATTATGGCCAAACATCTCTAATTTGGTCTCACCTTACCCAAAGGAGTTTTTTTCCAGAACTCTTAGGGTTTATTCAGCAGTAACTTTGTAAACAGTACTACTAGGATAAATAGATTTTCTCCAAGTTTAGTTTTCAGTAAGCTATCTCCATAAAAGGGTTTTGGAAGTAAATCAACACAGCCACCTACAAGGAACTTTTAGAGCACTTCCTGCTTCACTCTGATGATGAGCTTTAGGTGTTGATGATTTCATTTTCTAGCAAGGCTTGGTACCTGCCTACACTAGCACAGGTACCCATGCCTGCTTTAATGACCCTGACATCACTATGCTTGAATGGCCAGCAAACTGGCCTGACCCAAATCCCTTCAGAATCTACGGGGCATTGTCAAGAGGAGGATGAGAGACACAAGACCCAACAATGCAGGTGAGCTGAATGTTTCCATTAAAGCAACCCAGGCTTCCTAAACACCTCAACAGAGCCACAGATGGGTGGCCTCCATGCCACACTGCAGTGATGCACTAATTCATGCAAATGGAGCCAGACTATGTACTTAGTGCAGGCACTGTAAAATACATAGAAAATTGCTTTTCTTAGGCTCACATTTCTGTATTGAAAATATTTTTTATGGGTCTTGTGTAATATTCAAATTTTCCAAGAAATTGTGGGTTTTCATTTGCTGAAATCAAAGTGAGCATTAATGAATACTTGAAATAGTTAATATTGTGTCTGTGTCTACAAAGTGTGTTTAACTTTTTCAATCAAATTACTGAAGTAAATCAACTTTCCAATGACTTTCTCATTTTTTGAGATGCAGGTTCTTATCTAATACGGCCTGTCCCTCTGTGTCCAGAGGTCTCCATTCATCCAGCTGAAAGGGACAACCTCAACCTTCTGTTCTTGGTAAAACATATCTTGTCATTGCCGGAAGACATTTGTAAGTTTGCAAAGCAAAAGCCTTATTGTTACTTTAGAATCAAGGCTGCGTTTTTAAAAGGAACTGTGGATGAATTAGGAGATGGAGGTGGAGGTAGGTAGAGGTGCATAGTGAGCTTGTTATCTTCTACCCTTTTCTCTGCTCTAATCTCTAAATTAAGTGAATTAAACAATGAATACATTTGCTAATTTACCACAAACACTTCAGGGAAGCATAACTACTGCTACTCTAAATGGCGGATAGAAAACAAGATAAATAGTGAGCTGTTGAGCAGAATTGGCACACTGGGTTCATGTAAGAACAGACTCTACATGAACACATTTACTCAGATCCGTATGCAGTGGACATTTTGTTGCCACTCCACTAAAATGTTACCCTGACAGGTGCAAAACTGTGCTCCAAACTAGCTTTTTATGCGGGCTGATTGTGCACCTGCATTTTCTCTTATTTTATTTTTTATTTTACTGGTGCTATTCATGCTATCACATACAGAGACTCCCTATGGGGATCTCTCCCTAGTCCTAAACTCACACTATCCCTGTCAGCATGACAGAAAGCTCAACGTATTCCTTTAAAAGCCAAAAGCAACTGAGTCAGCAGCCGATCTGTACTTCTATCAAACATGAGAGCTTCATTAACTTCCTCCACTTCTTGTTGCATGAGCAGATTTCTCATTGTCGTTTTGCTTTCCCTGAAATGCAGTGAATAATTAAATTGGCTTGGTGAAATATTGAGCTTGGGATTTTCCAGGGAGACATAAATATTTCTGTAACATCAGTGAGAACACAAATAGTTCCTGCTGCAACATCAGTTTGTTCATTTGATGATTTATCACTAAAGAAATATCACTTTATATGCATGTAACAGAGACCACCCCAATGGATTTTGCACGAAAACAGCGGATTAGCCGACAACTTTTAGAGGAAAGATAATTTAAATTCCTGCTCTGGCTAGGGACTTTCATACTCATATTTTAATCCCTCGACAACAAAGAGAAAACACGGCGCATTTAACTGCCTGTTACATCAGCTTCAGCAGAAGATTAAAACGTGGAGATTGGCCTGTAAAGCAGGAGGTGTGGTGTTTTTTTTTCTTAATCTTCAGATAGCTTTGTCACTGATTTAGTAGAATCATAACTAATAGTCATGCATTTCAATAGAATGCCAATAGAATCAATTAAGTACAGGAGTCATTCTGATGCCAGATGAGAGTTCAGTGTTCTGTCAGAAAAAGATCATAACATCTGGAGCCACAGAACGAGGACTATACATTCGACTCTGTCTTCAGGTACCAGAAAAACATGCTTCTTCTATCGCCTTAATTGACATCAACATGATAAATCGTTGTGATTGCAATTTTTCTTTGTGAGTATAAAGAACTTTCCAGGTCCGATGTTATTTTGCAAGTCGTTTTAAGGATGTCATTCAATGGGGAAGCTATCTATGTTGATCTTTTGTCTTTGGTAGTCAGGTGTTGTTTATGTGACGGATCAGAACTGCAACTAGTTGATGTCCTTTGGCAGCAATCACTTAAAATAGTAATTTTCATGATTTTATTAACCTCTTAGCATGTGGAGAAAATTTTACTCACTCACAACAGCATTGCATAAGTTCATGAAAGTTTGCGGCAACCAGTGGTTCAAGCATTGCATTACCGAGATTGATACCATATTATTTGCACCAATTCAACCTTGTCTTCCTTTTTTGTTGAAAATGCCTATGTTCATATTTACAAGGAAACGTATTTCTGTTAACCTTTTTTATATCTATATATGGAGAAAAGTGGAACCAAAGTCAAATTCTTTGTGGTATGAAGAAACCGGGCAATTAAAACAAATTTTGATTGTGATTCAGTCATTCTAAATTTGAGATTTTTGACAGAGCCACATCAGCTGTTTGAGTCTTTCGTCTACTGCCATTCAACTGTTGTTTTGCTGCTTTGCTAGGGACTATTGTTCTGCTGACAACCCCATTACGACCAATCTTTAGCTGTCAGACTGATGGCCTTCTGTTTGATTCCATAATACTCTGTGGAAAAAAAGGATGGATGCTGTGACTAAGGCTGGATTTTCACACTGTGTTCATGCAAGAAGAGGTGGTATTCACCTCACTGACTTTTACAGCCTCAGGTCTTGTGGCTCCAAAAAACATCCAGTGCTTATTTATTTTTTTCACCCCCTGACTCAACAGTTGATATGCAATGTTTTTGGTGATATGCGTTGCTTTTCACCATCCTTGGAACTCTGCCTTATGGCTAGATTTCTGTACTTTAGTCTCAAGTATATTAAGCATATCGTTCCACGAGTCTCATGGTTCATTCAGACACAACTTTGCTACCTAAACCTAAAACTAAACTAAACCCCAAATGTACTCTTATGGGAGGCCTGCTCCAGGAAACCTTTCCAAATACTTGTTCAGCTTCCCCCCTTTTTATCTCTCTGACCATTGCACAATCTGACCTTAGGGTGAAATTGCTAAAAACGTCCACTCTTGTGTTGATTGCAGCTGTTGATCACTATCCTAAATGTTTTCCACTTGTGAGTGATCTTTCTCAGTGGATAATGTTGAACTTCAAATAGTTTGAAAGGGATTTAAAATTCCCTCACCTGGGCAGTAACTTTTGTTGCTAATATTATATCTTGACATTTTGATAATATAACCCTGTATGCTCCAGACCAGTAAACCAAGTAGAGTTGTGGTAATCAATCAAACAAGTGCATCTGATTACAGCACGACTGACCATTTGTTTCTTAAGTCTGATGGATGCAGGAAAAATGTACTAACATTTTCACATGAAAGGACCGAAAGTCATGGAAACTACTAAAAAAATAATACTTATCATGTATTACAGTTAATTTTTTGGCTCAGTAAATTAGGATTCATTTGTGTCCCTTAAAAGGTTTGATAATACATTGTGGTACGTATTAATGACATACTACGTGGGAGATACCTGCATTTTCTGTTTCTCCCTCTTTACATTATCTTGGGAAAAGGCAATTTACCCTTCCAAACCATGTCACACGTCCAAATTAACTTTCACACACTTGTAGCAGTCAAAGCATTTGTTTTCGGATGTTTTTGAAGGCCACTATCTGCTGAATATTAATAGCACTCTCAAGGTTGCAAGCAGGTTAATTCGTGTCCTTTCTGGTGAATAACTAAGGGGTAATGTATAATGCATAAGACAGACTGCTTCTTCTTGGGGCTTTGCTTTTGTCTCAGGTGTCAGTGTCAGATGTTACTGTCAGGAGGAAGGGTCTTAACGGAAGTGCTTTTAACTAAATGTCATGTTCACAACAGTAGTGGTTGCATCAGGCTGTATCATCACCGATGCCGTTAAACGGACAAAAATGAACTAATCTCCTTCCATGGTCGTAAACAGGCTCGGTTATGCAAAGAAAAATGTGAAGGTTTTAACATGGGTCTATTCTTGGTAAAATGATTGACCTCTCTTAATAACTATTATATCATGTTATCTGATCGGCTCCTTTGTGAGTGTCACGGTGAAACAGATTAAAAAAAACTTTTTTTGGAAGTGCACCACCATCACTAAAGCTGTACGGCATTTAAGGTGATGGTTTGATATAAGTCATTATTAGCTGTGAAGAATTCCATAAATGAGGATGGAGTTTACGCTATATTGGCATAAAAATATTCATTCATTCATTCATTCATTCATTCATTCATTCATTCATTCGTTTGTAATGCCCACTTAAGCTTTGCAGAGTTACAGGTTGGTGCAGCTGCTTCTTGACTCCGGCTGTCAGAGGCAAGGTACTGTTTGCACAGATTTGTTGCCTTTATTTAGCCTGGAATGTTCCATTAAATTAAAACATCTCATCTTTTACAGAGTCCTGGTCAAGAGGGTTTAGTAAATGCAAACCTGACAAAGCAAATAAATGTTGAGGTATTATTAAAGAAGATTGAAAATCAATAAATAATACTACATAAAATGAAAGAAATGAACAGGAGATAAATATGAAATAAGTCACTAAGTCCACCACACTGCAACACTAATAAAAATGGAAATAAAACATTTTCCTTCAACATATTTATAGAGCCTGAATATGTTTAAAGACTGATAGTATTTTGAAGTGTATACCAAAGGAAATTTAAAGTGCAAATGGGCACCACATTTTTGACTCTAGTATCATAAATGCTGGTATCATTGGTTAAAAGACTAGTATAAGAAAGTAATGTGCCTGACTGTGTTATTGGACCAAAGTTGTTAATGTCTCCTCTTTACCTTAATTATTTTTCTTATTTATCACAGGTTTGACACACCCATTAAAATAGGATTTCATTCATTCAACAATCATTGCTATGAAGAGTCTTTTTCAATATAAAACAACACTAATGATACAGTGAAAAGATCATCTGTCATAACACAGGAATGAGCGAATGTCTTTTTTTCTTTGAGAACCAATTTAAACTTTTACAGAAAAGCTCTCTTTCGAAACTCAACAGCTTTATTTAGTGACAATCTTCATGTAAGCATACCTGCATCATCTGCATATACCTTTATTTTCACCTGACAAGCGTCTGTCTGAGCACAGACTCTTTTTCTGTAACGCCTTGTAAAGAAGCGCTAACCCACCTTTATTTCCAGGTCGTGCTAATATCCGAGATGCTGTAAAACTGGCTGATCATCTCCTTCGAACAACATCGTCCAGCCTGACAGTTTAACTTGAATCTAAGATTGTCTGCACTCAGCTGAAATCTGTTTGTCGCCGTAGATTTGTGGAGCTGTGGGTTGCTGGATTCATCCAGTGTTTTGTGTTAGTAACAACAATTTGTGTCTTGCGTACAGACATATTTACGTTGCATAGCTGCCAGACTAGCTTGCTGCAGCCCAGAGAGTGTGGCTGGATTCATCTTTCAACACTCAGTCTTGTGCGTCATGATCTCATTTAGCCAGGGGCGTTGGTATGATGTTGAAACATTGAGGAGCCCAGAAACGGGAGAAACACAGGCTGTTTACTTTCAAGGCTCGACAATCATTTCTTTTGGGTTCGAATGAAATTTGGAACAGATTTATTTTCCTCCACATATTCTTGATATGCACAGGGCTGGATTGGACGCCAACGTCAGAAGATGTCTTTTTTTAAATCCTGGTTTTAAGTTAACCCATTTACTGGTAGTCAAGCATTTGACACATGCAGGATGTTTTTGCTGTCAGCAGCTCACCAGTCGCACGTTTTGACATTTTAAAATGCTCATTAGCTATGTAATGAAATTTGATAGGCCGCATTTTAAAGTGAATTTTGCTGCGTCTATCCCTGGACAATGCTGGCTCAGTTCATCTCCTATTTGAAGCCAAGATGACTGAATTAATAAATCATGACATCAAATCTATAAATTTCAGTCCACCGTATTTATTTGCGCACACCTGTCCTGTCTGCTCTTGTCTTTAGCAATGTACACAAGCTATTTTGCAACAATCATTAGGATATTTTGGCAATATTAAAATAACACTGTTAAAATGCATTTCTTACTTCTGAAAGCCAACATCTGACACCGTTACATCACCCAGTTTTTCATTTAAAAACATCCAGGTAAGGAGACCAAATAGCAGGACAAGTAAACATAAAAGTAAATAATTCTGTTGAAAGGGATTATGCTAAGGAATATTAAGAGCCTTTCTGGTCAAATGTATCCTCAGTTTGCTTTTAAAAAGCGATTTTGCTGATGGCACAAAGGTTCGAGTGAATCTGCTTCCAGAGCGTGTATGCCACTGCCGAAAAGGCCCAGCTGTCCCAGCGTTTAGTCTTTGGAACATTCAATAAAAGTGGACTAGATAACCTCAAGGACCTGCCACGCACATGGATACTTAAAACTTCAGATAGCTTAGGAGGTGCTAGGCCATTAAGATTTTTAAAAACAAACACTAGGAGTTTAACATCAACCTTTGCTCTTCGGAGTCCCTCTGGGCATCTGGGGTTCTGGTTCCCCTGGCACCTGCCTCGGTGCTCTGGGCGGTTGGGGGCGGGGGGGGGGGGGGGGGGGGGGGGGGGGGTCTTTGGCTCCTCACAACCACTATTGAGCATTTTTCTTATGCATAAACCTTATGTACACAAGCACACTCTCACAAATACCTACAGGTGCTTGAATCCAGGTACTTACAGATTCACTTCTATACAGAAAACCCCTATTATCTTCAGCTGTCACTTTATACATTTCATATTAAATAATACTGTATATTCTTCAGTGATGGTATCAAGGCGTAAGTTGTTTTTACCTCTAATACCTGGTTGGTTTTGCTGTTCCTATTATATCTCTCTTTGCAGGTATTGAAGCAGACTCCAAGGATGTTATATTTCCTCTCCTCTTTCACCTTTTCTCCCTTTTAGCATTTTGTCTTATCTGTCTCTCTAATTTTTTCCCCTATTCTACCTTCCGGTTTCTGTGTCCATTTAACATGAAATAGTCCCAGTATGAAATCTAATAAAGTCCCTTGCATATATCAATCAAGCACTATGGCGAATGCAGTATGGCTCCACTTTGGAAAGTTGGAGTCTGTTGGACTTTTTTTTGGCATTAAGATAACAATTCTTGTTGCCACATTGCCAGACAGGACAAAAAAAATAAATTCCAAATCGAGGCAGAAATCAGTACAAAGAGCATGAAACTGAAGAAATATGCTCATGTCGGGAAGTGTGAGTTAAAGGCGATTTAAGCTCGACTGGGTGACACGGACTTGGAAAGCATTATAATCATAGAATCTGAAGCTAATGAAAGCATGAATGGCCTTCCCCAGATCAGGACAAAAAAAAAAAAAAGGCTTCACTGTGGTCAAAAGACAGCTGAAAACAACTCATCCTGACCACAGAGTCAGTTTGATTTTCCAATTTTCAATCCTCTTTAAAAATGAGATTAGATTAAAAGTCAAAGCAATGACATCAGAATCAGAATCAGAAATACTTTAATAATCCCAGAGGGAAATTACAGAATTAGCAATGCCACAACGTCTGCCGTGGCATTGCTGCCAAATAAAAAGACATCCTGTCTTTTGCTCATTTACAAACAAAAAAAATTCAGGCCCAACCACTGTTTGACGGCAGCAACGCAATCCGGCAGAGAACGGAGAACATTACTGCAACCTGGCCTCAGAGACAAGTAGATCCGTAGGTCATCTTCATCTCCAACGACTGTTTTTGAATAGGTGCCTGCCTCAGAGACAGAGGCTGGTAAAGGAAAAAAAAAAAAGTTGAGGGAATTTATCAAAATTGCCAGAGGCTCTAAGTTGTTAGCGAGTTGAGCGAAGCTTCTTTACTGGGCTAGTTTGAAGACCCCTGGGCTACCAGTCCATGTAAACAGAATATTTATTTAATCTTGCCGTGTGGGACTGCTCCGACTTGGAAGAAAAAAAAAAAAAAAACCCAGCATGGATTTATTTTGCTCTCTCAGGTACAGCCCGCCTTTCGATTATATGTAAACCTCTCCTTACTTATGGATTGGCTGATGTATTGATTTAAGGCAGCGTGTCAGAGGAAGATGCTGTGTTTAGTTTGTTGATGAAAACATTTTGCCGTTCCGCCATTCAGCTCAGTTGAGCAATTTGGGGTGTGTTGTCCCTGAATGCTGGAAAAAATTGCATTGTTTGTGTGCTTTTGTGCTCAGCCCTATCTTGTGACAGCACATGTCTCACCCCATGTTGTGAGTGCTCCCGCCGAGCTGTAATAACACACCTCACTGCTGTCTGAAATATTCATAGCCAGGTAAGCTCGTCGCTGTGAGTCAGTCACATGGATTCCTTATTATCACCCCCCCTCCTGCTCTCATCCCGTGTCACTTTATTCCACCTGCCTTTCGGAACACCTCACTCCCCTCCCGGCTCCTGGCTACAACATTACGCACCCACCCAGTGTGGAGTTTTGGGCTCCAAATGCCAATGTGCCGCTCCTCATTGTTCTACTCTCTGCTGGCTTTCAGGGCTGATTACCGGAACGCTTTAGAAGTGTAGATCTCTGTTTATAAACCGCGTTTTTTGTCAGTTTCAGCTACAAGTAGAAATTTGCGGGTACCTCCTCATATTAATATCTCAAAGCGTAAAATAATCTTTTGGTGGAAAGAAACATGTCTCATTTAGCCACGATTTCTCTCCTGAAGGACAGGAAATATTTGCTAAACCTTGTTAGGAATGTTGATTGGATGACCAAAAAATACAAAGAAAGAAAAAGTTTAGACTGATTTAAAAAGAGCAAGATAGGTGACATGCTGTTAAAAATGTGCTGCATAAATAAAGTCTTAATCATCAAGATGTGGTGCCTTTTTGATGAATGGTTCTGTTTAAAATCTTCTTCTTTGGTGTTTGAACAGGTTGTTGTGTGTTTTTTATTTATTTTTTTTATTTTTTTTAGCGTTTGTTCTCAAACAAAAGCCAGTCTGCACAAACTCAAAAGCAGATCGCAAACATGTTTACATAAGTGCCTCGTAATCCGTTATTTTGCTCTGTTCATTTGTGCAGCTGAATAATGTTAACAAATTTAATTACAATAATAGAAAATGGAAAACAGAGCCTGGCAGGAGGTTTGTGGCAAAACCCAATTATCTCTCTAATGGCACGGACTAATCTGGTTTTTAAAGTCACTCATTCAACTCTTGCCAGGTTGTATTTACTTTTTCACTTGAAAACTAATTTAATATCCTTGCTGTATTTGTGTTCCCTTTGAAAAGTCCTTCCAGCCACTAGGAAGTGTTCAGGTTTTACACAGTTTTGAATGGTCGTATATTGAAAACTGGTCTGCAGATGAGGAAAAAAATTAAGATAATTTTGTGGAACATCCATTCAGGTGCAACTCTCTTATTACACTAAAATTAAGACGTTACAGTGTTCTGCTATGTCAGGACTTTTGACATGACATCACTTTCTCATTTTGATTTATTCTGAATCGGTATTTAAGGATCAGCTGACCTTCCAGGGATGACAGTTCACTGCTCTATAAGGTGCCTCCAAGTGGTGCGATAATTATCAGCGGAACTTACCAGAGAGTGCTTGTCATGCTGACATGCTGTCAGTTTCCCTTTCCATTTAAAACATCTAGCATGGCAAAGAGAGTGACTATTTATTAGTGCAGATAGATCATCTGCATTTTGTTGCCTGAGATTAAGTAATATCAATAATGGGTCTTCACTGCTGAGATATTGAAGAAGCAGTTGAGTTAATTCTGCAGCAGTGGTGCACATGTGCGGTATGCATGGCTCGTCAGAGCTGGGAGCGCTAATGCTGCGCAGTGTTTTAGCGTGTCCAAAATATTTGTAGCAGTCAGCCTCAGCCAAAATTGTGCATGTTACAGCGGAGAATCAAGAATCTTTATTGTTGTTATGTGCTACCATAATGGAAGACAGGCAGATTACAGATTACATATAACACGCAGACACAAAAAGACATGTTTCCACACCTTTTTTCTTCTTCTATGAAATAAGTTGATTGCACTGACCAACGATTTCTGAAAGTCTGAAAGCGTGCAAATAGAAGATAATTTGTTAACAGACTACTTCTGTTATGATTTGATTTTCAATACTAACAAAAGCCATGGGAGACATTAAGTACACCCCCTGTGTATAAAAACGCATCTTGGATTTTTATGGCATTCTTCGTTTTTGCATCTTGGCCTCATCTTTGTTTAATAAACAGTAAGATGTCAGGGGTGTGTGGTTGTGTACACCTGAGGTTAGGACTAATTTAATTGAGTTTTCTACAGAACACCGTTGAGAGTAGCATGTTGGAAATCTGTTCACCTCCTGTGAGCAAATCCCTCCCACCTTTTAAAGAGCATGGCATGTTTTGGAAACCGGTGCACAATGCACTTATACCGCCTTTACTCGGTTTAGAAAGACGTTTGGCACATTTAGTCAAAAAGCAAATTAAAAACATTATGTGCTTCACCCGCTGACATCAGTGCCCATACATGGTAGAGTTCAGTTTTCCCAACAGGAGGCTCACAATGTGAATAAAAACATCTTTTTAACAGGAACAGAGAGTGCTTTTTTCCCCTTTTATCATTACCGTAACCGGTCCTGGAAAATAATTATTTTAAACTGATCATCCATGATTATTTAAACATTTGCATTTGATAGCGGTTGTATGAATGGGTTCAAAGTAACAACTGAAGCAAGAAAAGCAAGAAAAAGTAAAATGCAGAAATCATGTTAAAACATAAAAAGAGTCAAAAGCAGGATCCCGAGGCAAGTGAGTCAGGTACTACTGGGACTGAATGCTAACAAAAAATGCAAAAACAGGCTAGTGGACATACATTCTGCAAGGCTCTGCAAAATAAGTTTCCAATTCATTTTGAACTAGATAAATATACTACAGACGCAAGGTGAATTGTACAATTTTCTGCGCCTTTCCTAATCCAGGCCTGGTGAAGCTGTTTTGGGACAACATAAGTGACAGTAAAGGATCCCAAGCTTCGCAGTCTTCTGAGGAATATTGGCTGAACATGGCTGGGATCTTCTTGAAAGTATAGGTTGTCAAACCAATATCTTTGAGAGGGTCTGGTTACCTTATCTGGACTCTCTCAGTTTAGTCTTCAAAAACTTCTAACAAATGTTTAGTCGACATGCGATTTTTTTTCCATAGGGCTCTAGATGTGAGTCAGTGGTTCTCAAATATTTTCTGCTGCGCTCACCTTTGAAGAATGAAAAAGTTTCAGACCCCTCAAACCCAACAAAATGGGTCGGAAACGTAACGTTTATGGTTCTCTCTCTTAATGTATTGAAACTTTGAAGATCCCAGCATACCTTTTACATTTTATGACAGTTAAATATATTCTATAACAATGATTTCTAACAACTAGAACTTTTCAGCATCGTCACAGTTTATAAACTGTGCGACATTAACAACAGTCTAAAATAATGTGAAGCCATTAATATTAAAGACAAATTAATGTTACATTAAGTTTTATACTTTTTCAGAAGTTAGTATTATTCATCAACAAATTTTCATAGCTATATTACCATTGCAGTGAAGCTGTTGAGCTATGGATAATATCAACCAGTTCTGGTTGTACTGATTGTTTATTGCCCAGTATTTTCACACGTCATTAATCTTTAGTATTTGATAATAACCCTCAAACCACAAATTTAGACCTTCACAGCGAATCATATGAACACATAACCAAAGTTGTACTGCATTTAAATCAGACATTTTAACCACAAATGGTTAATTTATTGAACATCAGATTCAAATCATACTGTTAAACACAGCTAGCATAGTGCTAACTAGGTGCTAATGTACAAAATAACCATGAACCATGTTTTGCAAAAGGAACATGTTTCCAAGCTTTTTACAATGTTCAAAAGCAACTTACCATATGAGACAATGTACCAAAAAAATAAGAAGTAATGTGATGAATTTACTTAGATTTCTTGTTATAGACATTATAAATGTAGATGCCTCATTACATGCTGGAGCACATTCTGCGTGGCTGCCATCTTGAATGGGTCTCTCCTGCTCTAGGCTGTTATAGGAACCAACACAAAGGGAGCAACTTTGCCCGTATTTTCTGCAGCTTACGGTTGCAATAACCGTCGATAATTACTGAAAGTAGATCACGAGGTGCAGATCACCATTTTGGGCTCAGACTGGTGTTTGAAATGTGTTTTTACTTGGTGAGAGTATTGCAGAAACCCAACCAATGGAGGATCATTTCATGCTTATTAATTTATTATCGCTGTATCTCACAAACTAAGGCTGAATCACACTGCCAAATTAAGTACCCTGTAATTACAGAGGGCCAGCACATGCAACACGCTGTGAAAACATCGCTTTTTCGAAGGATTTTAATCTAGCAAGCAGGGTAATGTAAGACACTGGAATAATCTGCAAATTAAAAAATATTTTCTAGGCTTTAAAAAAAAAAAAACATGTATATGGATGCAAATATATAAAGAAATGATTGTTGGTGTGTAGAGAATGCTCCTGAGAGAGAGAGAGAGAGAGAGATGTTAAAATATAAAATTCATTAATTTACACATATTATCTAACAAAAATGTGTATCTTTGTTTATGAGCATAAAACAAAGTATTTCAGAATGAAAGCATGTATTCATTTGCATATTTAATAATATGCCATACCATATGTTTGCCTTTGTTAAATAGCATAATACTGTTAAGTATTTCTGTATGAAATCATTTATACATTAATATGCCATGTCCGTCTGTTAAGAGCATAAAACAACACGTTTTTCGATAAAAACGTGTGACAACACCCTGTATCATAACCACATCTCTGCTGTTTGTAACAAACCAAACGGTATGAAAATCACGTATAAATTCAGGGAGTTATGATTTATTTTAGTTTGGTAACCAGCTTCCTCGGTACAAATAAATGCACTGGGGGCGCGTGAGAGACTCACCCAAGATGGCAGCCGCGCTGAGATGTCAGCTCCAATAGGCAGCGCATGTCTATGGGGCGTCTACCTGTATAATGTCTATGTTTCTAGTGGCCAGATTTATTTAACTGAGAGAGTAGCGACATCCCCATAGAATTCTATAGAAATAATGGAATACTGTCAGAAACTAGAGAGACAGAGAGACCCAGTATTCAAACCAAACAAGTGAGGTAAATGAAAAGGCTTTAATAAAAGGTCAAAAATAGATCGAACAGGGATAAGCAGGTTCGGTGGTCAAATAACAGTCCAGGGTCGATACACAAAATGGCAGTCCAATACAGGCAGGAATACAGACAGGGATCAGGCAAGCTCAGATAATCCAAAGTCAGAATCATGTCGGCAAAAGAAGTAAGCAGTCAGACAGGGCAGGAAAAACCGGTTCAGAGATCAGGCTGGCTCAGAAGTCAAAAAGGCAGATTGGGTCAATATTCATTGGGCTATCAGAAAAGAACGCTTGATAAGACTCACCAAAAGGCTCAAAATGATCTGGCAGATTGCAGGGGGCAGAGGCAGGTATAAGTAGGGGAGTGAGCAGGTGAATGGAGTGAAACTAATTACTGGAATGGGTGGAGCTAATCAGGGGAAAGGAAGTGACTGGAAGAAAACTGAAGCTGATTGGATGGTGACTGGAGAAGGGGAGAGACAGGGTGGTGACTAAGAGGTGAGCTGGCATATAGCTGGCAGGTGGGGTGTTTTAGAGAGAATATAATAGATTGTCTGATCCATACTCCATTCTGGAAGGTGGCGGTAATGCACCTATAAGTTGTTTGCCAACCGCCATTAAAAAAACAGAGAAGACGAAGAAGAAGCTGGCAGGTGAACTGAGTTGACTGATTAAAGGCTGGATACAGAGAAGTGATCTGAGCAGGCCAAGTGAATTGATAACATAAACAAAATCAAAACCCAAACTATGACATAAACCAAAACTAAGACAGAAACTGAACTTAAGACAGGAGAGTGAAGTAATTAATCAAATAACATAAACCATAACCAAACCCAAATCATGACACTTTCCAGGTGATCATGCAGCTGCAAATAGTTCCAAAAAGCGATCCAGCATAAACTGTAGTTAATTCTCTGTGTTTCAAAGTCATTTTCTCCGGTAAGTGAATGAAATTACTACGTTTTTTTGGCCTTGTGAAGCTTTAGCTGAGTGCTCCGTACTAAAATAGGTCAACAGTGACATTTTATGTAGCTGGTTTAAATAAATTACGTTAACCAACTGGTTGCTGTTAAACTGCAACAAGCTTGCTGCATTTAAAGGGATCCATGTTAATCAGTCTAATTCAGCGCAGATTGAAAGTTTTAGAATTTTCTTATTTTTTGAGATGTCTAATTTCTGATTCTTCATAAGGAAAGTTTCTACTTGTTGCTGTGTCCACAATCTTTAACTTATTTTAATTCAAGTCAATAAACAATCTCAACTAGAAAACATATTTAGCTTTTGTTCTGTGAGATTAAAATGGTTGATTTAGTTTGATTTATAGATTCCTTCACAGATCCGGTCCATCAGAGACGGCAGCAGAAGTGGGGATATTAACAGCACAGAAAACGAATTAGGAAGATTCGTAATTATTTAATATTTTTCAGTTAAACACAGGAGGCTGACTGCTGAAGCATGTTACACAGGATCACCAAAGTAACAAGATGCCATCTTCTGTCCTCCAAAATAAGAGCTGAATCAAGATGTTTGAACAATACTTAACGCCATAACCTTCACAAAGTTGGTATTTACAATACTGCAGAACATTAAATGCATTTGTTTTATATTATTTAAGCATTTTTTATAAAGCTGGTTATTATTTTTTTGCACATCCTGACATGAAGGAAGCATGCTTTCTAACAGACTTGCTTCTTTCTCTAAATTATCCGTGGCATTCGAAAGCTCGCAGAAGGATGCATCAGACTTTGTTTGGAAAAGCTTCTCAGTTTTCTGGACCAGACTGAAGGCTTCATGTGATGCTCAACATTTTGTCAACGTTTTCCAGCCTTTTATTTGGTCTTGCTGTGTGTTGGGTAGATATTTATTTATGGGCCACTCCAAAAGCTAGATTTGGACTGCCCATGTCAGTGGGGATGTTTACCACAATAAGTCCTATGGAAGCTGCTCTCTCAATTATTTCCAAAATAATTGGCTTGTAATTTGCCCAATTAATGACTGAAATGGTAAGCCGCCACTTGCTTCCATCTTGTTGTGCTTCCAGCCAGTATAAAAACACATGCATGTGTTGCTGCTCTCCTCTGTGCCCAGGCAATGCCACATCCAAAAAGCTTCCCCGTTCCCAGGTGAGGCTCCACGGATTTCCTCCAGAGTTAAGACAGCTCAAAGTGTTGCAGTTGTCTTTGCTGGTTTCTGATGTCATGGAGAGGGAGAGTCCTGTTCTGAAGAAGCATGTAGCCTGCTGAGCTCACTGAAAAACAGATTTGTCTGGTTTTTTTTTTATGTGCATTTGCTCCAACTAATCTTTATGCCGGTGGCCTTCATCTGATCGTTGGTAAAAATATGACCCAATTTTGTAGGACTGGATCATTTTTTTCTGTGTCCTTCTATGCTCTTTAACGTGATCTCTTTTGCTTTTTAATTCCTCCCTCAGTTTTTTCACCTCAGCTCCCTGCTTTGCATAATAAAACGTTTGGTTATTTGTTTTTGCACAATTGACGTCCATTTTATCACCTAATATGATTTTAACCAGAAACAGTTTTATTTAAATTAACATTTTAATGAGTTGCTAATATACAATAATTGTCAGGTTAAATGCACAAACAACTGGGTTATACATAAATGTAGTACTCAGTTCACATTAAAAAATGAAATATACAGTAATTATGTCTTCCACAGAAACTAATTCATCCCGGGTCATCAGTCAAAATATTTAAAGCCCCATATTGTCCTCCAGGTTCTTTAAAACTTTTTAAAAAGAATTTAGATCAGCTCTGCCATTCAACTCATTTCCCTCTGATACCAGATAAAACAGACTGACATCTGCTAAACAGTTTTTTCTTTGCAAGTATAGGAGTAAATCCTGAAAATGCATTTGTTGATGGATGTAGAACTGAAGGTAAGCTGGAGCAGGACAAAGTTGGAGGATATAAGGTCTAGCACTCCCATCATGCAGAGAACAACTGAAAGAGCTTTAAAACTGGTAACATTACTCCAGTTTGGTTTGCTTTACGTGCAAAACTTTATTATAAACCATTTTAGGCATTTTATATTGATCAGTGTTTTGCATAGACACCTATTTTTTTTTTTATAAATATGATCAGTAGCCCCATTGTATTCAACAATGTGTGCGGAATTCTGTTTCCATTCTAATATTTACAACACAGATAAATGTCCCTGGCTGTGGTCGGATGTCTGCGAGTTCAAAGTATGTTGTAACATTCTTATACGCCGCTGCTAGTGACTTTTATTGGCGGAAAGGTCACTTCTGGTGTCGGCCGAATTACTTCCGGTTTCCGCCGATCAGCTCCAATAAATGCAATTTAACAAATCGTAAAGCCCTGTGGTGGAGTGACAGGAGAGCATCCTACACATTGCTCTGAGGATTACCGAGAATCCTCTGCGATTTATACTACTGACCGCAGGTTCAGACCAAACGGGCTGGAAAAAAAGGTAAACGGCAAGGCTATTTTTTTCCCCCACCCCCAGGGGGCGCACCCCACGATTTGAGAACTTCTTTATCCTAACTGCCACTATTCTACATCTCACTGAAATAAATGAGCTGGGATTTTGTCACGTTTGTACCTGTGCTTTAAGTGTTCGAGAAGGCTGATGTCTGCGTCCAGCGTGGTGCTTCTGAGGGTGCTTTCATGCTTCATTACAACTTTGGTGCAGTGCTGGCAGTGATTCAAACTCATATTTGGCAGTTTTTTTTATTTTTTGACTCAGCGAGGGCAGCCACATATCCCTGCTTCTTTTAAACCCAGACTGATTTAACCCTATTGTTCTGTCTGATTATATAACCTTTTACTTTATCCTATGTGAGTTTGTTGAATGCCAAGAGCCGAGGACCTCCGGGATGTTAAAAAGGATTGTTTCAAGCTTAGAGATAGAGAATCATGACTAGAATTGAGCAGCAGTCTTCTCTTAATTGACCCACTGTCCTGATTTGGGTTTTGTTTTTGTTTTGGACTGATGTTTTCCACTCCATGCTCCACTCCTCCCAGCCAGCAGTCACCTTAATTGGGTCCACTTGCTGCCGCCACTAATCAGACTCCCCAGGATCACTTGTCACTCTCCCTATATATACCCGCTTCATTCAGGCTCCCGGTGCCAGAACATCTTGTCTCGCCGCCCGCATGCCGGTCTTCCCCGGTGTCTTCTTGTCGTTCTGTCTGTTTGATCCCTTGGACCTGTTCTCGCTGGTTTGGTTTACCGGAGCTTGTGTGCAACGCCTGGTTAAGGTTTCCCCTGGGGTGTCTGTGTCACGCTCTGACCACGCTGGGAACACGTCAGCGGCTTCTCGTCAAGCTTGGTTCTGCATGGATCACCTGTTCCAAGTCCGGTTCTGTCAGCAACACCTGCCTGCTGCGCTACCTGGTGAAGTCAGTCTTCGTCTCCTGCCCAGTTCTGCCTGCCTGTCGTATTTGCCACCATTCACTTCTCTTAAAAGAAACTTTTTAACACTACTCTGTTGGTTTGAATATCGGGTTCGCTACGTACCAGCGTTACACCTAAGCCACCTTACTCAGGTAAAAATGTGGCAGATCACCAAGGACAAGTTCCTGTGTCTTGGAGACGTTGACCTGAGCAAGAGATTAATGGGCATATTAGGAAACCTCAATATTGAAACCGCATCAGGTCTGAAGTCACACATAGCGAGAGAATAAGATCAACACCAAAATAGCTGAAATGTGCTGCTTTAAGCAGGTGGTAAGATTAAAATTTGCTTCTAGTCCACTGAGCATGTGCCGCTGCTCGTGATTGAAAGGAACCACGTTATACTGCATTTGGCAAGCACCCCTCTAGATGTCCTAAAGGGGATATCTTTTGGATATGTCCCGCAGGGACTGGGCAGATCGAGAAATTAATGAGACTGAAAGAAGAAATCTAGCTCAGAAAGAGTTGGATGTACTCAGAAAAGCTGGAGGAGGCAGGTGGGAGGGACAACAGAAACTGGATGCATATTGCTGTGTGAACACATCAAAGTGTGGCTGCACGAGACTCCAGTAGCATACTGTGCAGATTTTAGCTGTAAATTTTACATCAGCGGGTAAAAATTCAACTCCAGCAGAACTGAAGCAAGGCAAGAACAGAGCAGTTGCTGGTGAAGCAGCTTTTTTTCCCCCTTCTCTCCTTTCTTTTTTAATACAACAGATAGCTCTCGTCATTGCTCCACACCTGAGGCCATTCAAGCTAAGGTCAAAATCAACCTGACGACCTCGGCCGGGCCCCATCAGGATGATATAAGCACAAAGGAGGAAAAAAAAAAAAAAGAATCAAGGCCGTCTTTTCTTGCAGAGTGATTTTTAAAAGAGTAATTTCCAGGGAGGATTTCTGTTCTGCAAGAAAAAAAAAAAAAACAGATCCATACAAGGTGGCTCTTCAGGGATTCTTTCACCAGCCACACTTTCTACTGTTTGCTGCAGGGGTTGTGAGGTGTTTGCTCAAAGGTTGATGCTGACTGTTAAGGAGGAGTTAAAGGAAAAGTACAAATTTATTCAAACCTTGACCACCCTGTCAGTGGTAAATAATGCACTAAACTGACATGATTTGTAAAGAAAATATGAATCGCCCACATAATCTGTGAAAAGTCACACGTCAGCTGAAGAAACCAGAACGATATAAATACAAATCAGCCACCAGGAGTTAACTACAACTAATGAGCGTAGACTGTAGGTGATACAGGGTGATACCAGATTTCATATTTGAAGCACATTCTCTCGACATGTGACACTCACGTCAGCCATCTTCCCCTAATTGGGTTGTTTTTAAGACCGACTGGGAAACTTTCTTTGGGATTTGACAAGCAGTCGTTCGTCTTTATATCCGGTACCGTAAAATGTTCCTGCAGCAGAAATGCTTTCTTTAATCATGTTTATTCAGCGGTGCCTTGCTTTTTCAGCTACCATGTTTCTGTCATGAGCGTAGCATACGAAAAGAACTCCAGAGTGTCACGGGAGCCGACTGAGCTGTATTTTATGTTCTGAATGAGAAAAAAGGAGAGGAAAGGAAAGAAGAAAAAAAAAAAAAGCACAAATACATACAAAAAGGACCCAGATCATGCCTCTGTTGACTGTTCCACTGAGCGTAACACAAGGAGGCCATTAAGAATCCAAGTACTCACACAGTGTGGGAACATTAAAGGAAATAGCGAAGCATAAAACAAAAGAACGCAGCTGGCAATACAAAGCACACAGCTCCACCGCGCCGAATGAGATATTTTCTGCTGAGATGTCACGCATTACATTTTTCACCAGGTTCAAACTGTAAAATCTGCAGAATATATATATAAAAAAAAAAAAAAAAAGAAGAAGCACTGGTCACCGACCCTGAGATATTGCTGTGGAACCGTCGTTGAGAGGCTTTGCAGTTTTGGATTCCGGGCCGACAGAGGTGTGAGTTAAGCATCTACACTGAGATATGATCACAAATACAGAAAGATCCTTACGAGGAAAAAAAGCTATTTAAAAGCAGCACTGGAGATCAGGGTATCTGAGGGTATGAAGGGATGCAGAGGAGGCTGTATAGAAGACAGGAAGTTGGATAAATATTTAAAAAAAAAAAGGAACTCAGTGAGGTGTCTGTGGATGGTTGAAAAGTAAAGGTGTAAGTAGTGGTCCGAATTTACAATTTCACTTTTACTCAGGCCATTTCATCACAATAATAGAGATTTGCTGCCCTTTCAAAAGAACCGAAAGGCAAACGGCAACAAATCACGCACCTGGTCCTAAAATCAAGAGACGCATATTTTTGAGGCGAGGAAAACAGATTGAAGACATCGGAAAACAATTTAATGCAATCATGCAATTATCCTGCGTAGTACTACTTTGGCAAATCTAAGATGATGTTTAGTAAAAAAATTCTTAGTCATACAAAAGAAATCAATCCGTTCTTAAGATTGAAAGTGGAATGGGTAGGGTTGGAGCAGAATGCAGCCGATTATGAAGAACGACACGGAAGCTCGAGAAGGATAATATTTTCACAGCTTACATTGTGCTCACCGGCATTCGATTTTAGCGACTTCAACGATCGACGTCTCCGCAGGTTACGATGTAAACATTCAACATTTTTTTTTGTTTGGAATAAATTGCTTACACAAGTTGACAAGTGGAGTTAAGTAAAGGCTTCACTCTGTGGATTTCAATGCGAGACATTTTAGTTTTATACCTAGCCAGAAAAGCACATTTCGTCGTAGTTCCAGGTTTAAAATCTGTCCATGACCTTAAAAGATGTCAGCAACAATTTAATGCACATTATGGTACAGGCCACACATTTGGAGGAAAGATTACAGCTGTACAAAAAGATCACAGCTCAGTTGATATACTTTGCAACAAAATGAACAGTGTTAGTACGCAGTCATTTATCAGAATGCTTTTTTTTTTTGTATAAATATAATTAGTTATTAGATTTTCTTTCTTCTTGAGGCTTTGTGCAAAGCAGCCTCCTCTGGCTTTAGGTACAGCAGGGCATGGAGATGATGTGCAAACTGTGATTTTTTTTTTTTTTTTACTTTTTCACTGAAGTTGTGTCGCATGGAAATCTTCTTGTCACTAAAATTAATGCTGTGCTCTTTTTGTACTCTGAAGTCGAGTTTTCATGATTTCCAAGTCAGAAATACAACAAGATTGCCCCCCCTCCCTCCTCCCCGAAGTCAAGAGACTGACCTACAAAGTCAGAGTGTGCCGAGAAACCCCAAGTTTGGTGAGCAGTATGGCTGCTCCCATATAGACTGTCGTTAAAGTTGCTGCTGCAGACAATTTAAGGAAGTCTTCTGATGGTTTGTATTACATTAAGTTAGTGACACACATGATGATATAAAACATGTACTTGTAATAATATTCCTTTTGAGTTTAAATGCATACAAATGTAGATAAATACATTGGCATCTACCTGTATTTGTACAAGTTTTAAGAAAAAAAACCCAGCAATTTTCAGTTTCCCAGCTTGGAACTAGCATTATGTCCACTTAGTGTGACGTCATTCCCAGCTTTGAGCTGAACGCAGTATAAACCCTCGTTTTACTTTGTCACCATTTTTAGCAATGGTCTAGTGACACGGATGTATACCTTAAAGTGCATTGAGAAAAATGGCGGGCATTAAGTCTAATCCTGCAGTAAACACATTACCCTGAAACTCATGATGGTTTTGAGAAGAGGAAATGTAAACAGAAATGACATTTTTTGTTCTGAAAAAAAGAAAAGAAAAAAAAAGAGCAGCGGAGGCTGGTGATAAAAGCCTTTAGAGTGTGCTCAAGAGGTCAGGGTTTACAACACAATAAACTGCACTGGAGCATTAATCCATCCATGATCACTTTCCTGCTGCTGCATTTTTAAGTCTAGTTGGTCCAATTCCTTTATCCATTTTTTTGTCCCTTCAGCAATAGCCTCATAAAATTACTATTTAGTAAGTAAATGACCTGATTTTCGATGTGCACTTTCATTTTCTCCTAACTTTTTGATGGGACTGCCTGACTTGTCCATGTGTGACATTTGTACTTGCTCTTCTAAGTTTCCAGCAGAGCAGGAATGTGACTTTGATTGACATGCATCGTGAATCAATCTGATTGGTTTAAAAAATGACACAAGAAGTGCTGATTGGCCTGGGTCGCAGAGAGCCACGGCCCGAGGAGAATGTTAGCGCAGCCAAATAGAGACCAGCAAGTCAGCTAAAAGTTTACAAATACACCATACATACTCGTTTGTCCAGTGCCCCTCGTTGGTGAAACAATAAAGTTAGGCACACACACACACACACACACACACACACACACACACACACACACACACACACACACGCGCACACACACACACACACACACACACACGCACACACACACACACACACACACACACACACACACACACGCGCACACACACACACACACACACACACACACACACACACACACACACACACACACACACACACACACTGGAATGCTGAAATATCAAAAGTCAAACATTTTATGAGAGAACATACATAATAATTACTTTTTATTTTGTAATTTATGTTTGCCGTGTCTGTGCTTTTTTTCCTGTAATTTTGATGAGGGCGGCTCCCGAGCGCCCCCTATTGAGCGGCACCGTCACCTGAAAGTAGTTTAATACGTCTCCCAAGTATCACACAGCAGCATGTTTTGAAATGATTTGTTAAAATGACAGCCTCTAGAGAAGATGAAAAAATGGTAATAGAGTGACCATCCATCCTCTCTGACATTTGTTATTTCAGAAACACTTCAAGGTTCTCGATTACCTGCGTGTAGCCTTCATCACACCCTTCTCCAAAATGCACTATGTGCTTCTTCAACAAGACATATGGAATAGCGGAGCCATCTCTGAACCATTTCTATTCTGTCAGAGGGTCCTATTTCTGCGTGGTACCTTATGCTACAGTTACCACATACCGGTATGATAATAACATGTGAAGATGTTTCTTTAGGGTACGATGCATGCTCATGGCTGGCAACAAAATGAATATGAAATCATATATGCCACAAAGGTATATGTGACGCAAAATAGATTAACATCACCTGCAGACCTGATATTTTTAATTTTTAAGCATGAGAGTAAATTCTTCAGCGAAAATTAAAAAGTAGTGACTTTCCCCATGAAATTATTTCAATAAATGCGTTGTGTAACTATTCCAGCGTGGGAGTGAAGTCATAGGTTCTTAGTGTCACAGATAGAAAAAAAAAAACACACACCAAGATGATGTTGATAAAAGCACAAAACGCAACAAGCGTGTCAGCATATGGCAAAATAGTGTTGATAAGCTTTGTAGCTTAGAGTAGAAAAATGTCCTTTACATCTTGGCAGGGTTCAGTCAGCCTGTCACGTCAATGATGAATGTGTGCGTGAGGCAGAGGCAGCAGAGATAGGCTTAGAGCGAGGAGCGGGTTTCAGTAGGGAGAAAAACCAGACATCAAACTCTGCGCTAATAAAGTAAAAAACTGATTTTCAAGCCTTTTCATCTAAAATGTCTTTGCATGAACAATACACTTTCTTAATTGTTGCCAATCGTGCGTTTTAGAAGAACAAACGCATTAAATACAAAATTTAATTGTGATTCAAAAGGGGGAGGGTGGAAAGATTGGGTTGGCGTGGAATTCACCCCTCCCCCCCCTCCTTTTCTCCATTAGAGCAATTGCTAATATCTTTTTGAAGAGAACAACATAACTTCCCTGTCATCTTAGTTGTCAGTTTGAGTCTGAGAGCAGAGCGGTGATTGCAGGCTGTGGCTTTTTAGAGGCAGACAGCACCTTTCTGGCTGAGAGTGGAAAAAAAAAAAGCCATTGGAATTGAAAGGAAAGTGAGGTGAACAGTGGGCAAAGATGAAAGCCGGAGCGAAAGCGGCAAGACGTGCATTTCAGTGACTCAGGGTCTGCAGGATGTCGCTGCCAACCCCCACATACTGCACAATGGACGCGTGTGTGTGTGTGTGTGTGTGTGTACGCGTGTGTGTTGATGCAGAGGCACATCCGCGGTCGTGTGCAGCCACCCGCCTTTCGTGTGCACTTAACTTCTCATTAGGGGCCCGTGTGACATTAGGCGACAACCTGTGACCCTCCAGCTGTGGTGTGTGTCTTGGTGGGAGGGGGAGAAGGGGAGGACGGAGGTGGAACTGTTTGTGTGACTCGTTGTCACTTGTCAGGTACCGCGGCCACTAGCCTTGAGATACTTGGCTGTTGTCTGGGAGTGCTTTATCATCATGATAAATGCAGCCTTGGAGCAGTGCACTATCAGCATGCTCAGAGGCATGAGACACACTCTGACTAATGAAAAGAGAAGGTCAAGGAGAGGGAGGAGGAGAAGAGGGAATGGGCAGAATCGGCGGACGGAGTTGTGGACGGGGGGCAACAAGTCACCAAATCTGCAAAAGGTCTGCGTGTGTATAAGGGATGAAGCATCAATTTTTCACCAATGCAGAGCCTTGCAAGTGTATTTACAGCCCTTTTATTATTTGGCATGTCTTTCATTTTACAACCATAAACTTCGGTGTATTAATGTGGGATTGAACGGGTCGGATAAGGATTTTTATGCTTTTCATGTTTTCTTACAAACTTCATCTGACAACACTAGATTGTGTGGTGCACTTTTTAGCCCATTATTGCTACAATTACAGTCAGTCATTTTGGGTAAGTCTCCACTAGCTTCAGACATCTGGAGACTGACGTTTTTTTTTTTTTTTTTGCTCTCCTGTGCAAAAACCTCACAAGCTCAGTACGACTGAATGGAGAGCATCTGTGAAGCATAATTTGAAGTCTTGCCACAGAGTCTCAACTGGATTTAGATCTGGACTTTGACTAAGACATTGTAAAACATTTATAGGCTTTGATTTAATCCAAAGGTGTCAAACCTAGGCCCGTAAAGCAAGAGAAAATAACACTCTCAGACAAAAACTGGTTCATCCCAAAGACAGAACACCCAGCTGAGTAGTGTTGTATATCTGGTCCAATCCAACCACATTCCTACATGGGGGGAAACAGCACAGGAGGCCCAGCAGCCCAGGGAAAAAATCAGCAGTCCACTTTGCACCTCAAGAAAAAAAGGCACACTTTGGACACAATGATGTCCAAGTTTTGGACAGAGAGAACCGATGGCTTTAAAGAGGGGTGAAAGAAGCCATCTTGGTCAAAAGAGAGAAGCCATCACTAAACAGAGGGGGAGGATTGTGCTTCCAACTCCCCAGTGTTTACAGCTTGGTCTTACAATACATTTCAAAGAGATTACATCAGCAGTCTCATCATGATTCAGGTGACCAAGTACTCCACTCACGCCAAGCAAGAGCTTCTAAAGACCCAGGTGGCGTGTCACTGATTTGCATCTGACTGAGAATGCACCTAGGAAGATGGGACTCCATGTACTTAGAAACAGCAGCGCTCTAACTGCAGGTTGCTCAGCGCGAGCGACCAGACTTGACAAATTCTCCTGGATAGGTGTCAAAACATTTTGAGAAAGAACTGAACGAAAGTCTGGTTGCCTCTGATTTAAGCCTGTTTGCTGTTGCGATGACCAGGATAACTGAGAATTTGCACAGCCAAGAAAAAGTTCTAATTGTCTACTAGAGCTGGCCGGCTGGTAGACTGTGCCTGCATCACTAAGATTACAAATCCTTGAATGCTCTTCTGTTGTGCTGGCCCCTCATTCAGGACCCTCAAACCGCTACAATACCTACCTCAAGTAGAGAAAGAGATGCCAGGTAATCTGGCCTGGACCAGAAGGTATCACCATAGATCAGATCGTAGAAAACTGAGCTTCGATGAATGTTTTTGAGTGCTTTCTATATGCACCTTTCATTGATAATCAAAGGCATAAGCTTGAATGCTTGGATTTTCATTGAAGGCAATCATTAATATTAATGATTACTAAATGTTATTGTTAACCTTTGAAAAAAGTTTGCCATTGAAATTCAGCTCAGAAGACTACAAACGGAATGACGCATAATATTGCCTACTGTGTATTTTCTTTGACAATTGATTTCACATGTGCAATCCAGTATTGTTTATATTTGCTTGTATTGAAATGAAAGGTTTTATGGTAATATCTGAAGAGGAGGAAAAATTCAAAATTCAATAAAAATCAAGGCCTACGGCTATGGTCAAGTTTTACATTTTGCTGCATTGAGTATGTGAGTTCTTTGATCAAAACCATGCAATTATACCTCTGTTTGCTGAGGGTGATGATCCTACTGGAAGCGGAGTCTCCACCTTGCCTCTTGAAGGTTTTCCTCCAGGACTGTTCTGTAGTTAGATCCATCCATCCTCACTTCAACTTTGATCATCTTCTCTATCCCTGCAAAATAAAAGAATCCATACAGCATGATGCTGGCATCATCATGTTTCACAGTGGCGATAGAGTGTTCAGGGTTATGGACAGTGTTGATTTTCTGCTATGTGCAGCACTTTGCATTGGGCGGCAAAAAGTTGAATTTCCGACCCATCTCATGTTTCCTGTGTTCCACACATGGATCGTGGGACAACACAAATGGGACATCTTATGGTTTGCCCCGTTTCTTGGTCTTCATTTTGCAGAAAACAGCTAATAAAAACGCACGCCTCACTTTTTTTGGTATGTTTTTATTTATATATATATATATATATATATATATATATATATATATATATATATATATATATATATATATATATATATATATACATTTATCTTTTAAAAAAAACAACGTTTTATCACATTCCTTCCACATCACAGTTATGCACTACTTTCTGTTGGCTGATAACCCCAGAAGATATATTGAAGTTTCTGGTTGTAATGTGACAAATTTTAAAAGCTCAAAGGATACAAAAAAAAAGAATAATAATTCAACCATTATGGTATCACACCTATGCACAAAAATCCAGATCCTGACATATGCCTATGTTAGCAAATGGACCATTGCTATCAGGGCAAAAACGAGTTTTCTCCCTGCAGCAATAATTTCCTGCTTCACCCTTTCAAAACATTCACTGCACCATATCGGTGCCACTATGCTTCTAATTACATTTGACAAGAGGGGTTACATTAATTTTCTTGTAACCGTGTTACCAAAGACTACTTCCCCCTCTATCTTGAGTGTTATTGCAGCAGGTGTGGGGAATTTCTAGTGCAGTGTTAATTCTGGTGTCATCAAAGTGACAGCACAGAGAGCTGGGAATCCTTTCAGGCTCATTACCATAGTCTGCTGAATCTATTGGCACGGCCCCGCATGACTGGGCAGACGCCGCTTCAGGCCGGTCGTCCGATGGAAGCAATAATCAGGGGGGTTAACAGATGCAGCTCCGTCTTCGGGGTCACATTCCTCTTATCCCCACGGTTTAGATTCACACCGAGCGGGAGAATCGTCCCTTCTGCTTCTATGCAGTTTCTTATCAGAAAAAAAACAAAAAAACATTAGCACATTTTTTTTTCTCTTAGATGGATTTGACTTTAGGATGTAGTTTTGTTTTGGAGCAAGTTGGACAGATTCATTATTTAAGGTCAGAAGTCGGGTGGAGCTTGATTTAACCGTTTCCCCCCATGAGCTGCTGAAAATGGATGTGTACAGAAAGCCTGGGAAAAAACTGTCTGCTGCAAAGCGGAAAGGCTCAGAGGGATCTCTTTTCCAATACATGGTAATGAGGAATGTGCAATTAACTGGGCTCTCTGAGCAGGAGGTGCACAACAAGGGGGAGGGGAGATGAAGGAAGACAGCACAATGCTACAAACTACACTGAACTATTTTTACGCTCCTGCCATGAGCTGATGAAGAAGAAACTTCGCATTTCGGGAGGAAATTGGGTCAACACAGAGAAACGACCAGGAAACGGTTGATTAAAGTAAAAGAAACAAAAACAACAAAAACAAAACAAACTAAAAATAAATTAGAGACAAAACACAAACATTAGATTCTCACAGGACTTGATAGATTCCTATTCAGCTTCCCATCGGTGCAGTAAAACACAATGACTCGCAAATCAATCAGACAAGTTACATTAGATATATGCAATATGGAATAATACAGATGTCCCTTGAAGGATTTTGGCACTTTATATTTCTTCTAATTATTGCAAGTTTCTGTAATTATCACAATTTCTTTTAGTTAAGGTAATGACTGGATTTAACTGTGGTTTTGATTTTATTTGGAAATCTTTCCATTTTCAACAAGACATTTTAAATTATGTGTATTAATATAAAATTTTTTGCATTTTTGGCTCCTGATATTTATTTATTCAGCCTGTATGAGATGTAGACAGGCAAGCGCTTGCACATACATATTAATATTCATCATCCGGAATATGAAACATCTAAGTAGTCAGGGAAGGAAATGAGTTTCTTTCCTCTATGGTTATAAGTGATTATTACTGGCCATTCATTGCACATCAACCTTTCAAAAGTCGGAAATTGTTCACATGTTTTCTAAATAATGCAAATCAGCTTTCATATGAAGAAATTTTTTTTCTCCCAGGATGCTGTTGAAACTTACCTTTCATCCAGGTTATATCCTGGAAAGCTCACTTGGGTAAAAGCTAACACACTCAAACCTAAGGGCAATTCAATGTTACCTATTATCTTAAAAGACATATTTTGTGGGCCGCAGCTGACACCCAGAGAAAACATACAAAAGCAGCGGAAGAACATGCAAACTTTATGCCAGGGTTTTATTTCAGGTCCGTCCTGCTTCAAAACATCAAGGCTAACAATTTATATTATTATAGATACTTGTGTACATCTATTTAATGACAACACCTGATGTTACGCTGTTTTATTTTTTTCCCCAGAAAATCACCAGTGCTTACTATTATTGGCACCCACAAAAATTACAGTAAAATAAATATTTTTGTAATGTTTCCTTTCTTCCTGTAAGTTGATTGAAGTCTTTGGGAACTTAACATTTTTAACTAGAATTTCCTGTTTCCCTGTATGTAATTGTGACATGACACAACTGTTCCTTTCTCTAAGCCAATTTAGGCCTTTTACAACAACAGTAAACTTATTTTTTGTTTTCTGTTGTGAACTTCGTTACCTCGGGTGTCAACAATCTTGGAGGCTGCAGTATGTTCCAGACTCCACACCACATTTTTGCCACTGTTAATTTCATTAACCGATACTGTGCCAAAAAAATATTTTGTCAACAGCTTCTTTTTAATGTGCAAATACTAGACTGAAACTAGATAAAAAATTAATTTAGAATAACGATAACTGTGGCAAACATGACTGACATTTTCACCAATAAATAAAGCAAGACTAAAAGGTTGTAGGGAGATAAAATCCAATCAAATCTAATTTTAGTCATGTGTAAAGGTGGGACAAGTTTTCTATGACTAACGGCATTTCTTTCTGGGATAAATATTTCCTCTCGGTGTGATGAAAATATTTTTCTTTAGGTGTTCATGGACCTAAACAGTCACTCTTTTATTATTTCATATTTGTGTTTAGTAAAGTCACAGGAAATTTAGCTGCATAAAATGTAATAAGCTTTACCAAACGTCTTAGTCAAAAGATGAAAACTGAAATAAAATAAACATGTTCTGTCAGTAATGGTGCTAGTAATGGTGCTCCTTCAGGGTGGAACCTGGAAATTAACACATTTGGTCAAATCACATTGATTTAGCAAAATTCAAACAAGTCATATTAAAAAAGGATTTGACTTTCTTCATACAATGCTTTAATAATTGCTTCCGTCTTACCAGTAAAATTAGGCAAGTTTAATTTCTGAGTTCATAAAAGGAATCTGTCAAAGATAAGGAATACAAAGGTGGTGTAGGATTTTCATCTTTTCTTCTTTGCCAAGTAAAGCGTCTCACCTATTCTGCATTCTTATGCATCATGAATCTGCCTGTTATTATGGACCTAACACAAACACAGGAAAGCAAAAGTAACACTGATTCAAACTTTAAAACATCCTCTTTTATGATTAGATTCTACTGATTGAAAGTGTGGAAGAAAATTGCCTGTTGTTCATATAATTTTCTTTGAGGTTCAAAACATTGAAAGAAAAAAAAAAACGTGACCAATTTAGCGCTTCAAAAGATGTTTTGCTCTGAAAAACAACTCAGAAATTATCCGTAATATTCTCTGCAACAATTCTTAAAAAGGTACAAAACCAACTTTGTGAAATGTAGAAATGAACGAAGATGAAAAGCACACGCCTTTTCCTTTCTGCGTGAACAGATTTACACCAGTGTTGTTGTTTTTAGTAGTAATAATAGTAATTTTATTTAAAAAAAAATTCAATTACATACAGAATAAATTATCCATCCAAAAGAGAAAAAAAAAAACACAGACCCTCAGAACAGGCGAGGAAGAATAATCATATGGGGCCTGAATTGCATCAGATAAAGAAATGTGCTGCTGCTAACTGTGCTGAATCAGGTATATATTATTTCCTCCTCTGCAAAGCCTGATATTTTTCCCCTTCAGTTTCAGACCAAATCTCTCCCAATCTTGGTGGCTGACCAAGCAGACTAATGCAGGAGAAATAGCACTAAATGGTGGCGAACGCTGAACAGATTTGACTCTAATTGTGATTGTTGGCTGAAAGGGGTCACGGTTCAGATCTGTGAATGTAATGCAGGATGATTAGCCCTGCATGCTATTGTGTGTAATGTTACTGTGATATTGTTGCCGCCTGTGACATGAGCTGTAATTTGGAGGCTGTAATGCTGCGTGGGCAGACGCTCATTGATAGCATTTGGCGCACAGCCTTGCTTGGGTGAAGCACTTATTAGCAAAGCCAGTCAATCTAAACATTGCAGACAGTGCCCCGAGTCAATGGGAGTGTTTGTTAGCCGAGCATGCTGTATAATAATCAGAACGTCCTGAGCAATCTAATGAACAACCATCATAAGATGTTTTTTACATAATCCTGCCATCTAAGATTACCTTAATGCTTGTAAAAGCTCGCTGCCAATGTGTGCCTCATTACCTTGGGACATTGGTCATTTCATTTCAAGGGTCTGATTTTCATTAACTGCTCTACCCCCCCCTACCCATTAGCAGAATGAAAGCTCGGCTGCAACCATCTGGCTGCCAACTAGACCTCAGGGCTGCTTTATGGCTCCATCGAGCTTCACCGAGAAGAAGGTTGCACTATTAAAGCCTTTTTCTTAGTCAGGCAATGGGGAGTTATGGGAGTGATGCAAGAAGTGATGTCCATGCTTGGGGATGCAGGAAGGGGGTGAGGAGATAAATTTAGAAAAAAAAAGGGAGAGCAGCAGCAACAGAGGAGAGGCAAAGTGAGACAAAGTCAAATAGAACCTGAGAGAAATGTCAACGCACAGAAGAAAAAAAAAAAAAGAAGGCATAGAGAGAGAAAAAAGGGAGAAACAGTGGGAAAAAAAGCCTACATGTAATGGAAATGACACTCATAATATTTCTGGAATAAGATTTGTGTTTTTTCCAGGCTGCCGATTCCCAGAGGTGTGACAGAAAAAAAGAGCTGACAGATGATAACCCATCCTGTGTAGCTTATGGTAGAGTAAAACAGGTGTACGTTTTTATTGCTTCCAATGGACACATTTTATATTTAGAATTAGTGGTCTTGTTTTTGAAATAGCACCTGCTTGCAGATGCATATTTTACTCTCTCCAACGCGACCAGGCTCTCTTACTCTCCTCCACTGCTTTTATTCCCCAGTCCTGCCTCGATCACAATTCTTGCCCCCCCCCCCCCCCCCCCCCACAAAACGCATTTCATTTTCACACAGTTTTTGAAGGTCTTGCAAAACTGCCCATGGATGCATGCCAGCTGACTCTAACCTTGCTTTCTTTGAGTGAAAGAAAGCAACAAAGAAACAGTCCTGGGAACTCATACATTATATTGTTTGCCTCGTCTTTCTCTCTGCAGAGGCAGCATTGAAATTGTGTTGTTAACGCAGGACTTGAGCAGACGTTTCTGACAAGGTGAAAAGTATGCGGGCATGTATTATTTTAATGGTTAGAATAAACGCATTGTTCTAGTATAACAGCAGAATGTGACCCACATTAGGAAAGGTGGTCCAATGACAAACGTGGTATACACTTATATGTAATATTCATAGAAGAGAGGGTTAAGATTTCACTAAGACCACTAGTGAACAAAATACTTGTCTTAACATCGGAAGACTAGCGAAGCATGCTACATTTAGCTTTCAACATGCTTAGACTTAACTTGCAGGTCAGAGGTGGACCCAAAGCGTGTAATAGGGACTGACCCCTGGTGCTTGTAGGAGTTCTTTCCTTGGAGCAGCCTGACATAATTCTGCCCACACAGACCAATAGGCTCATCTCAAAAAGGGTGTTTAAGGATTTGAGTCTCAGTTCAGACTTTACTTGAACAGCTTTAGATTATTTAATGTTCCAAAAGGAGAGAAATACATCTTTTCCTCATCACACTGCTGCATTATTTGTTGAGTTTTGCTTATAACCCTTGTCCTTATGAGGCTATCCCTAAAAAGTGCCATGTACAGGTTCTTTACTTGCCAAACAATCCAGAAAAGAATATTTCTACAAATGTATTATACAACTGGCATCAGGATAACACATGCTCAGAATAGTAATGTTTCAGGCGGGTAAGGAGTGGCGTTAACTTATTTTGTGTGGGGCAGAACCCCCTCATGGCCATTGCTACAGCACATTTTAATATGGTGCCTTGTAAAATAATTAAAACCTTTTGGAAAAAAAATATTTTGTATTTTATCACATTACAATCACATGTTTCAGTTTATTTTAGTGGGATTTTATGTAATAGACCAACACAGAAGGGATCTTAACTGGGAAGGGGAAAATTTTTTATCCAAATGCGTTTGAACAATGTGAAACTGAAAACTGCAGCCTGTATATTTATTTCACCCTCTTCTTTCTGACTTTTCTAAATAAAATCCAGCATGGCCAATTGCATTTAGACATCACCCGGTTAGTAAATAGAGTCCAACAGCAGTCTGTTCTCAGTATAAATTCAGCTCAGAGATTTAATAACATTTTGGAGGAGTTGAAAGCATGATAAGGTTGTTAAACAATATGATATGTTTTGAATGGCTCTCATCCATCATCCAGAAATGGAAAAAAAGTATCCTACAACTGAAAACATACCAAGTTATGGACAGTCACCAAAACTGAAAGGCCCGGTATGGAGAACATTAATTGAAGAAAGAAATTGAGGCCTGTGGTAACTGTATAGGAGCAGCCGAGATTACCAGCTGAGGTAGGAAACCATTTGTAACAGGACAGCTACCATTAATATCCTTCACAAAACTTGCTTTTATGAATTTGTGGCAAGAAGGACAGCACTGCCAGAACAAAAGATACAAAAAGTCACATTCGCACCTTGCCACAGGACATGTAGGGGACACAGCAAACAAACGAAGGAAGGTGCTCCAATCAGATGACGCAGGGCAATTAATAGTTGCACATTCCACAAACAGGAGGTACAGCAAATGTATGTATTGCACAAAACATACACTGTGTCTGACCTTGCAATCACCATCCTTATCATGAAACATAGCAGTGACAGCACCATGGTGTGGGGATGCTTTTTTTTCAGCAGAGACATTAAAACAAGTCAGAATTTATGTAACAAAGATGGATGGATAAATAAAGACCTGGAAGGAAACCTGACAGCTGCTGCAAGGGATTTGGGTCTTAAGAAGAGGATCACGTCCTGCAGAAAAATGACTCTAAACATATAACCAGACCATTGAATGATTTAGATCAAAGCAACATCATGTGTTAGAATGGCCCAGACAAAAAAAGAGCAAAATTAAACTGTTAATTAGTGAAAGAAAACAAATTTACTGATGTTTTCCATCCCAACAGATTGGGCTTGATACATTTTGCAGAAAAAAATGGGCAAAACCTTCAGCCTGCAGATGTGCTGGTAGTGAAAGTAGGTAAAGACATATCCCAAAGGACTTGCAACTACTTTATAATTGCAGCAAAAGGTATTTCAACAAAATATAGACCAAACGGCTAAATACAAATACACGACAAATGTTTTGATTTTTATTCCTAAAAAACACGCATAAACAAAAACAAAAAATCACCTTTTTATTTTTTTTTCAGTTCTGAATTGTGTTGGTCCCTACACAATACATGGAAGTTTGTGATTGTCAGCCCGGTGTTTTATATGTCCTCTTGTTGTTGTTCTCTACATGATGCTCAGACTCTGGCTGCTGGTAGGCCTGCTGTATTTTACAGGCTTGCTCAGAGCCACCAATTTAACAGCAGCACTTTATTCATTAGAAAGGAGTGGACAGATATATCTCAGTGGCAAACTGTTACAGCCCTGAGACATAAACCAAACGTGAAAGGGGGGCAGAAAAGTGACCTAACAGACTCAGAGCACGGCATGGTTATTTCCAGCACCTGAGGAATGTCTCACCATGGGGCTTATCACGCACAGCGGGGTCTAAGCTTTACAGAGAATTGAACTATAGAAAAAAATCGACCCAGCTGCTTTCCTGACTCCTGTATAGGGCAGGGGTAAAAAAATAGTCATAATGGTATGTGATAAATTTAGGGTTAGAAATGAAAAAAAAGAAATTCAATTTAATTCTGGTGCGGATGACTGTGGGCAGCATACAAGGCTATGACTGGACTCAGACAGGATCAATATCGGATTTCTTAACAGAACTCTGCTGTTTAACCCTTTTTTTATTTTATTGAACATGTTCAAGCCCTCCTGTTGCTTCTGAAAGCAATGACTGTCTCTAACAGCTCGGTGAAAGGCTTGCTAGTCTTATTGCAGGCTAACAACGATAACAGCATGTTCCTACGCACAATGCAAATTTAAACTTTTGCAGAATGAAAGGATATATGTACACTGACAATAAAACACACAACTGGGTAATGCAATCTTTTTTTCAGCTGAGGGATTAAACCAAATGGGTTCCTGAATAGCGCATTTGAAAAAAGCAAACAAAAAACAACAAACGGCTAATCCTGCTTTGTGTGTATTTGAGTTGATGTCATCACACCAGGCACAAGAATTAAGCTGATCAGCTGGCATGAGCAAACACAATAGCTGACATGCGACTTTTGACTAATTTTGACACTGAGTTTGATGAATTCAAGTTGCATTTGAGTTGAGCGGGTTCAGCTTTGCATGTTTTAGCTAGATTTTGACACCAATTAACCCCATTCAGCCTATTATTGGTGTGTCTGCCTGTCTATCTGTCAATAGTTTAGTAGCAGGTGATTCAGCAGTTTTGCTCACCAGAATTGTTAGGATAATAACTTGAAAATTCAATGAAGGCAAACAAACAAGAAATAATAGTAAGATTTGAATATGAAACAGTAGTCATACATACATACATGCATACGTACATACATACGTACGTACGCACGTACATACATAAATGTGTACTGTTATATCACTGTTTCCTTGCCTTGCAGCAAAAAGGTTCAAATTCTTTCTGCGTGTAGTTTGCATGTTCTCCCCGGGTACTCCCACAGTTCAAAAACATGACTGTTAATTGAATTGATCTCTCTCCAAATTGTCCTTAGGTATGAGTGTGTGTGAATAGCTGTTTGTCCTGTGTGTCTCTATGTTGCCCTATGATGGACCGGTGATCTTTCCAGGGTTTATCCCGCCTCTTACCCAATGACTGCTGGAGAACCGCACCAGCTTTCCATGACCACCCTGCAATGATAAGCCTTAACCTTTATTCTACTTTGTGGCTTTGTAATATCCCATCTTATTACTCAACATTTGAGTTTCAGGCAACACCACAAACACCTTTCTTAATTGTGTGACATAATGTAAAAATCCAAAGAAATCAGGGAAAGTATCAGGGAGTGACACACAGACCTCCACAAGTCTGGTTTATTTTTGGGTACAGTTTAAAGATGCCTGAAGGGGCCACGTTCCTTTGTTTAAATATTTATACGCAATTATAAACAGCATGGAGAAGTCCAGACATCATACTCAGGAAGGAGATGTGTTCTGTGATGATTATGTTTTGCTGACAAAATGTGCATATAAGACCCTGGAGAAAAGCAAAAGAATGTATGAATATGCTGTCTGAAGCTAGTAAGAAAGCGTCATTATCTAAAGTGAAACGTCCCACCATGAGCTGAAAGGAAGAAGCCATTACTCAAAAGCAACAAAAAGGCAGCCCTAATCAAAAATTCAAAGTAACCTGAAGACAACCAAGGCTATATTTGGATTAACCACCATAAAACCCTGATCTTGATCCCACAGAAAAACTGTGGGTAGAGCTAAAAGGGTATTAACATTTCACTGCTTTTATTATACTTGATTTTGACAATGTCATTGAAAGCAGAAAAGAAAGAATCATTTTTGCTTGATTTCCTTAAACAAGAACGAATAGAAACACAGGGCGGAATGCTTTTTTTTAAAAAACTCCTCCGACTAAGTTGTTGGAGGCGGTTCCTTCCGCAGACGCTAGGAGCTGTCCGTGGTGCTGAACTGCCTCTCGCGCTGGCTCTGCCTCTCTCTCTATCTCTCTCGGCGCCGACAGCTCTCGCAGTCAGGAATCCGCTTACCGCGCGTCCAAATTAAAACGGGACCTCCGCGATCCACTCGATTATTCCCGACCCTCTTCACCCAGCGAGTTGTTCCGGGAAGCAGAACGATTTCTGAATCCTTTTCTTGCTTATATACCTCTATATTTTTTGTCTCTTTCTTTTCCCGGCCACTGGAAGTATCACTGTTGTTCTTTGTAACACACGGGCGTTCTGTTTCACATCGGGAAGAGCAAACCTCGACTTTCGCAGACATGTGCATGAGACGTTGGTGCCAGTTTAAGACCCTATTTGCGGTTTTGGCTCTTGCTGCTGTAATCGCTCAAATCCACGGAGAAGGTAAGAACTTGGCTTGCTGCACGCACTTTTGTGGTGGTTGTTTCCCCTCTGTTGAACTACAAAAAGAGAGAGAGAAAAAAAGGCGATGACAAAGCTCAGCGCTTGGACAGGGGTACCGTGTTTTTAATGTTCAGATCTACAAGTGTGAATGTCAAATGTGTAACGAGATTGACATTTATTGTCCTTAAAAAGTGACAATTTAAAAAAAAGATAAAAAAACCCAACAGAAAATCTGTCCTATCTAAATCACTGCTTGCATTATTTTAACTGTTAAATCAGTTGCAGTGCGTGCACCCGGATTGCGCCCAGTTCAAAGTTATAGATCTCTTACATTCTGCCAGAGGGTAGAATGAGTTCAACACTCGGTTATATAACAGCTAAGACTGTTAATCACAAGTATGAAAACAACCCCAGGGGGAGAGGAGAACTTAATAAGACACTCACAAAGCAAACACGGTTATGGAACATATTCCACCTAATGTGATCATTTACCTCGCTGTGCCTTTTGCAGGTTTATTTCTCTCTTTGAAGCCAAGCGTGAACAGTTAGGAAGTGACTTGTTTTGCCACTGAGGGTCCATGTGACAGACGGTGCTCCTTAATAAGACTCTAATCCTCTGGAATTGCGGAAGATTATTGACCAAGCTGTTTGACACAGTTGAGTGGGAGGCGGCAACAGATTCGTGCACAGTAGTTTTGTCCTAATTATTTCCCAATGGTGCGAGTCCGCTTCCCCTCTTCATTAGTATAGCTATGTTTTTTTGACCATCTGTGTCTCCAACTATCACCCGAGTTTAGCAATCAACCTTTCACATGATTTAAAGGATATATTATGAAGCGTCAACACAAACTGACCGCAAAAGTAAAAGAGATACACATTCTAGCTTTGCACTGGAAGTGCTTGTGGAGAAATATACATATATATAATAAAATTTGTTTAACTAGAGGGGAATTTTGAACTCTTTTATAACAACTTAAAAGATCAGTCTTCAATTATTAGATTAAAGATTGGACATCATAACCAAGCGCATAATTTAGTTAATGCCTACATTCTTTACCTTGCAACCTTTTTCTGTTTCACTTATCTTTACAAAACAAACTCACTTGTAAAGGACCAGGATGTGTTATTGTTTTCAAAATGACAAAATTCAGTATGATACCATAGTCTTAAGGTATCATGATATAAAAACAAACCAAACAAATAAATAAATGTGAAACATTATTTGAAATCAGAAAAACAACATTTATTTCTACAGCTGCAATACTATTACAATATATGGATTATTGATGTAATTTTAATGTTATCTGTAACATATATTATCTAGATTTTTATGTACCTTCAGTTTCCACACTGGAAAAATGTAGAAGCCCTATTTCAGTCACCTGACTGGCAGTGTGCAGCAACGGGTGCAGGAGCCGCAGCATTGCATTGACTCCAGTCACTCTGGTAGGTTCTCTGCCATATTATTTAAACAATTTTAAGCCATAGGAACAAGGTGAATCCTTCACTTTTTAACTACACAGTTACTACCCAGTGCCAGTGCTAATTTAATCCCAGCTCTTTAAATAAACATCATCTGTTATTTTGCACTAATCTAACATAATAGTTGACCCTCTCAATAGAACACTGCTGATTTAATGGGTTGTGGAGGGAAGGTAGTGCTGCATCAATACAGAATAGACTTTCAGAGTTTATGCAAACAGATCAACTTATTTGGGTTGGATTCACACACAGAAGATATTTAAATAGTTTAAATGTCAATTAACTTGATTGAGCAAACACAGCCTCAGCAGTGAAATCCGGCGCTGTATTGCAAAGGAGATGCTTGCAGATCTCAGTCGCACACATCGTGTGCACTCACTGCGTGCAACTCGAGGGACAGGGAAAAATGCACAATGCATTATTTTTAGAGCAAAATAATATTTAACTGAGTTCCATTAGTGAACTCTGGGCTGTTACTTAGCAAACAGTCATTCACACTTTCGTAAACTCTCCAAAGTGTGCATTTTAATTTTTGAACCCACATGATTTGATGATTTATCACTGTCAAAAGGTCTGAATGCAAATACTCATCTCCATGAATAATTAGCATTTTAGCTCAGAATAGCCACTAATCTCTCATTTGGGCTTCTTCTGTTATAAACTTGCTTCACTCTGTCAAAAAGCAGGGAATACACTGATTGTCATTTTTTTTTTTCATTCACATGCTGCACTTCCACGTAATGGTGTATCATTTTAATTGCGAGATTTCACTAAAATGTTTCATTAACTAATCATATGCTTAATAAAAAGATAAGCAATTAATGTTCTGTAACTGCCGGAATATTTTATTAGTTTTCTATTCCTACTCTCTTTACTATGTAGGATAAGGCTGTTAAGAGAGATATCATACTATAAAACATCACCTTCCGCTAGCCTTGTGCATACATCCTGATTGCTGCACAGAAAACCTTGGTATTGCCTCTCTTCGTTTATGTCATTAACATTTGACTGGAAAAAACAAAACCTAAAAAAAGATTTTAGGATTTGTGGGATTTATTTTACAGTTTTAGGGCAAGTGGGAGCAATAAAAAAACCTGTCATAATTTGAAAAACAAACTGGTAACAATTATTTGAAAAATCCTTGTAACAATTTGCACTAATATTTTAAAGCATGTTTAAATGCTATAAACTCCAGTATAACTCATATGTAATTTTCTAGCAAATTATAATAAACATAAAGCTTAATGCTTGTGAATACATTTGGTAGATTTTACTCAGTTATGTCATTCAAATCTTCTGACATACTTAATCAGTATAAAGTAAAATGGGTATTTTTCCATCAGTTGCCTAAGAAGTAAACATTTAATCTTTTTTGTAACTTAAAAATACTTATTTGTATTAAGATGTGTTACTTTTTAAAGATTAGTAAATCATACTCAATTTGTTTTGTTAAATACTACCAGATAATGCTGGTGAAGGATCTCAGTTATCCAGGACATATAAAATTCAGATACCAGATAATACACTTGACAAATAACTTTCCAAATATATTAGAATTATCTTTTCGTATAAATTAACAAAATACTGCATATCAAATTAACAACATGCAAATTTATGTAGTGATAGTTTTATATCTACCAAAAGACACCATTTCACGCCCACAAACGATTTTCTGATCTTTTGCACAGTAGACACAAAAGAAACTAATGCAGCATGAATCTTAAACATAGAGCATTTTTTGACCAATATTTAAAACTTAAATACTTCAAATGAACAGGATTGTGGCCTCATGACAATCTGTTTTTTTTGTGCAAAAGAAAAATAAAATGCTCCTGATGTTTTAAATTAAACACAGTGCATCTGCCACATCATTGTTCTTCCTCCACAAAAAAAGTTGTTATGCTTATCTATTCTTCTATTGTCCTTTCACAAACTTGTATTCAATTTGTTTATTCCACTTTATATATTTCTACATTTACTTATACCCAATGTACGTCTATGTGTCTAAGCTCGTTTTGATTCTGATATCAAAAACAGCTCTCTATTAAACCTTAGTGCATTTAAACATTTTATGAACAACGTATGGTGCTAATGCTGTAAAATGTTATAAGAGTTTATTGTTTAATACTATGAAGGAAGCTTTAATTTTAGTCCTTGCACTTTGGGGGACAACGTAATCCCATCCAGTGCCAGGAAAACTTTGTGAAAGACTTAAAAAGTGTACCGCAGTGTTGAGCAATATGTGAGATTGAAGGCACAACTCAGTCCTATAAGCAATGCATAAGCTTAGGCTGTATTGCCACACCCTGGCAACATCTCCTTTTCTTCAAGTAAAATAGATACGTCCACAGGACGGTCTCACTCTGCACCACGAACCACCAAAAAAACATTTAAAACAAGAAAACCAAGGAGGAAAAAAAACACACAGATGTTTTCATCTCTTTTCATGATTTGTGATGTACTTATAATTGCATAAGAAATGTACTGTAAAAACCAGTCTGACATTTGCTCAAATTATATGCATTAATAAAATATAGAATGGAAGATTACATTGCTTCATCCACGAAAATCAGATTCAGTCAATTTTGTCTCTCTCCATTTTTCTGAACATTCATGCTGAATTATTGGGCTTTGTGCAGAAAGCCATGCAACGTAATCTGAGTGAAGACTTCTGAATAATTTGCCCATCATAACAATACGTGCAGCTCCTGAGTCAGATTGAGCTACGTACAGCTGAAGTTAAGAATCCAGCCTTTTCAACTATAAATGTTGAGTGCAAATACATACTTATGGTTGTATTTTCAACAATGAAAACAAAAGCAAAAAATAAATAAAAATAAAATAATTGCACATAAAAGTTGAGTGGCTAAGCTTTTTAGCTCATGTGGCCAACACAAGCCGACACTCGCCAGTTTTCAAAGTTTTTTCCCTTAAAGTTTTGTGATGCACACAATTAAATCTCACCAACGTTACACCGCCAACCTATTGCTCATTGACTTGTGTTTATAAAATATATAGATATTCAAGGGGAAGAACGAATACAACTTATATTTCCTTCTCAACCACATCTTTCCCTTCTTGTAAAGCCAGGGAACGTTATCAGCAACACTTTGACAGCTTGGTTTGTGTGCCCATTCAACACCATGCAGTTTAGACTGGTTATCTATACTCGTTTTTTTGTGCTGTTAAGAAAAAAAAAAACAACACTTAAATACTACTGGTAAATTCATATCAACATTTATGCTATTTTGCACAATACTTTTATTACATGCAATCTGTATTGATTATTTTGTACAGTCTAATACTACAAGGGCTTCATTGTTATGCTTTAAAAATTACAAAGACCAATGTAGCATATTTTAAAACCCCCAAAGTTAGTTTGTTCAGTGTTACTGTTTCAGTCTTGCCTCAACTTCATGAAAACCACCATGAAAAAAAGAAAAAGAAAAGAAAAGAAAAAAGCAGGTAGAATAACCTAACAAATCCTAGATCCAGATCCAGAACCTGCATAGTCCTTCTGTTCCCACTGGGGTGAAATATTTGTCTAATTGCAAACAAAAAGATACATAGTCTATAAACATCTCATTAACTTCTAAGTTGAAGTAAAAAAAAAGCTAATAAATTATTTTGGAATAGTTTGTCAAACTGTTTATTTTAACTTTAATTATGTTTTTAGCTTTAAGCATAATTGCACTGAAAGTACATGAATTAGCCAAAGGGAATATATAGGGTAAATAAATGAACAGGTAATTAATGGGACCAGCCATATAATCTATCAGATGTATTTGCAGAGGAACTGGGACATATGATTTTATCACGATCAGTTTTTTTTCTTTTCAGTCGATGGTTCTTGCCTGCAAAAAATATACTGAAATCAAAAATGTAATTTAATTCATATATTCAAGCTGGTATTCAAAGACGATTGGCAAAACATAAAGGAACTTAAATGCACTGCACAATTCTATGCCTTACAGGAGGAATTACCATTTAGTTTTCCATCACACTCTGACCAGTCTTTCACAGAAATGGCTATGCGGCTCCATAAGGCTTCTGAAAGCTTTTTGCAGATTTTCCGTGACTAAACATATTTCTTTTTCTTGGCTGTGCCAAAAATATTGAATCATTTGCGATACCATGAAAAATATGTTGGTAAAATGTGGCATATATTTTCTCTGGCATACAATTATTTCCCATCATCAATTCATAATGGGATTAAATTAAATTAAATCGCATAATTTATATGTAACCATGCCAATCGGATTCATAATTCCTCCAATTATGAATACAATCAATAATTATCAGATTTCTTTAGTGTCTGAATGACAAATACCAAATTACACCGTGGTTTCAGTTGGCAATTATGAATTCATTTGTCCATAAGCAGGAATTCAAATCATTAAAAATTTTATTATAAAGTGTAGGATGAAGTTTGATTGCTCTGGAAGGATGTTTTCATGAAAGAATATCTAAGCGCCTCAAAGAGCTGGTCAGATAAAAAACAAATTCTGCCAAATAATAAATGAAATGTGTCAAAGACTTCAGTTGAATATATGGAAAACAATATAATGGCGTATGCATCATTTGAGAGTGGAAACCTTTTATTCAGAATCTAAATTTTACACCATGTGAAGACATTCAGCTTAGGCTGCTAGCTTCATGCATAGAGAATGTGTTTAGCTTTTAACCAAGACCTGCAGTGAGATGGGATTGGATAAAGGCTTGATTCATGTGTCCTAGATTTCTCCTTGACATATAAGAATGTGGAGTATGGGTTCAATTAATCTTTACTGTTTCAGATCTTTATGATATGTGATGAATTTCTTATAAGATAGGACAGTACAGGCTGTCCGACATATATCCACATTGTGAGAGAGCTTTAGATAATCCTTACTTAATCCTTTAACAGTCCTCAAATGTGTCTTTAAAATGCGATAAGCTTAATTGTAACACTGGTCTTATTTCTCAAATTTAGGAAGTGTGTTTAGTTTTAGCACCGAGCAGAGTTGGATGAGGTGCAGTTCAACATGTGCGTACCAGAGGCAATTGCAGAACTAAGCTGCGAGAGACTGGAGTGCATTTCCGGTGAACGTCTTTTATTCTGACACCTGCTAGCACCTCATGAAGCTCCTTTTGTTCCCATTTGTGAGCGCTTCTCCAGTCATAATTCTCATTTGCACCACAGGCTAAAGCTACACCTTACAGCCTTCTATTATGGAGGTTGCAATTCACCAAAGTTGACAACATTTGCCAGAGATATTCTTGTTTTGTTTCCCGATTTGATTGCTGCTTTGAGCCATCTCCTGGAAAAATCTGAATATCCCATAATTTCAGGGGAGGTAACACCAAATCACTCAACACCTGTTTGTCGGATTGCCAGTTAATAACTTCATCAAGGGCTATTCAGCATCTGTGTGCCGTCATAATTAGTTTAACTTTCCCAAGGCCTGTCAATGGTAAATGAGAGTCATTATGCCAGAATGCCCCTCTTCAAGGCTTGGCGTCTGCCTGCCTCAGCCCCTCTCTGTGCCTGTCTCGGTCCCTTTCACTGCCTCCTAGGTGGAGCTCACAGCTTGGCTGAATGCGACTCATTTTCAACTCTTCATGTGCAAATGTCTCTCCCGCTCTGCAAGAATGGTCTATGCATTCTAATTTGACTCATTGCCTCATAAATTTTCTTCCTCAAAAGTGTTTGCCACTTTATTTGCTAAGGAGGAGCTATTTTTGGGGAGGATCTTTCTGGATTTTTATCACTACTTTGCTTTGATTGTGATTTCAAAAAGCATGGAGAAAAAGCCCTGGTGTGCTCACCAAATTAGGCTGTACCTCAAATCTTTACAGAGGCAGCAGTTCAAATCTAAAATTCAAATGCTCCTGTGTGGACATATTTTACATTTTTCCCACCTTCCTCTTGGTTAACGGATGCTTAATGAAATAATATATTGGACATGTGGTGTAATTGTAACATTTTCCGCTTATACCATCCACAAATGCTTCTTGCTTCTAATATTTACAGAAACATAATTCCATCTGGCTAGTTAGGATAGAGTCATAGATGTATAAATTGTTATAGATATTTGCTGGAAACGCCATACATTGTATTAATCTGAAAATGAGATTTCTTCACCAAGGGCTAGAAAATTCCACATTTAGAAGTAAAATACAGAAACAGATTCTCATCCTTTTAGGAACTACATACCCTTGCAAAATATTCTTTCAGCACACTTTTGTGCAGAACTGTGAACTGCAAATGAAAGGATGCATGGTTTTTAAAACTTTCACAAATAAATTATGGAAAAGTGTAGTGTGCATACTTATTCAGCCTCCTTTAATCTGACACCCCAAAAATAAAATCCAGTAGAATTAATACTTTAGGAACTTAAAAACGTAACTAATATACGGAGCTCAAGTGTGCGTTTATCAAGCTTAATATAAGCGCAGCTGTCTCTGTGAAGTCTTCTGTTAGCGAAACATTAGAGAACAAACAGCATCATGGAGAGCAAAGAACACACATGGATAAAGTTATGGAGATTTAAGCATCCCAGAGGGCAACTTCAGCTCTGGAGAAGCTACAGAGATCCACATTTCAGTTGGAAGGATCTGTTGGCAGAATGACGATTAGTTGCACCCTTGGCAAATTAGGCCTTAATGGAATAGTGGCAAGAAGAAAGTCTTTAAATTTAAAGGCAGGTTATATAGGGTATAGGGAGCATGGAAAACATTTGTAGGAAGTGCTTTGGTCAGATGAGACAAAAATTGTCCTTTCTGTTTTACATGGAATATTGTATGTATTCCATGTAAGGAAAACAATAACTTTGGACATTACCCTGAACACATCATTCCCACCCAATTCATGCAAAAAAAAAAAAAAAAAAACATTGAGGAGGAGGCACCATTAGGCTGTGAGTCAGCTTGTCCCTCACAGACACAGGGAAACCTCATCACAAGACTTAGTAGGATGATGGATGGAGCTAAATACAGGTCAGCTCTGGAAAATAGGCATATTTGTTACCAGATGATCCCACTACACAAACAGACAGAGCTACAGTGATTTTTTATTTATTTTTAATTTTTTTTTATTTGCATATATCTGTGCTACAATGCCCCTATCAAAGTTTGGAGCTAAATGCAATTGTCAATCTTCGGCAAGACTTGAAAATTGTTTTTCACAGAAGTGAATTGAGTTCGAGCAGTTTTGCAAAGAGCTTGATCAGGATTTGTTTCGACTGGCTGGTAGAAACAAATCCTGAAAGACTGTCCATTGTAATTGCACCAAAAGGTGGTTTGCACAAAGTATTGACCCAGGAGTGCCGAACGCAGACGAATGCCGCACTTTTCAGATTTCTATTTGTAAAACAACTAAAACTAAAACAAAACCATGTGTCATTTGCCTTCTATTTCAAAAAATATGCACCGCTCTGTGTTTGTCTATCCCAAACAATTACCAACTAAATAAAAATCATGTTTGTTGTTGTAACATGACAAAGTGCAAAATGTTAAGGAGTATGCATGATTCTGCAAACCGTAAAGAACAATATTCATCACTTACAACTTGTTTTGCGCAGGCACATTTTTTTTTTTTTAGAACCTGCAGGTGTTTCTGATGTCTTTTGTAAATAATACACTATTTTTACTGCTGCACTTTAAAAAGGAACAGTTTATAAATAGCCAGCCCTTCAGAGGGAGGACAACGAGAGGCTCTTTTCCTGATAGCTTTTCCCATCCGGTTTGTTTAATCAGTCTGACAGTTTTGATAGAGCCGAAATGGGTTTCTGCATCTAGATAATTATGTGAGAACTTCCTCCAACAGCTTGTTTTTGTCTCAACACAATCATCTCTTCAGAGATTTAATGGAACAGGTTTGCAATGAAATTGTCAGCCTGCTCAGCAAAGGGGAATAATTTCCTCAGGATGGGGACGGGGATGGGGCACTTTTGGAGATGCTCTACACTTAAAATCTCCCTCTAAGAAAAATGTGTGTGGGGGTGGGTGGGTTTGTGGGGGGGGGGGGGGGGGGGGGGGGGGGGGGGGGGGGGGGAGGCAGAAACCGTCACAGACTCAGAAACTATGTCCTGTTAAATTGAGGTTGGTACATCAACATTTAATTTATGTCAGGCCAGGAGTGCCCCAGTGGCAAAACTTGAAAAGAAGAGACATCTACCTCTTTGTTAGGTCACTACATCGCAGGCTCCCTTTATACCTGTGCTGCCTTTGGCCTGGTGCCATATCGATCTGAACAGCCGTTCAGATAAATAAATAAAAAAAATTCCAAAACTAAAAAAAATAAAATAAAGAAGTCAGCTGCAATAGCCTCCCCCGGGCCGAGCCTCCTTTCTGCACCTTTTACGCTCTGCCTGGCCGTGTATATACCTCCTTAATCGGGAGTGGCGGATTTTGCAGCTGCAGTGGGGATGGCTCTCTGAAACGATTAGGCCTGGGGACAGCTCCGGCTCTCTTCCCCGTCTTCTCCATGCCAGATCCCATCTAGAAAGCATTTCATCTGTGGCAGTGGAAAGGCTTATGTGTGGGGTCGCATGATGCTGTGTGGAAAGCAGCAGGTAATAGGCTGTGTAATGTGTTTGGAGGGGTAGGGGGGGGGGGGGGGGGGGGGACTGGTTTTAGTATTCACAGTCAGCACTGACCTCTGACGGGCTGAGCCACCCCCACGGTAATTTCCTCTGAAAAGATGTAATTGAATTCATCGGGATGAGTAAACATATTATAAGTAGCAGAGAAAGATAACAGTGTTGTGGCTAGATCAAGGAAGGGGATAGTAGCTCTGTGAATAATTGAAAATAGTCAAAGACAAACATAAGCGAGGAACGGGTTCTGGGCGCTTGGAAACCAAATTGCGAAAGGGTTTGAGGTTATCCCTTATTTTCACCTTTATATGTGTGGTTTTAAGGAATAAAAAAACTCTTTGTAGTAAGGACAAGCCATCCAAGTTCCGGCGCCTGACTAAAATGAATCGAGGCGTTGCTGGCATGGAGATATTTTCAAGCATTTTAAACGGGGTGAAATCTTCAGTCCAGACAGCTCACACAGAGCAGAGGCCCACGCTGCGACTGCAAGCCTTGTTCCATCCTCAGAGATATATTAGAGTCATGTCCCTGAGGACCTTGTGTATAATTTAGAAGTTCTAACATCGACCGCCATCTTCAGGGTATCGAACCCTGTCAGTCGCGGCGACTGCAGGGTGGCCAGTCAATTGTCTGTCAGGTATAAGGCATCGCTTGTCTGCCTGTGCTTCTCTCGTAGTGATGAACAGCCAGCCTATTGTGGTCATTCGCACATCTGTCGGAGGAGCGAGCAGATTTCAGAGGGATATTCTTAGGAATGAATTAGCGAAATAAATGGGCATGATGGATGACAGAATGACCCCACGGACCCTTTCCCCAGCGAGTAATGGAAAATAGAACAAACACTGCATTTGAAAAGGGTGTTAAGTATGCATTTAGTTATTTGTTTCATGCTAGTACATTTTACGCAGTGCCTTGCAAAACTATTCATACCCTTTGAACCTTTTTTAAAATACTTAATATTTTATCATGTTACAATCCAAACTTTAATGTATTTTATTGTGACAGACCAACGCAAAATAGCCCATAACTGTGAAGTGGGAGGGAAACGATTGTCTTGATGACTGCATCATGCTGTGGGGATGCTTTTCTTGTAAATGATGGCAGCTTTGAAAACAAATTATAATCTCTTCGTGAACCAGATTTAGCATAAAATGTGACAGAAATTGGTTAATTTTTATTTCGTATGTTGATGCACTGAGCCTAATTAGCATATTGCACTAAACTTGCATGTGCTTTTGTGATACTACAGACTAAATAAGAAATACCTTTAGTACGTTTGCTATAATGTACCCAGTGTTGCAAGTGTTCATACTCCTTAAAATTTCATTTCTTAAACGTTTCATTGTTGTCAAATTAAATCATTGGCATTTGATGAGATAGATAAACACAAAATGGAGCAAAACAATCAAGTGGAAAACAAACTATACATTATTTTCATGTTGTTGTTGTTGTTTTTTTTACAGAAAAGTGTGTTTTGTGTTCTGCCCTCGCTACCCTGTTACCCCTAAACAAAAGCCACCTAAATATTGAAAGGATTCTAGCTGTGTGTGATTTAATCGTGGAATAAATGCAGCTGTTCTGTGAAGGCATCAGAGGGTTTTTTTAGAGAACATCCGTGAATAAACGGCATCATGAAGGCCAAGGAAAACAGCAGACAGGTCAAGGATCATTTTGTGGAAAAGCCACATAGCACCACAAGTACAATACATCCAAGTGAATGGTTGTAGTGGTAAATGTGAAAACGTTTAAACGGTTTGAATACAATGCATTGCATCTGATGCATGTTTTCTCTTACCCCAAAAATATGCAAAGATGTTCATACGGTATTTACCCTAGGATTTTACTGACTTTTTGCTAATGATATCCGTCTTTTTTTTTATATATATATTTTCTTTGAAATAACATGATGTTGACTGGGTACAACTGAGGCACATATATTAAGATCTGTAAAAAAAAATCCATGGTTAGCTCAGGAAAAAAAAAAAGTAGCTTTAGAACAACTTAAAGTGAAACAGTAACATTTTTGTCTCGGAAGATAACCCTACAATATGTATTAGTAGGATGATTTTGTTGTTGTTGTGGTTATTCTTTTTTCATAGTTTACGGCTGCCAGTGCGCTTCTCTTCTGTGTTTGTATTATCAAGCACTTACATCATAATATATTCAAAGAGAAAACATCCCAAAACCCACCCGTGCTCTTTCCTCCCAGCTATATATACAGCATTTTCAACTAAATCCAAATTAAAAAGCATATGAACAAAACAACTGTAGGGGCTCCCCCATGCAAACAGCGTTAAAATCTTTAGCACAGTGGTGCATGTGATTGGGGGCTGACTGGGGGGGAATAGGCCGAACGATTCTGTAGAGGACAATCACAGCGCTAACCTCTGTGGTGAACCAAAGTCCTGACATCACTGTTGTGTTGGACGGATGAGAACAATGAACAGTTTTAAGTCTGGGCTAAATTTACTTTAGATCAAATAAAATCTATCGATATCTCCACTTGATAGGCACTTAGAAGGCTAGTTGTGTGCTCTAAAGACAAGGCAAATATCTTCCACCGGTGCTTGTGAGTGAACAAAAGGTATTTTTTAAAATAAATAAATGAGTTTAAAAATAACTTAAACAGCATATTAAGAATTTTGGGCAACAGACCATCTCTGCTGTGATATTCAGCTTGTCTAATTTACTCATTGATCTATGCTGTTTTAACTTCACAAGTTAGTTAAAAACCTTCATTTAGTCACCAAAGAGTGCTCAGTGTTATGAAGCCGGACCGAGATTTTCCAGAGAGGTGCCAAATTAGTTCAGATCAGATGTCAGGCCAAGTCATTTAAGTTAAGGCATTTATTAATACAGAGTCCCAGTCCGCTGCTACATTAAAGCTAACAAAAATCACTACCATCTTTGAAGTGCATCATATTAGCACACCATGTTTCATTAGTATCATAGTCTCCATTATTTACAGTCTTTAACAAACTGCAATCTTTCTCTTGATGACAATATGTTCATGTGGAGCAGTTAGAAGTGCTTAGCCAGCACTAGAGTGTCTCCTCTCTGTTTTGATATGACTTATTGATAATTTCACTCAGAGCATACTTCACTGACGCTCCATTTGATTGTCTCTGGAATAGACTCACAGAAGAAGATGTTGTTTTGGTTACTACATTCAGCACTTTGCTGTGATTAACAAAAAAATGCAATATCTTATTTTATAGCTGCTTATTTCACACTTTTCTCCAACATCCACAGCTGTCTGACAGAGCGCACAGGGCAGGCAACATCACACATAGACTGGAAGCGGCATCAGCCAATATGGTCTTTCTTTCGCTGTGAATATCAATACGCTGGGGGAAGGCACTTAGATTGTATGGAATAGAACCCTCATTCATTTGACCAAAAATAATATGGAAGGTTTAGCACAAAATGCACACAAAAATAGGCCTTTTTTGTTTGCATGGTGTGCTAAAAAGTTAGTTTTACTCAACACACTGAAATAAGATCACAGACAGAACAAAAACGAGGATCAAGAACGGAGTTTAATCAGATACTCTGATACTGATGTTTTGGACACCCCTAATTTTGCAATTTACACATGAGCCAAAGGTTGATGTCAAATGTTTTATATGTAGGTCAATGCAAATCGGGCTCCACAGTGGCACAATTGGGAGCATTGTTGCCCTGCAACAAGGTCTTGGATTCAAATCCTAGCCTGGGGGTCTTTCTGTACAGAGTTTGCATGTTCTCCCTGTGCATGTGTGGATTCTTTCTGGGTACTCTGACCACCGCCCTCAATCCAAAAACATGACCGTTAGGCTCCAAATTGCCCTTAGGTGAGAGTAGGGGCATGCATGGTTGTCTGTCCTGTGTGTCTCTATGTTATCCTGTCATGGAGTGGTGAATGGTCCGGGGTGGATCCCGCCTCTTGCTCAATGACCACTGGAGATAGGCACCAGCCCCATCATTGCCCTGCATGGATATAAATAATAGATGGATGAATGCGAATATGAATATTTGGAATTACATACTGTATCAGTGTACAGTATTACCTTTCCTGGATGATAAGAGCACATGCAGTGTCAGAATAACCGGGTAAAATCCGTAGGCAGCTTTCCAGAATGAGCACTGCATCTACAGATACCTCACAGGAGGCTGATGCAGACACCTTGATATGACAGCTGCTTTTTCTGTAAACATGGGAACACGGGGAAAAAAAAAGATGAAATTCACAGAATCACATTCTAAAAAGATACGTAGGCAGACAGGATATGAACACAAAGAGCAGATAAGGGAACTGTAGAAAAAGTAGGTTGGAGTGCCTGAGAAGATAGGCTGACAGTGATGAGGAGATGAACCACAGGTTCAAAAACATGAAGAAATGATCTGGTGAACAAGTGAGGAAAAAGGTCCTATTAACCAAATACTTTTTAAAATGTCATAACAGTAACTAATAAATGAGTGATTGTTAGATTCCATTTAACAGTATTTATGTGTGAGTTAATAAACACCTGGCATGGCATTGGAGCCATATTTGCTGTCTTTGAAGCTTAGAGCTTTTGCCATTAATTTATTTACCGCCACCGCGCTTCCTTTCTCCTCTGAAATCATGAGCAAGACCTATGAATTCGACTTTAGGGCACTATATTCCTTAAAACAATGCAAAGAGGTAAGGTAGCTTGCTGGGAAAAGCTACAAACGTATCCTCACGGTGATGTTTTTGCCTCTAAATTCCAAGTGGAAAGAAAAAGTGGCATGGGCCAAAAACAATATACTGACGATCTAGCTGCACAACAAATACATCACTCTGGTGTCAGATCTAAATGTGATCTCAAAAGGGTGGGTGTCTAATAGAGAAATGCCCCTGGCTTCAACTTGTTGAGCCGTCATTTCTTTTCGTTTGGTCTCAGCTCAGGTGGGACAGATTTTGAGCCATGGGGAGTAGTCAGCGAAAGGGGGGGAAAAAAAAAGTGTAAAAGGTACAAAATGAAAAGAGCAGCTCTACTCCTTTAATGGATGTTAGCTAATACACTTGCTGCAGTAAGGTTACATAAGTTCGGTTTGGCTAGGGCGAACAGCATGGATCAATGTTTGTTTCATCATGGGAAAATAGATGGTGATCCATATCAGATCAATTCTGTTCCATACTTTGAAAGATTTTGGTTTGGAACAATATACAGCTGCAGAATCCTCTTCAAATAGGTATATGGCAACAACAAACACTGTGCAATGCCGAGCTGCTTATCACCACACCAGATTTTGAAGTCTTTTCTTTACATGCTACGACACCCTAATAGCACTTTCTCTTGCTCAACAAACCCCCGGTGTCCAGCCTCCTCATCAGTCTGCACATTGGAAAAACAATCCTGACTGTGAAGCATAACATAGAAAACACCTGAGACTTAGCATTTTTAACTCCAGGGTGTTTTTTTTCTTTTCTTTTATTAACATAGATTTTTTTTTTCATTTTTAACAAAACGTTTGAACCTAATAGGGGTAGAACAAAACACTCCGATGTTTATCTGTAAGCAGCTTTGGGAGACAGAGAAATGTTCTGTAAAAGATCATCTGGGGGGCATTTTCAGAGAAAATGTCCATGCTGCCACCATGCACACACTCTTACACTTCACAGGTTTTCTCCATTTCTGTTGCTCCTGTTGCTCGGCTGCATCCAGTGATTTTCATCAGCACAAAAAGGAGTAATACTGAATTTAGAATGTGCAAGGGCAACTGCTGAAATACGGACTGTGTTAGACACTCTAGTACACAATTTCATTTTTTTTTTTATCTCCAATGATAGGATGATATAGATTTTTTTTTCTCTCCGTTTTGGCGATTATTTGTCAGCAGAATTAGAGATGGGCTGATCAGTTTGATCTCATTATTTACAAACCCTAAACTAGTTATACCCCTGGCATATTTAGGAGTAAAGTAATTGCTCTTTTTGTCTTATAAGATGCATTTAGAATACAGTAAATAAGAACATAATATTGCAGAGGAAAAATGATTTACTGTTAGACTTTATATTATCAGAGCAATCATTCCTTTCTTGTAGCTTTACGCTTTATGGTGCAAAATTGCTGCTATTTATTTTAGGACAAGAGGTGACATCATAGTGTGTGTGTCAGAGAGAAAATAAAATAGAGAGAGAGAGAGAGAGCAGTCAGTGTTACACAGCTCTGCAATTGAACAACATTTCACTGTTGCCTCAAAACAAAGTCAGAAATAGTTGATGTTTTAAACCAGATGTGGGCGTTTTGTCTCAGACGGTGCTATGGCTAAGAGCATTTTGTTTTTTAAATTTGTGCTCAAAATAGCACAATTAAATCTAATAATGTTCACTTCAGCAACTAGAAACTCAATCTAAACATTGACCTCTGCAGATGATACTCAGTCAGGGTTGTGATGTTTTTTGTTTTTATATAGAATCCTTCTTTGCACAGTCATCTTCAGAGGTTCTAGAGGAGCTCTTATAACCTTCTTAATTGGCTTGTTAAGCTTTTTTTCAATCCTGGGTTCTCATGCTGCTACCTTGACATATGATGGGAGAAGAGATCAGACTCTCCACAAAAGACTTATAGATGATCTGTAGCATCTTGCTGTTAATGCTGAAAGAGCTAAGCTTTCTTAAGAAGTACAGTCTGCTCTGTCCATTCTTGTAGACGGCTTCACTGTTGCATCTCAAGTCCAGTGTGCTGCCCAGGTGAACACTCAGGTATTTATAGTCCTCCGCGACCTTCACTTCTTCTCTCATGATGGAAATAGTGTTTGACCTTTTCCTGTATATCCTCAAAACTTTCAATATCTTTTTTGTTTTGTTCATGTTCAAGATTAGATGATTTTTAACCCATGAACGGCTTTAAAAGCTTTAAGAGCACTTGATTCAAACACCAAAAGAAAATCAAACAAACTAACAAATCATGTCATCATTGAAAAAAAACCTATTTAGAACAATGTTGTAAAATATAACGACTCTGTTGAATTACTAAAGATTTCATGGGTATGTTCCACCATGCTATAAAAAAATGCTCAGGAAGAATTGTAGTAAAGTAACAAGAGGAGGTTCTAAGGGTGACTGTGCAACATATTAAAAGACAGGAACCCCCACTTCTCACCTCTAAGAAAACATCTGAAAATATGGCCACTGGAAAATCAGAAAGGTCGACATGCCTACATTATAGCATGGTGAATTATAAATGTGTGATATTTTATCCAAATCATACCTAGTATTTACATCTGCTTTTTGTTTTTCCTGCTATTGTTTTTATGTGTTCGACACCAACCTGCCAACAGGACAAGATATGGAAATTAGCCAGCTGGCTTTGATCTACTGTATGTAAATGATAATCCTCATTGATATGTAGGGCCACATTTTTAAAACTAGACAAAACTAATCAGAAGGTACAGTTTTTAACACAATGGATTTGGAGGTAATGCCATTGCGATCTCAGTGTGTACAATTAGTCTCAGCAAAGGAATGTTTGGAATACAACATCCGTTGGCTGTATTTTCCAGTTCTCATTAATGGACGCTTTGCATGGCAATGAGTCTGCAACGGTTACATTACAAGCAGCCGATCAGAACCATATCTCATGTTTGTAAGTGGATATGTTTTCAAAATAATTGAGTTCAGCTCTAACCTGGCTGCTAACAACAATCCCTGGGGGAAAATGAATGCCCATTGAACAGCAAACTTTGAGACTTCTTTACCCAGTAACAGCTTCCACACCGAAGACTTTTGTTGTCTATAAGACCTGTTGTGGTTTAGTATGGTATGGTATGGTGCAGTCTTTAACTGAAAAAAAATGATCATTTTCTGTCTGACCAATTACCTATCAGAGCCTATCAAGAAAAAAAAAATCAATGGTTTTTGTCACCAGTCAGTTATCAATAAATATCTCAACAAAATTCTGATTCGGTGAAATAACCAAACATACAGGAAAACGTCAATATTGTTGACTTCAGCGAAGAAATCCACACTAACCAAAGATGAGAGTTAAGATGGAGAAAAGAAATTTTAAAACCTATTGGCCCGTCTTTATCTTGTTACATAGAAACTGAATTCCTCACTTGGCGAATGTTTTTTATCCAGAGCGCCTGAACAAAACCAATGGGGCATGAAGGACCCAACACAGCTCAAAACCCTAACCCGGAAAATGTTCATATTTATGAGTGTTTTCATTCAGAGCATGTTAGGTGATCCCAAGCAGACAAGTGTCATGTTATTTCATGCCTAGGTGTGCACAATAAGTGGGCCTGTTGGAAAATAGCCTGTCAATGCTGGTGACCATTCCGCCTAGAAGGTGACATGTTTGTGTTTACCTGAACTTATTATACGTCGCTGTCATAGAAGCTTCATTCGGCGGGTAAACAAATTGAGAGGGTTGGGAAGGTTTTGGCAAAGCTGGGAAAAAAAAAAATCTCATCACAAAGTGCGCCACTTGGCTCCAGTGCAATTACCTTCTGTAAATGAAGCTCAGTCTATCCTGTGCGTCGCTCCCTCTCTGTGCGCGAACACTGTGTCAACAAAGCAACGCGGGCCTCTGTGTGGAAGGTGCGAGGCTGTTTACCTTTGTTGTGGTGTGGATTGATGAGGTGGCTGAGGCGCAGGCAGGGGCATGATGTGAATAGCTGGAGTATTACTGCGGAGAAAGGTGTTTCCCCTCGGAGGCGGCTAACTGAGTTTGACAAAGCTGTTTCTGCTGGGAGGCTGTGTGGACGCTGGCTGGCGTCGCTCCAGGAGCCCCGGCTCTGCTGCATGTGGATGAACATTCGAGGAAGCAATGAAAGGTAACACGGAGACGGGGGGGAGGAGGCAGCTCACAGTAAAGCAGTTTTTGTGGTGTAAATCAGCCAACAGTGTATTTGATATTTTAAAAGCATGGCGAGAGGAGTAAAATAACATAAAAGATGCTCTAGCAAATGTTTGACATCCATGTCCACGGTATTTATGTCTCATTCTAATACAACCAACATCCTATAGTATATTTACAGTGTCATGCTAAATTATTCGTATCACATTTTGGCACATTGGGAATTTAAAACTGACCAAAACAAACTAGCACATATCTGTTAAAAAGAAAAACTATATATGCTTTTCTTTGTGGCACTATTATGCTGAGGGGATGCAAAGTGTGGTGGCAAATAACACTTATCAAATTATTACCATGAGCAGTAGTGTTATGCTAAGATTCTATTAACACATTTTTAAAACCATTTCTTATTTTAATTCGTAGCTTAATGAACTGTATGTGTGCATATTTATACACACACACACACACACACACACACACATACATATATATATATATATATATATATATATATATATATATATATATATATATATAAACCCAATGCTTTTTGTAGAACTTTGAAGACATGTTAACTTAAGTTGCAACTCCAACTATATATTTTTTTAACCACCAGTGAAACTAACAGATTGCTTGTTAGCTTTTAGTCCACGTCTGTCAGCGTTTGGCCATGTTTTTCCTTCTCTTATTGGCTGCAATCGATTATTGATTCAGTCTGCTTTTTGGGTTTCAGTTTTTCAGTCATTCCCTTTTGGATGACACATCTTTGTGGTTTTTACAGAGCCATACCACTGTGTGATTTTTTTTTTTTTTTTTTTTTTTTTTTACACAGCTCTGACTGCCAAGGAAATAGGATTAAACTTGTGCAGTGTCTATTTTTTTGAGTCACTTTATTTCACAGCCTTTTCCGTTTTATTGTCTGTACACGACCTCTGTGTCTTAAAATGTTATGCTATTTGTGCGGGGGCAGTGGGGGGTCATATCCGCACCGCCTATACGTACCGCCCCCATGCTTTAACCTCCAAAACCCTAACAAAGTTAACTCCAGATTTGTCCGTATTTACTGCACTCAGCTGTAAATGAAAGCACAGATAAGAGAAAGGTTTCAAGCCAGCCGGATTTGTCACCCCATAAGCCATCGGGATTTGTGAGAGCACATTTCATTTCATGGCCCAATCCAGTCACTCCAGACTGATTATGAAGGCAAATATGCAGTCGGTTTTGAAGGCTCAAGTTCAAACAAATTCTAAAGTTTGATATTCTTCTTGCTACAGTGTGTCAGTACTTTGGAAGAAAAGTACATAAAAGGGCTTTGTTTACAAAAGTTAGATGGGTACACAGATATTTAAGAAACACAACAGTTTAATTGTATCTTTAGCACCAACAGGCTGGGCATTAAGGATCATTAATTAGAGAAGCGACTGAGACTCTAACTTTGTTGGGGCTGCAGAGATCCATAGCTCAAGTGGGAGAATCTGATTGCAAACAAGTAGGGGCTCTGATCAGATGAGACTAAAATAGCACTTTCTGACAGACATTTAAACCACTGTCTGTGGTGGAAAACAAACACTGCCTCGCCATAAACACATCCCCAAGGGGAAGCATGTGGTTGTAGCATCATGCTGTGGAAATTTCTTCAGCAGGGACCGGAAAGCTGGTTTAAGGAGAGACGGCAAAGGTTAAGACTTAGGTCAAAGCTTACCTTCCAGCAGGACAATGGCCCTAAACATAGAACTAAAGCTACATGGAGAGGCTTAGGTCAACACATATTCATATGATGGAGTGACAGAACAGGCCTGCATCCATTAAGAATCTGTTACAGGACGTGTAACAGATGTTTACTTATAACCTCCATTTAATCTCACTGAGCATAGCTTTTCTTGCAAAAAAACAATTAGAAAAAAATGGAATTGCTTAGATGTGCAAAGCTAATAAAGACATACCCCCAAAACACTTGCAGCTGTCATTGCAGTGAAGGGTGGTTCTTTGAGTGCTGCAGGCTCTCAGAATTTTATTTGCAGTTTTAAACCGGAACATTTTTAATTTCCCTCTTCCGTTCCAAAGTTATACACCACTTTGTGTTGCTCCGTCACAAAAGATGGCAGTGGGATGAATTGATGTTTGCGTTTGTAACATGGCAAAATGTGAAAAGGGTTCAAGGGGGGGCTTGTGTTATAGATACAAAGTGACCTCAATTTTTGAGAGGAGATGTGAGTTTATGGTCAAACATCAATAAGAAGGATGCCGGCCAAAAAATGTTTTACACTTTCACAGAAACCTTGTTTTGAGATTGATGAAATTCTTCTCTTTTTAGATGAAAATAAAATTATTGACCAAGAGACTTGTTATCAGATGTAGCTCACAAGAGTCAGATTCATCCTTTTCACTGAGTTGTGAATAGATCCCTTGAATAGAGGAGTTTTAATAGATCTTCGGGGAGTAAAGAATCTTGTAGTTTCCATGGTAATATGTGTGAGTACAGTTCACACACAGTCAATGATCCAATGAAGAAACTTTTTTTTTTTTTAAACTTTCAAGTCAAGAGTAACAAAAACTAAGTAGCCTTTGAAAACATTTCATTCCTGTTAAGAAATGCTGATAATGATATTTTTGATACAAATATTTTGTAGAGCAAAAAACAAGCAAGGAGAAAAAAAATGACAGAGTACAGGCAGGTCTTCCATTAAGCAAATGGAAATGGAAAGGCACTTCAGTATGTTTGCGCTTTGTCTTGGGCCATTTGAGGATTTGGTTTGAAGACAAACAGCCCCTTGATCTGAAGGCTTGGAATCACAGGGAAGATACATCAAAGCCCATTCCCTCTCTTTAACATGCTTCCGCTGGAGTCAGAAAAATTGAGGGAAAGGGAAGGCAAGATAAAGGAGGAGTGTAAAGGGCAAAGTTTGTGTATGTGTGTGAGCCCTGATTACAAAACCTGTGTGTGTGTGTGTGTGTGTGTGTGTGTGTGTGTGTGTGTGTGTGTGTGTGTGTGTGTGTGTGTCCCTGTGCGTGTGTGTGTGAATGTGAGAGATCACGACAATTATTTTCCTGCTAAACATGGGAGGTGGAAGGGAAGGGAAGAAAATCCTTCTTTCACAGTTTGACATCCAGTGGGTACAGAACAGGCGTTAGAGTCAAACTCAGAAACACAGATGTCGCCACCTTTTTGAAGATAGATCTATTTAAACAGATGGATTCAGTCAGATTCATCCTTTAATTGAACATGTATCCCAGTTTATTAAAAAAATAATTGTATAACAGGAGCAGTTGTAAAAAAAAAAGAAGAAGAAGAAGAAAAAAACATGACATACCCTGGTAGTTTAGGAAAGCTCAACCTGTCACTCCTTTCAGAAAGTGAAAGCAATATTATATACTGATTCATTACACACAGGGTGAACTATTTCTTGTAATGCTGATGATACGTTTTACAGACCATAAAAATTTTAAATATGGCATAACATAAATTTAAAAAATGGTTTGTGATGTATGAATGTGATATAATGACCATATTATGGCCATAATGGGGAAGACTGCTGACTTGACAGATGCCCAGAGAACGGCCACTGACACCCTCCCCAAGGAGGGTGAGCCAGCAAAGTTCATTGCTATAGAAGGTGGCTGTTTGCAGGGTGCTGTATCAAACATACTTATAGAAAGTTGAGTCAAAGGAAAACATTTGATAGAAAAAGTTTCCCCACTAACAGGGGTAACTGCAGCCTTGAGAGGTTTGTAAAACCGAAGCATTTCAGGATTTTCAGGAAGATTAATAGAGAGTGGACTGAGGTTGAAGTCAGAGCATCAAGAGGCACTATGAACAGACTAATCCTACCCATGGGCTATAAATGTTGGATTACTTATGTCACATCACTACTGAACCTTGGATAATGTCAGGATCATCTTACCGGGGCCAAGGAGAAAAAAAAGAACTGGATTGTTGCACAGTGGTCCAAATTATCTTTTCAGATTAAAGTAAAGTTTGCACTTCATTTGTAAATTGCGGTCCCAGAGTCTGAAAGAAGAGTTGACCTGCATGTTGCTTGAAGTCTGGAGGGAAGTTTCCACAATCAGTGATGGTTTTGGGCGCCATGCCAAGCTAAATGTGTTGCTCATGGACCCATAGTGGCAGTCTTTGGGATATGAACCAGGGAACCTGTGGCCTCTCCAGGTTGCAGGTGCCCTGCTCTAACCACAGGACCACCATTCAGTCCATGCCTCCAGTGAAATGTGTAGATGGCAACACCATGTTGGCTTATTTTTCTTCAGATGGGACTGAGATTTTTTTTTTTTTAGGTGGATCAAATCATGACCAGTTCTGCATCATGTCTGACCCAAAACCTTCAGCTGTCAGCTACAAAGTCAAAGACCAAAGGAGGTTTTATTTTCAGCTGTCACTGAGTCCAAGCATACATCCAGATCAACTAAAAATGTCTTTACTAGAGAAAAAGATAGCTTTGGAGTCTAGTCTTAGATCAGACAGAAAATCTACAGAGTTACCTAAAGAGGACTGTAGAGATGTTTTCACAGACTAATATAACAGATTTTTAGAGCTTTCGCAGGACTCAGTAGGCAAATCTTGCCTCAAGTAGGTGGTTCAAAAAAGTATTAGTTTAAGGGTGTATGTACACTTAAACAACCAGGTGGCTTCAGCTTTTTATTTTATTTTTTATAACAGATTTAGTAGTTCAGTTCTACAGGATATATGTCATATTGAAGTTGGAAAAAGCTTTGAAATTATTTTTGCATGATCACATTTTTTTTACATCCCAATGTCCAACATTCTAACTGGAGTCTGAAAATGTCTGACATCTACTGTATATACATTGCTTTAATTTAAAATACTGGACTTTAAATGTATTGTATTGATCAGCAACAAAGAAGTGAAGGAAGATGTGTCTGTAGGTAGAGAGAGAGAGAGAAGAGGAAAGGTATGCATCTAAGACTGAGAGGAGGGACTTTGATGTTTGGGAGTATGACAGGACAAGCTAGAGTTGGCAGACATGATGCAAAGGAAGGTCGACATACGCTGTATTCAGGAGACCAAGTGGAAAGCTAGCAAGGCTAGAGGCTTAGGAGCAGGGTTCAAGCCATGGATAAGAAGATAACCGGTGTAGGAGATTATCAGGAGTGATCTGGAGGAGAAAATAATGTCAAATAGGGTTTGAAGTCTGAATCTAGAAACTGAAGATGTGATGTTCCGTGTTGTAAGTGGTTATGCCCCACAGGTAGGGTGTAAGAGGAGAAATAAAACTCCTGGAGTTAATTAGATTAAGTGATGTTGAATGTCCCAAAATCAGAGATTGATGCAGATTTCAATGGGCACATTGGAGCTTGGAACAGATGTGATGATGAAGCAGTGGGCAGGTCTGGTTTTCAGGCTAGGAATGCACGAGGACAGATGGTGGTAGACTTTGCAAAGAGGATGGAAATGGTTGTAATGAATGCTGTCCTCCAGAAGAGACAGGAACACAGGGTGCCTTACAAGAGGTAGCAGCACACAGGGGACTTTGTACCTCCTGGCCACCCAGAGACAGGCTCTGGGTGGCCAGGAGGTATGTCCAGATGACTGGACAACTACAACTAATCCTATGGGGAAGATAGGTAGGAGACTACATGGTGTGCTTTCTGGAAGGAAAGTTGTTAAGGAGACATTGTGGTGGAATGAGAAAGTACAGGAGTGTGTTCAGAGAAAGAGATCAGCTGGGAATAAGTAGGACACTGGGAGGACTGAAGAAAGTTGCCAGGAGTACAAAGAGGTCCAGTGTTAAGGGAAGATAGAGATAGCTAAGATATAGAGTGTCATGGGGAGCTGCATGGTGTTTTTGTAGCTGTAAAAAAAAGCATATGACGATGATGAGAGTAGCTGTGGTAGTGTATGAAGAAGTCTGGAGTAGCAGATACGTATACTAGCGTGGTGCAGGCCGTGTGAAAGAGCTGTAAGACAATGGCGAGGTGTGCTGGAAGTAGGACTGCATCAACGTTTGGCTCTGAGCCCCTTGTTGTTTGCTGTAGTGATGGACAAGTTGACAGATGAGATTAGACAGGAATCTCCATGGACTATAATGTTTACAGATCGCATTGTAAGAGTAGGGAACAGGTGGAAGAAAATCTACAGAGGTGGAGGATTGCCCTGGAAAGGAGAGGTCGTTGCTAGACAGAATACATGTGTGATGAGAGGGACCCGAGTGGAGCCGTGAGTTTACAGGGAGTAGAAATAAGGAAAGGTGATCGATTTTAAGTAGGGTTAACAGTCCAGAGCAAGAGTGGAGAAGACAGGAAGAAATGTATTTAAACAGGCTGGAACTGGTGGAGAAAAGTGTCATGTGTTTTGTGTCATAAAAGTATATCAGCAAGAATGTAAAGAAAGGTGTACATGATGGTGGCGAGATCAGTGATGTTGTATAATTTAGAGACAGTGCTGCTGAGGAAGCGGTAGGAGGGAGAGATGGAGGTAACAAAGATGAAGATGTTGAGGTTCTCTTTGGGAGTGACGAGAATGGACAGGACTGAGCGCGTCAGTGGGGGCAGCTCACGTTAGATGTATTGGAGATAAAGCCAGAGAGACCAGATTGAGATGGTTTGGACATGTACAGAGGAGGGATGGTGAGTACATTGCGAGAAAGGTATTGAAGCTAGAACCGCCAGGCAGAAGGGTCTGGAGGAAGACTAAGAGGAGATTTATGCGATAGCGTGAAAGAGAATATTGAAGGTAGTTGGTGTGACAGAAGAAGATGTAAAATATAAGGTTGGATGGAGACAAATGACTCGCTGTGGTGACCCCTGAAAGGGGAAAGCCAAAAGAAGAAGACGAAGAAGGAGGACTTTGAAGTTATTGTTTCAGGTGAACTAATACAGAGAAAGAGCGAAAGAAAATGACAAAATAACAAATTGGCACCTGTTATTTCTATTCAACAAAGCATGCATACCCTCGCAGGTTCTTGGCTGTGTTCAGTTAATGATTAAGCAGAAAGCTGTCCTCCTGGCCTTTATTTGAAACACTTCCTGTGAGAGAAGCTTCTTAAATTAATTATGTTTGCCTAATGAATAATTAAGCCAGGGGAAAGATAATTTGGCGTTATGCAGCGGGCCAGGCCATTGTGCGTGTTAGAAGAACCGGTGCTCTGCGTGCCTGGCTGATTTCACATTGGGAGTGTGAAATGAGAATTAGCGAGCAATTTGCCTCCTGTTTTATACTCCAGCGCGACTAAAACATCGGCGCTGATTATGTCTTGACAAGTGTCAATACTGCACGGCTTTTTGTTAGCCCTAACAGGAGACAGGCTGTTTGTGAGGGGGTTGATTATTGTGCCTTTTAACAGGATACGAGGGTAAATGAAAGCAGATAATGTGGCTGGTTGTTTTGCCTCACAAGGTAGGGTTCCAGAGCTGTTTTAATGACAGCAGTAATAAACAAAATATGAATTTCCTCTTTAACGTCGAGGTGAAACACAGATAACACAGATTAAGCCGTTGATGGAAACATTTAATTATCAGTGTCAATCCAATTATTACGGCTTAATAGTATATGGGAGCCACCGGTAAAGGATTTAAGAGGATAACAAAAATCCTGAGAGGTCTTAAGGTTTTTAATTAGCTTTTCTCAAGTCATAAGTGTCGATGCCCTTTAAGCAGTCCTATTTATTTGTTAATGTAAATGTATAACAGGTAATTGGCATGTTTTCCTTATGAAGACATCTTTAAAGGAATGGCTCAGATGTAAAGGAAGGAGGAGTTTTTGTTTCGGAATGGATAAGCAACATTTAAAGGAGATATCAATATGCATGTTAGGCAATTTATTCACAACTGCATCATAAAAGTAATTATTTAGTTAAAAACAAAGCAGATCTTGGATTATTACTGTGTTTGGGCCTGGTAAAAAACAGGGTTTAAATTTAAAAGCTATAGTTTGGATCATTTTAAGTGAGGTTGTTTGAAGTTATTTATAACAGTTTCTTTACTTGTTAATAAATGTGATATAACTGTAAGTATGTGGGTCAGTGAAGGAATCCTGAGTAAAACAGCACCGACAACATTATGTTGGTTGAAGCTGTGGGCTGTGTCAGTCTGCCTGCTAATTTTGAGTCCATCCAGGTGATTCCCAGTTAAGATTGAGACCTGGAAAAGCACAAGAACCCAGCATATTCAATACCATTGTACAAATAAAAGTCACCAATGAATACAGCACAAACCGCCTGAAAACGTAGTGACAAGTTCAGGAACAAACTAATTATTCCAACTTCTGGTGGTTTCTGTCTTATTAAAACAGAGATAAATGATGCTGTACAACCTTTACTTGTAAAGATGTTGCTTAAGTGTTTAAACTATGCAAACGTTGACCAATATATGGTTATTGGCTTGTATTGCTGCAAGCAGTTAGCAGCAAAATGAATGAGAAGTCTCACTGGTTTTCTGACTTGCAACTAAACTGCACACAGCCTGGGTTTGAAGTCATTCCCAAATCTGAACACCCAACTTCTGAGACAATTCAAATTCAGCAAGAGAGGAATGGCGAGCATATTGACATATTGGTACAGCTGACAGCCTTGATCAGCATAATCTAGTTTAGTAATATCGACTTTTTGTGTGAGGAAAGAGAAAACAAATGTATTAATGGCCCTTTGGAACGGGTAGATGGTTATTAAAATATCTTCAAACTAAGTTTTTTTTTGCAATTATTTAGTGAGATGAAAATGATACATTTCTGCACTCTGCACCTTCTCCATTTGTCACTGCTCAAGGCACAATGCATTGTGGGATATCTTGCTGGCTCAAGTCCACATACTGTTCGATCGATGTTTTTTGTGTCCCACATATTATGCCTGGGAAAATTTTGGCAGTTTATTACCTCTTGTGGCTTCATATTAAAAGAATCTATAACCCTAAATCTGAGATTCATGTTCAGATTGTTCAACATTGTAAAATTTCAATTTGCATTATCACAGATCAAGTGCGGCTTAAGTTCTGTTTGGACTGACAGTAAGGATAAAATATAAATCTTCTTCTGACTTACATTTGCAAAATTACTTTTATGAACATGTTTTTCATTTATTTTTATTTTTTACAGTAACCTTACCCCATAAAGCCATCTGGGAGAACTAGAATAAAATTAGATATATGTTAAACAACATTTACGTTTTTTTTTTTTTTTTTGGCTGCTTAAATTGTTTGCTTCTTTTACATTTATTAAAAGTCTAAATTAAAACAGTTTTTAGCCAAAGTTGATAGGATAAAATAATAGAAACAAGTATAATACAAAGACATGCTCTGGAGTCAAAACCAAGACCTCTCAACTACAAGCATACTGTCTGAAAATATACAAATGCAGAGTTTTTGTGCACCAATCTAACTGACTTGTCATGTGTTTCTGCCACTGTTTTTTTGTCATTCCATTTCGACATTTTGCTTTTGTAAAAAGCATATCCAGTGAGAACCAGAAAGCCTTTTGTTAATAGTGCACAGCCTGGATACCTTGGATGTTTGATAATTCCGATAAAAATATGTGTCGTGTAAATCGGCCTGTGCAGCACGGCCAAGCCAGTAGGTCTTCTTGATTAAATGGTAAATGGCCTGGAATTATACGTCCACCATTCTCTTAATTTTTGCCTCTAATTCTTTTGTAAATGCTGTATTTTCTCTAACACTGAAATTAGTTTTATTTTGGATTATGGTCCTTATAATTTGCTTTTCTTGATTTGTTTGAGATATATATAATAATGTATTGTTTTAAATTTAAATCAGGGCCCAGTGTGTACAGCAAGTAATGTTACATTCTGCGAAAACAAACTATCAATCAAAGATCTGCTTTTTTGTTTCATTGTTGTTGCTTTTTCAAATAATTTTCTAGTTTTCTTTTTTATTTGCCTCGTTTCATTTATTTAATTTATCATAGTTCTGTCGTCCATTTCCTATTACATATATTGATATCTCCTTTAGATGTTGCATATCCAGCAAAGAAAAGGCTGCCTGTGTAGTGACTTTAATAAAATACACACCTACAGTAGCTAAATGTAGTGCATCACAGCAGATGCTACTGACAGTTTCAATTTTGTGGCCCCATACAGATTCGCAAGAGTCACTCACGGAGAAAGAAAAAGAAAGGCGGGACAGACAAACACACACACACACACGTGCACACACATCTCTGTTCCATCTCCTTGTCTCTTTCTCTCCTCCTCTTTGTCCCTCCCTGATTATAAAGACTAGCCAAGAAATCATTGGCTCAACAGAGGAAGGGCAAATCCTCTTCAGCCAATTTAAATTCTCCAGAGCACATGGAGCCGACGATTCCAAACTAATTAATAGACATGTTATGAATAAAAACACTTTGATTATAAAAAGAGGTTGCCCTCTGCCTCCTTTTAGGCTTGTCATTAGTATGAGGACACATGTGGCGAATAGCTGGAGTGTTGGGAGCAGCTGAAGGAGAGGGCCGCAGATGCCCTCTCTTGATTGCATTTTCCCCCCTCCCTGCATGTTTTATTCAGACCAGACTCCATGTGGACTCTGTGTCACAATGTGTGATTAGCTCTACCTGTACCAACAGGCGAGCTGTGGGCCAGCAGGACCAGGAGGGCAAGGCCCCTTCAAAGGGCAGGACACAAAGACAAGAGACTCTGGAGCCCTCTGTGATGCTCATGCACTCCATCAAGCACTTCCTTACTGCTTTTGGCTTCAGAGTGATATGGAGTACGCATTCTATTTCACAGTGTCACCACACCCTTCCCTTGCTTAGATTTATCTAAACTGCTGCCTTGCTTTCGGAAGATGTTCATAATTTTTCTTCCTCTTCTTTTTGTGAGTCAAACAAAAAAATCTTGATATTATTTTCATGACTGTCTTTATGAAAGTGTGGATTTAATGTCAAAATATATCAACAACATTTTTTATGCTGATATATTTCTAAAGGCTTATCCAAGTATACTGAATCACAAAATGAGATGATCTGCAACTGTTTTGGTTGATTTTTTTAGTTTATTGCGATAGAAAGGCAGGCACATTTCCCTGGGTTGTTTTTTTTTTTGTGCTGCAAAGCACCAAACTCAATATGCCACTGCATAATAATAATAATAATAATAATAATAATAATAATAATAATAATAATAATAATAATAATAATAATAATAATAATAATAATAATAATAATAATAATTGACAAATGACAACAAATATTGACGGTTTTAGTGTGGAGTTAGCTTTTATGGATCTCTTTCAGTATAGTTCTAATCATCATCATCATCATCATCATCATAGAGGATAAAAGAAAGGCACATTTATTTATTTTTTTATTACTTTTCAGCAGGGAAATACTTTCCCGGTTTACTTGCATTTTGATGCTGTTAGTGTGGCATATCGATTGTGTGGTTCTAAAACAGCATCCTAAAGACGTGCTTGTTCTCCAAGCTGTTTAAGATGTGTCTACAGTGCATTTTGTTGCACTGCCTCTGGCTGTCAACGTGAGGTCCTCAGCTTGGCTGACTTGTCCCAAAGGGGAACCAGACCCCCTCCTGCAGGAGCCATCTGTATCTCGGACAAGGCTATCCATCATCCTCACTGCAGCACCCGATTTAGTTTTTTTTTGTTTTTTTTTTTTTTTTTTCGCCAGACGGCTTCAGGCAGCACTGAACAGCTTTATATGTACATGTTGGTAATGAGAGCCCTTGAAACCTGCCTAGTGGCTCTCAAACTTGCCTCAAGGGCTGAAGGGAATCAATGAATCAATCCCTTAGGCTGAACATGTGCCTGTCCTATGGGGTTTTTGCCTCATGTAGAACTCATGAGTACACATCTTGTTATGGAGACAGCACCATTAAATTAAGAGAAGAAACCGAATGGCACAGTGTCCTTATTAAGAGTGTCTGTGCAAAGGTAATCCATCTTCCTTCATTAGGAACATAGCTTTGCTGAAGGACTTTTGCATATGCTCCCATCAAATGCGATATTCTGCCATCAAACCAGCATATCATCTGCATAGGCATGCACACCACAGGTTTCCTGGTGTAAGAAATGCTAAAACTATTGCATAATGTGTCTTGAACTGGTTTAAACTTGTATTTATTTCTCTTTTTAAGTCACCCTTTAGCTACATCTACGACACCAATGGCAGATTTTGCAAAGAATTTTACAGGGCAGGCCAGATAGGTCAAGTACAACGAGGTCAAATTGATTTACATTCCTTGGGCAAATGTAAGGAACGAAGGGTTCTGCGGAGTTTGTGAAATGTTAATTCAAGCTCGAGGCCTGCCTTCTGCTCCACAAGAAAATACTTTTTTCTATTAATTTCTACAACCTAGACTTTCCAGGTAACCCACAGATGCAACTTTAAACACCACGGGAGCCAAATGAAATCCACCAATTAGGCAAGCCTTTGATCCTGCGCAGTAGAATAAATATGCTCCAATTTGATACAGCCATCTCAGCTTTATTTGATGTAGCCCTGAGAATCTATTTCTCCCTAATGACTGTATGAACTGCTATATGTTGGGGAAAACTTATATCAGACACAAACCTGCATTGCTTAGATTCAAACTGCTACCGATGCATTCATCTGTCCACTCCGCTGAGCAAGCAGAGCCGGTTTTGTGCCCGTTAATTCAATCACACTCAGCTGACAGCTGCATGCTGATGTTACTCTCAGAGGCCACAAGGCGCTGGAGCTTTGGAGAGAGAGAAGCAAGACTGAGGATCTTCTTATCATCTGTGTGTGTGTGTGTGTGTGTGTGTGTGTGTGTGTGTGTGGGTGTGTGTAAGTGTGTGAGCGTGCGCGCGTCAGGAATGGTGCCGAAAGTGTCATAGCTCACTACCCTGGCCAGATGAGGCAGTGCTACACACCAAGTTGGCAGCTCAAGACAAGATAGTTGCAGCTTATCTAACGTGAGTTTGCAGGAAGGAGGCCAGTGGGCATTCCCATTTTTTTTATTTTTTTTTTTATTTTATTTGTTGTTATTCATCTTTGCCAGCCAACCAAATCTCATTTTCCATGGTGGCATGTTGCGCTTTCACACAGTTTCAAATAATCACAGACTGGTCGGGGACATGTCTAAATCCCTTTCCTGCAGGTCCCCAATTCCACAAGCCGTCTTTTTGTGATGTTTTCTGAATCGCATACAAAGTGCGAGCCATAAACAGCTCCAAGAGAGTAGTATAAAAAAGGCACGGAGCCATTCATTTAATGGATTCACTGCAAACTGTCCATAAAATGGTTACAAAATAGAAAGACAATAAAATAATGAGCCACATAAAGAGATAGAAACACAGAAAGTGATACAGCTTGTGGTAAACGTGAACGCCTTAGATTCAACTCTGCATTTCTCCAGGTCTCTATGACTGGACCAAAATTGTCCTATTTGTCTCTTAGTGCACGCAGGTTATGCTTCAAGGTCTAAAAAAAATTAACACATATGACCTCATCAGAAAGACCTCATCAAAGAGATTTTGCCTGAAGGCCCGTTAGCGTCAAAGTGAAAGTCCTACTAATGACTTAACTGATTTAGCTAATTTAGAAATTTACAGTGCTTTGAAGTAATCCATGATTAGTCGTGACTTTTACTGAATATTGGTGGCTTAATTGTACACATGTTCATTAAAAAAAAAAACTCGGTGTGCACATATACCAAACAAATACTGCCTTGTTTTATACCTGAAAACATGCACAATGTTTATGCACAACACTAAGTGCATAATGCAACGTTTCGTAGTGCAACTTTAACAAGGACACCAAAACAAAACAGAGAACACAACCAGCAATTGCACAACTATGCTTTTTGGGAATATTAAGATTTCTCATGCGGATACAGTGGAGAAAGAAAGGTAGCACGAACCATACCTTTATGTCAGTGTCCACATTGGTCACCAGCTATATTGGTATGTAATTCGCTATGCACCAAAATAAATTACTCATGTGAAACAACAACATCAAGATGAATGTAAACACTACTGGTATTGAAGAAAAATAAAATCACCTATAGTCCAAACCCAGCTGCTTACAGCATTAAACCAGTCAAAAACACTGCACAGCACAAGAGATAACTTCACACTTGTACTGACTGTCCCTCTGACCTTTTCCCATCAACTGTATTTTCATGGGGCATTCAAGTACATCTTGTACAATGGATTGCTTGAATATCAAAACAACTTTTAAAGCGATTTAAACCGTTTTTTCCCCCTTTAAATGTCTGTACAGTGTTATTGAAAAATTCCTAAACAACATTGACCATTTTGAAGTAGTTTTATTGTTGTGCCATCCACCCAGCAATCCAGCCTTCCAGTGGCTATACCTATTTTTCTTTTTTTAAGAAAAAAAAAAGTCAACTATGTATGAAGGGAACCTAAAATGTCCCAAACAGGACAAAGTATGTACTGATTAGGGATTTATATGTACAGAGCCATACTCTAAAATAATACAGTTTTTATTTTATTTTATCTATATGTTTGAAAAATACTGACGTAAAAACCACCTCATTCATAAATAATTGTATCTAAAGTTTTTGACATATACGGTCATAGATCATTAAATCTAAATATTACTGAAAGTTTTTTTTTCAGTAATTCAGTTCAGTGAAACTTATTGTATAGATTAATCACACATACTGATGTTTTAAAGCCTTTATGTTAATTATGATGATTTATGATGATGATTTTTTTGGACAGCTAATGAAAACAACCTTTAAAATTAGAATACTACATCAGACCAATTTAAAAAAAAACATTTTTAATACAGAAATGTCAGCTTGATTAAAATAATTTTTATTACCTGCTTAAATGCTGATATTTTCAAAAGGTATTTTTTTCTGACAAACAAGCCTCATCAGAACACAAATTCTCATTTATTGAGTATTACTTTATGTGAGTCTGAAGAGAACATAGTAAAAAAACAAAACAACAAATAGATTATTTATTGGGTGTCTAGCAAGATCCAGTTTTCCAATGTCCCCACGTCTTTCTCTGATTTGTTTGCCAATAGTAACTCCTGTAATTTATCTATATTTGTGCACATTTTTTGATAGTTTTCTTTTCCAAGTGTGATCAGTGTCACTTAGTGACAATTGATGAATAAGCTCTGCTTCATATACCACCTGATTGTCCACTGATCAGCAGTAGAAATGAGAGCCTACCTTCCACAGAGCTGCTTTTCAAGCACCAGTTATGCTTAGATTTTCCTATCAGAGAGGGTTAAAAACAAGGATTATCAAAATCATCCAGCTAAACATATGAGGCTGGTTCCATAAGTGGTGATGGTGTGAATTAGGGCTAAAGTAAGGCGTGCAAAACGTTTCCTTGCTCTGGTGCCAAAGGCTGAGCGGACAAGGTGATTGCAGGATTTTATATTCATCCCCCAATTTTTAGTTTTCCTCTTAGATGTAAGTGAAGATTAGAACGAAAAACTTGGCAATGAAACACCCTTTTTGAAGCACCTGAGGGGCAAACAAACCTTCAATTAATAGATATTCAAGCAGTCTAATAATATTTTGAAGATTTATCTCCATTCACTTTCCCTTCCTCTTTTAGTCGTTGCTTGTGGAGTAGAATTGGATCCTTTGTCGCTTTCCTCAGTGAATATATATAATTTTGAATAATAAAAATAACATTTCTTGATTCTGTCAGTGATTTCTAGGTCCCGTTGATTGTTTTTTTTTTGTTGCCTTTTTTTGTTTAAGTGTACCTTTTTTCTGAACCACACTGAGAAATATATTTTTCTTCAGGGTTTTCGGGAAAGCATGAAACCAGACTGACTGTCACTCCATATTGTTTTTGGAGAAGCCATTTTGACTGATTTGAATCGGTTCAGATACACATGATAGTGACTGAAAACGTTTAACAAAAACAAAAAGGTACCTGCATTGTGCGTAGGTTTAAAGCCGACTTTGTCTTTCTCGGTAAAAGATACAGCGGGTTGTTTTTATTGGAATCCTTTGAAACCCGAGCTATTGGATTTTAATCGATCTCTTTAGTTGTTATGCTTACTGAGCCTGTTTTGTTTCTATTCTTGGACCCCTTGCTGATGTTTTGATCAAACAAGAATAGATCCTGACCACCCCCACCCCCACCCAGTAATGATCCCTGTGTTTCCCATCTGTGAGAATGGCTGCAACAGTCTCTGTAGACAAGCAGCTTGTCTCATCGCCTAAATTCTAAGGAGCATCATGACATTATGGACATATGGAAAGCTTTGCATAGAACATTAATCATTTCTTGAAAGCTCTGCTTCAACACAGAAACTTTCCCTTACGGGAAATTAATAGACGTTTTGTGCTTAGTTGTCTCTGCATTAGCTTTGTTATCTCAACAATCCAAACCGAGCAATACAAGGCATTCTTTAATCTGATCTAAAACAAACTGTGGGCAGTTTTGCATTGACTAAACATGTGCATATTTACAGTCAGTGCCATGCAAAAGTATCCAAACCTCTTGAACTCTTTCACATTTTTTAGTCAAAAATTTAAAATTCAATGTCTGTTATGTGATCAACAAAATGTTGTGCACAATAAAAGGAAACATTTTGTTTCCTGTAAATCACTGATGACTCTGATGAAACAAAGTCCCCCCATAGCATGATGACACCACTACAGTGCTTCACCGTGAGGACTGCGTGCTCAGGGTGATGTGCAGTGGGTTTTTTGCTTCACGCATAGCTTTTACATGGTTGCTGTGCCCCCAACATGTTTGGTATCAAATTGCAAAAAAAGGAATTCAAATTCAAACCCCCACTTATCCACAAAAGTCAGATTTGTTGAATGTAGGACTTATATTTCTCCTGACAATAGTTTCCACGTTAAGCTGTAAATCTCTGCAGCCCCTCCAGGGTTACCATAGGCCCCATGGCTAGTTCTCTGATTGATGTTCTCCTTACTCAGCTTGACAGCATGAGTGAGGGAGCATCGTGAGCCTTTTCAGACCTGCTGTAGTTGTTCAGAGATCGAATCACACAGGTGGACTGTAATTATTAATTTGGTGACTTTTAATTGGTTGATTGTTTGCATTGGATTTTAATTAGGGTTATCAGATTTTAGAGTCCTGATTACACACGCACGCCATGCAAAACGCATTAAAGTCCGAAGTTGTAACCTGACAAAACATGCAAAAGTTGAAGAGCTGTGAATACTTTTAAAAGCCACAGTTTACGAAAGAGTTTTGCTCTTCTACTTTAACTTTGTGGGTGTATTTTTTTTTTAAGAACTCCGCATCCTTGACTGGGGAAATGTGTGTTTTTTTTTCTTATTTTTTTTAAGTCGTGTGGGCGCACTTGAGCATGCGGCCGATCCGCTGGCACTAATAACACAAATTACATTTCTGTAGATAAACATATGGAGATTGCAGGCTGTGAAATTGACTTCAGGCTGTGAAATTAAAGAAAAAAAATACCCAGCGAGGTGAGAGGCGAGGCTGTCCAGGGGCGGAGCTTGTTGCACTGTGCCTGTGCATCCACTGCAATTCAATTAGCGCCCTCCGATCATCGTCTTCGGCGAGTCTGATGTGGTGTGACTTTGTGAGATCCAAGAGACTGACTCGATCTTGGAGAGATGTTTGATTTATTTGTTCATTAGGAACTCCTGCTGCAGCCTCAGACCTCTCATCAATCCCTGTTCACACACAACAGGCACAATCAAGTCGAGTCCTTAATGGCCAAAGAGGAATAAGAGAAAAATTGCCCTGCATTATAAACACTGATAAGGCCATACCCCACCAGAATTTCCCACTAACCCGTGGCACAGCAATCCCATCCAGTGTGGATTGAATATTAAACAGTTTGGCATGTGTGAGGAAGGGGAGCTGGCTACCGAAATGCCATGAGGATTAAGTCAGAGCGGATATAGTCAGGCGGTAGAAGCGTGCTATACTTGAGTTGCTGTTTCTCAATAATAGAAATGTCAGGAAGGGGAAAGAGGAAGAAATAGGAGGGGTGAGGGGGTGTCATAAGTGCAGCCCTTTGAAATCACAGCTGGGGCCGAATTCATCATAATTACTTCCAGCTCACATTGGCTTTAAAACGGCGTTGACCTTTGGTGCTGAAATAATTCATAATTGTACTGTTAAATTTCTGTTGGGATCTCTATTCACATAATTTGATAATACTTAATAATAGATCTGTGTATTGCTCCCCTTTTGAAATGGATTTAATTTTAACAATGATCTAAAAGTATTTTTTTTTTTTATTGTGACAATCCAAATAATGGTTTTGACAGAAACAGAAATCCACTTGGAGTTGAATCGATCAAATTTTAAAGTTATTTCCAAGCTTTATTTTAAATGTTATAGCTCTACCTGAGAGATCAGTTTTGTTAAGATCTGTAAGACCTATAAATCCCACCATGAAGGAGATTAGTCAGTGAGAAGTGCTGCTGCCTGCAGTAATTAAAATTCTGCAGGATGGCTAGCCTTTTTCCTGCCACCATCTCTCCGAGCATCACTCGCTGTCTCTATCACTTTCTTTGTCCTTTTGTCCCTCTGAGCTGTATTCATCACTTACCGTACATTTTAGACCTGATAACAGCATTCTTTTTTTGATTCATCTGAAAATAAGCAGGACAAACAAAGAACCTTTTTTTTTTTAAAAAAAAAAGGATTGTGAATAGCCACAGCGAGCAGCTTTAAACTTTATTACAGCTTACATATGATTACAGATGCAAAAAAAATAATAAAATATTTTTCTTCCGCTCTTAGTTAATCTTCTAATGCCTAGTTTACAAACTTACTTTTTTATTGGAATTTTATGTGACAATCCAACATCAACTAGCACTGAATTATGAAGCAGATAAAAATGAAAACTTTACTTCAAATGAGAATAAAAAACTTTGTGGCATGGATGGATAAAGCCAGCAGTTGCCTTCAGAGGTGACTTCATGAGGAAATAGTCCACATGTGTGTCATATAATCTGAGTATAAATACGGCTGGTCTGTATAGGACTACTAAAAATACATTAATGAACAGAGTATCATGAAGACCAAAAAGCATCTCACACAGTTCATGGATGAAACCGCTTAGGTGAAAGTATCTGTCAACTATTAGTTGAAAAAAAAAAAGGCTTGAAGGTAGAGTTGACAATTTTTGCGGAAATGTAGGTAAAACAAAACGCCCAAGTCTCTGTGAATATCTCCGCATGCTCAAGACCATCTTACCTGCTCTTCTGCTCCTCAGGGAGATCGTGTGAAAGGACCTCCCAAATACACTCCCGCTGTAATGAAAGCTCTCTTTAGAAAGTACTGATGCTGGGGTGCTGAATGCATAATGCTGGTCATGCTGTTTTGTTTTCATTTGGACACAAAAGAAAACATACAGCATAAAAAGTTCATTTTTCTTCAAATGAATGCACTGCTTTGTGTTGGTCTGTTACGTAGTATCGCAATTAAATACATGGAGTTTGTGGTTGCATCTTGACAAGTGTGTTGAATCATGCTTGGGGCTCAATGGTAGAATACAAAAGATACTTTTAAAGATACTTTTAATATACTTGTTCACTAACTTCTCCTCATATAAAGAATCCTGGGTTTCGAAAGATTTTAAAAACAGGACAAGAGTCATTTTTTGAGTTTTCATACCTTCATGTTGTTAAATTTAAAAAAATAAATGTTTTAGTGATATCAACCTCTGTTATGCTGAGGTCAAGACGCTACTAGGATGGAAATAAAAAATCTCCTTGGCTTGCATTTAGGCTCACTTGCTCGGAAAAACCAAAATTTTATGACACTACAGTGTTTCATTGTGCATGTCTCTGCAGCATCAGCAGTATGCAAAATCAGTACAAACTCTGTTTCCAGCTTCTGACAGACATTTCAATAATTTATTACTTCCACAAATAAACTTGATGGCTTCCATTTGGACCTGACTCGCTCTGGAGTAAAGAAACCTCGGCATGATTTTTGCATTATCCTTACATAAAGAAACATAACTGAAAAGTTGGCATTCATCAGGTATTGAATAAATAAAAGTCAGAATCATAAAAATTAAAATATTGCTGGAGCATTTTTTTTTTTAGTAACTAATTCACTAAGTAGTAAACATCACATAGATTTATTACACAGACTGTTTTGGAGCCTTTATTGCTGTTATGATAATTTTTATGCTTACAGCAAATGAAAATATGACATTTAAGATTGAGAAACCAATAAAAAAGATATTTTTAAAATCAATACATAAATATGGGCATGCTGAAATGTATGTCCAATACCTGCTTAAAGGTTGTTATTATCAAAAGGTAATTTTAATCTGGTATACCAGCCTCGTCAGATCACATATTGAAAGTTACTGAATATGACTGGAGATTGACATGCATGATGCAGGGTTATATTTTGTGACCACAGTGTGCACAGCAACCTTAAATATTGAAATTCATCACAAGCATAGAATTGAGGGAAATAGATTGAGGATCAGGAAAATAGGAAGGGTCACATAATATTGGTTCTTTTGTATCTCTTTGGTGGCTGTGGCAAATCTTATTTGCAACCTACAAAAAGAGAACGCAAACATTTTTGTGCTCTATCCAAGGTGTTGATGATTTTTTTTAGTGCTTTTGTGCTTTTTGTGATTTAAATTTTTTATTTTTGCCTGAGAATGAGAGTGATCACATGAATAAAACAAGTAATCAGCTTTCCATCTAAACATGTCTGAATGCAATGCTGCCATCTCGGGTCTGTAGTCTGCATTTTCAAAAAATAAAGAAAATAACAATTAAAAAAATAATAGTGTTTGATGACCGTAATCTGTAGCCATTTTTTTTTAGCTATGCAGCACCAGCCTGTTTTTTTTTTTTAACTCTGCTCATGATTCCTTGTACGTTTGATATATTCCAGGCCCGTTTGTGGTTAGTTGTGGTCCCCAAATGTCAGTGCATTATTTTCCTTATCGCCTTATCCAAATGCACTTTGTCCCAGAGCAAGGCTGACAGAGGGACTGGTTGATGAATCTGCCTCATACTTATTTGTTTTCCTTGTCACAATGAGAAAAACGCTGGTGTTTTAATCAAAAACCCTGTTGACGTAGTTAGGACCTGATTTTTTTTTTTTTTTTTAATGCTACAGAATCAAGCTGTGCTGGATCTCTACAACATCAGAGACTCATAAAGTTGTCTCTCTCCTCCATTAACACAACATGACCTGGACTCTTTCTGCCCTCAGCTGTTAGGCTGATAGAGTCTGATTGTTTTATCTGCACCTGAATCCAACAGACTGCACATGCTAGCATTAATCCTCAGCTGATAAGTGGAGCATTTCTCAGACAAGGTAGACGGTCATCTCTACTGCTTGACTCATTTGCAGAATGCCGGCGTGTTTTATGAATGCTGACTACTGCTGCATATGTTGCAACTCAATTGCTGCGACTTTGGTGAACACCATTTACTCTTTTTGCCATGTGCAATTTTAACGTTTTTTTTTTTTATGTGGAGTAATGTGGCAACGACAACATTATCTACTGCTTGGAAAAATAAGGTACAAATGTGTTTTTTTTAATTAATCGGCCAATTAATAGGTACTCATTCTTGAACGAAGTAAGTTGTATGAAGTAGGTTGACTATACCATAGACACTATATAATAAACATTTTAGAGCAAATTGACTGAAGCAGTCAAGTGTAGCACAGTGGCCATGAAAGAGTAAATTCTCTTAACCTTAAAAGAAGCACCATTCAGTACTAGCAGAAGCATATTTTGCGATAAACTAATTAAAATCGATTTACCAAAAAAACGATAGTCTGTCGGATCTATGCAACAAAGCGATTAATGAAAGTGATTCCAAAACAAACACTCGGTTGTCCATTTTGCTGCAGAATGTAGATTGTCGATGTCCTGCAGAAATAAGCAACGCTTTTCACGGCAAAGATGTCTGGATAGCAATTGAATTCTTTCTACAGTTTATTCATAAAACCAATCTCATGCTACCTTACAGGGAAAGCCGGTCTAGATCATTTCCAATTACACAGATATACACAAGGAATCTGCCATTTTTTTTTTGCATAGACAAAATGCCTATACGGCAATTTTGTCTATTACAGTAAACATGTAACCTTAAAGCACCGTGGAGAAGGTTTTTGATCTATGGGGTAAGCCATTTTTTTATACTTTTTTTTCCCAGTTTAAATTTTTTATCTTTAGCTTAGCTCAGTTTTCATAATGAACATATATCTGTGTTGTTGTATTGTTGTTTAGACTCCCTTAGATTCAGAGAACCTTAAGTATAAATTAGATCTTTTGAAAGCTACGTCTAAGGTTCACATACTGGCCCATCGTCATGACAGTGTTTGATTCTCTTTGTGATAATTCATCACAACACTTATCTGCTGAATTGAGTTATACAACCGTAAATCATCCAACTGCTTTTTTTATTTCCCTTTTAAACAGGACCTCCATTACTTTGGGGGAACCCACCTTCCTGGGGTTGCACACAAGGAAACATATTCGAAGGGGTAGTGGACAAATGCATTCCCTGAGTTTTGGATAATTGAATTACTTAGAAACACTGCTAATGTCAGGGATGATGATTGATTGCCACCTTAGTTTTTCACTGAGTCATTGTCGTTTATGCAGGACTTACTGCAGGAGGATGTGTTTTTATGGAGGCCATTCATTGCCATCATAAAAGTAATTTCCAAAGCAACATGTATATTAAAAAAAGTCGGAACATCATTACATCAGTATTAATCAGCCTAAATGGTTAGAACATGTGCAAGTTTGGTAAACAAATCACAATCTAACAACCTTTAAAGCAGTGATTCAGCGCAAGGATTAAACTGCTCCTTTTTTAACTTCCCAGAGTTACTAGCTGTGCTGCAGCGCTTCCACTCGGGGTTTAAGCTCGACCAATAAGCAGAGCTGTGTCCAGGTGCGTTAGTCTTATTTCGTTCCTCTGTCATTTAGCTACATCTAAGTTTTTGTCAGTATCATGAAAAAAATTGTGTTCTTTTTAAATTATTGAGCGGATCTTCTAAAGTGAATCAAAGAGAATATTTATCAAGCAGTAGGGATTGACCTTAGAGACATTTGAGTATTTTTAAGTTTTTATCTTAATACTTACAGACTTTTGCTCATAAATATCTTATTTAGATTCATTCCCATTTTGGTCATTTGCATGCTTGTTTTTAATCTGTCTTTTTTTTCCCCCCACCACTAAACAACCTTAGGGGCAGAGGCATGTTTAAATGTGTTTCTGTTTTGGCTCTAGAATATTAAAACATGGGAGGGGGAAGTTTGATGCTCACAGGCTTCTCAGCTGAAACCTCCATTTTTCTTTTCTCTTTCTCTCTCGCTCTAAAGATGCATCAAAACCATAATGATATGCTGCTTGAAAATAAAATGAAAAAAAGGAAAACAACTCTTTCAGTTTGAGTTAAGATCAGACTCACCAAGCCTCTCTGTGGACAGCCTTACACGTAGGTTGCTGTCCTTTTAACCTTATGCTTGGCACACCTCGAAGCGCCGACACTCTGATGTGTACGAATCCTTGCTTATAAAGTTCCCCACGGGACAGAGTAGACAGGTAGCTTGAGCTGCGTGAGGGTGGCTGGCAGACTTTGTAGAGATGACAGCTGACGCCGTAACAAGCCCTAAACAGAGTCTCCTATATTATTTAAATATTTAAGTCACTCTCTGCGAGTGTCAAGGAGACCTCCTGCGTCTTTGAAAAGTTGTTTCACACACGCCTGTCAAAAAATATATGCAATTAACCCTGACGTTATACTGAGATAATTCCAGAAAATCTGACTAAACAAAATGTAGACTTTTCCTGTCTCCACAATAAATTAACTAGGGGCTATGCAACAATTTAACAGGATTTTGCATGCTTTTTTTTTCCACATTTCAGTTTTTCTATCCATCCTTATGCCGATAGATGAACAAAGACTGTTTTCATAGAAGGCTTAGCAAATTAAACATTTAAAAGTGAGACAAGATCTTCACCTGCCCGCGGTTCCAATAACTCTATCTTCTCCTTTTTCTGATAAACCAGGGTTGTATTTCATCCATACTGCTACGTATCTGTCGACCTTTGAAAAACTGCTTTCCACTAAGATTAACCATCTACCGTACACTTCACCGTATTGCCTTGGGCATTCATGCCGATAAAGGTCCCTTTTATTTGCTTCTCCTAATACCCACTTGGAAAATATGTAACATTTTATAACCAAATCTTCAGCACGTTTTGGTATCGTGAATTTCAAGCCTCACAGTTTCCATATAACAAACACACACACCTAGTGAATTCACCATGCATTATATTAAACCAAAAAAGAGATCGGATCGCCTCTTTCTAAAGAGCGAGTTACCTTAAATAAAGATAAAATTACTCTCCAAAAAATGCTACGAAGAGCCGAGGTAAAACAAGTTGTCTCTCTCCTGAAACTGATGAATAAAAGTAATGAGTGGTGTCACGGCTAATTAAAAGGCTTTAAAGGGTTTTTGATGCAGAAGATAATAGCTGTTTTATAATCCAGTATCTCTCGATGGCTACTTAATTAGTACATCGTGTAGTGATTTGCCTTATTTCATACCAGAGATCGGTTCTTAGTGGTAGGTGTTTTTCAGGTGTGATATTTTCATTTTGCTTCAATGGGAATGTTTTATTACGCACGTATCCATATTAGATATTTTTACCATTCAAATGATGCTTTCAGTGGATTTAGTGTGCTTAATGTGATGCTTAAAGGTAAGAAAGGCAAAGATTATATTGATTATGAACACAACTGACAACGCTGAGCTAAAACGTGTTTTTTTCCCCCTGATCTTTCTTTCTGCATAAATGCACTCTGAAAATAATTTTCAATTTATAAAGAAAAAAAAAAAAAAAAAAAAAGCAAATTCGTGCATTGAAACACACTGCGATTCCAGCCTCGTCCACTAGTTTGAAGACAATATCTCCACGCAGCTGCACGCCTGCCCCTCTGGCCCATATATACAATACAATTATAACGTGTATTTGTAAATTGTGCATAATGATTTGTATTAAAGTAATGAAAATAGCCTAGTCAAAGTGCAATTAAGAATCTGTGACTTCAAAATTCTTCCCAGGTGATTTCTAGCCAAACACGACATGAAATAAAGCCTAAGTAGATAACCCTAAGTACGATTATCTGCTGCCACCATTAGTTGCTCGGGCTTCGGCTTGCACTTTGTTACTTTGTCCGCATCTCTCACCAAGCACTTCCACCTCACTGGTGTGTTTATTCCGACCTTTCTCACATACGTCCCACATGTGGGCTGTACGCCTCAGCTCAGTAGTGATGAAGGCTGACATTTGTGATAAATGCAGTGACCATAAACTGTCAAATCATAGCAGAACCTGCCTCCTGGCCGCTCCCGTGGTTACGCTCTACACCCTTCCCCTTCCTGTCTCATCTGCGTTTCTTCCCTTCAGCCCTGTGCACGGCGGCCGTGTTGGACAGACTTGGCCAGAGTTCACTTTGACAGGAGCTAAAGTGAGTCACAGTGGCCGGAGGCATTAGCAGCCAGAGTTAGTCATCATTAAAAATCTCTTCACCTCACTCCCCATGACCTCCTTTGAACTGGTCGCGGCTACAGACATTTTGTTTAGGAGATGCAGGGTAAAGAAGATAAACATGTGAAATGATACTGCAGAAAAGCGGATGGCGCTGGGGCACCAGATTCTGTTGGCGCGCCTCCGTTTTCTGCATTTCTTATTCATACAGTCCCTTTATCCGGCATTGATGAGTTGTCACTCTCCCCTAGTCTTTTGTAGTTTAAAAAATACCCTGAATTATTCACTCTGCCTCATGCATGATATTGCTACTGTCAGGCCACATCACTTTGAAAAACAGATAAGAGAGAGGTTTTTGGGTCATGTTTGTGAAAACCTGCCAGAGGATAGATACAGATAAGCCTTGATGGTTTTGGTGAGAGTTTTTCTTTGTTATCCGGACATGGATGTGGAAGTCAGCATTTTTTTTTCTTTTTTTTTTTTTTTACACATTGCTACCTTTTTTTTGTTGTTGAATGATTTTGCAAATAATTTTAGTTTCTTGTCAAAACTTTATGGTAAATATTGGTGTTGTTACATTAACTAATGGACACTAGCAAACACAGGTGAGAAATCAAAACATAATGGGCAGCAAACGTCACAGATAGGTGAAAAAAGAAGCACTGCCTTCCCCAAACATTCACGGCCACGTACCTTAACAAACCTCAATGGCTCTTGTTTAGGTGTTGTTTTTCTGATACACCGTCAACTACAAGATTGAGGTTTTACACCTCCTCTGCAGCATAGCACCAACTCTCACAGTTTGGATGGAATTGCCACAGATTCTCAATTGAATTTTGATCTTGACTTGGATTGGGCCATTATAACACTTGAGCTAAAACTGTTGGTGACGTGTTTGAAGGCAACCCTCCTCTCCACTCTTGGGTCTTTTGCAGCCTCTAACAGATTTTATTACAGGATTGCCCTGTATGTTGCTCCATGCATCCTCCCATAACTCAGTCTCTACTTAGGAAGTTCATCCTCACGACAACATGCTGCCACCGCTGCGTTTCACGGTCTGGGTATTGTGGTCAGGGTAATATGCGGTGTTAGTGAAGAGAAAGAAAAGGAAGTTTTCCTTTTGTTTGTTTTCACATATTAAACTGTTGTCCAGTGTCTGTTATCAATGCTAAACCACTAAGTCCATGTCATCCCATCTATATATTGCAGTTTCTGTGTTTGTCCTCCTTTAAGGTAGTTCTAATGGCAAGAAAATGTTGAAATTTGCAAATTTTTGTGCTTTCAAGAGTTACATAAAGGTTGTATAATTCTAGAACCGTGTCTTAAAGCTGTGACCCAGGTTGTTAAAAAGAAAAAAAAAAGCATAAAAGTTCCCCCATCCGTCAAAAGAAGAATCCATGACAGCTCTTTTTTCGTCATACTAACACCCGGCTAATGCTGTACATGCTACAGGGCATCTCACGATGACCATGTTACGCAAACTCAACAGCACACAATGTAGAGAATCAGTGGGATTCAGTTCCTAAAAGTGAGACGGGTGCTTTGTGTTTATGCAAAACAGATAGCTAAAATAAAGAGCTGTTCACCTCCTGCATGGCTACTGAATAAACAGCTGCAGAGTCGAGTAGAGGCTTTGATGCATGTCTCTCGCATGTGTGATATCACAAGAGCCTGCGCTGGCGTGGGTGTGGTGACCACCTGCTGTCTTTAAAGACCTCAAGGAGCTGCACTAGACTGTCATGAGGCTTCAGAGGGGAGAATGCTGCAAAAATAAGAGACATGAAAGAGGAAAATGAGAGAAGATCTCCCTCGTAGTTGGAGCGACAGAGATTGCATTGCTTACCAATTAGGTTCCTTTATATCGGTGTGCTTTAGATAGCATCTAAACATTCTGCCTTGATCTCATGAACATTATGTTGGAACACTCTAAGCAGGATGCTTATTGTTGTGTAACAAGGTTGGGATTCCTATTAATTCAAAGTACAATAATACACAGACGTGCCTATATTTTGCATCCATATAACAGTAATGCTTAGACTTTCACTGAGTCATAAAACATTTACTACACCAAACAATTGAGATACAAAAAAAAGGTATATTTTGCAGCTGATGTTCTTTCTTCTAAGCCAATAGTCTGAAGATGGTTTAGATAAAGCTCTTCCTTTGTGTGGCTGCTGAAGCCCTCCATACGTGCCATCCTCTCACGTCGATAAGCATATAATCTCAAACTGAACCCTGGGATCTACATTATTAAAACACTCACAGTGTTCCAACAAGGCCAATTAACCAGGCCTGAATTCTTCAGGGCCTTTTAGAAAAAGTCAGTCTCTATTGATGATGTGTTGTTCTTACATGAACGGCATTTATCAGGAGACATCTGTATGTCAGTTTGAAGTAGGAGGAGTGTTAGAAGACGGGCCAAATGTCAATATATGTTCCCTTGAAAAAAAAAAAAAAAGAAAAAGGTAATTTCCTGTGAACTTTTTTTAAAGATGCTGCATAACAACCTCAAACATCACAGTATTTAATTCAATTTAATGAGATTAGACCAACAGAAACTGATACGTACTTTGAAGTCGAAGAAATAGTTTCCAAAAAAAAGAAAATCATATAAGAATCTGAACCCTGTTGTGTAAAGTTGCCTTGAAAATGATTAAACCTTAAAGACAGTTCACCTATGCAATTCCATGTTGTTATAAAGTCTGCTGTTCTGTGAAGACCCCCAGAGGCTCGTAAGACAACAGAAATGACCGCGCAGCCTTTTGAAGAGAATGAAAAGCAACAGACAGGTGCTCAGTCCGTGTCTTAAAAAATGGAATAAATATGGCACATCTACAAACATACCATGACTTGGCTTTCCAGCTAAACTGACAGGTCCAGCCAGGACAGAATTAACCAAAGCAGCCAAGAGGAACATGGTAACTATGGAAGAGCTGCAGAGAGCCACAGGTTCTGCAGAAGGTCATTGGTGAAAGAATGCCATTAAAAGACGCGTTTGCAGGTGGCCACAAGGCACGCAGGGGACACAGAAAGCACATGGAGAAGGAGCCCTGGTCAGAAAACGGCAAATTACTTTTTATGGCCTACATGCAAAATGCCATGTGTGGAGGAAACACGGCAAACATCACCCTTAACATCATGTTACCGCGGTGACGGGTGCGGGTGGCCTCATCATGCTCCGGGAATGCTTTTGTTGCGCAGGAACGGGTGAGCGGGTCTCAACTGATGAGAAGCTGGACGGAGTTAAATACAAGGCAATCTAGGAAGAAAACCTGTTAGAGGCTTTAAAAGACCTGAGTGTGGAGCGGGGGTTTACTGTCCAGGAAGGTCATCAACCTTAAAATTGGTTTAGATGAAAAGATACAGTATAAGGCAATGTGTAACCTAGTGGTGGAGCAGGCTTACCAAATATAGAGACCATAGCCCTTTACACAGCGGTCCTAGGTTCCATTCCCGACCCCAGGTTACACTTTCTGCATATTTTCCGCTACTCTCCATGTCCTACTTTCTGTCACGCTACTAATGGTTAAAAGTCACCATTTAAAATTGATGTTCACAATCCGGTCTGACTGAATTTGGGCCCTTTTGCCTAGAACAGATTTCAAACAATCCAGTCTGTACAAAGCTGGAGGAATTGAAAACCCACAAAAACACAAACGGCTGTAACAGCATCAAACACGCAGACCAGTGGATTCACAGAACGTGATAGTTAATCCTTAAAAGGCATAATTCATTTCAGACTAATCCTTACTATTTAAAACATTTTATTCACTGTGTTATTTCATTCATTTCTTTGTCTGCTTAATCATCTTTTTTTCTCTCTCTGTCATTTGTAATTTTAATTTACTAATGGTGCTAAATACACAAAATGTACTTACTTATTTACTTAACAACAAGATACTTGTACAGCGCTTTAACTAGTCCAACAACCCCAAAGCGCATTACACTACAATCAGTCTTTCACTCATTCACACCCTGACGGTGGTGAGCTGTGTTTGTAGCCACAGCTGCCCTGGCGCAGACTGACAGAGACAAGGCTGCGATACAGCGGTGCCACCGGACCCTCTGACCAGCAGGCGATTCAAAATATTCTTAAAAAAAAGTTTTGGAAAGCTGCAGGTAAAGACTGCTGTTATCGACGAGGAGACTTACTGAATAATGTCCAGTGAGAATTCATATGTGAAGGTGCTCATCACGGATACTGCTTTGTATGTTTTTGCTTGCAGGGAGCCATAATTAATAAAACTGCATTAACGATGCAACCACCCACACAACAGTTTAGCTGCAGGAGGCAGGGTGAGGATGAAAGACCCCCTGATGAAGGCATTATTATTGCTGAAACAGAAACAGACAAACCATTAAAAATGCATATTAACAGGGATGAAACAAGAATGAGTCACTGGGCACTATAAATCCATTTCTGGCCCTTAAGTCCATTCGAGCTAAACCTTTAATTTTCTCGGCTTTATTTTTCACTCAGCGCTCTCTTCCACACAAATTTGCTCTTGCGCGACATGTGTATGTAGATCGTCTTAGGGTAGCCACGCTTGAAATCCAATTTTGGCAAAGTTAGAAAAGCAAAGGAGAAGGGGAAAAAAAAAGGTTATAAAAAGTTTACAAACAGCGATGCTTCTTCTCCTTACCCTCAAGGAAGCTGGAAGTCACTTTTTAAATCTAGTGGCTTAAAAAGGGTGGTTTGTGGCTGAACCATGAAGGTCAGCAACGCAAGTGTAAATTTTGCTTGAAAATAATAACAGCTTGTCGAAACAACTGTTCATTATTCCTGTTTGCACCGTGTTTTAGAGTTTCAGCTTTACTGAGTGCAAAAATATTGACCCATTACCTGGCAATTTAAAGCACTTCATGATAACATGCTCTCAGAGGAGGAAGAAGAGCCTTGTTGTTCTGTATAAAAAAAAAAAAAAAAAAATTATATGTAAGCTGAACGTTTGGAGTCAGTCACAAATGTCAGTGTTTTATAAAGCCGAGGTTTATTAATGGGGTTAAAATTGTAGAAAAAACTTTGAAGCTCTAAAGATTTGTAGTCCCTTAAAACTGCCACTTTACTGCAGTGAGGTCCTTCCCAACAATAATAATAACTGTTAAGTGAATGTTTTATAAGTTAAAACTGAAAGATGTTCATAGTTAACAGTAAATTTTGGCTTTTTGTTCGTTTACCTTCTTTGTGGTGTCTAAACACTGTTTCCTACTACTTGTTTTTTTTTTTAAATATAAAGGTAGTTATATTTGCATAGCAACAAATGAAATAAAATGTGGGCCACACTTTTAAGCTTAGGACATCTTTGTGCTATGATTACACCCGCAAGCATCTTTCTTCCAAGTCTGCACTCTAAAAAATGAAATGTTTGATTTGGGTTTTCCAAATCCTTTGCTGTCTCTAATAGATTGCCTTATATGATTGCCCTGTATATAGCTCCAACCGTTTTCCCACCAACTTTGGCCAGCTTCCTCATCTCCGTTGAAGTAAAGCTTTGCCAAAGCCTGGTACTTCCACCCTATATTTCACCCTAGATATGTGTAATATTTATTTTGTTTTGTGCATAGCATTGTGTACTTAATTTATGGTCTGATCTGACCAGAACACCTACTTCCAGGTGTGTGCTGCTTCCTCTAGATGGCTTCTGGCAAACTACAAACAACCCCTACTTGTGGTGAACACAACTAATTGTCATATTGACAGATGGTCCTTTAAGAGCTGTGGACGTGTGTTGGTCCGTCACATAAATTCCTAATAAAATACATAAAAGTTGGAATTTACAACTAAGATCTTACACTTTTGCACGGCAGTACATATGGATAAACAACTAGACAGCTACTTCTGAAATGATACACTTGGTAGCAAATAAGCTGCCAAAATAAGACTAAAACCCTAAAGCAAAAACAATTCTTTGTGACCTTTTCCTCTTTGTGTTTTTCATTCTGCTTCTTCCTTACCGTCCAGCAGATTTGCCATTATCTCTTATTGTTATCAGTGGCAATTTCATGTTTTTGTTCGGAGTGCTTGGACCTTATCTGCCTTTAACCTTTCGCTAGCTGGGGGAAAAAAACAACAACAAAAAAAAAAAAACAGTGGCAGCACTGTATAGGTTGGAAAGAATTTGAAGAGAATAGCCTTAATCTGAAATTACCACAGTGGTTGGTGAATAGAATGGTCCTGGTGGGATGACCTGCATCGATTTTAGCTTCAGAAAACAACAGAAATGAACAATACATTATATTGTCCATGGATAGCTGTTGACCTGCTGCTGCTCTTTTTCTTTTCTTCTTTTTGTGACAGACCCGTAAATGAATATATACTCGGATTATGTGAAGTTCCTGCACTCGTGTTGCGGGTGCATTGAAGGAAGCCGCACTGTGAACCATTATTTTCTACACGTTCACAGGCGGGGTTGGAATTAGAAAGACGTATTCATGTGTTTAGATATTGCAGAAACAGAGATACTTCAAATACCTGTGTGGATTCCAAACGTTTGTCGGCAATTATATGAAGAGCTTAATAGCTGTAATGGCAATAAAGATTTTTCCATAGATCGTTTTTAAAAAAAAATATATATATATATCCCAGTGCAGAGCCATTCTAGGAGTTAAAGTCACAGAACCAAGCATTGGTGATTCTTTTGTCCCCTAATAATTGACAAAGTCTATAATACAATCAATGTCACCAACTAAGCAAGGTGTGTTGTATGGTCTAAATGTTTTTTTTTTTTTAAAGTTTACTGGTTAGATAAAATTTATAAATAAACATAAAAGAATAGCAGGTGCATATGTCAAAAAACACATGCAGTACAACTTTTGGTCTATAGCTTCATGTTTCAGCTCTAAAAGGGGACGTTTTTTTCCCCCCACCCCTCTTCAGGAGGCAGCATCATCCATCATTGTCAGAGTTAATATTGTTTCCCCTCACCTCCCGATAGTCAGCTTTTGTTTTGCTTTACAGCGTTTATAGTTTGAGACTTGTGTACTCACGGGCTCTCACCTGGCTTTGCTCTCTGCCATCCCGCTGCCAAAGCCCATAAAGCCAATTTCGACTTCACATGCACCATATAGACATGGCTGCTCTCGCCAATTTCGGAACTCTCTAATCACGGTCTCGGAGGCATATTATGTTATATTATATCATAACTCTGCTCGGGCACTGTCGGCATCTTTGAAACTGCCGCAGAGGAACGTAATTGCTAAAATAAAGAAAACAGGACTGGAGGGAAACGCTTGCATCGCTATGAGCATTAGCCCCCTTTATCGGCTTAAACCTTTAAGGGTAACTTTTGTCAAGTTAACATCATATTTTTATATAATGTGGCAATGCTAAAAAAACAAACAAAGCCAAAGCACCGTTTTGGTGCACCTCCTCTTATATTTCCCATTTATATACAAGCTTCACTTTGATTTAAAAATGTGTGAGTATGCAAACAGCAATATTTGATCATTTTAAGTAATTTCAAGAAGTGAATTTTATTTCTAGCAATGAGCCACGTGGGGCCATAGTTTTCAGGATTGAAGACTGTGCAAATCTACAGCAATGCAACATTGCTACAGGTGTTTGCATAGGAAGTATTTAGAATAATTGTTCAGCCGATCCTACGAATGTTATCTTCCTCCGTTCTTGACTGTTATAATATAATACCACACCAACACAGGCAATAACTTAAAAAAAAGGTTTTAAGAAAAGTCTAAACTGACATATAAAAGACTATTGTTAGCAGCTCACTCATCACTCATCCCACAAATGCATGCTGTCTTGCCTCCTCCTTTGTCTCTATAGTCAGATTTGGCGTTCTTGCTGTCATGTTTAAAAGGATAAAATAACATCAGCCTCCAAGAATAATAACCTAATTGCACGGGATTCTTTCTGAATGATCGCCATTTTCTTTCAAAGAGATTGGACCATTATGTGTCAAAACATTCATCAATTGAAAGCCTTGTGTGCGTGCACTTTCTGCCTTTCTCGTTTTTTTTTTTTCCCTCAGTACCCCCCCCCCCCCCTTCCCTCCCAACGACGCTTATGACCAATTACTCTTTATTCCGCTCACCTGCTTCAGCACAGTTCATAGAAAACACTTTCATTGCTTTGAATCCGTCAGTGCAGAAACAGCATTTTTTTTGTGTGTCTTTAACTCTGTTAATCCTATTTTCTCTCATGCACTCCAATAAATGCGGGAAGGTCAAGATTCGCTCTCGAATGTGATCGGTTCATTATTCTTTTAGAAACCTTGGTATTATGAATCATCTCTCCCTCGTTTCGAACGCGGTTTTTTAATGAAACAAAGCAAGGGTATGGGTGCAGAATCTTTTTTTAATTTATTTATTTATTTTACAGAGGAAGATCACAGCTTATTTGATAGATCTGCGCTGCGTCTGGGTATCTGTGTGAGAAATAACGGGCGAAATATAATATTCGAGTCATGACTCTCTAACAAGCTCTTCATGGCACCATGTGGAAATGAGCAGCACTGGCCTGAAGCAAGAGATCAGAATGCCAAGACCACAATTGAAGACATCACGCCAAATGCTCAGGCTGATTCTCCGACAAAAGTGCACTAAAGTGCTGTCTTTATTGTCTTCCTGACGCATGACTCAGCACGACTGCTGTAATGACCTGCCTCAACACTTATAGGTTGTGACTGCTGTTGAATAAATAGGAATACATTTTCTAATGTAAGAATGACTGTGTCTGATATATATGGAAACTATGGGAGCAGCATTAAATCCGTCTTTTGAAGTGCGCCATATGTGTGGGAGTGGAATAAAAAAAAAGAAAGACTTTATAGATCATAGGAGGGACGCTGAGTGGCCATCTCTTTAGATGCTGATAAAAGGAACAGCTGGTAAGGTGCGAAAGAAGGTAAAGGGACCTTTAATCTGAACTTAAAAGACACAAAACCAGCTCCCGGTTCACAGCAAATGTCAGGAATTTTAACAGAGCTGCCGGTGACAAGATGTCATGAATGTTTAAGGAAGTGAATTAAACACATGCCCGCCATGAATATACAAGCCGTTATATGTTAGAAATTAAAAACTTTGAAGGCATGTAATTAGTGTGAAATGACAATTAAATTGTCTTTTATCATAATTGTTGCCATAAACCTGCATGCATTTTTAAACTGATGTGGAAAATATGAAACTGATCTTTAAAGACATCAAACTGCAAATGCCAGTATTGCTATTGCTACAGCCCCCGCTGTTAGTTAAAGGATCTAACACACATTGAATCATAAGGTTTGAAGTGAAGATTTCTTTAGGCGGATTTCTGTTCATATAGATCTGTTGCTCCGTGGACCCAATCTTGGACGTATTGCCGGTGCTTGCAGCGATTAGTAAAGCACCATTTGGTTAACTATTGATATTTTTGGAATGGTGTTAAAGAATGTACTGAGAAAGTTGGAGAAAAGAGAGTAGTAGAGAGGTGTTCTGAAAGACTGTAGTTGTGCAGGAATGATCCAAATAAAAACTGTTTGGAGGTTTGACCCAGATCTTCAGGCCCCACCCTGACATCTCAGAGGACATGACTTATTTTAAAACCTACTAAATTTTAAAGTAGATAAACAGATGAATAAACAAAAAAACAAAAACATGGTAAATATGTACTTTTGTTGTTATTGCCATGGGAGTAAAGCTTACAGCTGACTGGAAACTCGCAGCGGGTAAAAACAAAAAAAACAAAAAGAAAAACACGAATCAAGGGGGATCATCCCTGTTTCCAATAGTCCTCTTTCCTCCATGTTTTGCAGTGTGTGCTTCCTCTTCACCACATTGCATCATTGGCAGTCTTTGGCAGACCTTGGTGATCTGGGAAACATATGAACCATGTGTGTTGCGGCAGAAAAATATGATGAACAAGCAGAAACAGTGGGAGGCTCGTGCTGGGGACCTCGGTCGAACAATGGATGGTCTAACCAGCAGGGCAGCATGTATTAAACAACTTGAAAATAATAATAATTATTATAATAATAATAATAAGAAGAATAAGAATAGGAATAATACGAATAATTAAAAACAACATTATAGGGTAACAGCCCCTACTTGGCACAAGTGTACTGACCAACTAGCATATTTTTCCAATAATGATATAAATTTTTGACATTGCTTTGCGAGCTACTTCTTCTCTCTGGTAGTTCAAGGTAATCTTTTCCTTATTTAGTTTTCTTCTTCTTCTTCTTTTGTGCATGTAAAAATGTAATTCTTTTTTCCCAACCAGTGTCTTGAAGGCAGTAATTTTACCTTATTTTTTTCTTTTTTTTTTATGCACTTAAGGTGACAGACTTCAGCAGGTGACTTAACCATTTGTTAGGTTGGATATCCTATACAGGATTACACAATTTCCTTTTATAAAAAAAGCTGTAAAGTGGCAATATAAAACTCCCAGTAATTGAGTTTTGCCATGTGGTCATCTTTAATTTAGTCACTGAATACATTAGTGCAGTAGTTGACAGTTTTCAGCATTGCTATTGCTGAGGATGTCTCTTTCGTATTTGGAAATGATGTCCACCACAAGTAAAGTTCTGGGAATTGGCCATGTGCTGCCATTGTTCACAAGACTTTAGGGCTTTTAAAGCTACAAAATCTTTTGTGACTATTTGCTTGGTGGAACAACAATTCAGTATGTTTGTTTGTTTCAGTTTTTTTTTTTTTGTAGTTGTTAATGATTAGTGCTGAAATAGAAGCCAACTAAGAAAAAAATGTAAACACCAGAATGCCAAGCAAAACCACCTCATTGACTCTTAAACTTTTTTCTGAGGCCCAGCCAAATACTGTCATGGTTGCACAAACCGCTGACAATACCAGCGTTATTAACTCCAGCAAAGGAGAATTGTGTTTGTTGCCAAGAGCAATGCAGCTATCTTGTTGGTTGCTTTCATTTCCACACCCCCCCTTTCTTTTCAGCTGACAAAAAGGGGGACGGGGTGGTGGGGAGCGCTCTCAAGGCTAAAATGACTCATTCCTGTTTTTGCGCCTAGCCTGTGACTAATTCAGCGTTACGGCAAGAGCCCACCCCTGAGATACAGAGTATTGACAAGTGTAATGGCCAACGTAGGCATGCCACTTTATAGCGAGCTCACAGATGAGGTAGAAAATTGCCAACGTGTTATTTTTTTTTTTTTTAAGCAGTGTTTTCCATGAGCTGATGGATTTGCTATGGGGCAGGGAAATCATTTGACGACGGACAGAGAGTGTGGCATCAATCAAGCAGCTTTTAAACTCAGCGCTAATGTCTGTGCTGTCAGGGGTAGGAGCCAGATGTACAACCTGCTCTCACAAGGAACAGAGACAATATAGCATGAATATGACAGTTATTTTTTTTTTGCCTCTTTATACTTATTATTAGCCTCCAATGAATGTGGGAGTTAAAGGTAAAGGAGATTGCAATAAAAAGAGTGCATAATCACAATTAAAAGTTTCCTCTCATTTCGAACTTCCATTACTTCACAAGAATCATTAGCAGACGTTTAACAAACTCCTTGCCATACTGTACAATAATAGATGACAGATCTTAAAGTTGTAGGTCTTATTTCACCCAAAGCTTTCTTATCACAGTAATTGACTTCACCCGTGGAGTAAATGGGAAGAAAATGAAAAGATGAATTACTCTAATGGAAGGAAATGAAGTGTGGAGAGAGACATTCCTCCAAGAATTTTCTAGGATGCAGAGCATTGGTAAATTGAAACACAGCAAGGATTCAACATTGGCACGTGACAGATGCCACCATCATTACAGAGGTGACACTTTTATATAGCACAGTATTTTTTTTTTTATAGATGATAGACATGAATTTTTTTTGTTACCAATTAAAATACAGTCAACCGATTATTATTTTGGAGTAATTTTGTCTGGTTTACCTCCCGTAGTTTAAGTGCTTCAGTGCATATTTCATGCAAATCACAGCGCCAAGTGGCTCTGTTTTTGTTCTGCTGCAGTTTAAAGGTCAGACCTTATGAGCGCCATTAAGGCCGTTTTGCTAAAGTCCGACTGAAGGAGACCGCCCAGTGAACTGAAACATCGGCAGGCCATAATAAATGAAAAGGAAAAGTTATGGTTCCGCTCAATGAAGTCAAAGGGCAGATGGAAGATAAGGAACGCGTCTCATCTCAACATGTTGTTCCTTGTGACTCAGAAACTAAGCAGCCAGAAAAAGGACGACGTAATCCACAGAAACTGGAACTCCTTAGATTTGTTCTCTCAGTTAGAAAGATAAATATGTGGACTTACTTTTTTTTTTTTAGAAAGGAACTTTTTTGCTAGTTTCCTCCTAGCGCTATGTTTTATGAATAAAATCAAATGTCCGGCACTAGTACTTAAAATTTCTTTATTCAGTATGATGCCTGCCAGTGATGTATACTGAAAACCACCATGGTGGTTTCACCTCCAGACTTTACTGTTGTTATGGTGTTTTTAGAAGGATGTGTTTAGATTTGCTTAGATTTTTTTTTTTGTTTTAGTGGATTACTTAAATTGTTACCATCAGACTGACATGTTCAATAATAGTATTATAGTTGTTAGTACTGCTACCTTATCACAGGAAGGATCTGGGTTTGAATCCACGCCTTGGGTGTTTCTGCATGGAGTTTGCATGCGTTGGATCTCTCCTGGAGCGCCCGCTTCCTCCCATCCTTCAAAAACATAACTGTTAGATTAATTGGTCTACCCAAGTTATCCACACGTGTGATTATTGTGTGTTTTCATAGTTGTCTTTTGCATCTCTATGTTGCCCTGTGATAGACAGGCGACATGTCCAGGGTGTACCCCATCTCTCTGCCAATGTCCGCAAGGATAAGCGGGCACAGATAATGAGTGGATGGATGTTCGATACTATGAATTTTGTTGACTCATAAACTGTCTCTCTATCATTCTTCCTTACAATTTTAGGGAGACCGACTCATGCACATACTGCATAAAAAAACAGTCGCTGGGACATGAAATTTGGCCCTTATGTCTTTGAATAAAATTTTGAGTGCCGGCCTCCATTGAGAGACCTATGAGGAATCGTGCCGGGTAATCTGAAGGACTTGTATCTGAGCCCAGCGGAAGCTCCTTATTGATTTGCTTTTCTAGTGGCCCTCTGTTATATTAAGGAAATAAAACCCCTGGATATTAGGAGATTGACGTCAATCAGCAGCTTGCCTCAAGTGTGGCTTGTCCCGTCTTATTAGCGCTCTTTACATGCGCTGAGTGTTCACTGATGACTCCGCATAGGCAACCTGAGAGAGGAGGCTTTCGCCTGCCTTCTTGAAGATCAGTCCCCTATGATTGCTCAATCTGCCGCCTCTGTCAGTGTGGAGTGAGCGATTGTTATAGATCCACATCATATAAGTGCAGAGCACAAGCTTGTAACGCGGTTGTAAATGTCACACGAAGACCCCGGAGCTGCACACCTTTTTATTATGATCGAATCTACTGACTATATCTCTGCAGATACCCTTCACATTAATTTTAGTTTGATTAAACTGCTAATTATTCTCCTCTGAAAGTGTCTCATGCTGGTTGCTTACATTTTTCTCTTGATTTAAATGTCCAAAGTGAGTCTCCAGCATCATAAAGTGTTGAACCCCTGCCTGCTTGTTTTTCCCTACACGTCCTACTCTACTTAATCATGTGCGCTCGAAGCTTACAGAATAAGTTGTTCTCCAGGTTTACAAACTTGTTTTAAACCTTGTGATTTGAATTCTTTACATTTCCGTGAGTGTTTCAGCTGTAATCTGCACAGCTCCCCAACCTAGCGTGCAGTGCAGGTCATATCTTTGTGATCTTTATCTGCAAAGGGGGCTATATAAATTAAAAACGACTTATTGATTTGCTTACAAGACAGGCAGAGAGGAAACTGCAGCAACCAGTGCAGTCTCTCTTCCACCGCCAATGTCACTGTAAACGGTGTAGCACGCTCTGATTACTATGGAAAACAATAATTTATTAGATCAACAAAATATTGTGTATTTTTTTGTGTAATTGTGTTGACATTTATGAACATGAAAATAAGCTGTGATTGGTGGCAGACAGCTCAATGGTAGACGACATGCCCACCACAGACACAAAACCACATGCAGAACATCCTACAACAGAAACACAGCGTTGAGTTTAATCTATGTTTCCAATAAAAAACAAAAAACACATAAACATGCCTTGACTGGTCCAATTTTTAAATGAACAACCCTTAAATAATTGTTGTAGCACTATGGAAAACGTCATATGTGAAGGTCTAGTAGGAAATTTACAAACGTGCTATAACGCTTCAAGCTTTTTTTTATTTGTTGGTAAGTCATTATTTTTTTAGTAATAGATTATGCCATCATCTGAAAGCAGCGTACAGAACTTGAGTTGGCTACGTCACTTAGTTTCTGAATGGAGCAGGAAGACACAACACCTTCCTTCTGGGGGCCTGTAAAGTTTTACGGGCCCCTTTAACACTTCCTTGCTTTGTTGCACCGTACTGATCTGACAAGGCAAATATAACCACTCCAGTGGGACAGCTAATGGTTTTTTATTGTATTTGTGCCAGTGCGCCGGATAAAATAACAATGATCTCATTCTATCATAGTAATTACCACCTTTAATTTATGAATAAGCTCTAATTAACCGGCTTCAGCGTCGTGCGATTTGATACAGGCGCGCGCAGAACCCCCTCGAGTGTGCAGCACGGCTGCTGCTTTTAGCCGCCAGGCCTACGGCACTGAATCAGCCCTAAACGAGGAGCGGAGCGACAACAGCTTTCAGAAGAGTTACCATCTGTCATCCGGTTTTGATTTATTATGAATCTTGTCACAAGTCTGGCCACAAAATGATTTGATGCAACTTCCTAGTGTGTCAAGGGTTATGATAGCATGACATCCATTTTGTGGACCTGACACAGCATATCAGGATCACTTAGCTGTGGAAGTACACTGCCTGTGCCATCTAATCGCAATGCGTCTGTAGTTGATTTGAAACCTTCAAGCACAATAACTGTAAAAGTGCTGGCAGTAAGGAGTGATTTTCTGAACACGGCAAGAATTTGAACGTGCTTTAAAAATAAAAAATGATGTCCCTGATCTTATTATGTGGAAAACTTAGGATGAGATCATTTTACGGACGATGTGCATCATCTTGATTTTGATGCTGTAGCTGTCTGGGTGGAACCATTTAACCATGTGATCAAATAAAGGCTAATGATTACTTAAATTGCTAAGATTATATAAAACAACAGCTGGTGATTACTTATATTTTTGCTTCACTGTCCTTGAAATGAATATCACAATATCAGTATAGGACACCCTTCACTTTGACAAGAAATATTGTGATGATTTGATATAAAATGTTGTGCTATGTTATCTTTTTACCCCACTACGAATCATAGAAAAGATAAGTTTTGCAAAATCACCACACATGTATTGCTTTAAAACTATAAAGTGTCTTCTGCTGTGTGCCACAAAAATCTCAGCTAACATTTAATTAAGCGTTGGAGTTTAATATATACAATCGCTGTACTTCTCTTGAAAGCTTGATTTTATTTTAAAATAATTTGTTTTTGCCAGGCTGATCTTTCCAGCTCAAGATAGAGACGATGCGCAACATTACGCTTCTAACAATTGGACGAAACAAGATTTGATTTTAGCAAGCTAAATAATCTCCACTTTTTCTTTTTCTTTTATTAAAGAATATGTGACTAGTGAAGAATAATTAAGTTCGTGTTGGTCCTAAGTGTAAAAAAAATAAAAGAAGGAATTGAAAAATGATTTTTTTTTTCAGAAATCCTAAACACTTTAGATAATTTCTGTCAAGTGTGGAAATGTTCAATTGACATTTGGTCAAAGTATTTTATATCTGAACTAAAGATAATTAAATCCAGTTCAGACCTTAAAAGAACCCATGGAATGGCCATTTTTTTTATTGGAATTAGGAAGCTAAGAAGCAGATGACAACTTCAGTGCTGTTAACAGTATTTGTTCAGTGTTTGTCACTCCCTTACCATTACTTTTTTCAGCTTCACTTTTTACTTGATTAAAGGAGACAGAGAACAGGCAAAAAGTCGTTTTGGTTGTCCCCACTGCTTTCTCTTTCAGGACCAAGTGCAGTCCAAGGAGTCCAAAGGGTGCAATGTTTTTTTTTTTTAAATCACTTCCCCCTAAAAGAATTATTAGTTTAAAACACAGAAAAAGTACTAAAAGTGTAATATTTGCCAGAAAATATATTTTCCAAGTCCACAACGCTTAAAAGGGGCAATAAGTAAGAAATGTACAAATCTTGAGGTATGGTGCAGAAGTACTTTAGTGCAGTGTGTAGCCCGTATTTACTTCCTGGTTCCTGAGCCAATCATATGAAAGTTCCCAGGGTTGCAAAAGCAGAGCACAGCATTTGGTATTTTATGTTTGCAAAAGAGCAGCAGCCTGCAAACATGGAAGCCACTAAGAGAAGCGGACACTATCTGTTTTTTGTGGGTTGTTCCAATATGAAACACTAGGAGTCATTATTACTTATTGTTCCTTTAACTGACGCAAATTCTTCAAAATGGCTCTGTGGAAGAAGGGATCCAAAACATCTGACTCCGTTCCAAGCAATGAATCCCCTGCTTTGCCATTGGCCACCTCGCTGAGCAGTCCTAAACACAATAGGACCACTCCAGAACCACATCCTTTCTAAGCCAATAAAAGTCTCTAGACGAAGCCCTGATTAGCACTTTGCGAGACAAACTTGACTTAGATAAGAATCATTAAGGTGTTTTGATCAAACGAGATCCCAGACCATGAGATCTTGTCACGCTCCCATTAATCACAGAAAGGGAAAGCTGTCACAAATGACACTTTTAATTAAAAATGTTTTATGCTGTGCTTCATGAAAATGTTGCCTATAAACACCCAATTAAGCTCTAGAGATCAGAACAATATGGTAGCTCCACTTCTCTCTTCTGTAATCACTACAGCGAGGTCTCCAGCCTTCACCCATTGATCCTTTATTGATCTGTGTATGAGAAACTCTAGTTCAGCTCAGTCCTCTACCTTCCTCACTCTCCGTGTACACTCAATATTCTGACTGAAGGACAGCAACGGATGGTCAAAATCTTTAACATACATAGAAGCAGAAAAGGAGACAAAAAAAAAAAAACAGTTGAGGAAAGGAAGCATGAAGGAGGCACTGGTTAAGAGTCCCAAGCAGTTAGAACATTCATCTAGGCTAAAGATTATTCCCCAGCTTTATTGTACAGTAGTGTGCGCTTGAGATTCCTCAGTAGTTCGCTTTCATGAAGAGGGGAGGCGGGCAGTGTTGTACGCTTCAATCATTTATGAAGACCTCTCTTTACACTCCTTATTCTTTCTTGGAGTGGGACATGTCAAATATGCTTAGTTTGCCTTTATAGTGCTGTTTAGCTGCTCTTGTTGTGACAGAATAAGGCTACGAGGAAATTTTTTTTTTTTCTGCTCCGTCCTAAAACATCAGAAACGTCTTTGAATTGCTTCTGCTGCCAAGGAAGATAAACACGCCGCTGTTGTGTCTGTCAGTACAAAATGTAAAAGCACGCGTCAGTTCCGTCAGCCTGGGACAGGCATTGTAACAAAATTGTTTACCAAGCCCCTTTGAATAGCCTGATCAAACTTTTATTAGTTGTGCTAAAATGTCTGCGCATCAGCAGAATGTTGCGGGGGCACTCAATTACCTTCAAAGTTTTATGAGCAGAAACAGAGCTTCTACAAGGCTCAGGTAATTTTGACATTTATTATATATTTAAAACCTTAATGTAAGTTTTTTTTTTCTGTTTTACGAACCACTCTAGACTCTTTCATGATAACATCTATTTGGGTCTTATGTCTTAAGTGTTTAGCATACTGAAAACATTCTAAAATCGAAATAAATAAATAAGCATTTTGAATCAGTTTAACCCAAATCAACAACTCAATTCACAAATTATTATTGGGGTTTAAAATATCAGAATATATACGATATTTTTGTGGAAAACATGTCTAAAAACATTTCATGTTGCCCCCGGAAAAAGAAGTCTATAAACAGGGGGGCGGTACTTGGGCGAGAGGCGGGGGTACACCCTGGACAGGTTGCCAGTCTGTCACAGGGCAAAACACACACACACACACACACACACACACACACACACACACACACACACACACACACACACACACACACACACACACACACACACACACAGCTAAAAACTGCAGCCCTCCTGCATTGACCTTCTTATTACAATACACGTAGTTTCCATTCGCTTTTACATAATGTGCAAATTTCTTGATAATAATTGGAAACAGACCAATTAGACCTGTCAACCAAACAAATAGGCGCGTCAACGAAGCTGTGAAAGCTGCTCTATTTTTTGCACATATTTCGCAAGTGCTATCTGCATTATCTCTGCCCAGGATTTAAAAGTAGATTGCTATAAAACATGCAGACAAAAAAAAAAAAACACACCAGGAAATCCAGCAGATGTGAACAATTTGACTTAGTGATCCTTGATTCACAGCCTGTAGAGGTGCTTTTCTAAGCTTTAGGAGCAACATCTGACTGTGTCAGAGAGGAATCCTGGTCAGAATGGTGTTTCTAAGTCAGTGGTGGAAGTGGATGATTTTGGACCACAGCTGCAGATTTAATTTATTAATTTGATGATTAAAAGGCATTGTCTTTAAATTTAAAAATCAGTCAGCTTGTAAAGTTATTGTGTAATCTAAACACATATGCACATTAGTCATGTCTTGTGTGGACTTGAACATGTCACTTAATGATGTAAAATCTTTGCAGAAACCTGTATCACAATGTATGATGAAAGGTGCTGTACTGACCTGCTTTTCAACAGAGGCATCAGTCCGTTTGTAAAGTTGTGGGCATTTATGGTCATGTTATTTAGATTCCGACTCAGAAAAGTAGGGTTCAAGAACTTGGGAAATATAGGATAAATAATCAGGCACACAAAGAGGACCTATAGTATCGATATCTGCTGCATCTTTGGTTGTGACTGCTACATTGGCTGTCAATGAGGCTTTCACACAGAGCAACCTGAAATCATCAATTCAAGCACTTGAGCCTAAACTTTCTTATCAGCCATCAGATTTAGCCTCTGCTGGCTGCTAATCACACTGCGTAAACCCAACTCTACTTTTGGTTTGGTCTCTCTCAAATTCTTAAATGATTTATTCATTTTAGTCAAGCTTCTTCTAAAAAAAAAATGTAAATAAAACATAGAGTTATAAATGCTGTATAAAGACGCATCAAGAAGACTTCAGCTTCATTCTAAATGAAGGGCAAGTTTAGCTTCAAAGTTGGAATCTGTAGCTCAGGGATAGTTCTCTCTGACGTTTATTTCAAGTCTGTTCAATGTGGTGCTTATAGCAGTTCTTGTTACGGTATGTAAAAGTCATTGCGTATTCTTCTAAAATTCAGCAACAGCCCCATCACTTGTTCATGAGGTGTGTTGTCACTAATGCATGTGCCTTGTATGTATAAATCTTAATTTTTTCACATCACATTGCACTGAAACCAGGATTTCTTGCATTACGCCAAGGCTTCACAGAGCGTGATTCTGAAGCAAAGGGAAAATGATGCTTGTTTCTTTTTGTAACAAATATAATCTGATGTACCATGCATTTGTAATCAGATGCATTTAATTTGCTATCCCCAAGAGATGTCAGAACAGCCAGTTGATGATATAGGACCACTTTTTCAACATGACAATGACCCTAAACATAGCCAGAGATACAGTCGACTGGTTCAGATTGAGATATACTAAGGTGTATGAATGGCCCAATCAAAGTCCAAACCTAATTAATATACGTAAATACAATTGTATGGGACCTTTTTCCTTATGCTTTACATCTGTAAAACCATTTCAAAACTACTGTATGAATGATTTTCCTTCCAATTAGAAGATACCTTTTGTTGGTACATCACATACATTCAGTGCAAATAAATGTTAAAGTCTGTGGCTTTAAAATCGTTTTAAGTTGGTGACTTTAGTGTAGCAAACTTCAAGGAGGACCCATACTTTTTCAAGCTACCTTAGGGATGTCTCACTCATTTGCAGCCTGTGTCAACAAAAGTCTTTCATCTAAAAAAAAAAATAATAAAATCTGTCGGCAGCTTTTCTGCCTCATTAAGAAGAACAGTCACCCCATATGGAAGCTAATTAAGGTGTCAAAGCTGACAGCATTGTTTCATGTCAACACATTAACAAACACAAGAAAGGATGATTGGAACTTTTGCTCTGTTTTTAGACAAAATTATTTCATCATTGTATCATGTGCATAATAAAGAAAAAAAAGTTATTCTGTGCAAAGTCAACAGTATTTTTGTGGTTTTAAGGGAGATTAAAAGGTACATTTAAAGTAAAAGCAAGAACTCACTTTTGTCCGTATCGTTTCTCAGATAATTTTACCTAGAAAACCTGAAAAAAAAAAAAACATCTTCATGTCTAGGTAAAATAAACAATACCCTAAGCGTGCAGGTGCTACTGGAAAACGTCTAATCATTTCAGGCTAGTTGTTACATCAGAGGCTTTCCAGTATTCCCTGTTTGCTGAAATGCTGTCTGGATTATTTGACGCCTTGCAGCGGTGAGAACAATTTATTTGTTAGATTTCTTCTAACAGCCGAAGTGAGAAAACTGCAGCGGAAAATGGGGAATATACTTGTCCCTCTGAACACACAGTGCAATTACTTAACTGCAGAATCACATAGCATGAGGTGATTGATCATTGTGTCCTAGTGTGGCTGGTAAAGGCTTTGCTAAAGTTTAAAATGAGGAAACAGGATCGAGGTTGTGGGACCATTTTTATTTATATGCTTTTACTTTGCACTCAAGGCAAATCTCTGCTGTCTCTTCCTGAAACGAAATTGGAGGAATTAATGTTTTTTGCTTTGAATCTAGTTTTATTGCAGCGAATATGTAGGCTAATAAGATGGTACTGCAGATATAGGGGTGGCTAACACATGGAATGGTGCATTAACATTTCCAGCTTCATAATTCATTTTCTGTTACTAAAACCTCCAGATTTATTTCCCTATTTATTTTTTTTACTCATAAATTCACAGTTGAACAATTAATTCTGGGTTGACATTCTAGTATAATCTTGAAAGACATAAAGAATATTTTCTTCATCTCATTGCTATTCATTAAAGTGCGGCTGAATACAAGTTAATCTATGCATTGCCTTTTGTTTTGTTCATCTACCTTTTTTATTTACTTATGTTTTTCATGTTGTGGTGGCGAGTACACATTTTCACCTAGGAGGAAAACAGACTATTTCTACTGACCGTTTTGTTTTATTCTGTGTTGCCGCTGCCAGCAAGGTGCAACTCTTTAATTCACTTTTGATAAACTGGCTTACTGGAAACTTTTAGTCACTGCTTGGAGCATTTATTTTGGGTATAGAAACCCTGAAAAACATCCTTTACTGTAGTTAGACATTTTAAAATGGTAGATTTTTTTGTAATATATGATATAACTTGCTGAATAATACCAACTGAAAAGCATAATATGAAAAAAAAAAAAACATTAAGTAGGTTTTCTTCAAAATAAAATCAGCATGGGTTTAATGGTACACGCATGTACTGTAAGTCAGGGTCAGGGCTCAACTGTAGAATCACATATTTTACGCTGCAGCAAAAAGAAAACCCTACGAATATATATATATATATATATATATATATATATATATATATATATATATATATATATATATATATATATATATATATATATACTCAATAAGCATCATTTGATATTAAAGTCTTTTAACTTGACAGTTTCTATTGTATCAAAACAATTACAAGCAATATAACATCCCACACTTTTAGGTCACAAAATGTCATTTTAGCATTTTTAGCAGAATGAGGAATAATTCTTGCTTTTCTGTTTTACATAAATAGAATAAATACCTTTACCCAATTGTTAGTGACAGCTGCATTAGATGTCAACTTTCTGCCCAAATCCATTTCTGCTGCCAAATATTTGACACAATGAATGCAGACCCTGCTCCTGATTTCTGTTTGTGTCTGTTCCTATATGCAGGTTTTAATTCCAAATCTTCATACCTAACCATTTTTTCTTTTGTACAGATGTCATGTGGTTTAGCCATCAGCTCTCTGGCATTGTTAAAGTAGCTCTGATTTTTAAACCGATTCGTTTAGTTGCTTTCAGAACAGATATTTTGAGGCATCATTTGCTTCTTATGTCCCATTTCTTGACGGTTTCCATTGTCACAAGGCAATTACTCAGAGACATAATGAATTTATTGGCAGTTACAAAATGTGATAGTCACCAGAGGAAAGCGTCAGACTTTGTTAAGTATAATTTTGGTAGCCTACAGGCTTGCAGGATTTTATAGTTCATTGGACTATAACGTGTTTGCCTAATCAAGGTTTTATTTTACCCTTAGGTCCTAGAGAAATGAACAGCGTCAGTAAGAAGACGTTAGCTGGAGACAGAGACCTCTTTACACACTTGGCCACACAGGACACAGAAAGTGAAGTCCATTTAGTCACCACAGCCTCACCAATGAACATGCCCAACCACCGGCCTATCCTCAAGGGTCTGCTGCTTCATGAACACCTACTAACTAGAGACTTCCAGGGGGACCAGCGATTTTTCAGGACGGATGGCTCTGTGGCTGGAGACCCCACCATGCCAGGCTTTGTCTCTGCTCCAAATGCAGGCGATGCTGTCACTCAGATCGTGCCCCACGAGGATGCCCCAGCCTTCTCAGACATCGCCACTACTGCCACGGAGCCTGCCACCTCTCCTCTGACCACGCACTCTCCAACGACACCAGCGCCGCCTGTCTCTCTCCCTCAGAAGAAATCAGCCAAGGAGAAGATGAACGATTCAGGCAATTTGGTGCCAACAACAGATTCCCTCACTACTCAAGTGACACCACACAGCAGAGGCCCGGGCACACCAGTCGCATCCTTATCCTCACAGGAAAAGGATTTTCTCCTTGATGCCACACCTAAACCCTCTTCAACAATTTCGGAAAAAGAACAGGTCAAGGAGAAATTGAACCCTGACCGTCTGAACTCTAAGTTTCCTTCTTCGATGCGTGAGGAAAGCACCAGCACGGCATCCATGACTGTTATCACGACAACTACCATCACTACAATGCAAACATCAGGTAAGCATGCTGATACTGTCCTTTGACCTTCAAAGGACTTCTACAAAAAAATAATGGCGGGACTTTTTACAATAAATGTAATCATCTTATTTTTAACCCAAGAATATTCCATCAATGGGTCCATCATTCTGCAAGAGTTAACCCATTTTTTTTCCCAGCAGGGAAGAAATTAAGCACCAGGTCATCAGCAATCACGTCTGTTCATTTATGCATTCTGCAGACAGCTCGCCATTCATCCCTCCAGAGATAACGGAGTTGCTCATGTGACAAAAACAATCTGATTTTTTTTTTTCCTGATGTGCCCTGCCTGTCCTTTCCACTGGTCACAGAGGGCTGAGGGCCCAGATAAGCGGTATCAAAGAGGATATCTGCCGAGAAAGTTGGAGGGTTACAGGGGCATAGAGAGACACAGGTGTGCTGTCAGAAAGATCAGTGGTGTGAGAGAAAAAGGAAATCACTTTTATTTTTGCTCTCTCCAACAGAGCCGTGCAGCATGAATTTCACTGAGTCCGAGGGTAACATTGAAATCCAGCAGCACGTTGACCCCGGGGTGGAATGCAACTACTTGATTACTGTCTACCTAGGATATGGCATTGAGGTTCAGGTAAGTGCTAGAAACTTTATTGTTAGCCACTCTCAAACTTTTCCATCAGTTTTATTAAGCAGGTTCCAGACAGGTCACCAAAGTTGGTGACTGGAACATTTCACTTAAATCTGAATTGCTCTCATGGTGCATCAGTAGGACTTCGGATTTAAACCTGAGTCTGAGTCTGAGCCATGAGTCTGAATAATCTTTATCTTTTGCAATCAGGAGAGAACGTAAGCTAGTGTGCAAACTACAGGCTACATATCTTACAGATTGTGTACATATTCTGTAAAGGGGTGTGCTTGAGTTATTATCCTGGGACATTAGCAGACCGCAGATTGCAGCAATCTTTTCATGTTAGCAGGTTCATAAAAATGACCAAATGGATGACCAATGTCTCCCCTCAATAAGCTTCCTTTAAGAAATAAATAGCACTTCCTAGTTAATCAACTCATTCCAACCCTATCTCCAAACATAATTTTTTAGTTATTTTCCTTATCGGGTCAATCACAAGAAAAGAAATCACCGTATTTGTGACAGTTTCCATCAGTTCATCCATTGTCTATCAGTGCTTATCCTTGCAGGGCCGCGGGGTGGGGGGTACATGTGTGTGGAAAGGGGTGTGGTCTGGTTCCTATTTCCAGTGGTCTTTTATTCAAAATTACATGTTTTAAAAATGATCATAAATTTTTATGTATTCAAACCTCATTGAAACATAAAAGGGTATATAACCTACAGCACAGCAGTGTTATAGTAAGTAAACTTTATTTATATAGCACCTCTTACAGGATAAAAAAAACACAAAGTGCTTTACAATAAAAAAACACACACAAAACAACACCAAATAAAAAGATAAAATATAAATGCAACATCAAAGCATGAAACTAGTTAAAAGCTAATTAAAAGCCAGTCAGAACAAGTGGGTCTTCAACTGCTTCTTAAAAGAATGAACAGTCAGAACAGCGTAAACATAAAGGCAACACATTCCAGTCTGGGGGCCACAGCTTTAAATGGCCGATCCCCTCTGGTCCTGAAGTTAATTCGAGGAACCATTAACAGTCTTTGGCTAGTTGATCTCAAACTACGAGAAGGGGAATACGGTTGTAAAAAGTTGTATATATAAGGAGCTTGGCCACTCAGGGCTCCAAAAGTACAGATTAAATTTTTTAAATGAACTCTAAAAATATAAGCGCAGTGAATGGCATACATTTGATGAGAAAATGCTTATTTCGGTCATTAGAGATTTAACTTAGTGCTTACTGCCTAAATACTTGGCTTAAACTTGGAATAATGATTTGGGATTATCTCTTGTAGGTTCAAAGACACATCTTTAAAGTTGGATTAGCTGCCGTCTTGCAAGGAAGCAAAAATAAACTGTAAGCAAGACCCTGAGGTCAAACTAAGGATTTGAAAATCTGGCATTTGTGTTTTTTTTCCTGTTCCGTTTGCCCAGAAGGAATTACCTGAAAGCTTCACCAACCAGTTCTTTGATTAATCTGCTGTTTGTTGCAGGGCAAGTGGGGAACTTCGTGTAGGTGAAAAACATGTTTTTTGTTCCTGCAAAAAATGACAGTGACACACCAGAGAATGATAAACATAACAAATGTAATCTGTAAGATAGTACAGCAAAAGAAAAGCCATGAAAGTTATTAGAAAAGTTAGAACATCCAAGAGAGCACTGCACGATGAAAGCTTAGCCGACTATGGCCCTTATGGGGAGAAAAAAAACAAAAAACAACTAAACTGACAACCTTTTGCACCACAATGTTTTATTCAAGGAGCGAACAGCCCTGACTTATTCTGGTTTAGTTTCAGCTGCAGAAAGATTTGCTGGTGTTTTGTCGCTTGTTGGAGACAGACAGGCGGTGAATTTACTGGAGTGAGTGGGTGGATGGGGGCACAAGAGATGGGGCCTTGTCTGAGGTTGAATGTTTGCTCGGTAAGTCTCCTCACAAAAGGTTATAAAAATTAGCTGTCAGTGTGAGCATGTTCCCCGGCATTTGCAATTCCTCAAATGCTTCATTTACCACTGGAGACTTTAAAATGCGCAAGCTTTGTCTCGCTGCCTCTGGAGGGCTAAGATAAGTCTTGACAGAGTATATGTTTGAGAATGTGCCGTTCTCCGAAGCCTTTCTCCGGGTAACGTGAGTACATTTTGAACTACTTATGAGTAGACACACACTCACCTGCATGCACACGCACACACACAGTCGCGTGTATTTGATGTATCAGCCTTTGGCTTATACAGCTCCTGGTGTATTTGGTACAACATTTCTTTTGTAACTTTATAAAAAAAATTTAAAAAAAAAATTCAACTGGGCTGCATGAAAACCCAGAAGGAAGTAATTCGTTTCAAGCTCTATGCAAGCAGATGGGGGCAATGTGAGTCTCAGTCTAACAGTCAGAGGAAAAAAGTTGTCTCACAGCGTGCTGTGAAAAGTGAAATTGTTTGTTACAGGAGGAAAGCATACATTCAACAAAAAAACAAAAAAAAACAAAATGTGATATCTATTCTCACTGGTAGTTTGGGAGATTTAGCACCATCCTTGATTCACTTTTTATTCTATGATTCTATACAGATGACCAATAAGCCCAAATACTCTTTCCTAGTGTTAGTGATTGAAATTTTCCTCTATAGGTATATATTAGGCAACTGACACGCACTTCAAGAACCTGAAGCATCATAACTATCACACTTTTTATAATAATTTTTTTTACATAAACAAAACCAATATGTTATTTATTCAATGGTAAACATTAATAAAGCTTGCAAAAACTGGTCATCCATACTACATACCGTGTTTTTCGGACTATAAGTCGCACCTTTTTCATAGTTCCTCAATTTTGCATTGTTTGTTGTTATTTACATCTTTTAATTTTTTGTTCAATGCCCTTTTTTTCTCTTTGTAGTAGGTACACCTGGTCTGGCTGTCTGTTAACTGTGATGCCATCCAGGGAGGCAGATCATCCACTATTGCCATATAACATAGAAAGGATTCCTGGATCAATGTGTGCTTCTGTGCTTTTTTGTGTCTCTGCTCTGTCTTCTCTAACCCCCAGTCAGTCGAGGCAGATGACCGTTCACACTGAGCCTGGTTGTGGTTCTGCTGGAGGTTTTCCTCCCTGTCAAAGGGGAGTTTTCCTCTCGCCTGCGCTTCATGCATGCTCAGTATGAGGGATTGCTGCAAAGCCATGGACAATGCAGACGACTGTCCCTGTGGCTCTACGCTCTTTCATGAAGAGTGAATGCTGCTTGTCAAGACTTGATGAAATCTGCAGAATTTCCTTAGATAGGAAACTTTTTGACCAATCTGTCTGGATGATATAATTGAATTTAACTTTGCAAAGTGCCTTGAGATGACATGTGTTGTGAATTGGTGCTATATGAATAAAATTGCATAGACGTGTTGGCTGATCCTGCGATGTGTATCAAATATATAACATGCATCAGTCATTTGGCTGTCTGTGAAGCTGATAACAGCTAGAGTTTGGTTATGTTGTCCAGGCTGTTTACAACTTCATGTTCAAGAGTCTTACTGACCTGTCTATGTTGCTCTCAAACATCCATGTTTGACAATTTTCAGTGCAATGCTGAAATGCGTTGGCGAGAACCTCTCCAGTTACTTGCTAGTTGGAGTTGTTGGGTTGTTTTGCTAAATTTACCCCATTCAACCTCCCAGGTATGTTCCATGTTATTCAGCCTGTTGTAAATGCAATTATGTAATAGAATAAGTTGCTATACCAGATTAACTGTCAGTTTTTAGCCTTGGATTTTGTGAAATTTCTAGATAAAATGTGACTTATAGTTCGGTCTGACTTATGTTTTTTATCTCTTTATGAGGCATCTTTTGAGTGATGCGACTTATAGTCCAAAAAACATGATATATTATTTTACACTTCTTTGCTAAGAATCTGATATAAATCTGTTTCAGTGCACCAAACTAGACAATGTAATGGTTGTTGTGACAGTGACGTATTTTACCCAGAGCAAGACAGAACTCTTTTTTTTATATGTTTGTAAAAAAATATTAACAAAAATTACGCTTAATCAGAATTAATTTCAGTATTGGACTAGTTGTGCACTGGAGTTAGCTATAGAGCCTTGGCAAAATAATTCAAAGCCCTTGAACTTTTCTACTCTTACCATGTCGCAACGCAAACTTCGATATATTCAACTGAGATTTCATGTGATACCGACTAAAAGTAGTGCATAATGAGCAGGAAAACTAATGCAGGTTTTTCAACATTTTTCCATTAAAAAAAATACACTGTGAAATGCATTTCTATTCAGGTTTCCTGAGCCAATACTTTTTAGAACCAAATTCTGCCACAGTTACAGCTAAAACTCTTGAGATTTGTCTCTACCAGCTTTACACAATTAGAAACAGAATTTTCCTCTCTGGCTACTCCTCTTTGCAAAAATAATTAAGCTCAGTCAGATTGCTTAGAGACAGCGTGTGAGCAACAGTTTTCAAGTGCTACAGATTCTATAAAGGGTTTAAGGTCTGGGCTTTGACTGGGCCTTTTTAACATGTGACTATGCTTTGATATAATCAGTTACATTGTATCTCTTCTTGCTGCATGTTTGGGTTCATGGTCCTGCTGGAAGCTGAACATGCACTTCAGTCTCAAGTCTCTAATATTGGCACCCTCTAATAAGTTTTTGTTTTCCCCATCAGCTTGGACCAGTCTTTCTTTAAAAAGCATCATGCATCGCTACCTACATCATGATTCTGCCCAAATATATTTGACAGTTGGGGGAAGCCTTAGGGTTTGTGTTTTTAGGGTGAGGTACAGAGTAAGCTTTAACCTACGTACACAGTAGCATTTTGTTGTGGGTCACAATGTTTAGTTTTGGTCTCGTCTGACCAAAAGAACCTATTTCCAAATGTTTGCTGTGTCTCCTTCGTGGTTTGTGACAAACCTCAAAAACGCCTTGTTACGGTTCTCTTTAAGGAGGTGCAGAAATATGGCATAACTTATACAGCCTTGTTTAAAGTGTCCTCTTAAATTACTTCAGTTTTGAGTATTAATAGGCTGACCACTTCTCACCCCTTCAAAATCACTAAAAAAAATGTGACACCTGACTCCCAGAGGGTGGAGACAGAAGATATTTAGGTAGGGGGAAGGAGAAAATTGGGATTTTGCGTGAATACACACGGAAGTATCTGTGTACTTCTGTGTGAAAATGTTATTGATGTAGAATAATATTTACTTACATTTAGAGTGTTGTGTGACTACCTGTAGAGAGTGAAACACATTATGGCAACCTTAAGTTAAAGCTTTGGAAGAGATCATGAGAAAGAGGCTTCAAAATTAAAACAAAGAGACGCAACAAAAAGGGAAATTGTTTCCCGTACTGACATTAATATCTAAATGAGTTTGTTGGACTACAAAATAAACCTGGCCCAAGTTTGTAGCAATGACACCACTGCATACATGAGTGTATAATGTATGAATGAAAGATGGCATCTAACGGACAGACAAAGGTTTGTAGTAATGTCTGCAATAGCTATCAAGACTGACTGTCCATTTTCCCAAATACTGCACATAAGGAAGTTTCTCTTCTGGACTAAAACCAGTGAAATAAACAAAAGTACCAGAACTTAAAAACCTCACTAAAATTTTCCCAAATTTCTCACTAAAGAGAAATTAGAAAATAATATCCTAAAACAATTCCAGTAAAAACCCTCTAAGTTACCAGCCTTGCAATGGTTGCTCGGTTCAATCAATTTCCCTGGTCTTGGTCTTATAATTTACAGTGCCAATCACAGGCTGACATTTCACTGACAACTCTGAGGTGATGAGCTGTAGGAAAGACATTATGGTTGAAGCGCATGTTCATAGTTTGGCAGCCAGCCTTCGTTATGGAAGGGGGTTTTCATTATAGCTGACAGTCCAGCAGTTTGCAAGGGCAGAGCATGGTAATTGAATTAACGGATTAATCTGGAGGACAGATGTGAAGACTGAAATGAATATTTTCAGATTATTATTATTTTTTTTTAGCATTAGTTCACTCAGACATCTCACACAAACAGGAACGTTGCCACTTCCCAACACTGAAAAATGCCTGAAAGTGAGATCACAAATATGGGCAAGAAATAAGCATAATGAGACAATTCCTGCATTTAGTCTATATTATTTTTAGCAGTCTGGCAGCTTGCGGGAAAAGGAGGGTGATAAATGTAGCAGGAGAATTTACTGCCCTCAGCCTTGCTGTTCTACCCATCTCGCAGCACATAATGCATTGCCCCAGCTGGTGTTTCTGACCGCATTATGATTTATTTGCAGAATTATTGTGAGAATATTAAGAGGCTGATACATCATAACTTTCAGCACAAAGATAAATAATGTTATAAATAGTTGGAACCTTTTTTTCTTTGTTTTAAAGGTATTGCCTGTTTTACTTCTCTCTATATTTTGTTAAGAATTTAATTAAGTGAGGCGTATTTATCAGTGTAGTAGATACTCATATGAAAAGAGCATATAAATCATTTCAGTACGAGATATAATTTGTTGATTTCAGTATGATATTCCCCTGCTATTATATCAAGGTTCTCAATGATGAATAGCTTGAAAAACATAGATGCTTAAAATGACGGATGGGGGAAAACTTTATTTCAGGATTCACTTAATCCATTTCCATATCATTATTTACGTTTAAATTAAAATATAAAAGTGTTTCCTTTTAATTAACTTTTGAAACAATACAACAACAAAAAAACAAAAACAGAACAAATTGAGTCCAATGTCGAGCAATGACACCATTAAGTAAAGAGATGGGTTGTATTTTTCAGAGATTCAGAGATGTGTTTTGTCTGAAATGTGGACGTCAACCCCAAAAACAAAGCATAAACCCATCTGAAGATGCAGGCTGAAGATGGAAAGAGAGACATTCCTCATAAGGAAACAAAACCTGTACTGACCAAGGCTGAAGGGCACTCAGCGAAAAAGTAGCCATTATTCCAAAAAACAGCAAAAGCCAGATAATAGATCTCTAATTCACCAAGGCAAAAATCTTAATTTCTGGAGACATGTCCTGTGGTCTGATGAAACTAAAATCTTAGTGCTGGGCTATAATGACCATTGTTACATTTGGAGGAAGAAAAGAGAAGCTTGGAGGTCTGAGAACACCACCCCAGCTGTAGAGTATGGTGGTGGTACCATCATGGTATGTGGGTGGTGTGCTGCACTTCGCAACAAATATGATATCATGATAAAAGAAAATGATGGGGAAATATTGACGTAACAAGTCAAAACCAGGAAGTTTATGCTTAGGCACAAATGGGCCTTGCAAGTTGGCAATGGCCTTAATTGTGATGCCAAATTAGTTGCAAAGATGCTTCATTCAGATAACTCAGACAGACAACAGGAATGGGTTCAATACATTTATTTAAAAGAGATGTTTCCATTACTGTCAGGAATCAAATGGGAGCACAGTGAGATAGGCAGAACACCAAACAAAATCCACCAACCTTTTTCAGTGTCCAGGAGGAACCGACCCGTGGATCACAGCAGTACAGCTCACACTCAACAGAATTAGGGCAAGGCAGAGGGAGATCCCATTTCCAGGCATGGGTCAAAACTAGAGGTTGAGGCAGGCAGAGGTAACAAATGAGCTAGGCAAAGCACTTGGTCAGGAAACAGATCAGGAGATCGATGTCCTGATTTCTGAGGCCAACCGGAGAGTCCAACAAGGCAAGGCAAACAGGAAAATCCAGAACATGAAGCAAGTTTACTGAGAGGCAGACAGGGAAGGGCCGCTGGATGGTCTACTCACACTGTGGCTTTCAAGGTTCTGGTGGGGAGTTCTGTGGGAAGCAGGAATATATCATCAGGGGCGCAGGTGCACACTGATCAGGTAATCATAGAAGCGCAGGTGATGCTGCTCCCACTAATTAGAAATAGTAGTTCTACCAAACGCAAATGGGAAAAGTATGTAAACTTTCCCCAGTTTAGCACAATTCTGTCAAAAATCTCCATCTCATTTTTCTGACACTGAGGAGATAGAAATAATTTTGGTAAACCTAATTGACGCCCAAAAATAACATTTTGTATGATTTTATGTCAGAGTGAAGAGAGATGGTTATGTGTCATAGTGCACAATGATAACAATGAAACATAAGTTGTTATACCTGCATATATACAATTATATATTACCATTATTTTTAGTGGTAGTAGCAGCTGCAGTAGTAGTAGTAGTAGTATATATATATATCCACTCATGTATTATTTGTGTAGTCATATTTCTATTTATGTAGAATTTTGGGTCCCTTACACAATTAAAACATGATACATTTAAGGGAATACTAACTTTAGCATACTTGAAATAAGTAAGTAAAAATTTGGTAAAAATATAGTTTTACTTTAATACAAACATCCTGTGAGCTTTTTTTCAGTGATTTGATAATATTCAAAGTAAATCATTTCTCTATTTCCATCTTCCCCACCACTGTCACTTTTGCAATAAGTTTTTAGCACAGGACAGATGGAGACGTTCTAGAGCTGGGCTATGGTATTAGAGAGCTTAAAATCTGTTTTGAAGCATTTTTCATGTGATCAAATAAATCTTGTTGGGTAAAGCTAGCTATCAGCTCCTTCCAGGCCATCTGTCCCGCGCCGGATTCTGCATCTTCTTTTCTCACCGACTTACCTTCCTGGGTCTTAAGGAGTTTCCCTGTGAGGCTGTGCAAACATTCTGATTGGCCTGTTTACTGGAACATCTTCCAGTATCTCTAAAGCAGAATGAAATAACGTGTAGGAAACACTGGGGATAGAAGTGAACATCGGGCTGCTCACACTGTCGTAAAGGCCGATTGCAGCACAGCTTCCTCCTCCTGAAAGATCTGAACTGGAAAAAAATAAAATAAAGAAAATAGAGAGGAATGCATTGTTGTTGTTTTTCTCTTTTTTGCCATTTTTCATTATTTTTTTTATTTTTGTCTTCTGTCATCCCCCCATCTTATGCTATTTTTTACACTTTCCGTCATATTCACTCCAGGTTGTTATCATTCAAACTTTCTTATTTATTTCACATTAATGTGACATTTTTTTTTTACATTAAAACCACAAGCTCAAAGAGTCAGGAAATGTACAGTCAATTTTTGTTGCAATTACAGTGGCAAGTATTTGTTCAGCATTTGTCTTAAAGGTAATAATTACAGAGTGAAACATTTTCCAATTGTTAATGCAAAATATCTCAAAGTCTACCTAAATGTTGGATTTACGTCTGGACTTTGACAACTGTAGGTCCTTCTAACACCTGCACATGCTGCGTTCAAGGAACAGTAGTATTTCTACTAAAATAAAACCTAACATTGTCTAATTAGACTAAACATTTAATTTAATTAATGTATTTATTTATTTTCTGAAGGGAGTTGGAATTTACTAGGGAGTATCAGAGATTTTGTTAGGCTGCAGGTGGAAATAAATTGTTCTTAAATCTTTTTCACCTGATTAAGCTAATGTTAAATAAAATGAAGAAATTCATAAAGGAGGTGGAATAAAACAGGTATGCTGCAGTTAACAGGCTTTTATTTATGGAAACATTTTAAACCTGACCTTTTCCTTCCACTTCACAACTATGTGCTACTTGTGTTGATGTGTCGATGTAAATCCTATTAAAATTAAAGTTTGTGGTTGTAGAGTGACAGAATGGGGGGAAAAAGGGGTTTGGAAACTTTTGTAAAGCTATTTATCCTAAACCTGGTTCTATGAATTAATGAGTTTTCCGTTAAAGGCAAATACGTTATTAATATAGGACTTTCATTAAAAGTAAATGCTCAAATAACAAAATACAAAAGACACAGGACAACATATCACTATATAGAACAAATACAAAACAGAAAGAGACCAGGCAATGAAATGTATTCATTTAGTAAATTCCTGAATCTCGTAGGGGAAAACCATAGCTTCCAAGTTTAACAAACTGAGACGAGTGCAAATTGTTTCACAGATTTTCAGACAAAATAGAATCAGTTTGAGAGCATGTAATGAGCTAAAGGCTAGATGTGCAAATGAATTCCCCTTAAGGTGAGTTTTGTTATTTTCCCTTTTTTGTTTGAGGAGGATCATCAATGAAACGCCCCTCCGAGGATTGAGACGTTACAGAGCATGCCAAGTGTTTACAGCTAATCCCGACTTGAGGGTTAACGATTGGTATTTGATGCTGCCTCGGCGACCACGCTCCTCTGACTCCAATCAATAGGCATGTTAATAAGCGGCACCAATACTTGACACGCAGGTCCCTCTCAGTGCTGGTTGAATTGCCGTATTGATTCCTGCACTCTCATTTTAATTCCAGTATTCCTTACAAAAAGAAGCAAAATGCTCAAGGCATTGACCCTGGCTGAGGGTGGCTGATGAGCGAGGGAATTTAATTTGTTTTTGTTAGTGTTTTTGGTGGCTGCTAGCACTCTACTCGGATGAAAGGCTTTCAAGAAATAGTAATATTTCCAACACAAACAAGTGTCAATTCTTTTTTGTTAAATCTACAAGTTCCTTTTTTTTTAAATGAATGCAAGCCCCCTTTTTTTTTTTCAAACAGACATCCTTTGACTCAGGGACATTGCACAAATGACACAAGGCATAGCCGGTGTGTCAGAGGCAGAGCCAGCTTGACTGAGTAATGGAAACCAGGACAGGCTTCCAGGCTTTAATCAACTTGAGGCGATGCAAAGGAAAACCTTCATCATGCTGTGATGTGGGCTAGTAAGCCAGGACACGAAGATGGCTAGCCTGATCTTGATGGGCTCTTTAGGGTGTCAAGGCTTTGCAGAGATGAGTTTTCATGGGGACCAGCCATCCCGAGAGGAAAGCTTTCAGGTGACACTAATTGCTCCACCACCCAGCTTGCTGTCATAAAGGGAAAAGTCTGTCTGGCAGAAGTCTAGGGTCCCCTCCCACTGTTTTAGCAGCATGACGGAGATAGGAGTGAAGATGCACACCGGAAAATACACAATGAGTAATGAGCAATGCATAATTTATGCAAAAAAATGTACACGGCGTTAAATAAACCGAGCCGTCAAGGTCGATGACTGATCCGAGAAAGGGAGGCGGATGTATCACAAAGCCCAAATTCTGTGGAATTTTTTTTGTGACGGCATCAACTAATATGTCTGAAAGAAGAAAAAAGATTGGATGATCACTATAAATGTGTTAAATCACAGTATAAAAAAGGAATTATGGACGTTGTTGAACATTTGCCCACGAAAATGTTTGACTTTTAAACAAGCATATCCAATTCAATTCAATTCAATTTTATTTATATAGCGCCAAATCATGAAACATGTCATCTCAAGGCACTTTACAAAGTCAAGTTCAATCATATTATACAGATTGGGTCAGATTATACAGATTGGTCAAAAATGTCCTATATAAGGAAACCAGTTGATTGCATCAAAGTCCCGACAAGCAGCAGTCACTCCTGGGGAACCGTAGAGCCACAGGGAGAGTCGTCTGCATTGTACATGGCTTTGCTGCAATCCCTCATACTGAGCAAGCATGAAGCGACAGTGGGAAGAAAAACCACCCATTAACGGGAAGGAAAAACCTCCGGCAGAACCGGGCTCAGTATGAACGGTCATCTGCCTCGACCGACTGGGGTTACAGAAGACAGAACAGAGACACAACAAGACAGACAAACAAGCACAGAAGCACACATTGATCTAGTAATCTGTTCTACATTAGATGGTAGTAGCGGGTGAGCCGTCTTCTCTGGATGATGTCACAGTTAACAGAACGCCAGACCAGGTGTACCTACTATGAAGAAAAAGAGAGAGAGCAAAAAGTTAAAAGCTGAAATGACGACAGTCATTTCAATGTAATACAATGCAAAACTGGAGAACAGTAGACTGAAGAACAGTAGAAATCAGTAGAGTGAGAAAATTAGACCCTGATGTCCTCCAGCAGCCTAGGCCTATCACAGCACAACTATAGAGATAGCTCAGGGTATGAGCCACTCTAACTATAAGCTTTGTCAAAAAGGAAAGTTTTAACATTAGTCTTAAAAATAGATAGGGTGTCTGCCTCACGGACCAAAACTGGGAGTTGGTTCCACAGGAGAGGAGCCTGATAGCTAAAGGATCTGCCTCCCATTCTACTTTTAGAGACTCTAGGAACCAGCAGCAGACCTGCAGTCTGAGAGCGAAGTGCTCTGTTAGGAACATACGGAGTAATCAGAGCTCTGATATATGGTGGAGCTTGATTATTAAGGGCTTTATACGTTAGAAGGAGAATTTTAAATTCTATTCTTGATTTAACAGGAAGCCAATGAAGGGAAGCTAAAATTGGAGAAATATGATCCCTCTTGTTGATTTTCATCAGAACTCTTGCCGCAGCATTTTGAATCAGCTGAAGACTTCGAACTGCATTTTGTGGACTTCCTGATAGTAAAGAATTACAATAGTCCAGCCTTGAAGTAACAAATGCATGGACTAGTTTTTCAGCATCACTCCTGGACAGAATGTTTCTAATTTTGGCGATATTCCGGAGGTGAAAAAAGGAAACTCTGGAAACCTGTTTAATATGGGATTTAAATGACATGTCTTGGTCGAAAATAACACCAAGATTTTTTACTTTATTACCAGAGGCCAAGTTAATGCCATCCAGATTAAGGGATTGATTAAGAACTTTATTTTTTGAAGACTCTGGCCCAAAGATTACAACTTCTGTCTTGTCAGAATTTAAATGCAGGAAATTTAAAGTCATCCAGCTTTTGATGTCATCAAGACATGACTGCAGTCGAAGTAACTGATTGGATTCATCAGGATTTATGGATAAATATAGCTGAGTGTCATCAGCATAACAGTGGAAATTAATCCCATGCTGTCTGATAATTTTGCCAATCGGAAGCATATATATAGTAAAGAGAATTGGTCCAAGGACTGAACCCTGTGGTACTCCACAAGTGACCCTAGAGTTTGAGGAAGATTTATTATTAACATGAACAAACTGGAATCTGTCCGACAGATAAGATTTAAACCAGCCTAATGCTTTTCCCTTAATCCCTACAGTATGCTCAAGTCTTTGTAGGAGAATATTGTGATCAACTGTATCAAATGCAGCACTGAGATCTAACAGGACAAGTATAGACACAAGTCCATTATCTGAGGCCATGAGAATATCATTAGTGACCTTCACCAGAGCTGTTTCAGTGCTATGATGAGCTCTGAAGCCTGACTGAAACTCCTCAAGTAGGTCATTACTTTGTAAATGTTCACATAGTTGATTAGCAACTACTTTCTCAAGAATTTTAGATAAGAAAAGAAGATTAGATATAGGTCTGTAATTTACTAACTCATCTTGATCAAGAGATGGTTTCTTAAGTAAAGGTTTAATAACAGCTACTTTAAAAGCCTGTGGTACATATCCATTTACCAAGGATACATTAATCATGTCTAAAATAGGACCACTGATCAGAGGGAATACCTCCTTAAACAACTTGGTTGGGATTGGGTCTAACATACAGGTAGAAGGTTTAGATGAAGCTAAAATTTTAGATAGCTCAGAAAGCTCTACTGCTTTTAAACAGTTCAGACACTGCGCAGGTTCTAAGGATTCCTCCAATGCTGCCTCACTTACTGAGGATGAGGTAATCATGTTTGGGAGGATGCCAATTATTTTATTTTTAATGGAATCAATTTTATTTATGAAGAATCCCATAAAATCATTACTGCTAAGAGCTAAGGGAATGGATGGATCAACAGAGCTGTGGCTCTGAGTAAGTTTGGCAACTGTACTGAAGAGAAATCTAGGATTATTCTTATTCTCCTCAATTAATGATGAAAAATATGCTGCTCTAGCTCTGCGAAGGGTCTTGTTATACAACAATAGACTGTTCTTCCAGATTAGGTAGGATTCCTCTTGGTGTGTAGAGCGCCATTTTCTCTCCAATTTCCTAACATTGTGCTTCAAGGAACGCAGCTCTGAATTAAACCAAGTAGCCAGCTTCCTGTGAATAATCACCTTCTTTTTCAAGGGAGCTACATTGTCTAATGCAGAACGCAATGACAAAGTCATACCGTTTACAAAGACATCTATTTGTGAATTGGAAGAAACAACATTGCTGCTATCTGCAGGGCATTTCTGCAATACGGAGGATATTAAAAAGGGGACAGACTCTTTAAGTTTTGATACAGCATTATCCGATAAAGATCTACTATAATGGAACCCTCTTTTGGGGGTGGAGAACTCAGTTAGATTAAACTCAAATGTTATTAAAAAATGATCAGATAGGACAGGGTTGTGAGGAAATACTGTTAATTCTTCACAATCAATGCCATATGTCAGAACAAGGTCTAAAGTATGGAGCCGAGAGTGCGTCGGTTCATGCACATTTTGAGCAAAACCAATTGAATCTAGGATAGTTTTAAAGGCTACACTAAGGTTATCACATTCTGTGTCAACATGGATGTTAAAATCACCCACTATAATAGCCTTATCAGTATTTAACACCAAATCAGATAAGAAATCTGACAACTCATCCAAAAACTGAGTGTAAGGGCCTGGTGGACGATACAAAACAACAAACAGAAGAGGTTTTATTGCTTTGCAGTTTGGATGAGGGAAACTGAGGGTTAAATGTTCAAAAGAACTGTAGTTATTAATTGGCCTGGGACTAATTAATAAATCAGACTGAAAGATAGTTGCCACTCCTCCTCCTCTTCCCACAGATCTGGGAATGTGGAAATTTGAATAATTGGATGGAGTTGACTCATTTATACTAACGTAGTCCTCTTGTAGCCAGGTTTCTGTGAGACAAAACAAATCAATCTGTTTATCAGAAATCAATTCATTAACTAACAAAGTCTTTGGAGGGAGAGACCTTATATTTAATAGACCACATTTAATTGTTTTATTTTTAGGTTCAAGGTGAACCGTATTGATTTTTATTAGGTTTTTATGATTTGTTCCTTTTAGATAAGTTTTTGATCTGTTAAGTTTTGGCCGTGGGAAAGACACCGTCTCAATAGGATAATGGATGGGTAACAGTACAGAAGCTGCAGAGAGGTGTGTTAAACTACGGCTCTGCTTCCTGGTCTGGACCCTGGATTGTCAGCATTTAGGAGGACTAATAAATCCGGCCAGATTTCTAGAAAGAAGAGCTGCACCATCCAAAGTAGGATGGATGCCGTCTCTCCGGATCAGACCGGATCCATGAAAAGATCCATTTGTAATAATGATGTTTATTAATGGTTATTAGGCGTTTTATTTTGGTAACATTATAACCTGCATGATTTCCATAGAATTTACCTTAATATGTTGGTTAAGTTAACAAATATTCACTGTTATTGTCTGCAGAGTGCGTCATAAAATGCTACGACTGATGTAATAGTTATACGGATTTATCCAACGTCCGGAAACATGTTACAAAAAAATTATAACGTGGAAAATGTACGAATGAATAACCCAACATGGAGCTGAAGCACAATATTCAGCTTCAAATAATCCATGCATCAAAATTGTTAGACCAATTTTCTTGGGTGAATTCAATAGATTTATCATTTTAGATGAGACGTGAGTGAAAACAAGCAGATCTGTTTTCTATTCATCTGCTGGCCCCATTATGTTCCCATCACAATTCAGCTTTTTTTTGCTGATTTATTCAAATCCATTGTTTTAAACAACATGGAAAATGGGAAACGGCCTTGGCTGTTATATGGAAAGGTTAATGTTCTATTAAGATAACATTTTTTTTTATAATGAATTCTATAAGAGTCTTTTTTTTTTTTTTGTGGGGGGAAGAATTTGTCAGGAAATGCACAAAAACACTGCATCTGCGCGGCGTACCAAGATGATTCGAATGCAAGCCAGAGATAGAGGCTGTTTGGAGAGGGCGCGTAACCAGTATGTCCCGCAGTATAATCCACCGGGTTTTATCATGGTAATGATGACACTGCAGCTGGCGAGTCCACTAGCTGTTGATTCATTGCCCGCAGCAGCTGGGTCATTTATTTTCCGTGTATTGTGTCACTGTATCATTTTGATTACGCGAGTCTCATTTCCACCTTAGCAATGGCTGCTGCGAGTCAGTGTAAATGTGCGAGGCAGAGCACCGCCAGATGTTTTCAACAATAAAACATCAGTCAGACACGCTCTCTGAGGATGGTGCACTCATCTTGGGCACAGCACGAGCAGATAAATGACTACATTAGCAAATAACAACGATGTGTCACGTGCGGAACGGTGGGCCTATTTGACAGATTGTTTCAGAGACCCCTGTATATATTTTTGTATCTTTTTTTTTTTTTTTAAGGGTGTCTCTAGTGTAGTCTAGACCAAAACCCCAGACCAATAAGTGTTTCATTTGGATGGTATAGGATGTTCATATCTCTTCATTTACTCTCCTCTGCGGCTCCCCAGAAGCCCTGTGCTCTAATAAAGACTGTGCGGAACCACTCAGTCCTGCAAATACTTCCAGTCTTTCAAAATTTACTTGAAATATGTTCTTTTGATGTGTCGTAGCTCTTGTGCTTGATCGAGGCCTGCCTATTGTCGCGCAGCCTTGCAGGGTCTTGTGTTTATTACGGCGGCTTGATTGAAAAGACCGCAGTTTGAAGGATGGAGACGACCTTCCCGTTTCCGGAACCTTCCCAGCTTTGATTAGCTCCTGGGAAAAAACTATATTCGGCAGAGTTGTTTGGAATAAGCTGAAAAACCTGACGTGGAAGCATTTCTTCCTGGAGGACAATGTTGCGTTTCTCATATTCCGATGTTTTTCTTTGTAGGGGCTGAAAAAGAAGAAGAGAAACAAAATTCTGTTACGTCAACAAAAACTGCAAAATGGAGCGGCACAAGTGTATAGATTCACTGATTTAGTTGTGGTTTGGTTCAGAAAGTGTGCTTGCTCAGCCAGATACTTGGTCCCACGAATGTGCCTGCCGAGGCGGAGATTCCTGCACTTACAAAAAAGGCGCCTCTCATTACCGTCCAGAGCGACCGGCGTGTGCGCGCACACACATGCAGGCACACATATAGAGATGTACATGTACACACATATTTGTGTGGGTGTTTGTGCGTGTAAGTGAGAGATGTTGAGGGGAAAAAAAGTCCCTCTGGGCATTTGGCAGCAGTACCGGCGTAGATAAGGTAGTCTGAGGTCTCCTGACATGGCCAATGATTCATAATTGAAGCAGGACAGCTGTTGCAGGCAGCACTGACATGTCCCAGGGTGGATGACAGATGATAGGGCCCTGTGGGGCTGAACTATCTATCATCCAAATGTTCCCTGTACACTATCTGCTCACCTATCCTTCATGAGCCTCCCTGGTATATGTAAACGTTGTGGTCACAGATACTCCATCAGCTTGAGCTTGTTGAATGTGGGAAAGCTGTTTGTAACACACGCTTGGGATATCACACATGGGGAGGATTCCAAAAATTGAATATATGCACAAAAAAAAAAGGATTTTCCCTTCTTATCACACAACTTATTTTTTTCCCCCTTCTATCAATGCACAGTTTTCTTCTTTGTTTATGCTCAACACAAACAGGTCCACATGGGGTCATAATGCTCAAGGATGTTTAAGAAAGTCCACCGAAGGCGTCCAAATTTCCCCAAATCCGTCTGCAAATCTTTCGTTTGTCATTCACTCTTTCCAACAAACATCTCGATCCTATGTAGGGATGTCCGATATTGAGTTATTGCTTTATCACAACATTTTGTTATTTAACCGTAATGATTATGAAAGGGATGATAGAAATAATTGAAAAACGTATCACAGTCTTTTAAAGTTAGACCCTATCACATCACACAATCAAACCCTTACAAATGCATATTTGTCTTTTAAAAAATGACCCATTACCAAAAGGGCTAAATAACAAAACCAATCTTTTGAAATCAAAATAAAAAAAGACTATTTACAGTAAAAGTAACAATCATAACCATACGGCATGTTTTTGTAGTTTGAAAAAAAGCAATCAATTGCAGTTTATCAGTGTCATCACAGGGTGACATTGACTGAGATATTGCTGCAAATAACTTAATTTTTCCACAAAGGATAAAACTGCCACAGTTATTTATGCTTGTGACCATGTCGTTGTCTTGGACAGAGCATAAGACTGCTGCCACAATGTGTTCACTGTTGTCCATCCCATAGACCTACTGGCCCAGCAGTTGTCTGTTTAACTGCTTCTCTTTCCTAGAAAGGGCCACAAATGCAGCTTTTGCCGCCATTAACTCTATGTACTGAAGGAATTTATGTTCCCATTAGAAGTACTTTGCTGTCTGTCTCCTCAACCCCCCCCGGTTGGCCTCCGCAGGTAATTGCTCTCTTTGAGCCAGGTTCAGTGGGAAGTTTCGTCCTGGGAGTTATTTATTTGTATGGTCGCCCCATGCTTGCTCAGTAGGAAGTATTGCTGCAATGTTAATGACCTTGTGCAATGGGCTAGAACTTACTTAGATCATATCTGACCAACTGGCAACATCATCTAAATTACACATTAGTTGATTTAGGATAAGATTGGACCCGTGTGTTCTGTCTATACTGATCGCATTAATTGGCCATCCATCCATTCATCCATCCATCCATCCATCCATCCATCCATCCATCCATCCATTGCCTAAACCCACTTGTCCTTGGGTCACGAAGGTTGAAGGTAGGGTGGGGATGGTGTAATTGATTGAGAGACGGGATTACATTGTGTCTGATTTATTGTGTGCTTCTACAGAACTGAAAATAAACTGAACCTGGCTGCCTCCCAAAATGCTTTAAAATGTCATTTATTGCGATCTTCCTCAAAATAAGGAAACTCAGTTATATTAATTGACAAATGAACGCTTTTCTCCCTGTATACAGTACATTTTGCAAGTATATCTCCCTAATGCTTCCTCTCCAATCTATGTATTTGCTAAAGCTGCATCCATTTTCCTCTTGGACTCGCCCATCATTATAATATTAGGCCTGCAGAGGTCCAGAGTCGACTTGGATGGATTTATTTAAGTTGACCACAAAGTCTTCTGGATGCTTGCCAAGTTAACATAACATTTCACCACAGGGAACGCGTTCCAGCACAACAATAAATATACATTGAACAATTCCCTTTCAACGTTTTTGTTATTTGGGAGAAACTCTGACACAGTGACTCAAAATTCCTCTTTTTATCTAACCATTTAGTATGAAAGTGGAATGTCAGAGAACCAGAGATTCAGCGTGTCTGGTCTAATACAGGCTCTCCTCAGGCAGCTGCCAAAGGGCAATTTGTTAATATTTGTCATCAAAGTTTTGTAAGAACCGAAGCCAGACTGCTGCCCTTTAAGTTTAAAGGATAAAAAATTTGTAATCTGATACCAAGGTTACTGATTTTACTTCCCTCTGTTTGGATGGTATATAGAGTATTTCAGCAGTGTGTATTTAAAAAAAAATATGTTTTTGGGGGGAGCAATATGCTATACTCAAAGCAAATTATCAAATGTAAAAAAAATGCATCCACATAAAAATTAAAACACTTGTCTGCACATAACAAAAAAACAAACCTTCTTCTAGCCCCGCAATGAAATACAGCTACCTTGAAAAATGTTGTGCAACAACCACAAACTTCAATCTCTTCTATCGGCATTTGATGTGACACACTAACACAAAGTAGTGCATCATAGTGAAATACGTGCAAATTGATATCTGACATTTCCGCTGGAGATAGGCACCAGACAGACCAACAGGTGGATGGATTTCATTTGATTTGATTTTTTGCAAAGACAATCTGGAAAGTGTGGCATGCATTTATATTCACCACTCCCTGGGTCAATATTTTGTGGAGCTATCTCCTGCTATAGTTTCAGCAGCAAGTCTTTTGGGATATGGCTTCAACAGCTTCATACATGTAGCGATTTTTGCCCATTCTTCTATGCAGTCCAGCTCAAAGCTGAATTAGCACTGGTCTCTTGGCTGCTCCTTTGATGAACCTCTCTACCTGCAGACTATCTGTTTGGCTGTCTTTGGGAGTTTGCAGGTATGCCATACTTTTTCCAGTACCGGCTTAGATGTCCAAAGATGTAGACACTGTTTTAAGATCTTACACTGCTTTTCAGCTTTTGTCTGGTATCTATCATGCTCCTCCCTAATTATGTTTGTTCACTTGCATTCTGTAACACACCTCTGAGGTCTTCACAGAAGAGCTGTGTTTATCCTGAGATTAAATTGCGTACAGGTGGACAACATTTACTCACTATGTTGTTGGTTTCTGAACGCAGTTGGTTTAATCTAAAAGTGTAAGAGAAAAAGACACTGAATGCAAATGCACACCACACTTGTTTGGTTTATATATGCATAAAACATAGTACAGAAATCCCAGAAAATACATGCCATATTAGGTTGTAACATGTAAAAGAGGTATGAAGGCACTCTCTCTCTTTCCCATATAAGGTAAAACATCTTTTGTCGTTCGTTTCATTAAGACGTTCAGATTTCCAGAATACAAATCCAGTTGCATTGGGAGGTTTTACTGATGCCTGCTTGATACTTAAGGAGTTTGGATGAATCTCTATTAAGAAATAAACATAGCAGAGAGCACAGCTGAGCCGTCTATATGTGTTTAAATGAAGATAAACGTATATCCCTGGCAAGTGCTAACTGACAACATAATAACTATTCGAACATTTCATCATATCATTTTTCATGCATCATTATGTTGTATTTACACCCTAAATAGGCTTTTTTAAAAGCATCAGTTTAAAGCAAAGTAACACAACTATCTCCTCACAGGGGGAAAAAAAATGCATAAAGAGAATAAAAGCAGAGCAAACTAAGATGAATAAATTAAGGACTGCAACAAAGACAATTTAAGTAATTATGGGCACATTAACAATTAAAGGCTCTTAAATACAGCTACATAGAGCCCATCAAATATTCACCGAGTCATTTGGTTTTGAATTACTTATTAGAGTTTGGCTGCAGCCAGCTGAGTCTGCTATTGACAAGTCAACAGCATCAATAATTTAAAAAAAATAAAAATAAAGTCAGACATGGCAAGTTGTCAGCAGCTGTACAGAGGCAGGAGCAGATCACTGGTCAAGTAAAAACATTTGGAAGAACAAGAAAATTCTTAGTTGGTCTAATCTTGCAATGCAACATCTTTAAAATGACACCATTCAAGATTATGTGACTGACTTCTATATTAAATCTAACTGATGTCAAATATATATATATATATATATATATATATATATATATATATATATATATATATATATATATATTATTATTATTATTATTATTATTACTCACTGATTTTACTTTAACACAAGTACTCTTCAAACTTGTCTTTTTGCTCTGGTAGGACATGAATCAACGATATGCTCTTGATTAAATGCTGCGTGCTGAAGAAGAAGAAGAATGGTTAAACTAGCTTAAACTGTACTATGACATCATTTCAACATTCACAGTGCTGCAGAATAACAGCTCATGCTTCTTAGTACTGGTTCAAGCCCCAGAGTTGTGCACCAGCTGGAGTCAGCAGAGCGGCACTGGAATCAGATGATCACAGGTGTTCAAGCAGGGAAAAATAAAGGCTTGCGCGGTTCCGTGACAGCAAGAGACAATAATTCTGGACAGAACACCTCCATTTTGTCCGAGTTGCTATAATACTCTTTGACAGACGGGAGTGTTTTTCTTTTAAAGCTTCTTTGAAAAACTGCAGTTTTAATTAGTGCAACAGGAGTTTGGAGCAGCATTGTAACATTTTGGAACTTGGCAAGCAAACTAATGCATAGAACCACATAATTGTTGCAAAGCGTGCTGCAAAAATAAAACCTTCTCGCAGTGATGTAGGTGAAAGTCATCACTTCACAGACTGACAGTGGGAAATGTAAGAATCATACTGAAATGGCAATCATCTTTAATTAACTTCTAGTCTAAGTAGTACATGGCAGTCCTTTTTATTTTATTTTACTCTGGTCTATTTGTTTTTGTTTTTTTTTAATGATCAAGGCAAAAATGGTCAGCAATCAGTAATGTTCACAGGTTGCTTTTCTAGCTCTAAGTCAAATTTCAAGTCAGTAGTTACTAAAATAAAAATGTTCACATCAGATGCATGCCTTAAAGTCTGTAAATTACAATGCATTGCTGTAGGCTGCGAATTAAAAGCCTTTCATCCTTAGGCATCATTTAACACAGGATAATTTAACCGTTGCATTTAAAGCTTTTAATATTTAATTCAAAATGCAAAAAAATGACTCGCCTATTTTAAATTATCCTAAAAATACATACAATTGAGATTGTACCCCATTAATATAGTATAAATACCCATTTATGTTCAATGAAAAAATGGAAAGAATAATACCTTTTAATGTAATAATTCTAAATAACTCAGCTTTTTGTCTAGTCCTTTTCATGACGTAGTTAACTACCTTGCCATAGGGCACATTCAGACATGACAGAGGGAAGCTAAACTTGAACCCACAACCTGCCAATTGCAAGACTCAACCCACTGAGCCACAGTCGAACAAAAAGCTTTAAATCTTCAAATTTAAAACCTGTTTGGTCAAGTCTAAACAGTAAACTCTGGGCTCGGTGGAGAAAGTGGCCGAGAGGAGGGTGTTGTCCAAGCGCACATCCATCCTGGACAACACCTTTCACCCCCTGCACCAGACTGTAGTGGAGCTGAGCAGCTCCTTTAGTGACAGACTTATACACCCTGTTTGTAAAAAGGAGCGCGACCGCACGTCATTCGTCCCTGCTGCCATCAGACTTTACAATGCTGCACTATGGCTGCAATAACTAATGTGCAATTACTATCTGATACACTGTGCAATAACCTGTGCAATGATCCTGTTAAACAAGAGACTTCAGCTGTTATAGTTATCTCACTACCTCACTGTTGTTCTTTACCTGGTACCACTTTAATGTACAATGCCAATCCATATGTATATAAGTCACCTTAATTGTACATAAGTCATCTTAAATCTCTGCTTTATTTCTTTTTGTTCTCGATCCAGTGTATATATGTGGATGCACTGTATTTACCTCATGCACCCTTTCCTCCTTTTGGCACCTTCTTTTGATTATTGAGCCGATGTGACATGTGAATTTCTCGACTGTGAGATCAATAAAGTCTATCTTATCTTATGTTATCCTATGTTATGTTATCTTATCTTATCTTATCTTAAACATATTACATGATACATTGCATGACTCCACTGCATGTTGCAGTGAAGTGAGTAAATAAGTGACAATGACTAATTTTGGAATAAAAAGAGTAGGTAGGGCTTTTTTGATAAGTCAGAAATGTCGTATTGTTTAATTAGGCTAACAGTGAATTTGTTATCAGAGGTAAGTTATTTTTGCTTCTGAAATTAGTAAAAAGTAATTTAATATTTAGCTAAGTTAGAGATTAGTCAGTGAGGTCATTTTAATAAGGTTTCTGCTAACACGAACAGGTGACAATCCATGGTTAATAAAACGAGATGATCCTTTGACAAGACAGAGTACACATTCAGCTGCAGTCTGCTACTTGTATACTGGCTTGATTTCACTTTTGATTACATGAGATAAAGATTGTTTATGAGACTTGAGTTCTCGTCTGATGTTTGAGTCACAATCTCTGTTAGTAATGTTTGATATACATTAAAAACCCAAGTTATAGTTACTTTTCAGTCATTTTCTAATTAGTCCGATGACATTCTATATATATATATATATATATATATATATATATATATATATATATATATATATGTATATATAGTCTACGTTGTGGACCATTATATTGCAGATTTTGACTAAGAAGAATGTATGGGTACGTTAGCAGCATTTTTTATTAAACTATAAAAAAAGGTAAGCAAGTGAAGAAATATCATTTACAAAACAGTCAAGTTTTTTTGTGCTATCGCTAAGAAAAAAATAGTGCATGTGAAATTTGCCTGAGGCTTTGTCATTGGCATGCCCTTGAGGGATGGAGATTTTTGCAGTCTACAATTATGAGGCAGTCATTTATTATTCACTGTGATGCTATTTTCTTTCCTATTTTGACAGAAAGATCATTCTAGCACAGATGCAAGACCTCCAGCGTGGTTGCCTGTTGTCTTTATTAATTGTGCATAAGAAAACCTCCAGAGTGCTGTTGTGTTTAAGTCTGGTGAGAAAAAAAAAACAAGCAAACAAACCAAAAACAAAAAAAAATCAATCACAAGGACTGATCTCATGAATCATTCTAGAGGAAGTCACCTCTAAACTCTGTCCCACAGCAACCATTAGACTTCCTGCGCTCAACTGGCAAATCCTGTTCGACTGAGTGACAGCTAGCCCACATGACCAATTTTATTTTGCTGCCAACAACATTGTGAATAGTGCTCAACCTGACCACTGTCTCAGCTTTTCCGGGCCGGTGCTTTAACACTTCTGCTCGCAGATTTCCTCAGGGACTCCAGCCTATGGAGGGCAAGCCTTTTCTGCCTTGTGGCATACCTGAGCCCACTGCCTATGACAGCGCCGGCTTTAAGAATGTGTCAGGAATTCAACAGGCTTTTGAAAAAGATGTGGCTGAATTGGCTGTGATGGGTAACAGATCCTTTTCCCCAGCTGCCTGAGTGTTGCCTTAGAATAATCAGATTCACTGGGCTGTATAAAGTGTTAGATTTTGTGCATTTTTTAAGAATGGTAAAAAGAAATCTACCATTTATTTGCGCCGATGCCTTTATGGTGTGTCTCGACTCTTGGTTTTATGGCTTATGGCTCTCATAACTCTTAATGTTGTTTATAGCTGTAGCGGGCAGCTGCTAAATAGAGAGAATACACTAAAATCCGACTAAGAGCCTGAAAGAAAACAGAGCAGCTGGCAAGTGGCTAAACATGGAGAATCCCTCAGCAGATGCATTTTCTCAGAGATTGTAGTCCCAAAAATCAGCGATAAAGCTGAAGTAAATGAAGAAGTTTTACTGTGCAGATATATGGTAGCCTGTTTACCAACAAGGTTATTGTATCAGTGAAAACACTTATGATACACAGCCAGCATAACCAGGCAAATTGCTGTACGTTCAGCTCACGAGTCCAAAAGCGATGCTGGGATCAAAATAACAAGACAAGGATGTGCCGTGAAAGACTAAGAATCCCCAGTCAAAGGCTTTACAAATTATAAATACTATTTTAATTATTTAGTTTTGAATAGCCATGTCCATGTTTCACTTGGTCTCACATTGTCGTTTTCAAGAAAAGATTTCAAATATCCTTCTAGGTGTTTTCCCCGAAAGCATATAGGTTTCATAGATCTCAAAATGTGATTTAAAGATTTTTCTTTTCATCTTTGATCAGTCTAAGTAGTCTGGATTTTAAACTACAAATGAACAAATACAGTCCAGATTCATAAAAAAAACCTTCCTTTTAATTTCAGCAGTGATAGGGAGCTGAGAAATCTTAATGTTGTATGCTAAGCTGCAAAGAGTTATCCTCAGATTCCACATCCTCTGTGTTTGCTCCGCTCTGTTCACGTCCGACTGACAGAACAACTACGTTGTTATGTTAATTAATGAGAACGGTTCCACATTCTCCTTGACTACCCCGAACGTCACCCTTCGACGAAGCCGCTCTCGGTCATTCACTGTCAAATTACAGCACAACTCCAATTTTCTGTTCCGCTCCGGTCCATCGGGCTCCAGCTGGGTCAAGCTTCACAATTCCAATCATAGCAAACAGGAAAAAAGAGCATCAGCAACATAAGGTTTGTCAAAGTTAATTAGTGTAAATAGAGAAGGTTAAACACAAATTAAAAAACATTTTTTTTAAACATTCACAATAAAGTTGACTGTTTTATTTAAATATCGGGTGCAAGCGACTCTTTGCACCAAATAAGGAAGCAGATTTGTCATTTCAACACTTAATTTGAAATGTGGTAATCTGCTCCAAATACATTAGCATTCTGCTTGTAATGTTGATGATCACACATGCGCTCCCCGAGCTCCAAGAAACTTTGGAGCGGAGATAGACGGAGTAACCGCAGATGTAGTATTGCTTTCCACGGACTCACGGAGGCGGTCTGGGACAGAATGGACACTTACTGGAGCGGAGGATGTGAAATCTGGCGGTTAGCCAGTCATGGCAATCTCCCAGTACTAACAAATCATTTGTATTTTGTCTGTTACTCTGTCAATGTTTTGTTTTTCTATCGAGTAGAGTTGGAGGATATGGCTTCAAAACTACGTCATCATATTTCAATAAAAAAAGTGGCAGTACTATTAAAATCAACATAGCAAAAAGTTAAAGAGGGACACCCATGATTAACTCATTTAAAATAATACATAAAAATATTCCAAATTAAATAAGGCTTCTTGTGGAACTGGCAATATTTATTACAATTATTATTATTATTATTATTATTATTATTATTATTATTATTATTATTATTATTATTATTAACAAAGGCCTTTTAAGTAATTTGCTTTCTTAGTAAAAGGCATTTGGTTTTACTCATAGTTTCTTCATTTATAAAGAACAACATGATGGTTTGTGTTTTTGTATACTTGTGGTTAGACTTAATTCATTTTACAAACTATAAAAAGCGGAACACCCTCCAGCTGTAAAAGGTTTTTTTTTTTTTCCATATCCATGACTGTCTCTGCTTAACATAAACTGTTTCCCGATCGTTAAAGTCAATTAAACTCGCATCTCTGCAGGGGCAAGCAAAATAAACTGTCACTTATAATAATAGCTAGAAATCTAAAAAGTAAATTACAGAAAGAAAGATAAATGTAAGCAAATCCATGATATTTAGACCATGTTTAGACTCCTCCGGTCCCGTCAATAACTAATGTAATAGAATGAGCCCGACTCTCTGCTCAGAGCCTCATCGGCTCCACTCTCTGACCTGATCATTTCTGGAACTGTTGGATCCAATCAGGGAATCTGCGGTGTGTAGGCTGGTCCGGTAGAGCTTTCTATTAGAGCACCGCTGTACAGGTTGGAATGTGAATAAGAGGTTTTCCATAAGCCAGATGAAAAATCAATTTCTGCCACCAACTGGAATGGCGTCTAGCCAAGATGTACGTGTGCTCTGGGCCATCATCGTGTTAGGATGTGATCACGAGAATGACATCTGACATTTTCCTACCACAGGAAAAGTGTGCTTTGATGGTAGGATATGGCAAAGAGCTACAACCGAGTAGGCCTACTTAAAATGCTGCCACACGCACAGTTTAAAGCTAGCCGTCACACAACTCAACACAACAGGACAACACAAGAACTATTATTCCCTTTCTTACTTCAAAATAAGAGCCTGGAAACTAGGTGCTAAGTTTAAAGTGCTTGCCTTCACATCTGGGGCTCATAGTAACAGCTTAGACGTCCTTCGGCCAATGAAATCACAAGCTGACAGCAGCTGGATAGTGCTTCAAATGACAAACTTAAGTTTAATGAGGAAGGTGTTTTACATTTTAATATCGCAGGATGCCGCTGCACTCATCGCATCCTTATGACGGAAGATGCAACGGTTAGACGACCATTAATAGACGAAGGTTCAGGGTTGTTACGCTTATAAATGTACATGGATGTAGGGAAGCCCCCCCCTCACACACACACACACACACGTGATCTTCACAATATCTACTGCCAAGATTTCGATCCTACTTAGATCTTCGCAAGGTCAAACTTTTCAATAGAGGTAATAAACTTCAGGTGGGGCGATGTAACTAAAACGGCAGGTGTTTTTCAATACACAAATACGAGATCATTTTCAATGAGGGTAGGGTTACGATCCCTTTGGGTTGCCTACATATGGACACGTCTCATGAGCTGTCCAGATGCTGACGAACATCCATGCATGATTCAAACGTTATCAATAAACGCCGTGAAGATCAAGTGCGCCCGCTTTCTTCTCTCCGCGTGTTTCAAACCTCAATCAAAACTTCATAAACAATTGATACGGTCGGTTTGGACTCTATGAAAAAGAGCTCAAGGGCGGGTTACATTTTGATGTAAGAAACCCCATGTAAGCTGAAGGTGAAAGCATTTTCCTTTGCCATATAGAAAAAAAAATATTTATGACCTGCTGTTGGATTAGCAGCTTTAGTTTATTGCACTACAGGGAAAAATGAGATGCTGCTCCGAAGGGTGTCAGCACTCTGTTATCCAGACAGTTTAACTACATGTCGTACTCTTGAGACTTCTTCACCAGATTTAGCTGCAGATGCTGCTCAACCTGTTGAAGACATAAAGCGCTGCTGACAGAGTTGCTTACAGGCACAGAGGATGAATCATTTGTGCAACAAACCATAAGTGGAATGACCCAGACAGATTCTACAATTACTCAAAACAATGTCTGCAGCCTGGCAGCGGATTAGCAAGGAGAACTGGCTAAATGTTTCCGCCTCTAATTGTGTCGGTAGACAAGTGTGCAAACTAACTCAGCAGGTGACCCAGTTCTTCACGGCAACATTAACAGATTAAGATTGATTGTAAGTACGGTAGCTACGCAGTATCAAGTGCTCATATATTGGATCTAAATTTCAGGGAATACATGAGCATTCGGAGGTTTTTCCTCATGATCATCTTTTCAGGGCCAAGTCAAATGTGTTTTTGTTTAAGAAATTTAGGGATTGCAGTTGAAACCAGATATTTGCATACATTTTAGGTCTTTGGCTTTTTGTATCTAGGAAAGAACCAGACTTGTAGAGGTCGGTCTGCGATATTCTCCTTCATTTCTTGTGATTTCGTTTGACTTTTTCCATGATCTCACACATTCCATCTAATACGTAAATGTTGTGATTTGACCTGTAAGAAGCTCAAAAAGCTACAGCATCATGATCTAGGCGTTTTTTTAAAGGCATTGTGCTCCAACTGTAGAGCTATGCCTAAAATTATTCATAATTATTCATAAAGCTTACATTAAACCTAAATCTGCCATCCAAGGAATAATTTTAGGCTTCAGTGAACGTAAACGTCTGAATCTGAGGGATTATTAAAAAAAAACTTATCTCTGTATATATCCTTGCATTTAGCAAACAGAAGTTATTTTGGTCATCTTAGCTGACGCCTGACATGCAAGGTTTATTCTGATCCTACTTTACACAATTAAAAAAATTTATGTAATTTATCTGGTTTTAACTGAACTGTAATTTTTTGAAAATCAGAGCCTAAAGTTATAGGATGCACCTTCTTTCTGTATCATCAAACAATTTGTATACAACTCCAAGCTGAGAAGCACATGTTTAACCTCATTGCCTGTTTGTTAGGTGCTAAATGTGAGCGTGATGGAGGAAGAGCAGATAACGGTGGAAGACACAGGTGGTCGAGAACCTTTCCTGCTGGCCAATGACTCGGTGCTGATGAGGGGCCTTGTTCTTCGCAGCTGGAGCAACCAGATCTCGATTCGTTTCCGTAGCAATCAGCGGCTCAATTCAGGATTCCTCCTGCTGCATTACCAAGGTGAGTCAAGTCTATTCAAATTCGATCAGTCCAATATTGTTACATTCATCTTGCTCACAACAGGTTGGCATAGAGAATTAGAGATTTGTGAGCCAACTTGTTTCACAGTCTCTATGTGAAAACTCCTTTTGGACAGTTTTTCTAATTACCACATATTGATTTTGGGGTGCTGTGTAATAACAAAAAAAGTTAGCATTTTCTTTGTTGGTTGGTAGAAAAGTGTCCACAGTCTCACAGAAATATATGAAGGCATATGAAAAAGCAATAAATCCCGTTTGGCGATCATGTTCCTTTTTTATCCTGTTTGTGGAGATAAAACTATGATGAAGTATTATAGTTCAGCGCGCAGTGGCTATTTTGTCAACTGTCAGAAAAGTATTATCAGCTTGAGCAGGGTAAAAAACAATACATTTAGTTTCCCTTTTTCATTTAAAAAAATTACTTCTAAAAACCATAACCCCTTCACACAAATGCATTTCTTCCTTCTTTTTCAATGGGTGTGCAGCTTTGGGTAAATAATGCACCTGCGTTGTTTTTCTTCACATCTGATACTGTGACAGGTAATCTAACCTCCAGCCAACCCAGGCTGCCAAGGATGCATAAGAGTCACATTTCCGAGATGTAATGCAAACTAGTGCAACAAATAATAGCCAATGATGTTCAGGATGCTGCAGTCTCACCTATCCATGTTTCTGTACTGCAAACGATATTTCATCTCAATCCGAGGTTTCAGAGGCAGGACGTGCAGGCCACAAAATTGTCACTTTCCTAAAATAATTGCTTAAGTGTTATTTATTTATTTATTGTCAAAAATTATTCCTTATGCATTACCATCCCTGTTCTATGATGGCCTATGTCAAGAGTGTGACTTAGGCCGTATTATTTTGCCTAAGTAAAACACTTAGGCAATAATGACTTAGGCCAGTACTTTAAGAGGGTGTCGATATGTTCATTCATGGTTTGATTTCTGTCAAACCATGGCTAAGGTCAGAAAATTTTTAAGTCTCAGATGGTCTAAAAGAACAATACAGTTCAATATCATCAGCATACAGATGATAAGAGACATTATTATAACGCTTCATGATCTGACATAAAATAACAAATATATACTAAAAAGAGAACTGGACCCTACATGGATCCTTGAAGTACCCCAAAAGACAAAATAATCATGTCAGAAAAAGCCAGATTTATGCAAACTGTAACATGTTCATATTCTATGAAATGTGAATTATGTGCTGTTCTTTGATCTCACTTTCTTAGTGAAATAAGTGCCCACTGGTGACTGCAGGTCTTGTTGTTCTAAAGGGAAACATAAAAAATACGATCTATCATGAGATTTCTTTATTCCTGCTTTGCTTGTTTGGACACAGGTAAATGTAGGAACACATTCAATAGATCATAAATATCTTATGTTAATACAAAATAATGTATGTTTACAATCAAGACGAATGAGCAAATATAAAGTAAAAAGCCCATTGGCAGCTTACAGCCAGGGCATTATCAGTGAGCAAAAAGGTGGAGTGCTCATAACGTTCAGTCCCAGTCCGATTGAATTTTAGAGTGAATCCTTAAAAGTGATCCAGTAGTATAATGACAAGTGTGCAAAGCATTTTACCAGACATAATGTTGCTTTGTTTTCAATCAATATAAATATGGTCTATGCATTCTCCATATCCCTCGCTTGCTTTTGCATCACATTGATCTTCTGTGCCTTTAACAATGTCTGTTTATCTTAGCAATAACATAAAGCGACCACCAATTACATGGCCCATCGATTTTAGCTCATGGGGGAAGCTGGTGTACAAAACATTCACTCCTCTACTTTAATAGGACATTTTGGTCAGTTAGAAAATGAAATAATGCATCAAGACATTGCTGCTGACATGAGATGAATAAGCCCCTCTCAGTTTTATGAATATTACTGTGTGGTCAGGCCAAATGATGACAGTGGCAGGTCATTACAGATTACAAGTTGTGTGTAGTGATGCAGAATAGCTATAGAAAGATGATGATGAATTGTAATTTACTGTAAACATCTAAAAAGAGGGAATCTTTAATGTGATCCAATAGGACAATGACAAATGTGTTGATGTCAAAAAACATGTATTATTTGACTATATAATATCACATGTGAAGGTGTGTTATTCAGCCTTACAACTCCAGCTTGCTTTTCCATTAGTCCCTTTAAATTACAGTGCCTTTCATACAAGGGAAGTGTTTCTCATTTCGTCATGTTACAACCAGAAATGTCATTGTGATTCATTGGGATTTCCTCACAAAATATAGAGCCATATTGTCAAGTAAAAGTATATTTTTTTGTTTAAAAAAATCTAAAATGTGGGGTATTTGTGTTCAGCCCCCTTTATTCTGGCACCACTAAATAAAATGCAACCAGTGGCATAATTAGTTGACATTGTTAACCTGTGTGTTTAATTTAATCTCAGTATGGAGTTGTTCTTTGAAGGAAAGCCTCGGGGTTTTAGAGAAGATCTCACACAGCACTGTGAAACCATCATCCGTGAAAACGAAATATTTGGAAAGTCAGTAAAGATTTAGCCATCCACCTAAACTAACAGGCCAAGTAAGAAGGGATTTAATTGGAGAACCAGCCAAGGGTCCCATGCTAATTCTGGAGGAGTTACGGAGATCCACAGCTCATGCTCTGGCTGGTATATTCCATGTTTTTTTTTTTTTTTTTTTTTTGAGTGATTTTGTAACACATGTCCACGGACAATAGATGTAAGATAGCTTTTGGCTAAATCAGGCAAATTTACTTTACTTGTTCGTTAACATGCATCATCCCCTTCAAATAATGAATAAAAAGATGGGAGAATCTGTTGACAGAAGATTTATTAGTCACATACTCTAAAAATATCAAGTTTGTTGAAGAGTAGCAAAATGTAAGTTGCTGTTGAATGTCCTAAGAAGTCCTGTTTGCAGTTAGCCATGTTAGCCATATAGGAGCCATTGTAAGCATGTGGAAAAATTTGCTCTGATCAGATGAGACGAAAACTCAACTTTTCAACCTTGCAAGGTCCCCTCTGTGTGTTGGAAAACTAATGCCATACGAACCCATTCATTAAATTATAATTATATTGAAAAGTTAATTTCTTTCAGCGACTCAATTCACTATGTGAAATATTATAAAGAGTAATTACACCAGACTGATGTTTTCAAGCTTTTATTTATGTTTGGTACGGCAATTTTCCACTTACTGCTAATGAAAACACGATCAGACCAATAAGAGAACCGTTTCAATACACAAATGTGTGCTCAATGAAAAATATTTATAGTACCTACTTTAAGGCTTGTCATTTTCAAAAGGGACTTTTGATCTGACAAACGAATCTCATCGGAACACATATTCTAATTTATTGAAGATGACTGTACATTACCCTGAACACACGATCCCCACAGCATCACGCTGTGGGCATTATTTTATTTACCAGGGAGAAGGAAGGTGATCAGAGTGGATAGGAAGAAAGATGCAGCTAAACACTCTCAAATCACTTTTATTACAAAACACTCCCTTCTAATATGGTCAGTTACATTTAGTGCAGTTTGAACTAATTAATTCAACAAACACATTTTAATTCAGTCCAGTTGTAACATAACCTATTTTGCTTAGTTTCAGTGAATTTTCTTTATATATAATCCTGAGCTGTATAAAGTTGTCTGCCAACAGAGATGCCAGCAGATGCCAACAAAGATGCCAACAGATTGCATTAAATCTACACATTGGTTTAACTTTCCACCTCCTGTTATTTTTACAGGAAGACGCCCCTAAAATGTCCACGGCCATCTGGCTTAACCGGCTGGGGGTAAAGAGAACAGGACAGAAAGACAGTACCCCACCAGGCCAAGGGTACTTGTTATGGGCAGGGAAAGCAAAACACACAAGTGAATATGATTAAACCTGCCACGAACTGTCAGCTGCACCGGTTCAGTTTGTGCAAACATAACAGTATTTATATTTATAAGATTGTTAATTACGCAACACTTTTCAGAGTGCAATTTAATTACCCTTTCTGCTGTAAATAGTCATTAAGTAACGACGTGTGTGTACCTAAGGGAATGAGAGATGTCAGGGCAAACACTCACTGAAATAGGAATTTACCATTTTAGTGAAGAAGGGAATATTAAAGGCATAATATTCTATAAATGGTTTCAACAACATTTGTTAGCGATTCGCCCCTTAAGTCTGGATAGCTTTAACCGGAGCCTCTCTGTATAAGTTTGGCATTTTAAATATTTCTTCAAAACAATAAAAGAAAACAACTTTTCACTGTATTCAGTGTTAACCCCCAAATAAATGTTTGCAAAAACACATAACAAACAACTATCTTATGATTTCTCCCTTTTCAACACTAAAATGTCTTCAAAGGTCCAGCTCCTCTGTAAATATCACTCCACTCTACAAAGCAGTAAATTACTGACTGGAATTAACTGCTCAGAGTTATGGTCTCCACTTATACATTCATTAAAACCTTACCTAAAGGAACAACAGGACACTATGTTGGCTTATGCACAATTGAGGCCAAAATTATGAGGCTCGGAAGGGCCTGTGATTTTGCAATACATTCTGGAATGCAGTCGGCATTTTCCACGGCAACAACCTTTGTTTACATGCTGATTTTGATGCCATGATGTGAGAGATCAAGGCACAAAGGGCTTGAAAAATAAACTGTACTAAAGAGAAATGCCATGGACAGTACCGAGATAAGCAAGACCCTGTTCCAAAGTTTCGGTTTGCTGGGATTGATCCATATGATGCCTGAAAAGGCTGAGCTTGTTTTCTATCTCATCAACGGAGTTAGTTTTCATCCTGTAGATTAATTCAGAAATGTTACATATTTAGGGGCTCATAGACAAAGTAAGTTTGGGTGGGTCCAGGATTTCTGAATGTTTCGTGTTAAAGACAAAATTGTTGTCATTTCAGAGGTAAACAACACACCTTCACCTCATAGGGCTCCTTCTCTCTTCTGGTGACATCCTGAGCCTGACATCCACTTCACATTTATGTTCGAAATATTTAGAGTCTTAGTGGTTAATTTATTTATAAAGAAGGGCATTTTCACAAAGGGTCTCCTTTACTTTCACTTCGTTGGCTACTGGCTAGGCTAGTGCTGGAGGCCTGCTAAAAGCTCTGTGTAAAACAGCATAGCAAACTTTGAATACCACAGGTGATGTGCCCATTGTTACCCTTAAAATGACTTAGTTATGATGGAATATCACAGATAACGTCCAAGGAGTGAGGACAATTTATGATATAAAGGCTAAATGTATCTCCTATGTGTGGAGGAAACAAAGGAGCTCCTTTACTTACTTTGTTTGTTTGTTGACCTCAGACAGCTAGGCTAGCAGTAGCAGCCAGCTAAACGCTCTGTGTAAAACATCATAACAAGCACACACACACACACACACACACACACACACACACACACACACACACACACACACACACATATCGAGGTATGGCTTTTGAATGTGAGGTTTAGTTATCTAATTGCTGCTTTCCAGGGTCCATTCGGTGTCTATATATTAGTTTAGAGATCTAAGCTGCTTGGCTGTGACTTGGGAAAAGTGAAAAATGTAATCTGATTGTTCTTTTTCCTGGCGAGTGTGAAAGATTGTAACAATTAATGACACAGCATCTTTTACACCGTGTTTTTGACTTTTTAAAAACAATAAAACAGAAAATAAAGATTGCGTTATAAATGAAAGCGGTGTAAACAAAAAGAAGCCTATTTCCCAATGCCCAATTCTCCCACAATGCAGTGCGGTTGTTATGTCACCCTTTTCAAGCCTCATTTTGACCCCTGCCAGCTTAAGACTTGAAATATCATGTATTCTACCAAGATGGCTTTTTTTCCACATAGCAAATGAAACTGGCATTTCTCGAAAGCAAAGTAAACAATGTAGAACAATTGGCAATTCTGGAAAGAAAAATGTTTACATTTTATTGAAAAATTGTTTGTATTTATAAGAAAAATACTTAATTGAAGCCCTTCTTAAAATTTCTGACCAGATTTTTTCCCCACATTTTTTTCTTGGTATTTCTCAAAATCTCTGAAGTTACAAGGCCTCTGTGCTTGCACCATAATCTTTAGATGCCCTCACAGATTTTCTGTCAGAGTCAAGTTGACACTCTGGCTAGGTCACTTCTAAGGTTAATTTTACTTCCAGTCAGAAGACAAATTCTGGTAACATTGAACATTAAAATTACTTTAAATCTAAATATGTCAGTGATGTGAAGACCTGTGGGAAGATTTTGGCAAAGACACCATCCGTGTCCCCCTGTAGTTAATCTCTTTTCTGCTATTCTGTTCAGACAATATATCCAACATTGCTCATAACATGTTCTCCAATCCTCAGTGACACACTTAAAATGATTGAGAGTCACAGCTAAAATACATGTTTTATTTATACATAATAAACACAAACATATTAAATCACACTACAGAGAGTTATGAAAGTGGAACAATAATAAATAAAACATCAACTCCAGCAAATAATTTGGTTCTGAAGAAAAATCCCTACATCTTGCTCTTAAGATCTTAAGCTCTAAATCTAATTACTAAGAAGTTCTTAGATTTTCCAGGACGGCAACATAGACAATAAAAAAAAAGGATTCATGTTGGTGACACAAATTCAGTTATAATGATAATAAAAAGCAATCGGCAATTTCATGATGAAAAAAAAAATCCCGTTGTAGATAAAAGAGTTTGTCTTTCTCTGCTTCGTAAGCAGAATATCACCTTGTCCTTTAGAATGGGTTGTGAGTAATGTGACCGGACAAGCGTGGAAAAGGAGACAGAACCATGGAGAGGTTCTTCTCAGCTCAAGGTAATTAATATCTTCTACAGCGTTAGCTATTTCTGTGATGACAGACTGATGGATGCCTCTATTACATCAGCAGTGTGCCTGACACTTGGAACATGATTTAAGATACGTTTTATGTTTAATGCAAAGACAGTAGGAAGTACGGGTGTGGAATAAAGGAGGAGGAGCAACTTTCAGCATGGTCCCTCACCACTAGCTTTTACATACAGTGAATGTAAGTGCTGTGTATATAGTTTGTGCATTTCGTCTCAAGGCCAATACAATGCTACGCGTTTCCTATAGTTATTGTCCCCACAAAAACAATGTCTGATAATAAATATTTGCCTGGACAGCTCAATGATGTCACCCTTTGCTGCACTTCTCCAACAGTGATGCCTGAAGATTTTGTATCCTCCCTGCCATTCTGCTCACTGTGTATGTTGGCAGGTTAAACACACATCTGGATTTGTTTGTCACAGCTTTAGTTGTTTTGAACCTTTTATTTGTTCCTCTGACTATATATATGGACAAGAGTAGCTTACTTCCTTATTTATTAAAGTATCAACACACAGTGCAAATAATTGAATCCCATCTACTCTAGTCTTTTCGAAGAGTGGCTAGAGAAATTGCGTCACAGTCATTAGTTATTCTATTCATGTTAAAAGAGCAATGATTAAATTACAATTGTTATTTAATTTTTTTAGGTGTAAGACTTTTCTTTTCTTACTTAACCTGATAAAATAACTTTTCGCAAACAGGCATTGTCGCCTGTTTTGATTGTGGACTTTTTGATTGTTGGTGTATAACAAACAGGAGGAATAGGGTGAATAATAATCCCCACTCACTCAGTTAAAGTAAGTCAACAATAAACAATAAAAATAAATAAACACATTTTTATCTTCTGAACAAGTTAACTTTAAAAAAAAAAAAAAACGTGTGTTTGTGTGTGCGTGTATAATGCATTTACAGTACATTTCTGTTTTCCTGTGAAATTATATTTTTGTACTGAAGAAATGTACCACGACAGCATAATGTTGCCACCACAATGTTATACTCTGAGGATAGTGTTAGATGTTTTTTTTTTTTCTCTTTCTTTTTGTCTGTTGAATTCTTGCTTGGCAAAAATATTTTTGCGAGCATAACAGTGGGTTGAATATAAAGGGAAATTTGCTATTTTAAGGAGGGCATTTATTAATTGGAATACAATAATTCAAAACAACACTTTTTATATAGGCTGATATAACCTGGTAAGCTAATTAAAAATTTTGTCTAAATATTTTGAATAAATAAGTGTATATACATCTTCACAAGTGCAGTGAAATTGTGCAAGCATTTTTACCTGAATTAGAAGCTGCAATGACAACTACTGTGGTCACAGCACTGCCACTAATGGCATGTAATTCACTATTTACCAAGGCTCCTTAGGAGCATTGACTGAATTTCGCCTTTAGTTCAAAGTTATCTCTCCTTAATAGCCTTAATTGAATAAACGACCATTAAAATGGAGGATTTTACCCAACCAACGTAAATATCAATAGGCCACATCAGGGCCAAGCTATGGTTTGACTTTCTACAACTGAATCGCTTTCCCAGAGACAACACCATCGATCGTTCTGTAAAAGGCAATGCCTTGATACACAGCCATGGACATGAGCCATGGACACAATGACAGTCACCCCCTCCCACACATCGCTTCCTAAAGGATTGCTGCTAAATCAGTTTATCACAACAGTTGCTGACAAGACATGACTAGTCATTGGAACAGCACATTTTCCCCTGACAACACATTTTACTTTAAATGTCCATGTAACAGAAAATGAATGATACTCTCCAAATAAACTTCCATTAAATAATAATGCCAATCTACACAACATTCATGCTTTGTTTTGTTTTCGTCACCCCATTTCATTATCTCCTGCCCTCACCTTGGCCAATTTGTTCCAATTCCAGCTCCTTACATGATGGGATTCATTTAGGCAACACACACACGTACACACACACGTACACACACACACATTTTTATTTGTTTGTCCAAATTTATTAGGTAACTCACTATTACCACCTTTCTCGTCTCAACAATTCCACCCTATTTCCACAGCATTTGTCCATTACTGGTTGAAGAGGAGCATTCTCAATTTTAGGTACTTAGGCAAATGAAAGGTGCATGCAGCAGAAAAAAAAACAACTCATTTGACAAAAGTGTGAGTGAACGACAAATACAGTTTTTGTTTTTTTTTTGTTTTTCCTGGGTCCTGTCTTTGACTGATTTCCAATTTTTGATTATCCGGAGCCAGTGAAAGTAACAATCGATTATTAAACACTCATTTGGGGTTTTGTTTTAGTTGACGGCACTGCAATTCTTTTTTTTTTCTCAAAAAGTCACATTCCATTGCCAATAGATGTACAAGGGAATGAAAAAAGTCAACTCGTAAAAATATATTGAAACATCTTTCTATTTTTAGAACTGTGCTATTTAAATCAGAGCTGCTTTGGGCTATTTTCTTCACTGCTCTTATCTTTTTATAGGCACAGATGTGAACACAGTGTTAAACTTACTGTCATTATTTTTGGTTTAAAAGCAGAGCTTGTGACTATGGCACTGTTCTGGTGGTTAGCACTCCTTATACCCACATATGACTAATATTCAACACTCTTATTCCTGTTACAAACACTGTCCTCAGAATGAAAATACATGCATGCTACATTAAAAACACTGTGGCGTTATTTATTTAACACAAATAATAGGTATTGGGGCAAGGATTTGGTAGTTTCAACCAAACGGGCTGTCAGAAACTGGCAGAAATAGTGACTTGTGTTTGAGACTCCAACTTAGACTTTTCCCCTCAAGACTTGAGACTTGGGTGGTCACACAGTTGTTAGTAATCTTACCTCACAGCAAGAAGGTCCTGGGTTTAAATTGCGACTGCTGCCTTTCTGTGAGGAGTTTGCATCTTCACTTCAGCTTCCTCCCACAATCTAAAAACATACATGTCAGGTTAATTGGCCATCCTAAATTACCCTCAGGGTAATTGTGGATAAGTGTGTGGGTGTATAGTTATTTTCCTTTTTGTCTTTGTTACGTACTAGTGACCTCTCCAGAGTTGACTCTGCCTCTAACCTCCTGACTGGCAAGAAATAGAATCAGAATAATATTTATTCAGCCGTGATTTTCTGCACAATCAAGAAATCTGACTTTGGTTACAGCACTCAGAGCATACAAACATTTGGTATACATATATGTTTTGGGGCTTTTTTTGTTTGTATTTTTGAGTGTTTTTTTAATCTAAAGAAAGAAAAAGGGAGGTTGTGAGTTATGAAAGTGCAACATACTTATTTTGGTTCACAGCAGTGTAGCTCACTACTCAGACAGTAAAGTGTTCATTGTGTTCATCAGAGAGACAGCCTTGGGGAGCGAACTCGTTTTTGTAAATAGTGCTGTAACACCTACTTCAGAGTAAACGTCTACACAGTTTATCTCCTGACCCCAGACCTGTACGAGTTCTGGATAGAGAGAAATTCAGCCACGAACATACTTCCTGGTGGACCTAATTGTTTGTTGCAGTCTGGACATATCCTGTTTTGTGGATGAGCAAAGCCACACGTTGATGGACGGACATAGCATTGATGATAGCATTGCAGAACATAGCTAGCAGCTCCTGTGGAAAGTTGTACTACTTGAGTTATTGTAGGAAGCAGAGTCTCTGCTGGACAGTCTTCTGAACAGTGTCTATGTGTGAGATCCCAAAAAAGGGTGCTTCCTAGTAACTGGTTGTGAGTTCCCAATAGTGATCCACAATAGACACAGTATTGGGAGGATGGAGAGAGGACGCAGTGCGGGGGAGGTTCTTGAGGTGCACCGTCACCTACACAGTCTTGAGCGGGTTAAGTTTAAGCGCTGGTACTGATGGTTCTTGAGCAGAAGAAGATCCTCCTCAGCCTCACCTGTTGCTGCTTGTCAGTCAAGCAGCTGGTGACCCACTGATAGGTGGAGGCCGGTGCTGTGAAAAGCGTGAGCTTCTGGGTTGTGGGTGTTGAAGGCAGGGCTGAAAATCACAAACAGGATCCTGGTCGAGGTGACCAGGAGGAAGTGTACCTGTTTTGCCCAGTAAGCAAACTGCAGGGAGCAGGCAGGGGGCCTGTGATGTCCTTCAGATGCTTCGTCAGTCACTCAAAAGATTCCATGACCACAGATGTAAGAGCAAAAGTTCTGTAGTCATTTAACCCCATGGTGGTGTATTTATCGGGGACCGAGATGACGATTTAGTATTTGAAGCAGGAGGGAGCCTCACACAGCTCAAGAGACTTGTTGAGGATCTGAATGAAGATCGGAGCCAGATGTTCAGTGCAATGTTTCAGGGAGGAGATAGAAACACCATCAGATTCTGGACTTTTCTACACTTCTGACCCTAGAAGACTTTTTTTATCTTTAGTTCAGGTAGGAGGGTTTGAAGGGAGAGGGTAGTAGGGTTGTTGGTGGGGTGCAGATAGTCGTTTTGTGTGGGAGTGAGGAAACAAGCTCCCATATCTTCTAATGCTTCTCAATGTCCTCCAGACTAAAGCAAGGTCATTAGATGAGAACCTACATTTTATTTTCTTACTGTATTTTCTCATGGCTACTCTGATCTCCTTGTTGAGATTGTCATTTGCCTTGTTATACACAAGCCAGAATAAATGAGGAGAACTATCTCATAAAAAGGTTTGCAGTTTGTAAAAAAAAATAAATAAATAAATAAATACTCTAAGTGAGGACTATGCCTTCTGCAACACGGTGACATCAGAACACCAACCTTTGTTTATATAAAAGCAGATTCCACCTCCTCTCTTTTTTTCCTGGAGCTCTGCACTGCAGTCTGCTCCAAACAGCTGGAAGCCACGTCTCTGTGGTGTGCAGTCCAGGACACATTCTCCGAGCCATGTTTCAGTGAAACAGCTGCAGGTCCGCGGAAGTCCGAGTTTTTTTGTGCTGAGAAGGAGCAGCTCGTCTGTTTTGTTAACGAGGGAGTGAACTTTTGCCAGGTAGACGGACAGGAGCTGAGCATGCAGTCCCAACTGTCAGAGCTTGACCAGCGTGGCTGCTCGTTTTCCCCTTCTGCATCTCCAACAAAACCTGAGATAGCTGCTGCCGCTTCAACTAGGATCTCAGATAAAACTCTCTGGTTGGGTGAAAGCTGGAGAAAAACCCTCCAGAGAGGACTCCCTGATGCTTGGTAGATGTTTTCTAGTAAAAGTGACTGTTGTACAGCAGCAAATTATAGTGGAAATACACATTAAAATACAAATTAAGAATGAGCGTTGTACCATGGCGGCCTTCTATTAACCCATTTTGCTGATATAATACAATAACCCAAATGGGGTTGTTGTTAGTCCAGATGTCTTTAGAACACCTGAACCGGAAATTATGAATTTACCTTGACTGCTTGCTTGGATATTTATTGTCATAACTGTGTACTTTTGACCGATTTAGGGTGTACCTTCTGCTTGATAACTGCTGGTATTAGCTCCAGCCCTGCAATGACCCTGAACAGGATTAGGTAGGCTACAGAAAATTAGTGCAGCACTTTGTCAGCAGTGTTTGGCTTTTTTATCTACATTTCCACCAGCAAAATACATAATGTAATAACATAATGCATTTTTTTTTACAATTGGTTAGCTGCAATATTAAATAATATTCAGTAGGTTTTCATAAGACAATATTTGAATATTTAATTTCTCATACATGTCCCAATGTTGATTAGGTGATGTAAAAGATTTGCACTTTGCCCTCTGTAAGATGTAAAATTAGGTCTAAAATTCATGTATACTTGTTGAGCTATACACTTTAGTGTATATGTGTGTGTGTCTTCTCCTCAACTCTTGAACAAGACCAAAAAAAAAAGAAAAAACAGACATCAACTCCACATCTGTTTCCTGTGGCTCTACAGCACCAGCAGCTAATCTTCCTGGCTGCCTGCACCGTGGATCTATTATTTCTAATGGCAAAACAATCAGGTTTTATGGCCCAGCACCACATCTACTGGAATGGAAGCAGCACGTAATTTAATACTTCAGGAATTGGCTGCACGATTTTTGCCTCTGGCTCCCCCGTCGTATGCTCAATAGGGATTTAAATGCTGCTATGATAATGGCAATAACTAGGTTCATTGGAGCTAGTGATAAACTATGAATGGAATGGATGACCCAAGGGCAGAGTGTTTTGTCCCTGTGGCTCACTGATTTACTGCGAAGCAAGACCTTGTTTCATAAGAAACCAGTGGCTTGCTCAAAAGAAACACACAAGTCAGTAGTTTCAGAAACCTTTATGGCCATTAAGCATTTTGGGCTGTTTTCCTCTATGTTTTACTTCGGAAACTGATAAAATGACATTTTTGAATAGGCAATTTTGTTTCAACCTAATGGCATAGAAGATAATTTTCCTCTACAAATGACTGGTTGAAGTGAAAACACTTTAAAACCACCCTACTGAGCTGTTCCAAATTTTTGGGCAGTTTAACCTTCCCTTGCCCCACATCTTTGCGTGCAACACATTTTCACCTGAGAGTGTCAGACTGTATGGTTACATAAAACCCAATGGCCCTTTCTTGCTAAAACTGCAGTAGCTCTAGAGAAGTGGTAGGATAAGTCTGAAAAGGAAACTAAAGGATTTATTTGTGAACACATAAAACCATTATTGGCTTGTGAATTGGTGGGTGAAAGGTTAAAGTTAAAAATTTTTTTCTCTCGAGTGTCGTTCTTTCCGGTTATTTTTCTATTTGTCATTAACTTTGGATCTACTCCACATTTTGTAATGTTGAGGCATGAGAACTACTTGATTGACCAAAGAACCAGTACAATGGTAAGTGTTGATGGACTGAAGTGTGATAGATTTTAATCTTGCAAGCTTTCTACTAACCTGTCTTTCACAAAGACATGATTTGTGGAGTGTATGACTTAATTGCTGTCAACAGATTCTCCCACCTGAGTAGTGGATCTCTGCAGCTCCTCCAGAGTTACCTCTGGGTTTTTGGTTCCCTCTCTGATTGGGCTCCTTTTGTCCAGTTGGCTACAGTGGATATTATTTAGGAGTATCAGAAGGTCTGAATACAATACCAGAACACATTTTCAGATTTTAATTTATGAACATTATGAATTTCATAGTTTTTGAAATATGCCAATGATAATTTTTTAAGTTACAATTATTGCTTCAGAAACATACCTATCGGAGCAGATAAAGAAAATAAACATTAAAATCTAATTATTGCTTTAACACCTCTGATATTATACTTGGCAAAATGTGACTATCCAAAGATCTATCTAGTGCGAAAATATAAGATTATAGTTAACAACATTTACTGGAAGAAGTCAATTCATGGCCATCTCTAGCATTTTTCCTTTAGAATAACAAGGAGTACATTGGAGGACCAATTTCTAATCATGGCAAGTCAAATGTATGGTCCAATTGCTGCCCAGAAGCAGGTTACAACTAGCAATTTAACTGCCCATCTTCACTACACATTATTTACTTCTGACACTGTGCAGATTTGGACTTCCTTCAAACCTTCTGCAAGATTTTGCAGCCTCAATACCTGTATGAGCATAAATTTCAGTCATCTATATTTTGTGCTTGTGCATGGCCTGAATTAAGTTTTGTAACCTTGCAAAATAAAAAAGCCCAGAAGTTTTGCTTTGTGATGCACAAAGCAGAGGTTATAAAGCATTTAGCTTTTTTTTTTTTTTTTTTTTTTCACAGCTACACATTCTTATTCACAATCACAAAATGTGTGTACTATTACTTTTCACCACAAACACATTCCTATCTATTAGGGTTGTCAGGAAAGTAAAATTTCAAACTTGATACCGATGCCATGAAAAACACTCAATATCATTCTTTGTATTTAAGAGCAAAACATATGATCATTTAAATCATGGCAATATTTTGACATCCTAATTAGGGCAATACTTATTAAAATGGGACAAATCAGCCCCAATTTAGAAAAAACAACAACATATAATTCAAAGTGTCAATCCCCCGGCTGGCAAAACAGCAGACAAGATAACATTCAGGATAAGTGTTAATATCCTATAAGTATCTACCTTTGTTTTGGTGTTGCAGACATTTCATTATATTATATTTGCTTATCTTTCGCGTGCCACTAGCCATGTTTCAGTCCAATTGTCATGCAAGTTTTGAGCAAACTTTCAAAATGTTGCAAAAAAGAATAAAGAGAAGAATATGCAAATTAGGCTTGTTTCCATTTAACTAGGCTATGCAAAGCACAATGTTGTCAGAAGTTCTTCTTTTCAGGAATGCGTTGCTATCGGACATGTTGTTCTGTCATGTCAACTAGTACAGGGAATGTTACATGCTGACCAGAGACATTTAGAAAGAAATGCAATTTTTTAAAAAATATTCTTTTTCCGGGTTTTCACAGCATTAGTGGCTCATTTTTCACAAAGTAGGCTGACAGAAAGGGGGATTTGAAAGAGGGGGGGAAGACATTCGGTAAAGGATCTTAGGTAGGAATTTAAACCGGGTCAGCCGCATCGAGGACCAAGGCCTCCGTTTATGGGTCATGATCGCTACCCCTGCGCCATCGGAGCACGCCCAAGAAATGCAATTCTGTATGTGTTATGGAAATATCCGGGAAGACGCTGACAGCGGAAACAGTATATCAGTCATGTGAGGTAGATGTTCGCTACGTCAGAACTTATCCGGCACGTGGCTCCATCTACTGTTTTTTGCATTAACTCTTTTTTTTTTTCCGCAAAAGCCAAAAACCACCTCATGTGAGCGTAAAAACATTTTTGTAAAATTGAGGACGTTATTATAAATTTTTGTGTTTCCATCAACCTTTTCTAATGTGATACTGCAAACTGGGCATGATAAATGTCCATGGAAACACGGGTACTGTGGGCTTCCATTTGCATGTGAATTTGCTGTTGATACAAATACATTTTACCACTCAGGGACAAATAAAGAATCCTTCTATATTCAAATTAATTGTGTTCGAAAACAAACACGGATCTGGCGCATGCAGGATATATATTTTTGCAGTGAAGGCAAGGATCGGGTCTTTGGAAATGCACTCAGTAGCATTATTATTTTTCAAAATAATATCTCTGTATTTTGGGTAATTGTACTTATTTTCGCTGGTGGTTAGTTGCAGCAGCTGGTAGGTAGCTTTGGGTTTCTACTTATTTCTGCTCTAATTGTAAGATTGTGCCTGTATCCACACTAAGACTGAAAAAAAAAAAACTGTTCTAAAGTCCCTACGTTGGGTCCCTGTATCTAAGAGAAATATATTGAAATTAAAAGCATGTATTCCCATTTATGAATCACTGAAAGATTTGTTGACATCGTATCAACCTTTCACACTGCTCGAATCTTCTCGTTCAAGTCTACGGTACTCCGCATCCCCAAAATCACAAACACTCATGGAGAAGCACAACTCAGGAGTTATGCTTCACTTATTTGGAACAAACTTGCTGAAAACTGCAAAAAGGCTTAAACAGTGGGTTCTTTTATTTGAAAGTTAAAACTCTATTTTTGTAGAGTTACCTTTGACTGTTAGATTTAAACTATTAACAGAACTTTCATACATTTCAGGCTGTAGTCCAACTTTTCTTTCTTCCTTTTATCATGCCACAGCAATGCACTTCTTTTTATTGTTTTCACCATGTAAAGCACTGAGTTGCCTTGTCGCTGAAATGGGCTATACATATAAATTCTCCTTGCCTTGCCTCGGCTGGTCTGGTTCTAGTTCTAAAGCAGTTTCTGTTTCATGTGGCCTTCATGGTCCCTTTGTTATTGTGGTGCCAGCCATGGTGGATCCAATTATACTGCTATTTTTGTTGTTCACACAATTCAAGAAGTTAAAAAGTTTTAGTGTGGTCATTAAAGTGCCTGCACTAATGAGGTAGAACAGTGTGGTTATTAGACAGGAGGAGAAGGTTGTTTAATAGCTTCCATTAAAGACTTGCCTAGCTTATTTCATTATCTATGCTAACTTCATCCCATTTTACACTATTTATTTAAAAACAGGGACAGGGTAACAATGCAAACCGACTCCAGGAACATTGATCTTACCTCTCACAGCAATCAACCCTCTTGGACAGATGCTACATAGGCTATTCTTCCTCCCACTATCATGTTACAGAGCCTCTGGGATGTTCAGCTTATCAGCAGCAGCTCCATTTGTCAACATATTTGCAATACCATGAATCACACAGGGCTCCAAACATCTCTCTGTAAATTTGCATATTGCATTTATTGGTTAATTACAAGTGACAGATGGAGGCAAGAAAGAGAACTAATGGTTGGTTTTCAGACCAACTCTATTTGTGCGAATACTGTGTTTGACAAGGACTGAGACCGTTTGGCTTAAACATTGTGTTTGATTTGATTGAAGAAATGATGGGCAACAAAAGTCCGCTGCCCTTCCATGTACAAATATTTAACAGTGATAAACAATGATTTAGAGGGGGATGCGACATGGTGAGCACATAGAAAATACACATGCAAGATTGCAGTGATGATATTTTCTTGAAATTATAGGACGGTTTCTAAAAAAAAAAAAAAAATTAAGCTATAAAATGAAAACAATTTAAATGACATAATGGGTAGATTATGTCACCATGACAAAAGAAAAGATAAAAAAGTCTCTGTTATGTCACCAACAGAGAGATTTTGGTCTGTCTGTCTATCTGTTCTTGCCTATGGTACTACTGATGCAAAAACTATCGCTGCCAAGCTTCATGCAGAACCCAAGCCTGTTCGACTAATTCATAGAACAGCGATTAAAGAAGCCTTCATTTTTTTTCTGCTTTCTTTCTGTCTGTTTTTTCTTCTTTCCAGCGTTTGTGCTCAGCTGCGCTTTCCCCAAAGAACCTGCGGGCGGAGAGGTTTCGGTGACACATCTGCATGCTGGTGGAGAGGCCTATTTTAGTTGTTTCACTGGATACAAGTTACAAGGTCCCAAAATGCTCACATGCCGCAATGCAACCACACCTTACTGGAGCGGGAAAGAGCCACAATGCGTAGGTAAGACAACCAGTTCCTTTGCTGGGTATATTCAGGTGAATCCTTCAAGTTGGCATTGCCAGATGTGATGTTCATATATTATGAGCACCAAGATTGAATTAATTATGTATAATGATGTAATCACTTTTAGGCAATTAGGAAATAAGCTTGAATGTTGGTTTGGGTAGCCTTTTTTTCTCTTAATAAATAAAGTCATCATTTGAAAACTTAATTTTGTTTTTATGCAGGTTTTTTTTTTTTGTCTCATATTAAAAACTGTTATGAAAAAGGTCTGGCAAAAACAGAAGCGACGTGTAATACTTTTTTATGGCACTGAAATATCTGTAACTGCCCCGCAGCCACTTCCTAGTAAACTGTACATGAATGATATACGTCTATAACTTAAGAGATCCTTTGTGTGATTTGGTTTGATTTTGGTACTGAAATTAAACCAACCTGCATTACATTTTTTTTACAAAATAATTTCAAATCAAAACAAACATGTTGTTAAGAAGAAAATGCCCACCAGTTTTAACAATTGAAATCAAGAACAAAAAGGAGCTATCGAAAACAAACTAAGTCAGCTGCCTTTTTTTTTTCCTCCAGCCTTCCTGAAGAAAACTGGTAATTTTGATTAATGAACGCTTTCGCTAGATTGTCTCCCACTGAGTTGATTTGAGAGGCCTACTGTGCGGAGGGAGCTATTCTTTGGAGACGGGGCAAAACAAAGCCGTCGGACCTGGCTGCCTTGATTAGAACATGTGGCTGTCAGTCTCCTGCTTCCAAAGGCTCATCTTCCTGTTTCGGCCTTTCACATCGCCTGCCTGCCTGCAGCTGCTCTTGGCTGATAGCGTTACCGCTGCCATTTTGCCGCGTTAAGACACTCTTAGACCCAGGAGAGCTGCCTGGCGTTGCACCGCCACAGTCCATTGGATATTGATGCAATCTTTGCACAGACAGTGACTTTTCTCTGAAATCCCCCTTTCCATGGTTTCATTACATTTCTCATCTAGCTTTTACCCTCTAACTCTTTATCCTCTCGCTCCCTTCTCCTGCTCGGTTTCTTCTCATATAGCGTCCTGTGGGGGGATGATAAAGAATGCCACCTATGGTCGTATCGTCTCTCCCGGTTTCCCTGGTAACTACAGCAACAACCTGACCTGCCACTGGGTACTGGAAGCCCCCGAAGGCCACAGGTTTCACATTCACTTCGAGAAGGTGGCTTTGGCAGAGGATGATGACAGGTGGGCTATAAAAAACAAAAACACACACAAAAAAAACCTCAGAAAATGACCTATTGATTAAGGGTTAAGATTAGCTTCCAGAAGGAACGCCCTGATCCATCAAGAAAGAAACTCAACTAGTCCTATAAGAGCCTACTATCTAATCTAAACCTTTGCTAAAGGTTCCTTTAGGCCTTATCGGTTGCAAAGTTGAGACTAAATGACCACAATTGTTTGTACTCTGCATCACACTGATTAAGATTAAGATCTGCGGAATTTACGGGCCAAGTTAACACATTCAACTTGCTGTTGTGTTTTGCTTAAGCTTACTAATGGCTGATAGTATCGAGCCCTAAACTCCCCCATCTGAATGACATTATCCATGTGAGGAGAGCATTACATTCTCAAGGGTCATTAATGACCAAAGTCTTTAGAGTAATAAATGAATTTGGAAGCACATATTGTCACTACAATCCTTTAAAAGCCTTCTTTAAATCCAGTGAATTGAGGAGACTGATGTAGCATGAAATGGGGGACAGCGGATTCATTATATTTTCAATTGAATCTACTGATCCACGTGGCTACCGTCAGGCATGGTCATTCACCTCATTACAAGAGCGATCTAGGATATTAACACAGAGTCGTTACTACCGCAACTAGAGGTGTAAGCTGCTCTCGTGGCGACTTAAAACTTTTTGTTTTTAACTTGTTCCTTCACCTTTCAAGTCTAGTTCACGAGACCGTTTTGTTCTCTGTTGTGCGCTTCTGTACAGGTTGTTAATAAAAAACGGCAACAACATTGACTCGCCCCCTGTGTATGACTCTTATGAAGTGGAATACTTGCCAAATGAGGGCGTGCTCAGTACCGGCCGCTACTTGTTTGTGGAGTTCACCACAGATGGGACGATGACGTCCACCGGCGCGGCCATCAGATACGAAGGCAAGCAGACTGCTCATTGATTCATTTTGTACGCGCCATGTCACGCGTCCCTAACTCTATTTACTTTGTTTACGCAGCCTTTGCCAAAGGGATGTGCTATGAGCCATTTGTAAAGTATGGCAACTTCAGCAGCAGCGACTCCACCTACAGCATGGGAGCAGTGGTGGAATTCTCATGTAATCCTGGTTACACATTGGAGCAAGGTTCTGTAGTGATTGAGTGTGTGGATGCTCAAAACCCACAGTGGAATGAGACTGAGCCTGCCTGTAGGGGTAAGTGAACAGATTAACCCATCCTAGCCCTACACCCTGATCACATGGCCTTCTTCTGTATGTGTAGTCTTCATACATGGGAATAGGGCTCACACTTCCCTTGTGTTACCCATATATCCATAAACTTATTTCCACCTCCATCATTTGGCACTTAATACAAGTAGCTGTGAAAGCATTCCAAAGTAAAAAAAAAAGTGGTTACTTTCAGAAGTTATCATGATGTAATTTGTCACAACACTAACATGTCCATTTATGGCACGCAAGGATGCTATATAGTATACTGTATGATACAGTAAGTACTTTAGGGACATAAAGGGAAAATAGTTACAAACATATTACACAGGAAACAACTATATACATTCCAAAGGTTTTTGTGCTTGTGGTCATAATTGTTGAAAAAGGCTAAATGGTCGTGCCAATTAAAACATTCATTATACCACAAATATTATTATACCAAAAATAAGGCATTATATTTGGTTGTCAAAAGTAAAACACTTTCAACCCAGAAACGCAAACCAGGTGCAATTTTCACAGAAATTTGTTGCTTGCTGAGGATCATTAATTTTAATAATACATTTAATAATAATGATAATAATAAAATAATCATAATAATATTACATTTAATACACCTCAATACACATAAATAGCTTTTACAACGGTTTCTGTGGGATTCCAAGATGCTATGGTTTTGATGCCACCAAAAGATTCCATCTTGCTGTTCCTATGGCTTAAAGTCTTTCTAATGAGGGGGCAGAGAAACTACCAGAGTTTCTGTGGTTTGTTTGAAGCGCATTGTAGCACTGCACTGCCCCTCCCCCACATGTTGTCGTGCACAGCATGTCTGCTGGCTAAATGTTTCTAAAGTTATCCCTATTATATATATATATATATATATATATATATATATATATATATATATATATATATTAGGGCTGGGCAACGATTAAAATATTTAATCGCGATTAATCGCATAATTTGCCTGATTAATCATGATTAATCGCATTGTATTTACAAACTCCAAGAATGAATTCAAAAGTAGTGTAAAGAGCACTTTTATTTTAATGTTCTGCTGCCATATGAACAAAAGTGTTGTAACATTTGTAGCACTTATCAGTAACACATATTTAGTGTAAAGCTCAACTTAAACATGTAAAACAAAAAATAGCAATAATAATAAATTAAAGCTTATTGCCACTGACAGGGAATTCTCTTTATGGGGAAAAAATCTACCAAAAACAGGCAATTTCTGAGGTAACCGCAGGGAGCAGCATTACCATTTTATGTTCAATACCAAAGTTTAACTTGGCAGTGGTTACAACTAACTTGTTTCTGTCATATTCCATGCTGGAAGAACTTTAAACTGAAATGCTTGCTAACTCGATATGCTTGCGTTGCTTGCGTTTATTTGACGTTGACACGCGGTTTTTTGTTGTTGTGCATATAGTGAATGGCAGGGAAAAACAGGCAAAAACACATGGATACTTTGAAGAGAGAAGCGACTTCACCAACGGCGTCGATGCAGACCCCCCCGCTCCGCTCCGCACAAAACTTGTTCCGGCCGGCAACTCACCGCCTCGCCTAAGCTGGAAACACCTGCTTCTGCATGTCGGCTTTGTTTTTTTCCGGCCAGCACCTTTCTTCTTCTTTGAATCCGAGGCTTGGCTGACAGCGAGGTTATTGGCGCATTATCGCCACCTACTGTTCTGATTCAAACCCCTACACCGCAGCAACAGACCTTCACAAAATAAAAGCATGTGACCAACATGCGTTAACGCGCGTTAAAGAAAATATCGCCGTTAATAGTCTAATGAGTTAACGCGAAATTAACGCGTTAACTTGCCCAGCCCTAATATATATATATATATATATATATATATATATATATATATATATATATATATATATATATATATATATATATATATATATAAGAAATATTTCTGGTTGTAAAAAAAAAAACACAGTCATAGATTGGAAACTAAAGGACACTGTTTTAAAACTTCAGCTGGTAAGCCACAGGCAGCATGTCTGTTAAAAAGCTGACTGCAGGCTGGCCACCTAAGCAGATAACTAATTAACCAGCTAATATCATCTCCCTGTACTTGTGTTGCTCTATAAAAAACGGAATAACAAAAGGTAATGATAGTAGTTTTTCTTATTTTTTCCCAATAAAAACTACTACACTAAATTTTATTGTCATTTCTTCTATATTTGTGCCTAAATCTTTAATTAAATGTATTTTTTTTTTACAACTGTAATTGAATATGTTAGATTATTCAAACAGCTGTAGGGAACACACTTTTTTTCTAAATGAAAGAAGTTAGAGCAGATAATATTCTGCATTTTCTTTTAAATTTAATATTTTTAAAGTAAACTTCAGGCTTCTGTGGTATTTTTAATACAAGGTTATTATACCATGGCAATCTCATAGTGGCCCATGCCTAGTTGTGAATTCAGGCTAAGATACTTATGGGTAACACTGGAGAATAGATCCAGCAATTTTCTGCTATAAAGGAGCAACTCTATAAAAAAAAACTGCTTCCACTGAAAAGCCTAGTCAAATATGTCTGACCTGCGAATCCAAGGATTTCATGGTGTTTGCTTGATCATTTCAGCAGGTGGTGATGTCTTTTGTTCAAACATTAAATCCAACCATCCATTTAGCTGTATCTTCCTGAGCTGGTTTGCTCTGATCCATGATAAATTTCCTCTTAAGATGATAGGAATTATTTACTTTGATATGTGTGCTTGCAGGGCAGATTTTTCAAGGGCTCAAGATTAAAGGCACAATATAGCTGCCCTGAATTGAACTTTCCACAGAGCCCGGACTACGCACAATACTTCATAACAGCCTGCTAAACCTTTCTGTCTCTATTCCCACTCATCTTACGCGGACACACGCACACACACACACACACACACACACACACACACACACACACACACACACACACACACACACACACACACTGTTTAAAATACAAAGTGAGGACCATGCCTTGACTTCCATTCATTTTCAACCCTTTCTATGGAATAACCCTGACCCTAACCTAAACCTAATTGACAGCTTCGTCCTGAATCTAGCCCAAAAAAAAAAAAAGTGAGGAATAAAAAAAAGGTCCTCATCTTACATCAAAGTCCTCGCTTTGCTAGTAGAATGAGCAAAAAATTTTCTGACTCAGCTTACAAGTACACACACACACACACACACACAACTCACTGACCTTACTTTGGTTGCCTTAATGCCTGCGTGGTCACTCTATCACAGAATGAAATTGAAAAGCGCTCTTGTAAAGCTAGATAAAGGAATATTACATTTTTTTGCTCTTTAGGCTCATGGCCACCAAGTGGTTCGTTGTTAGTACACAGTTTTACAGTGATCCTGCCGAGCAGTTTGCACATTCCATTACACACGTCCTTTTAAAGTCACGGTTCATTGAATTAAATCAAAGAAGTACAAATAATAAAAAAAAAGGATTCCTGCTCCAGTGTATGATTTAAAAGCAAAACAAAACAAAAAAAAAACGCAGCTTGATCTTTCTTTTATGCCTATGAATTGGTTAGAGTTTGTTTCTCCGTGTTGACGCGGCTGTCTCGGTGTGTTACAGCTGTGTGCAGCGGGGAGATCACAGACTCTGCCGGCGTGGTGTTGTCTCCTAATTGGCCCGAGGCCTACGACAAGGGGCAGGACTGCATCTGGGGCATCCATGTGGAAGAGGACAAAAGGATCATGCTTGACATCCAAGTGTAAGAGCCCGTGCACAGGTCTCCCGACTGGAACTCACACAGGGGGGAGTGAGGGAGGAGGTCCGATTGAGCTGCTGGCGTTTAACACTCCATCTCTCGCTTCAGACGCACACTTTTTGCCTACTTGCTCATCTGTTTTCTTATCACAGCAGGCTTGTGCACAAAGGAAAATCTTTCCGTGGCAGCGCTCATTAATTAGATTTTTTTTTTTTTTTTTTTTCCCCCTGCATTTTTACATCCGCCTACATTAAGGATTCTGCGCCGCTTCCAGCTCGCTCTCTGACCAGATTAGCCAGTAAGCCTCCCTGCTCCCACTTCCCTGGTGTTTGCCTCGGAGTTGGCTTTGAAATGAATATGCTCTGGCAAGTGAACTACTCTGAGCCACTTATCCAGTCTACCCAAATGGAATCCGGCACACAGATGTCATAATGGACACATGCACACTGTGTCACCTTCACTCTTCACCTTCATGGGCTCCGCTTCACATAGTCACACTTGCGCAAACACAGAGACATCCGCCGACTCAAATCCGTGCCTCTTATTGGTCTTAAATTAGGTGAAAAATATGCCATCGCCTTGATTTATGCTATGGAGCATTGAGCATTTTTCTAAAACCAAAACGATTCAAGCGTTGGCATAAAAAAACTCACATCTTGTCTCGTTATCTTATAGAGATTCATCAGTTTGTTTCGGTTGAGGGATTCCCACCATTTCAGTATGTACATCCGTCTTAAAACAATACAACGTTAAGTGATTTGTTCCCCTGCTCAAAGCGGTTGAAGAGGCACAGCGAGAGGTTAAGATTAAGCTGGTGGGAAAATCGCCTGAGGTCCTGCCAAACAAAGACAATAGGAAGATTTTAATTGTAGCTGGTGTAAGATATTGGTTGCAATCCTTATTTATACAATTTATACAAGTTCTTTCTTTTTCATATCCCTAATTTTCTCGGGACACTGTGAAAAGTCCTTTTACTGCAACAGACCACTGGTGATGCCTATAAAGTCATTATGCTGTTCAGGGGCTCTTGAGGAATCAATGTCAGCATTTAGTTACATAGCTCTCAGTTTGCTTTTACCAAGTTTAATGAATGTATAATTTGTTGGAAATATATAAATAGAATTCAACTGAAAAGAAGGCCCTGGCTACAGTTCTTACGATATATAAACTTTTTACTTGTATTTGCTATAATTTAGCTGATGTTTTTCAGAATTTTTGTAGTTCTGTTTGTAATACAATTAGATTTTTCATACAGCGGCAACTGTTATCAAGTTTCCTTAAAGGGGATATATAAGGCAAAACCCCCCTTTTTGGGGGGACTTTTTCACAATTTTTTTTTTTTTACCACAGCAGGCTGACAGGAAAGGGGGTGGAAGAGGGGGAGAGACATGCGCCAAAGGGCCGCGGGTCGGATTCGAACCCGGGTCGAGGACTCTGGCCTCCAAACATGGGTCACGCTACCGGCTGAGCCACAAGCACACCCCAAAATCCACTTTTCAGTCCTTAAATACATATTTGTTGTGTATTTGGGGTCTTAAGGAGTGCAGAAAATTAGAATTTAGTCTGTCTAGGTGCTGCTTAGATATCTTTATCTCCCGTTTGGGTCTTATTCTTCAAGCCGTTCTCTTTTCTCTACTCTTGATTAAGTTTTTTGAACACTTACGTCAAAGTATTGGCTGTGGAGCTGCTAAACAAGGTTATAGACTTCCAATTTTGCTAATCCGACAGTTTTATTTATTTATTTATTGCTACAATTTTTTAAGTCCAAGCTCAAGGATGCTGAGGCTATAAGTGGAAATGTGAAAATGTTCGATTGTTGGGTGTATTAATCCATACAATTCATTGCTATTACGTGTCGTAATAGGCATCGTAATACCTATGTCACACCAGTGAGTGGCGCAGTGACACTGCCACAGAAGTAAGTAAGGAAGAAGAGTAGGGCAAAAACAGCAGACACAAGAGAAAGACTGATAATAAGGTGGTCCACACAAAGGCAGTAGGGGAGCAAGATATGTCAGAGTGAAATTCACAAAAAATTGAATTGTGTCTTAAAAACAACCTCAACTCAGACGTATGTCATTGTTGTCGTTTGTGCTAGTAGCTGCTTATGCAGATAGGAGTATTCAGACCAGGGCCGCTGCCAGGGGGCGGCTTCAAACTTTCAAACTCTACGAGGTCAAATGTTGGTTTTGCAGCCGCTTTGTCTGGACGGGACCCCCTATCCGACCATGAGGTTTCTCAGACAGAGCCAAACCCGCCTTTGTGTAGGCCTCCTTTACACAATTTAGCAAAAAAAAAGCTGTTAGAGTGAGAGGAATTTATTTCTCTCAAATGTATTTGTTTTTTTACACCGGATTAAAACAAAATAGACAGATCCATTTTCATATCTCTCAGTGACATTTGTGAAAATATGCATGGTCTCTGCACATGCTTGGCTTTGTGTGGCATCCCTCAGCAGCAGCACACGTGAGTTTCCCATAAGGCTCACAGGCACTGAGATACAGTATGAGTCGTCACTGAGTGATCCACAGACCGCGGACAGTCAGCGCTGGAGCATACTAACAAAACGTACGCCGTGTCCGCATGGAGCGCAGGGGCCTTTTGTGACCCCACGTCCCTCCGTGTTCTTTAGATCAAGATTAGAAGTCTGTGATTAATGTCTGATGCTGCACGGCTAGCAGTATGCCAAGGATAAGAAAGAGCAAGAGGGGATGTTTTTTGCACAGCAGAAGTAAACAAGTTCCATTTAAGATATTCCGGTTTTGATTCAGCGGATCTCTCTTTAAATTGTATCTCTTCAATTTGTATTTTAATCCGAGCCACCGGAGGCTTTTCACTGTAAATTAATAGTGCTGCGCCCGGCTTTAGTTTATCTCAAGGTTGGTCAGGCGTGGCTGTCGTGGCAGCTGAAGCAGCCCTCTGATCCCCGCAGACCCCACTGTTACCTTTTGTGTCCGCTCCGTTTAGCTTGAGAAACAGCATTCCTAAAGGCTTGGTCAACATGCAGCTTGTTGCAAAGTGTGTTTGTGCGCAGAAGGCTCTTGTGGATAAGAGCTGTCTCATTATAAGGGTGGGAACACACTTTTCCACATTAATGAGAATGTTTTCTGTGTTATCATTCATCACTGTGCCTGTGCTGGCAATTACAGAGGAGCAGTGTGCATAATGAGGACTGATTAATTAATTTAGGCCAAACAGGAGGGCTGGCTCTTTGCTAATTAGTGCGGAGCATGGCTCGACCAGGAGCCAGAAACAAGAGGTTACAGCTGATAGTCCCACCTGTAGAATACACCTCGGTAAATGCTTCACATATAGATCAGCATTCAGATTGCACTGCATGCACCCCCTTTAAGTAGTGTTTATGTATGTTTGCCGCCCCAGAAACAGCGAGCATTTTAGTTCGGGTGGGTTGCATCCTCTGGTGGAGACTCTGAGAATTACAAGTCAGTTTGTATTGAGGGTGTTTTTGATTGCTTAGAACTTATTTTAAACCACAAAAACTAATGTGAGTTTATAATCTCTACGTTAAGAAGATTTAGAGGCTTTCCTCTAAAAAGCATGAAAGCAATTCCTATTCTGTCTCAGTTGCTGAAGATTAGCTGTGGCTTTTAAAAAAAAAAAAAAAAAAAACTTGTCAGGTTGGAGGAGGAGACAAGCGCCTAGAGGCCTTTGAAAAGCAACTGTTCTCTCCCTGTTTCCCCCGCTGAACCGAGCCAGTGTGATTGGTATGCAGAGAACTTCTCAAAGTTCTTGTTTTAAACCGCACTCTGAAGGTTTGAAAAGGCCAAGACCATGTTTGCGAAAGGAAACGTCTCATCAGATACAGCGCCTTGCAAAACTAATCATGGACGTGTAATAAGTTTCCAACACATTCACATTTTGTCACCTTACAACCACAAAGTTCAATGCAATTTTCAAAGTTCCATCCCATTTAGGTTCTGTGGGATAGACTCCCACAAAGTAGTGCATAACTGTGAAGTGGAAGGGGGCATTTAAGTTGCAAGTCTGTCATGCATTTGTATTCAGCCGTCTTTCTAATACCCTAAATAAAGTCCAGTGTAACTGCCTTTATAAGTGAGCTTTTCAGTTAAACTGTGCGTAAATTAATCCAAATATGAATACAGCAGTGAACAAATCAGATGACTGTTAGGGAAAACTAGTATACAAACATCTTTAACACCAAGAAACATGCAACAAGCAGATTGGGGAAAAGGTTTCGGAGAAGCCTGAAGTGGGGGAAGTTTATGAAACAGTGTGTCATAAGGCATTCTTACAAGAAAGACAATAATAATAATAATAATAATAGTATTAAAGTTTTGTCACAAGCCATTTGCAGAGCACAACAAAGATGTTGAATGATGTTGTCTGATCAGATGAGACCAAAATGTAACTTTTTGATCTATATTAAATAATAGAAAAAAAATATTAATCAGGAAACTTATACTGTACGACGTCTTGAACATATTATCTCCAAAGTGGCACATGGTGGTGGTGGTGGTGGTGGTACCATCATTGTGGGGGAGGATGTTTTTCTTCAGCAGGGGCAAAGATTTGCTTTCTAGCACTACAAAAAAACTAAAGCTGAATACTTTCGACTAATGCATATCAATGTGTTGTGATGGCAACGTCAAACTCCAGCCATCACTGCAGTGAAACGCCGGTGGTGACAGCATCATGCTGTGGGAATGCATGTTTCCTACAGGGACAAGGACACTGCTCTAACTTAATGGGAAGGTGGCTGAAGCTAAATGCATGGCAATCGTCCAGGAAAAGCTGTGAGAGGCACCAAAAGACCTGGGACTTTCAGCAGCATATGACCCTAATCACCCTAGCATACGTAGCTACAAAGTACTGGTTAGGATCCAATCACGTTCATGCTGTAGAATGGCCCAGTCAAAGTCCAGACTTAAATCCAATCGAAAATTGTTCATAGATGCTCTTCAACAAATGTGAGTGAGCTAAAGCTACCCTTTTAAAGAAGAATGGATAAAAATGTACGTCACTAAATGTGAGAAACTTTTTTAACATCGCAAAATGCTTGTGGCCTTAATTACAGCAAACTGTAGTTGGACAGGATTTTGAACCAGGGAGGCCGAATTTAAGTTGACGGCACAATTTATACATGTAAAATATTTAGAAAACTTGATGTCCTTTCATGCGTTGGCATGTGACATAAACTCCCAATAAAATACAGTGAAATTTGTGGTTGTAACATAACAAAATGTGGACAAATTCAAGGGGTATAAACATTTTCCGGGCTCTGTGATCACTAATCACCAATCAAATCCGGTCTTTGCATCATAAGAAGGTACACTTCAACTTTGTGTGTATATTTCTTTCAGTTATTTCCCATGGGTTACCCAATGTTAACCTGTTCTCTTCACTGGCTGTTTGCAGGTCATGACATGCATTAAACAGTCAACACTGTTTTTTCTTTATGGTGAGTCCTGTGATCAGCCTATACAGAATCAGAAGAATACAAATGCTAACGTCAGGAAAGACGTTTGGATGCAAACATTTGGGTGGTGCTGCTCTAGGAAAAAGGCAGTTGTGTAGCCTAGAAGGATCCGCCTGTCAGAGATCTGTAAGTGTGCAAGAAAGGCACTACACATTTGGATCTTTCTGTTCTGGCACCGTGATTGTAGATACATTCAAAAGGTCTGTTGAATGAATACAATAAGTCATTTCAACCAGCTCTGGTGGCAAAACTCTAAACTATTCACAGTGAAAGGAGGAACTTCTTTTAAAAGAGATAAAATGCTGTGACTGAAGGGAATTGCTCGGCGAGACTGCCAACTGGCAGATAAATGATCTTCTCTCTAGTGTAGCCTGAAATCAGGGGGACTTTTTTTTTGGCGAGGAAACAATAAAATGCAGAGCGCTGGAAAGCCTTGATGACATAATCAGCAGGTAGAGGAAAGCGTTAATTAATTAAACACTAAAAACAATAAACCAACTGGCTGCACGGTGCTCCTGTGTGTCTCACAGAGGATGCCACGGGTGTTATTCTGACGAAATAGGGCGAGACCATCTGGAGGGCCGTTAACCCGCAGACCATGAAAGCACCACAGCTCAGAAAAAAGAAAGGAAAAATAAATCACCTGTGACTGGTATTCCAGCCGGGGCTTGGATGGCTGCATCAAGCTCAGGTGTTAAACAAATGTGTGGGGAGAAGTCTTTTCTTTTTTTTTTATCATTTACCTTATTTGGCCGATTTATCTAAAAATAAACCCAAATGGAGGATGGAATCATCATCACTCTTTACTCCTCTTAACTACTCACAACGTTGTGTTTGTGAAAACTGCAAGACACTATTTGATCAGTTAGAATTGGCACTTTGTAGAACAATTCAATATTACCATGAATTGCTTCTGGCACAAAACCTTTATCCAAATCACACTAAAAGTAAGTGGAGTTATTTTGCTTTTGTGAGTCTGTTAAAACTGCTTTACATGGTTATGTGTTGCTGAGTCCTACATCATAGCAAATCTCAGATATTTCAACGCTGCACTTCATTTGTGGCTCAGATGGGTTTTGGCAGGATTGTGCGGCCTTTGTAGGCATTTCCTTGCAAATTTGTTCGCCACTGACGGACTGACTGATGAAATGACTCAAGTGGTCAGCCAGCCGAGTGTAAGAGCTTTCCCACTGGCGGTCCCTCATTAAAAAAAGATTTTGGCACAGGCTCTTTTTACCAGTGTTCGTGCTGCACAAGCCTGAGTAATCTCTCAGCACACACACAGGCTCCACATGTGATGATGATGATGATGATGATGATGATGATGATGATGATGATGATGATGATGATGATGATGATGATAAAAAGAACTAGATGTTCAAATGAGCAGAGCTGCTTCACAACAGATGATGCTAACAATGTTTCGTGTCTACACCTGCATCAAGTCTTTTTAAAGAAAAGCCTCTAGCGCTGTCAGGTCTCGTGTGTTGAGACAAGTCGACTAACATTTGGTGCAAAATCCTGCATTGCTTTCACATGTTATTGTGTGTTGAAAATCCAATTGACGTCTAATGATTTAATCAGAATAAGGGTGACTGAACAGCTTGACTGGGCAATATCAAAACACAGCAGAACGTTGGTCAGATCTAAGAAAAAAAAGTATGAGATATATTTGATTTACACTGTAAATTTACACTCAAAACTATCTAGACCGGATGCATATATGGTCCCCAAAGCACTTAACCATACATTCAGCCACTCACACATTGACGGTGGTGAGCTACATTGTAGCCACAGCTGCCCTGGCGCAGACTGACAGAAGCAGGGCTGCCATACAGTCAGCACCGCTGACCCTCTGACCACCGACAGCAGGCAAAATGGGTGAAGCGTCTTGCCCAAGGGCACAACGACTGAGGAGGTTGGAGCAGGGGTTTAAACCAGCATCCCACCGATTACAGGACAAACTCCTAGCTCCCGTGCCACTGTTGCCCTATAGATGCCAAGCATAGACGTTTTAGCATTTGATCAGTCTTAAAGGAGCAATAACTAAGAAATTTACGGTAGAATTAACCAAAATCATTCTCATTTGTCAAGGTTTTCTCCTTTTTCTTGACTTTAAAACACTAGGTGTCATTATTACTTATTGCTCCTTTAAGATTTTCACCTCTTAGTTTTCATTTTGTTCACTCAAGCCAGATCTCCCTTGCTAACACTGCTTCCGTTCAATTTATGATATTCTTGTATTTTCAATTCCAGGTTGTGTTATTTAATTCAAGGAAAACATAGTTCCTCTTTGTGTTTACGTGTTTAAGTGGTAGCTTGATCAAGCATGGTGTTAGGTGAAACACACGTGATAAATATATATCCAAAATAGACTTTTCTCCTCTCTAAAAAAATGGCATTTGGTGGTAACACTAACCTGATTAGGTTAGATTATGATTTATACAACCAATCAACACTGCTATTTTGACCATTCCTATTAAGTAACATCAAAAACATGTTTGCAACCCAGTGGGGAACTAACCTTTCTTCAGATTTCCCTCCCCTCTGTGTCAGTTCTTCCAAACTTTACTGATCAAAAGAAAGACCTATTTTTAAGTCAATCAATGACTACACAATTCTGTCAATCTTTCACATATGAAAATAAACTTTGCCTTGCAAAATTATTTAAACCCTTGTTTTTTATTATTCCCAAGTTAGAACCCCAAACATTAATGTATTTTATTGCCACATTATTTGACAGACCAACACAATGTAGTGCAGATTTGTGAGCAGGAATGAAAATAATACAAATTTTTTTACGAATAGAAATCTGAAAAGTGTGTCGTACTTGGACGACTGGCAAGAACAGAGACACCATCATCTCAGTGAAACATTGGTGGTGGCCTTATCATGCTGTGGAGGGAATACATTTCTACAATGGGTTCACCGCTCTGAAATCAATGGAAGGGCAGGGCAAACCTGTGAGAAAACCTGTTAAGGCTGAGTTATACTTGCACGTTAGGTTGTCACGCAGGTCTGTGCGGACTGTGCGTGAGCCCATAGAAGCTCTGTAGATATCTATACCTAGCTGTAGCTGTAGTATTCACCAAAAACACAGGGGGGCAGTACTCAAAATAACCAGTGGAAATGCAGTAAAAAAGAGAAGAAACAGTTGATGGCAAACACCCAAAATGGCCGCCCGCGGTATTGTAAACAATTACAAAGAACAGTTGGTGTGTTAATAGCAGCTGAACGGACATAAGCGAAGGGTAGAGATGGGACGCTTCCAGCAGAGCAGTGACACCAAACATGTAACCAGAGCTGCAAAAAAATGATTTGTTTCAAACAATATTCATGTTTTAGAACATCCCACTCAAAGTCCAGTCTTGAAACCAATTATAAATATGTAACAAGATTTGAAAATTAATTTCACAGACACTTTTCTTCAGATCTGAGATAGCTTCAGATATTTTCAAAATCTGAAAAAAATGTCAGTATGCAGATATTCAAAGCTGGTAGCGACATACCCCAAAAGACCCGCTGCTGTAATTCCAGTGAAAGAAACGCAAATACATTTTTGATGTGTAGTTGTACAAAACATTCAAACCTGTTTATTATTTATCCGTCTCAGGAATAAACGAGTTTATGTTGATATTTTAGCCAATTATAATAAATAGAAATGTGTGGCTATAGCATGACAAAAAGTGAAAACTTCAAGGGTTAGGTATATTTTTGCAAGGCACAAAAAAGTAAAAGCAAGATTTCAACATTTTAGTTTACTTAGTGTATTTTCCAGTACTATTCAAATTTTCTCATTTCAGTTTGCATCCATAGATGACATTTTTCCCATATTTATATTGAACATTAATTTGTTTATGAAATTGGTCCTTACTCTGGAGCCTTACTATATAATCATGTACCCATATACACATTAGTATATATCCTGGAGGCAATAGAGGCTACCAGGCAATATATTATTTGGTGTTTACTCCACATCCAGACTGTTCCAATGTAAACTGCATTACCATTTTCAAAGTATTGCTGACATAACCCTATATCATCGGCTTCTGCTCTCAGCAGCTAATAAACATACACAAACGCAACAGTAAGGCCTCTTTGCACACCATCACAGAGCCGTAAATCATCTTTATGTATGTATTTATAGATGTAATTTGTTTTGCAGTCTCAATCTGGGCAAGAACGACCAACTGACTTTCTACGATGGTGACGACCTGACAGCCAACATCCTGGGCCAGTACAGTGGCGCACGGCCACACTTCAAACTCTACACATCCATGGCTGATGTCACTATTCAGTTCCAGTCAGATCCTGCAACTAACATTTACGGCTACAACAATGGATTTGTAGTTCACTTCTTTGGTAAGATGTGTGCTTTGTTTTTACACAATGTATTAGGATTTTTTTCCCCCCATTTGAACTTAATCCAAAAAAAGGTTAAAAAAATAGAAGAACAAGTCCAGTTGTTTTATTTTTTTGGATTGGATTGACCATCACCTGGTTGACTGAGAATCTTCACCAACACATTTGAACTCAAATATTAAAGTGCATCACCTCGCAATAAGCATGCATACAACTTCACCGTTTTCATATTTTGTCAATTTTTTTTTTTTTGTTGTTTTTTTTAACATTCATTGCAATTGCAGCCTCAAGTCTTTTGGGCTTTCCACATGTGGAAACCAAAATTTTTGCCTGGTCTTTTTTTGCAAAATAGCTCATGTTTACGCCCCGATATGTTGAAGAGCATCTGTGAACATCAGTTTTTAAGTCTTTACTCTGGACATTGACTGGCTGATTCTAATACATGAATGTGCTTTGATCTAAATCATTCAATAGCAACTCTGACTTTAGGTTTCCTAAATAGACTTGAGATCTGGGTAAAAGTTTATGAGCTTTCTTCCATGATTACATGGTGTTTAGCAACATCCATCTTTTCATCATATTCAACGTTACCCCTGTCCCTTTTGAAGAAAAGCTTCCCTACAGTATAATGCTGCTACCAACATGTTTGAACATATTTATGGTGTGTTTAGGGTAATGCACATTATTAATTTTCCACCAGACGGTGTTTTGCATATAGAACGATCTGTTGCTTCTGACCAGAGTACTTTGCTCCATGTGTTTCATTACATGGCTGTGAAATCTGGGGGAAAAAAGTATGAATACGTCTGCAGGTTATTGTACCTTTTGTCAAAGGAACCGGTGCTTGTGGGTTTTAGCTGGACGAGCGATTACACTTTTTTGTTAAACGGCAAAAAAAATAAATCATCTTTGACAAGAAAAGACAAAAGCAAGTGTAAGATATATTTCTCTGGTTAAGGGATTCGGTGTAACCATTGCATCTTACTGCCTTTTCCCTCCCTTCTCCTGCTGTGTCACTGTCAGTCATCTTGCGTATCGCAGACGCAAAAAAAATTAAGCAAACGCAAACAAAGAAACTCAAGAACAGGGCAGACATCAATATCAAAAGCCTTTGCCAAATGTTTTTTTTTTTTTACGGAGCTGGCCATCCACGAAGAGATTGACGACTGCCAAACCACCTGCCGGGCTCCATCCAGCACATCACACGCCTCCATTTAGATTTTTGCCCTCCAACAGTGGCTGTTTAGACCCCAGCAAATCACACACAACTGTGCTGTCGTATTTCTTCTCTCCAGAGAGCGTTACATATTAATGCTTCACACTCCTTAAGGCTGTGTAACGCCATTCTGTTTTCATTATATTGGGAAAATGCTTTCGTTTTGTCAAGTAGTATTATTTTTCCTTATTCGGTTCACTGCTCAATTGTCTGCAGAGGTGCCGAGGAATGACACTTGTCCCGAACTTCCGGAGATCCCCAACGGCTGGAAGAGCACGTCGCATCCTGACCTCATTCACGGCACAGTGGTCACCTACCAGTGCTACCCAGGATATGCTCTGGTGGGCTCCGAGATCCTCATGTGCCAGTGGGATCTTTCCTGGAGTGGCGACGTGCCAAAGTGTGATGAAGGTGAGAGGATACCAGCGGAAGTCTTTTCAGTTATTCATGCAGCATATTAGTGATATGCTATGAGAGTGTGTACATTTCCATTTCGAAAAAGCCGTGCGCACTTGTTACCGATGCTTGTTACTTGTTCCTGAGGGACGCACATAAGCAAAACATTCTAGGGTAAAAACATATGAAAACATAAACTTTAGTATTTTAGCGAAGGGTTATGGGCAATATTTATGACTCAGTTTATCTATCATTTACACAAACACTTGAACAAAGGAAAAGGTCATACTGTATTATAGACAATGGTCATTCGATGTTTTACCAAGAAGTAAAAGATTTTTATTCAAGGTTGAAATGTGCTAAAATTACTAAATGTCCTTGAAAGAGATCCCTGAATGATTAACATTGGAATCAAGGCTGGTTCAAAGAACTGAAATAGTATAAACAGAAAATCTTTGTTCCTGCGCAAAAAATATTTGTTGGTAGTTAATAGCGAAATATGTTAAACACTGTAAAAAAAACTTTGGCATAAAAGCGATTTATTTTGACGAGCCTAACCGGGTCAAATATGAACCCTCTTCATCTTTTCAGGTTGCTGCAGGACAGCTAAATATTACAGGAAGTCAGAAAAGTAGTTTTACCAAACTCCCATTAGTTTGATATTGCATTAAAATATTCTGAAATGTTTTACTTTTACAAGGTGGTATTTATGTATTTTATTTTTTATTTATTTTATCTATTTGCAAATTATGACTTCCTTTAATTGGAGTGACTGGCTGATATGCGATTTGGGAAAAACTACTTGCAGTTATACTTAACAGTATTCAAATTATATTTATCACCTAAATTCAAATGTCCAGGTATCTGCAATTCAAAATTAACTTAGAAAAGGTAAATAAAGGTGATATTATCATGATTTTATTAAATGCCAACAATGAATGCTACTTTCGGTGACTACTGCAGTTTCTATATCAGGGGTCTTAAACTCCTTTCCTCGGGGAGTCGGTATTCTGTAACTTACAGCTATGTCTGTGATCCAACACACCTCAAACTAATGACTAAATTGCCAGCTCGCTATGTTTTACAGAGTCTTGCAATTGACAGAAAATGTTGCAAAGGCCCTGAATGTTTCTATAGTTACAGTTGGGAGCAAGTTTGCAAGTTTCCAGGAACAGTTGCTACACCAGCTGGATGTGTCATAAATGGGAAACAACTGCTGCCATCAGATCCCACGAGGAGGCAGATCATCAAAACAGTGCCAGCAGTCAAAGTCCTGCAGCAATACCCGGTGGAAACGGTCACTGAGGTTCCAGTACACAATTAGGGTCATGGCAGAATCACAGAAGCTCTTCATACCTGAACTCCAAGACCTGTTCTAGTACTTACTGAGCAGAACTTGAAAAGTCAGCTCCAATTTGCCAACAATTGTATAAATAGGAAGAAGGAGTTTAGGGATTGTCTGCTGTAGAGTGGTAAATGAAAACCTGAACTTTTCAGGCTGATGGTGAGGAGAAGGAAAAACGGATCGTGTGATGAACGCAACGTCCGTGCTTACAGTGGACCATGGTGATGGCCTAGTGATGCTCAGGGCTACTTTGCTGCTAAATGCTGGTGTTTGACTATGGATGATGTGTGAAGCAGGTCATTACAGCAAAAGGGGGCTGTACATGAAAATAAAGAAGGGATTCAAAATTCTGAGACTACAGCACTCTATGAAAAGAGGCCTTTTGGTTGACTTGGAGAATGTTCTTATAATAATAGTTGCATTGATTTATTTAAACCGTTCTTATAGTTCCAATATTTAAGGTAGAAAATCTGTGGAAAGCTAAGGAAACAGTGCTCAGACAAAGGATTAGCATAGGATAAAATATGGTAGTATTTTTATGGGGGGGGAAAGATAGAGATTAGCATCAAATTCACACACCTTTCCTCATGGACCAACAGCTTTCCCATGCCTCACTGTTGTACCAAAACAAAGGTATAATGGTGTTTGATTTTGAAATGCTGCAAATCTATCTTGCCTATTGACATAAAAAGCTAAAACTAAAGTAATGGTTGAGACAACTGACATGGGCAGCAACCAATAGGCCAGGCTCACCCCAGACTGGTCTGCAGTAATTCACAGCGCAACACAGACAGGACAAATTAACAAGAACACACACTCTTACGCCTACGTAACATTGCTTACTAACCTTACATGAAACTTTTTGGATGGTAAGAAAGAAGTACCCAGAGAGAACCAGTGTATGAACAGGGAGAACATGTCAATAATCAGATAAAAATAATGACAGTAAGAATCTAAATATGATAATAATATCATGAAACCAAGCTAAATATATGTACCACTTTATGAAATATTGCTGGTCTGTATTGACGTTATAACCAGCTCTTTGGTCAGATCATAAAAGCACATAACTGCCATTATCTTTGGCTGACTCGTCCTCAAATGTGAACTAAAGTCAGTAACAGCACTCACTGACCTTACCTTAATTATACAGAATCCTTCTACCATCTTTAATCGTACTATTTCTTATTTCATCCTGCAGAGGAGGTTCAGAGATGTTGGGTCAAGTTGTTATACAGTTAAAAATGCTTTGTAAAGCATGATGAAGTCCCTTCTCAACCTGAGCAAACTTGATCAAAGTTTTCAATCAACTTTGGTAAAACTACCCAAATTCTGTCAAGTCAGCATAAAGCCAGCGTTTCGACTAAAGTAACAACTCAGCAGATTTTTGTGAGTGAATGTTCACATCCTTTACCTTAACATGACATCTTAACCAATGGATACCTTGGGGAAATCATGTGGGCTAAAGGTTTGTGACTAGAAAGGTTTTGAAAGATGAAAATAATTTAAAGCTTGGAAATTTTAGTTTCTCAAATTTATGAAATACCTGCTTAGAGCTAAAAGAAGCTCTCGAGATTCTAGAGAGGTTTTAGATACTTTGGGTTAGTTCTCCTTTTCAACTTTTCTTTGCAAACGGCTTTGAGTGGTGTTTTTTATATATATATATATATATATATATATATATATATATATATATATATATATATATATATATATATACATTCAACTGCTTAAATGTGGCGCTGTGTTGTCACAGGTTGTAAACAGTTGATCATTTCTCTGTTTATTGTGGCACACCAGTTCTGACCTGCCGAGATCCAGGAGACGTGGAGCACAGTCGGAAAGTGATCTCGTGCGCCCGCCTCAATGTCGGCTCGACCGTGGAGTTCATCTGCAACAAAGGCTACGTTCTGTCCGGCTCAGGTGTCCTCACCTGCTACAAGCGGGACTCGGCAGCACCCAAGTGGAGCGACAGACTGCCAAAGTGTGTCCGTAAGTGACTCACATCCACCCCCCCCCCCCCCTCCCACCCAAGTCACTTAATGCTGTGAGTCTTTCAAACACTGACATTAAGAACATTTGGTTATCTTCTTCCCCCCCCCCCTCCCCAGCTGAAAAGTATGAGCCCTGTAGAAACCCCGGAGGAGCTTCCACCAGCACCCAGAGCTCTGAAAAGGCCTTTTATCAAGCAGGGGAGACTCTCACGTTTTCCTGCCATGCAGGCTTTGAGCTGCAGGGAGGGGCCACCATCTATTGTGTCCCCGGACACCCGTCTCAGTGGAACAGCACTCCTCCTGCCTGCAGAGGTGAAATTTGAGATTGTGAATCATTCCCTTTTTTTTTTTTTTTTTTAGAATTTATCCAAATACTTAGAACTACACAGCAGCCTGATATTGATCCTGATGCTGTTTGTAGGACTTTTTTTTTTTTTCTTCTCTTTACTATTTCTAAGTCCAAGCGCTGTGCGTGGGGCTTTTGTGCAGCTCCTTGAAAAAGATGATTTTGTGTCTTTGCAGCATCTTCAGAGCAGTATGTGAATGAACGAAGGCTGGATGGTGAGCCATGTTACAAAAAAAAAAAAAAAAATCACAAACCCAGTTAATATTGATATCTCTTTGTTGTGAAAATTGCACAAAATATTGACTGTTTTTTTCTTTTTCTTTTTTTTTTAGTTGTTAGTATGGATTACAGCATGGAGGGGACAAATATCACCCTTGCAGTTTTCATTCCAACTGCAATCGTCCTGGTGATTGTTTTGGGGATTTATGTCTACTTTGCGAAGTGAGTAATACTTTTAAACTTCTTACACTGTCTTTGTAATCAGAAGGAGGCTTTACAGGATGCTCTCTGTTTTTCCACGCTTCGCTCAAGACTACAGGGGAAGTCGGTCAGAATGCCGACATCCTCTCCGCCGTACGACAACATGACGGAAGAGTCGGCGTTCGACAACCCCATTTATGAGAGCGGAGTAAGTACGGATGTCATGAACATGCAGGACGTTGACTCACAGGACACCAGCGTGCTGTCCTGATCCTCTCCTGTCCATCCCCACGTCATCTCATTTCACACCAGCAGAGGGCACCTTCACCTTCCATCGCCATGAGTATCACCAGTAATGGACACTTTTCTTTACCTCACTGTGATCTCATTTGCCTCCTTTAAATTCCATTCTTCGTCCATGCAGATACTGGCATTTTGTACTTGCTATTCTCAATTGCACATGCAGATGTATTGCAATGTTATTTATTTTGAAGTCATTGTTTTTTACCCTTTGAAAGACGGTTAAACTTTACTTTACTAAATAGTAAAATCATAGTGGCCACTGTAAGCCCCGCATAGGGGTTCTAAACTGCTTTTCTACACTCCTCCCACCCCTGATTTCTGCTCACATTATCTTTTCATACACTAGCATGCAAAAGTATTCACACCCCTTATGCTACATACTGTCACATTTTGGTCACACGTCTTAATTCATTTTAGAATTTTACATGATAGGCCAGCACAAAGTAGTGTAAACGTACAGAGGAATTAAAGCGTTTCGCGGTGTTTACAATTTGTTTGCATTTATATCCAACCCCCGGTAGAAGGAAAACAATTTATGATTTTAAAAATCTTTTCCGAATAAAATCCAAAAAGTACAATGTGCATCTTTCATGCTGACCCTTTTATTGTGATGCCTTTGAATAAAATTAGCTGTAGTCAAGTACTTTATTGTATTCAGATGTCACATTATTAGGAAAAAAAGGAAATAGGTTCCACTGGATGTTTTACAAAGGCAAAAGGGGTGAAATTTTCAATCTACGCCAATTCTTTTGTTGGTATAAAACTGTAAAAAGGATACATGTATATATATATATATATATATATATATATATATATATATATATCATTGTGTTCAAATTTCGTAGTTGTAACATGAGAAACGTCAAAAAAGTTCAAGTGGTGTGTATACTTTTACAATTTCCTTCATAGTGCAGTGCTAAGCAGCAAACAGCCACAGCTGATATTTGTGATAGCAGTTGTAAGTCTCCCCATTGTTCTTCTTTTCTCTGCTCCCTCAGCATTGCCAGACCCGTTGTAGATACTAAACCCTGTCAGTATTCCCACTTTGGCTTTACTGCACAACAACTACAAGGTGAGATTTCACTTTAACATCCTGAGCCAAGCATGCTCACTGCCTAGTGATGCTCCTGCCGTACCTTTTTAGCTTCCTCTGAAAATCTTTCTACACATATTGATCTGATTATAGTTGTCTGTCTTATGTCACTTATCTTGTATTTCAAAAGTGTGGTTGTTCATAGGGATGCCTGAATCGGGATTGATTTTCCTCAATACGGATCAGAATCAATCAAGTATACAGTACATATTTACAAATATACAAATACCAAACCCTACACTAATTCATGAGTGAAATAACTTCCATTTATATAGTTACAAATTAAGCAGCTTTAAGCTGTGGTGAAATACTACACCATGTGGTTTTCAGAAGAACCATGGACCTATTCCTTGTAAGTCACTCCCTAACGACGGCTCATTGGGAATTCAGCTGACTGTTAACAGAGAACAGCCCAGCAACACATGTCAGCAGTCCAGTTTAGTTAGATATTGAGCCTTTAAAAAGACTTTAATCAGGACATCTAACTTTTTCTGGGAATCAGATTTGGGCATCCCTAGTTATCAAGTCCATGACCAATTATGTCTCTATTAGAATTTTTAACCCATCTTTATTTTTTTTACTTAAAGATGGTGTCCATTCCTGCCTCTTTCTCATGTCAACCAATCAATTAATTTTGTAGCAATCCTGCAAACAGGATTGTTTTATTTTATTTTTTTGTTTGTTTTGTTCTTTAATGGACACTCCACCCAGAGCAGCATGGTTTTGGGGCCATGACAAGTATAGAGTATAAAAGTTGTACTTGAAACCAGAACAGGTTTTTTATTGATTCATTGCCTGTTCAGTCCTCAGTTCAGGAGACTGAGCTCCCCCTGTGTTGTAAGCAGTGTAAACACTTCTCTAGATCTAAAGCCATAGTGGATGGCTAGTTGGAATGTGATTTTTCAGCTTCCAATTGAGACAAAGATTCAAAAAGGACCACTTTAATGTTTTTGGTTGAATCTTGGATTGAATTTGATAATCTCTAGCAAAGTGTCTAAAACAAAAAAACAAGAAAAAAGACAAAAGTTGAACAGGATTGTTCTACTACTTACAGTGATGCTTTCAATACATAGCTGGAGGGTAATGAAATATTTATTCTATATGTGTAAACACAAAAATAGTTAAGGGGGTTTGTGGGTGAGGTTGGTTTATCTGCTGTTTTGCGATGAGTCTAATGCAGTCAATAGCCATCCTCAACAGCCTGTTTCACAATAATTTATTTATTCTGTTGGTTTTGGTATTGACTTTCTGAGGACAAGATAAAATACCTGGCTTGAACTATAACTGAAATAAAGCCTGAAGTCACACACTAAACTGACAAGAACTTCTGAATATTTGATGTCATTTTTTTTTTTTTTAGACTCATTTAAAGGTCAAAACTTGTTTTGCATGTCAGTCAACTCAGTAAACAGCGTGTACCGTAGAAAGAAGAGGTTATTGCAACCGATTGAAACTCTCGCCGTAACGTTTGTGAATTTCTTAACCGATGATCTCTCTGGTTTTTACAGGACAAATGAGAAACATTTAGAGGTGTCCGTTTAAAGCAAGAACTGCTCAAGCTTTTGGCTTTTGGGACCCTCCCTGCACTGCTCATGTTTAAGCTCCAACTTTTTATTTCCTTCAGTCTCTGTTTCATCCGCTATATGTTTGTATTAATGTAAATAAGTCTCTCTTTCCTGCACAGTCGAATCTGTGAATCTGTTCAACGCCATGGTGATATTTTTATAAAGTAAGTCGTTTGATGACCATTGGTGATTGTATGTTTTTGAGTACTTCTTGATGGCCTCAGCAAGCTACATTTAAATAGGAGGGAAAAGGTTTTTCTTATTTAATTATTATTATTATTATTATTATTACATTGAACGTTTTTTGTAAATTTTACTTTCTTTTTTTTTTCTTTTTTTGTGCGTGTGTGTGCGCGCGCGTATGGGACTGCTATTTGTAAATAAACTGCCTGTCCAATATGAGTGCCTCACGACTGACTATAACCTGAGAGATCACACGTGAAACCATTTGTACAACTGGAATCTAGATTTAACCGCTTTTTTGTATCATTTCGGCTTAACGTAGCGCTCCACTTTACCTTCGCATAATCTCTAGTCAAGATATTTAGGAAAGGATCTCCCACCAGCTGATGTGTGGTTTCCAAAACAACATATAGCCTCAGATATTTATTTCGTGTTGTTCATCAGTCATGAATGCCAGTGTGATTACTGTATGCCACATTTTAAAGTCTGCCTCAAAGATTTTTATTTTTTTTTGTAGCATCGGGTGATTGCACCCCGCCCTCACTGTCAACACCGAAACAGGATCGGATCAATTCTACGATGTTACCAAAATGAATTTTGTATAGCGCAGTGTGTAAAATAGAAACGAATAAAATGGGTGAGTGGCTATAAAGGTGTTGGCGTTGAATTCGAAGATGGACACATCGATCTCATCTGTGCTTTCGGTCTACGCTCTAAAAGCGGTTTTCTTTCAGCCTCACAACCGCTGCAGCCACACCCAGGAAACCACATCACCTTAAGTGTATATACGAATCCCTGAATAATAATAAAATTAACAATTGTTTTAATCTCTGTCATTGACTCCTTGAGTGAACTTATTTTTGTCTACAAGTAAAAAAAAAACATGCTTCGATGGCAGGAGAAAGAAGATCTGAAGAATGGTATTACGGTACTGACAGGTGTCTTTGCTGCTCATTAATAAAATAATAAAGTAATCCAGCAGTGCGGCTGTATGTCAGTTATTGGCTGAGCAGTAGTGGTCCCTTTAATCCTCTAGATGGCAGCAGAGTAAAAGGTAAGACTAGAAAACTGCAGCTGAAGTTCATCTTTGCTCCAACTAAACCCATTTGCAAAAACTTTTTTTTTCATTATTATTGGGACAATTTATTTAAAAAAAGTTTAAAAACGTTCATAATTACTCAGTGGCTATGAGCTGGTTTACATTTTTTTTTTTTAAATCCAGCAAGCAACCATCTAAATATTAAAGGTCAAACAGGGTAAACAGTGCCTTTTTCTCTCTCTCTCTCTGTACCACCCCAAATTTATATGTATTTTATTTCAAATTTTAAATGGTAATTATGCAGCGCTTTTCCAGTCATGCTGACCACTCAAAGTGCTGCACACTCGAGCAACAGTCACCCAATCGCTCTCACACTAATACACCGATACACAGCTCGGTAGGCAACTTGGGGTTAAGTGCCTTGCCCAGGAGCACATCGACAAGGAGAAGCTGGAATCGATTGCAAGACGACTACTCAACCCAACAAGCCACTGTCGCCCACATGACTTTTAAGTGATCGACCCACACAAATTAGTGCAGCGATTTTTTTAATGGAAAAATACATGATTTTCAAAGGGTTTTTACAATTTGTACAATAAAAACCTGGACAACCGTTCAGCCCCCTCTGCTTTCATAACCGTAAAATAAAATCCAGCGCAACCAACTCACATCAGAAGTCACCTGACTAGTAAACAGAGTTCACTTGTGTGTAATATAGTCTCAGTATATCAGCATGATGTATGCATTATTCTAAAATAAGTAAAAATCAAAGCAACTGGACAAAGCAACTGGACGAGAAAGCTTCCTGGAGAGGAAGCGAAACGTCTTCAACTACAAAAAACAAGTCCAGTTGCTTTGTTTTTTTACTTTTTTTGGAATGACCATGACCTGGATGACTGAGAATCTTCACCAGCAGATGTATGCATTAATACACTTAAAAACCAAGGAACTCAGCACAGGGCAAGGATAAAAGTGTTGTGGAGTTTAAAGCAGAAGTGGAATATAAAACGATGTCCCAAGCTTTGGCCCACTGTTTAATCCATCATGTGAAAATGTAGGGAGTGTCGCAAAAAATTCAAACCTACCATTCACAGAGGAAAAGCTCTGTTGAGAGGGCAACTATTGGTGGTCCACTCCACAAATATGGCTTTTATGAAAGAGAGAAAAGAAAAAAGTCCTCCTTTAAAAAAAGCCATAAGAACTGTTTGCAGTCTGCCACAAGCATTGAGAAGGACACAGCAAACACACGAGGAGGTTTTCAAGAAAGATGAGCCCGACACTGAATGTTATGGCCTACATGCTAACCCACAGTGTGTGGCAGAAAACAAACACATCACCTTGAGCACACCGCCAACACCTAAAAAAACACGACGGCTCCAGCATGGTAATGAGGGAATGTTTCTTTTTAGCGGGGATAGGGAAGCTGGTCAGAGTTGATGGAAAGATGAATGGAGCTAAACACGGGGCAGTCCAGGTGGAAGACCTGTTAGGGGCCTATAGAAGACTGGAGACTGGGGTTGAGCTTCATCTCCCAGCAGGACCACAGCCCCAAACTCACAGCTACATCTACGATGGAACGCTTCAGATCAAAGCACATCCACGGCCCAGTCAAAACCGAGACTGGAATCAGCTTTTTTTTTTTTTTTTTTTTTTTTTTTTAAATAAAAGCTCTATACTCATTGGGGTTAAATACCAAAGAAATCCAAACCGGTTCATTTCCTTTTTTTTTTTTTTTTTTTTCTTGTAAAAACAATAGTTATGAAACAATTTCCTTCAACTAAAGACTAATAAAATCTCTTTTGCAAGTGTATGCATATTCCAAAAGGGAACTATATTGCACTGTACCACGCCGGCAGATTATTTATATCAGTATTTATTCATACTGACAGCAAAATGTTTGAGACTGAATGCTATAATCAGACTAAACAGTTTTCATCTTTTTTTTTCTTTTTATTTTGCATCTACAGGCCTGCTGTGTTGGTCCATAGTCAGTATTTAATTAGGTAACATGGTTTTTGTTTTCTATTTCGTTACAGTTCTCTTTTTTTTTATTCTTTAAGGCTGAAGAAACTTGTGATCGAATAGCCGCTGATGACTGAAGAGATTCAAATAACTAGATCTCCCCTGAGGTATTTTTACAGAGGGCTTTACAGCTGTTATCTCCTGAACGACTGGTAGATAAATCCGAAAGAAAACTAAATAATGATATATAAAAAGAGTGCTCACCTAATAAAATCTGTGAAATTGAACCTTATTTTGTTCTAACAAACTGTTCATTCACTCCGGTCCTCCGGTTTCATTTGCACCACAGTAAATTGCGTCTAATAAAACGATTTGTTGTATATGAGGTGCATCCAGCCAGAGAGGGGGGGGGGGGGGGGGGGGTTTATGTGCATGTCATGTTTTTTTTTTGTTGTTGTTGTTGTTGTATTCTTGCTTGTGTCTGCGTGGTGGCCGGTTTATCTCAGCGGATCATTCGGAAGCAGTCACCCATGATTTCAGCTGAGCTTTCACTCTAATGCAGAGGGACATATAGAGCAGCTCGAGCCATTAAAATGCAAATGTTTTTTCAATGTCGTTGTGAGGAGGAGAACGTAACCGGGGAGTCCACCCATGTATTAACTTGCTCTCTGCAATTTATATGTTTATCACTGGCAGACATCCGCTCTCATTGACCTGGAGTTTGCCACTGATAATATGATAAAGCATAAGCTAGAAAAATGTTTTTTTGTTGTCGTAGTGTGAACACTCTGTTGTGTGTAAATCTGTGTCCATGCATGAGGTGCTGCACATGCATCCATGCTCTGCTTTCTGGACTTTTTCCGTTGTTCTTTACCTAAATTACTGAATGCAGCTTCAGATATGAGGTACTTCATGGCCAGATTCCTCAACTTTTCAACATCTTTTTGCAATAGGATCTAGAAAATCTGCATTTGCATAAATGTATTGTCACATAATCTGGGCTCTGATTTATAATTTTATTTTATTTTTTTGATCAATGCATAAAGTAGCTTCTCAGACTCCTCTAGCGAGTCACCAATGAAGTTAAATGTTAAAGATCGGGTACACCATGTGCATACTTGCAATTCTGGGCTTCAGTCTTGACCCTTTGTGTGAGCTCCATTGTGTTCAAGCTGCAGTTTTCATGCATTCCAGTAGATGGCAGCACGTCACCAAATCACATGCCTGAGAAGGGGCCCCCCGCTTTGTATGAAGTGCATCACAAGGACCATCTCCAACACTTACTGCTCCCACCGTGCACAAGTGGCAGGCTGGGGATGGTTCCCAATTAAAGTAAAATGTCCTGCTCACAATCCAGCAGAGACCAGGACGAGGCAATTAACCCGCTAATGCAGCAGACCACCAGACCTCCTGCTCTCTGTCGACTGCTCCAGGGCACACCGTGCTCACCGCAGGGTTGACAGGTAAATGTAGTTTAATGTAATGACCCATTCATAGGGACTGGCTTGCAGTGTTCGCTGAACGTGGTGGTAAAGTCAGGGGACCAGGGGCAGACTTTGCTCTGTGATATATGACTGCACATACACTTTAAATGGAATAAAATGGAGCACAATTCTAAGTGATTTTGTTTCTTAGAATGTAGAGTTCCAGCCAGGTGTTTTGACACAATTTGAAGTGTAGCCTACCAGACTAAACAAGAAAAAACAAGAAAATAACATTTTCTCCCCTTTGTTTTTGTCTTTTTGTAGTCTTTGTAGTTCAATCAGATTTACTGATGCTTTTTTCATTTGTTTAACTTACGACTGAAAGACAACTCTTCCTTCCCGAGCCCTGATTTATTTATCAACTACTCTAATCACTAAGCTTTTAAGATCAAGGAAAGAAAGGACATCCATAATAAAACCCAAATATGCTTATGCTTTACAACCCTAAAAGGTTTAATCAGGGGCAGCAGAAATGAAGATTGATTCCATGGATACTTACACCCGCCGTGTATGGGTCACCCGTTTTTACATTGCCATCGTTTGCGCATAATAAAGGCATTACTAAGAACCAGCTTGTTTGAGGTCGGTGCTTTTTTGTCATTCACACCCTAACTAAAGAGCACAAAACCATACAGAGTTATATCTTGTTTCTTTAGCAAAGTGCTAACCGTTTAGGCTGCACAGATTTGTTGTCCTACCAACACTTGGCCAAGTCTTTGCTGATGAAAGTATTATCACAGAGTCCAGTGGTGGGTTTAGACCAAATTTAGCAGGGGGTGGGCGGGTGGGGCCAGTGTTTCTTCACAGGGGCACAGAACAAAAGATTGGGAAAAAAGCCTAAACAGGTCAACATTTCATCGTTTAATATGTTAAGTAAGCCAAAGAGCCAATTGTGGCTCTGGAACTGCAGGTTGCAGACCCCTGATCTTTTCTCAATACGGCGGGAGCTTAATGTGAAACAGCTAAATTTTTGAATTATTGTTATTTTTTACATTTACTTTTTAATGATGTTGTTATTTTATTATTGGGTAAAACCATAAACGTAAAAAATACAACGGATCCAAATGTCATTCACGATATCTTTGTCAGCATTTATCATCCTAAGAAATTTAATATCATGTCTTTAGTACAGGGGGCAGGAACAGTTCTACAGGGGCCCTGGCCCCTGTTGGCCCCTGTCTAGAACTGCCCCTGACAGAGTCTAATTGCCAAATCAAAGCGACAGCTTTGGGGGATGTATAACTGAACACTCTAAGTGGTATATTAATTTGTGAAAGTGATTGATAAAGTGGATAGAAAAAGTTTACACACCTCTGTTAAAATACAGGTTTAAAAAAAAACATCAAAAGTAATTTCAAGCTTTTTCACCCTCCAGCCCTCTTTGGATGACCCCACAGATTCAGTTCTGCATTTGGAATTGGCTGTTCCAAAACAAATTTCCTTCTTGTAAAGAAATCCATCCATCCATCCATTTTCTAACACGTCTGTACCTTGTGGGATCGTGAGGGGTGCTGGTGCCTATCTCCAGCTGTCAATGGGCACGAGGCAGGGTACACCCTGGACAGGTCGCCAGTCTATCGCAGGGCGGTAAATAAATAATTGAGTAATATTAATGTACAACTGGACTGACTGTGATGGTGACAAATTAAAGCCCTCCTTATCTCCAGCTGAGTGGTATTCTGAGCTGCTCAACCTTGGCAAAAAGTATCATTCCATCAGAAGAAAGGTAACCCCACATCCTGATGCTGCCACCGCCGTTTTTTTTCCTGTGGATGTGGTGTTCTTGTGGTCATTTACCACAATTGCAAAACATATCCTTTGCAATTGTGGCCAAATGTTTTGGAAGATTTTAGTCAGGCCTGGATTTTTTTTTTCTTCTTCTTTGTTTTTGGAGCACTGGTGACCTTTATTTGACAGCAGGCTGACTGGAAATGAGGTTCAGAGAGAGAGGATAGACATATGGTAAAGGTCCACTGGCCAGAACCCGTACCCAGGATGGCCATGTCGAAGACTGAGGCCTCAAAACACGATTCTCTACCTTTGCGCCACCGTCGCACCCCAGTCTGTTTTCTCAGGACGAAAAGGCTCTCTTTGCTTCAGCCCTACTCCATAGAAGAGTCTGGTCTCACGTAGAACACAAAAAGTGCTAATTAGTAATTCCTCGACCTCCTTTAGTGTCACTCTTGGGTTTTTCACAGCCTCACAGTCCATTTGGAGATTTGCCTCTTCATCAGTTGTTGAGAAATCCAGTTTTAGTAACGTCACTGATCCTTATTTCCTCCAATCATGGAGATTGGAGGACTGTGCTGTAAAGTCTACAATGCTGTGGATGCTTTTGTACCCTTTTTGCCATGACTGATTCCCTTGCAACTATTGTGTTTTCTAACTTTTCTGTTACTGTTAGACAATGAATGCAAACAATTAAATGGCAAATAAACCCTGGGACGTCTTACAGACAGTCTGATGCTTCTTCAACTATTGTATGACAGACTCCCACAAAAGATTCACCCTGCCCAGCTGCCATCATAATTTACTACTTACAATTTAACATTTATTTACTATTATTAACAACTCTTTAAAGAAACCTGCATCGTATGAGTTAGAATAACATTTAATTTCTTTTGGAATTAATAGATATTTTTGAATTAAACTGAATTTCAGCTTAAATTCACTAGATGGCAGGTGTGTTCCCGAGAAGGCTGAATGCTGGAGTTGTGTCTAAAGGTGATTCCACAAAGACAAAAACATCTTTAGTGGCGTGAAAATCAAGTTGTCAAAGCTTTTTTGAAATTCGCTTATTATTATTTCTTGCATTTTCTTTTCCACAAATTGATTGAATTGAAACAGGACATATGTCATCACGCAAACCTTGCACGTCTCCACCATACACGATTAAAACAAAAACAAATGGATATTGAAAAATAGTATGACTTTCGAAGCAATGGGAGTTTTAAGCAGCTACCTTCGCACTGTGCTGTAACAGCTTGCAACTAGCTTACATAAAACCAGTAATAAGTGAAAATTCAGTTTTAAGCCATGCAATTTGTTTTCTCACATTTCTGTCATATATAACAGTACTTTTGGCAAGAGGACATTTTTAGTTGTAATGTTTTTTTTTCTTTTTAGTTTTTTTTTACTTCTGATTTTTTCTATACCCTGAATGAAAGGCAAACAACAACAGCCACTAGCTTATAGACAATCTGTGATTATTGAATACCCCCAAGGCTGGCTTTATGTGTGCAGTATATTCAGGTCGTAAGATTATTCAAGAGGATTTTATGAAGCAGAGTCACATTTCATGGCTTTAACATGTTGGTGTCTGTTTGGGAATTTTAGTATTGGCTCTCTGCTCACCAAATCTCATACCTGCAACACAGCTAGCAACATTTATGCTAGCATCTCTACTTATAAAACCTACAGAGGAGTGAGTACTTTCAGTCTGCTGGGTTTCCTTAGATAGAAAACTTTTACCCAACCTGTCTGGATGATATGATAGAATTGACCTTGTAAAGTGCTTTGAAATGACGTGTTGTGAATTGAGACTATATATATATATATATATATATATATATATATATATATATATATATATATATATATATATATATACATGTGTGTGTATAAACATATAATTCAACACTGAATTGAATATTGAAAGATGGGGCTTACTGTCTTAAATAACTGAAGCTGCAGGAAATCTGTTTCCACAAAATCTAAACCCTTTTGCACATGTTTGGGGTCCGGTCCTTTATTTGGCAAAATCTCAAAACGTAAAAGGTCTGAGCCTTCTCAGAGACATGTATTAATAAATTAAATGTATAATTCTGCTTTTCACATTTGTATGTAAACTGATTTTCTTTTACATACAAATACTTTAAAACAGTATTTTATTGACACAATGTTTGCATTAAAATGTAGTGTTAGACTGCTGGTCTGAGATAACCAAGTAATCTGAGGCTCTGTCTACATGTAGTGGAACACGATAAAATTCAAAAAATTTAAAAAAGTACATCCACACGAGAGGATGCAGCACCACTGAAAACGCTGTAGTAGGTATGCCAGGCCCATATGTGGCGCTGTGAGACTGCCGCAGAAAAAAGCAAAAAATACCGGGCATGCACAGACAACTCATGGGAAGTAAACGCAACAACATTCTTGTTCTTCTCCAAATGCATGTGGTTCATGTGGTTCTCTGCAGAAAGTTGTAGCTCATGGTTGTCAAAGAGGAGCAATAAACTGAAGCTATGACGCTACGACATCGTCATTTCAGATAAGACATGTTTAGGATGTACACGCGAAAATTAGAAAATGCCGTTTTGAAATTGTTCCACTCTTCAAAAAATTCTGGTCCCACAGAATGCTGGAGCTGTGTGGTCGCAACGCCTAAATGACTAGATAACATTGGGGGTGCACCTATTCTGGCCTAAGACAGGCAAATTCACGTTCTCCAGGGGTTTGGGTTTTCTTTGGTGTTTGTTTTTTTATTATTTCCTTGTTGTTACTTGTGCCATGAAATATTTAGTTTATTCCTTTGTGTTTAATTCTTTAGTTTATCATTGTCTCCTGTTCTTTGAGCTTTTGGATTAACTTCACTCAGATTAGTGTTAATATATTTCCCCTTGGGTTGTAATTGTGTGTGTGTGTGTGTGTGTGTGTGTGTGTGTGTGTGTGTGTGTGTGTGTGTGTGTGTGTGTGTGTTCAGTTCCACTCGTGTTAACATACCTTTCCTTGTTGCCCTGCTTAGATTGTACCCCAGCTGCTCTGCATTCTGGTGGTTGTGTTCACCGTGTCACTCATCACATATCCACAGTATTTAAGCCTCTCAGTCTTGGTCCTTCTCTGCTGGATTCTGCAGTTGTTTGTGTCTTCGTCCTCGTGTTTAGTTCTTTCGTGTTCTCTAAGTTTATCATTCTCTCCATTAAAATATTCAATTCTAACGTCTTATCTCCATCATGCGTCTACCGATGTCCCGTTTCCGTTTGGGTCCTCAACAGCCTCCAGAAAGGACAGGCACACATAATTGGCACACAAAACAGAACATAGAATTTAATGAAGAAAAATAAATAAATGCAAAATTGCGTGGATACTTGAATGATGATCATAATGAAAGTTATGGTTGTGGAGAGAAACTGTTAATTTCACAAACAACTTCCTCAAAATGATCAAAATTAGAAAGCATGCTTATTTAGTTTAATGAAACTGTACAGGAAATCTCATCACAGAGCACAAACAGCGAATTGGTACTAAGATCCTTTGTGTGAAGGCTGCACAACAATATTTTGTAAATTCTTGAGCATCTACCAGTAACCTAAATGTAAATTGATTGTTGCACCCTGGCAAAAAAAAAAAAAAAAAAAAAAAAAAAAAAAAAAAAAAAAAACTTTATCCATGGTTTTCTGGTTGCATGAGAAAAATTACAAGCCACCAAACGATGCATTTAAACACATTAAATTTGCACAGTTTAAAAACACAGGTTTCCAGATGACAGAAGAACATGAGAACTTATGAACATTGCAAAGTACAATTGTTTCACATACATGTCTTCCTTTTTAACATGCGCTAGAATATGTGAATCGTCTTGAGGTGGAGACCTGTGTAGCTTTGTGTGTGTGTGTGTGTGTGTGTGTCTACTGCTGCTCTGCATGCCGCGTGTGTCTCTCTGCATGTGTGCCGAGGCAGAGAAATCAAATCGGTGTCTTATCTGGGCTCGAGCAAGATAGGCGATGTTTTCCTTTCAGGATGCCGGGCAGGTTTGAGATTGAGGGGTCTGAACAGAGAGGGGACAAAAGCATGCGAGCAAGAGGGCGGAGGGTAGTGGATGAGCTGGTGAGATGATAATGCAGCATGACACCTCTGAAATGAATCTCCGGTTACCATGGCAAAGAAGCAAGATGGGACAGCCTCTCAGGAGCTTCGAATAAAGCCAGCTGTAAATGATGTTTGATTAGTATTTTGATCATGTTCCTACAGCAGAAACATTTTTCGTCAGATGTTTGGTCACCAGTATATCTGCAGGTGCTCTGTCCTCGCCAGAGGAATTAAAATGACTCTCTAAGAATAATTAACTTTGGACGCTGTGCTCGAAAAGGAGGGGAACTTATTAATGTCATAAAAAAAAAACGTGTGCGTATGTTTAAATGCAGTCAGACAGCATCAACTAATTGTATACTAAAGCTTGTATGAAAACGCTATCATTTCTCTCTGTTAAAGTCTGATTTTTTTAGAACATATATAGATTTTATTGTCCAAGTGCAATGCCAGATCGTAGCTTATCCATTTCATATGTAAATATGCACCTGACAGCGCTGTTTGCCGAAAGCTTAAGAGATGGGAGGCATTTGTTTGCCACATTGCAAATATGGAAGCATGTAGGAGCCTGTCGTCTTCACCTATGCATGTTAAATAGTCAACACAGCTTATTTTATAATCATCGGTGGCATTTAATACAATACTTATAAACAGGCAATTTTTTTAGATTTAGTTGATTGTCAGATAACACAAAACAATATGTAGAGCAGAATATGTGTCAAATACTTTGCTATTTTAAGCTGAATTAAGGAAAAAAAATGATCTTACTTTTAACTGTTTGCATTACACACTGACTGTACAGTGATGAGAAAAAGCCTTTGTCCCCAAGAGAGTTATTTATTTATGTAGCTTTTTTAAGATTTTTGATTATCTAAGAGAAACAACATGTGTGAAAACAAAAGGTAGTTTTAAGATTATGCTTTGATTTATCATAGGAAAAAGGGTATCCAAACCAACCAGGCTGTATGTAAAAAGTAGATTTTTCCTTGTTACTCATTATTTGACTGTGCAACCACCCTTTCTTTGAAAAGTTAAGTTGTTTTTGACTAGCCACGCTCAGGTCTGGTTACTAACTACATGCCTCGATCTAAAGAAACTCAAAAACTGACAAGAAACTGATTGTTTCAAGTCACTGAAATCGATCAACGTGGAGAAGGGTTAGAAAGCCACTTCTAAGGCATTGGGGCTCCAGAAAGCCACAATGAGAGCCATTATCCTCAAGTAGAGAAATCATGGAACAGTGATGAACCCTCCCAGGAGTAGACAGCTGACCAAACATCTGAAAAGCTGCAGGCCTCATTTGCTTCCATCCGGGGAGATTTCCAAGGAAGAAGAAAGAAGAAAAAAACACTGTTGACTGAAAGACACTCTGAAGGCCAATTGAACATTTTGTGAAAAACTTATTTTGGAACAATTATTCTGCAGGCGGACCAGGTGACTGTAGAAATTTTTCTGAAAGTTGTCCATCCCATCACATCTGGAGTAAAACTGACATCATAATGACAACCAAACATGTGTTAGTAGCGTGATGGCCTGGAGTTGCTTTGCTGCTTCAGCACCTGGGTGAGTCTCCAGAATTAATGTTCTGTTGTGTGACATAAAATCTTGAAGGAGAATGTCTGATCATCATTTTGCAACCTTAAACCCAGCCACACTCGGATGATGTGCCAGGGAAATGCTTTGAAGCGTGCCAGTAAATCCACCTCTGATTGCCTCAATAAAATCCAAAGGACTGTTTTGCAGTGGCCTAGTTAAAGTCTAGACCTGAATCCGATGAACATGCTGATGCATGGCTGCTTATGCTTGAAAACCTTACAGTGTGGCTGAATTAAAACAATTCTACACCACCACTGGTCCATGGTGGTGTAAAAGACTATCAGTTATTGCAAAAATAAATAAATAAATGAATGAAAAAAAAAATATTATATATATATATATATATATATATATATATATATATATATATATATATATTTGTGCCACCTTTGGCGGGAACAACTCTCTCTCTCTCTCTCTCTCTCTCTCTCTCTCTCTCTCTCTCTCTCTCTCTCTATATATATATATATATATATATATATATATATATATATATATATATATATATATATATATATATATATATATATATATATATATATATATAGCTGTTTCCGCCAAAGGTTGCACAACAAGATATTAGTTTTAGGGGGCAAATACTTTTTTCACATAAGTCCAGAATCTTTTCCCATTAATTAATGAAATTAGGTTTTAAAAACTGCATTCTTAATTCACTCAGGTGATCTTTAATATTAGCATTTGTTTGATGATCTAAAACTCTCCCGAGAGGCAAAAATGATAAATGACAGTAAAGACAAATTTTTTATTTTTTTTTAACTGCACTCTCACATTCGGACCGTGTCGTCTACGACCAGAACAGCTTAAGTAAGAATCTGACTGCTGTCTTTGCACCTCTCTGTTTTCCTCCGTCAGCCATGCCAGCGACGGACTGCTTACCAAACTGGAACTGATTTCATCTGACTGCTATCTGTCTCCATCAATTACACACTGGGCGCCTCGTGCCCTCCTGCAACCAAACAGTGAAACACATCCAACGCTGCAGACACTTAATGAATCTATCTGAATAAGCATTTAGGCGCAGGGTTGGCTTCAGGAGACAATCCTGATTTAATTCATTGACTTAGCCTGCTTATTCCTATTTAAGGGAGTTAATAGGGAGGCGCTGAGAGAGGAGAGGTGGCAACGTCTGACTCCCCGGACGTTGGTGGGGAGCAAAGCTTAGCGCTAATACTGAATGGCAATTACTTATACTTTAGTCTGCGAGCGACTGATGGGGGAGCCAAGGTCAGAATAACCTGGGTGATCAGTGAGTGTTGTTTTTCAAAACACATCAAGCGTCCCTTATAAAACACAGAAATTAAAATGGACTATTTGCTATTGATGATGCGAATTAATAAAGCACTCATTTCCTGGTGATTAGAGCTCATAATAACGAAAGCTGTGTGAAAAATATGGGAAAAAAAACGTGCCATGAATTTATGTTTGGCCCTCTTCCTCTTCTACCCCTAAATGAAACCTACTGCCCAGACAGAAGTCGTTCATTTAGTTGTTAGCGCTTCAGAGGTTTGTCATGAAACATTTGCACACACACACACACAAAATGATGAAGACCAAGAAGTATGCCAGACAGGTCAGCATGGCAGACATGCAAACCCTTTAGTTCAGCTAAAATGAGAGGGCTGGTAAGGAGAGCATTATCCAGACAGGCAGCGGTGGTGGTACCATGCTGTGGAGATGTGCGTGTTTTCAGCATGGAGAGGGAAAGCGGTGAGAAGGGACAGCAAGAGGATTGGAGGTAAATACTAAAAAGTCCTGGAAGAAATCCGTTAGAGTTGGCTAAAAAAAAAATGTGCTGGAGGTTCACCTTTTAGGAAGATCAAGTTGAACATGCAGCTAAAGCTATGGCTCGGCTCAAGACATGTTCATTTTTTTAGAATGACTTTGTCAAATTCCGGACCTAAATCCAAGAGAGAAGATGTGGTAAGACTTGAAAATGGGTGTTCACAGAATATGTCCATCCAACATGAACATGTTCCATCTATCTTTTAAAGATGAATAGGCAACAATTTGAGTCTCTAGATGTGCAAAGCTAGAACAGACATAACCCAAAAGCACAAAATACAGTTCTGTAAATCATCCTCAGGAGTGCACATTGCCTTCTTCTCATTTTTATTCGTACAATCTTTTGAAAAACATCGTAGAATTTTTATTCCACTTTACAATTATGCCCTACTGTGTGCTGGTGTATCACATAAAATCCTCCCAAATGACATCAAAGTCTGGGGCTGTATCATTAAAATATGTGAAAAGGTTTAGGGGGAAATGTACTTTTGCAACAAAAAAACAAACAAACAAAAAAACAAAAAAAAACTGTACATGCTGATGTTCTTCATCCTCTGCTCCTATCACTAATTTAATGTCTCGCCCATGTTGCATGTCCAGGAGATGCCTGACAAAGACAGATTGCTCAGTCCCAGCTTAAAGGTGACTGCCTCGGTCTGTGTTCCCCAAAGCGCTGCATCATTGGAATCCATCATGGGCCGTATAGCGCCTGCCTCCACATAAACATGTCACACAGGGAAGACAGCAGGAGATGGGCGACGCCAGGGAGGATTGAGATCTGAGCAGAAGAGCAAAAAGGGAGACCTGCATGCCTGAAAGGTGTTTTGGTCAAAAACTCTAACGGGGGCTGGAATATTGGTGAGACCGAGTAAGGAGGATGAGAGGGGTCGTGGAAAGCTTCGGCTCTGGTGACACACGGTGTATGTGGAATGGGGAGGGGGCTATGTGGGCACTCATGAGGGCATTTATCATTATTGGCTTATACCTCCATCCCTTGCTCAACCTGACATCCCTTTAGCCGTTGACATAAATCATGATTTCAACATAATAGATCCCCTTTCTGCAACAGAAGGGAAGGACGTGTGGCTCGTATTGATTTTAGTCACTTCTTGGGCCTGTAAAGAAATCCAGAGCAGTGATGCAGAATCATTTTTAGCCATACGGTTCAGGCAAAGTCCGTCTTCATGTGGCTTAATCACAACACAACACCTACTGAGAGGTGTAAAAAAAAAAAAGAAAATGTTGCAGCCTTAGTGGACAATCACCACTCTGCACGTAAATCTGCTGCGTGTTTCTTGATAGAACTCTAGTTACGGGCCTGTATGTTTAATTTTAAACACATTTACAGTTTCTTGAAAAAAAAAAAAACTTTTTCATATTTTATCCCATTACAGCTATAAACTTCAATGTATTTTAGGGGGGATGTTACAGGGTAGACTCAGTGCTCATAACTGCCAAGATAAGTGATTACCTAGATTTGTTTACGAATAAAAAGTGTGGCATCCAAATCAAATCTATTCTTCCCCTTTTATTCTGACTCCCCTATATAAAATCAAAAGCAAACAAAATATAAACACACACCATGCTTTACAGATAGATAGATAGATAGATAGATAGATAGATAGATAGATAGATAGATAGATAGATAGATAGATAGATAGATAGATAGATAGACAGACAGACAGACAGACAGACAGACAGACAGACAGACAGACAGACAGACAGACAGACAGACAGACAGACAGACAGACAGACAGACAGATAGATAGATAGATAGATAGATAGATAGATAGATAGATAGATAGATAGATAGATAGATAGATAGATAGATAGATAGATAGATAGATAGATAGATAGATAGATAGATAGATAGATAGATAGATAGATGCACCACATTGTTATAACATAAAATCCTGTTGAAATCCTGCAGTTTGCAATAGCAACATAACAAAATCGGCACAATTTTGTTATCCAATGGCCACACCGTTAAGGTTTGATGAAGAAACTGCAACACTGCAATGAGTGACAGGATAAAAGTAGAAAACAGCAGGTGATGCTGAGCCCAAAAAAAGGAGGAAAAGGAAAGATCGCTTTAATTTGACTGAGTGGAGGAGATAATTAAGACATTAATAACTCCAGCGTTGGTTTGAAGTTCAACTTCATTTGTCAAGAGCTCTGTGATCAAACAGCATGATTGCTGTGCACTTGTCCTGTGGCAAAAAAAACTAAAACTAAAAGAGAGGGGGGGGGGGGGACACCAAGGATAGAAATTCTTATTGTTTTATTATTGTTTCAAAATACCAAATTTAGAAAAAAAAAAAAAGAAGAAGAAGTTAAAATTATATTTGTCAAATGTAACTGAGCGGCAATCAACACCTTATTCATCAAATGTCATTAATATTTAATCTTAGATCTTTTTTATAATTAAACATTAAACTTTAATTCCTTCTTTAATATGTTAACCAGGAGGTAGTAAAAGAACATGTAAGTGTCTTGATTAATCACTAAGCAGGAAATGCACTTTCATATTGTACTATAATAAATCATTTCCTTTTCCACTGTGCCGGGATATTTATCAGCAAGAAGAAGCTAGGAATTTTTTTATTTTTCAGTTAAAAAGAAAATCGACTCTGTTTGAACAAAAAAAAAGGTATCAATAAAAACATATACATTGCTCCCAGAATGTCCACACAGATCTATAGGCTACATAACTGCGGCTGTTCCAACAGTATTTCATGCTCAAATGAGCTTCGTGAGACATCCTTTTAATGAATCTCTCATAATTGCAACTAGAATTTAACTGCTTGATTTACAGACGCACATTTAGCTTCGAGGCCATATCTCATGCTGCTTATATGGCATTTTAAGTCGTCTGCAAAATAGCAGTGTGATTTACACTTTGTCTGTTGGCCAAATACGCAAAAAGTCAAGCAGAATCCTTTCGGATACGAGGCCCACATATTATTTAACTCAGGCTATTGATTTTCTCTTTTACTTACTGAATGAATGCAATTTTAGGCCAGCTGCTAAAGTAATTTTCTGTAAGCTTAATGATTTATTTATTATTGAAGGTGTCTCACCTCTTGCGCTTTATACTGAAAGAAAAACATGAATGTATGGTCAGACACTTCTACGCTGCATGGAGGCAACTTTATCCCATGGACTGTCTCTCACGATCACATCACATCATTATAATACCCTGCTTGCTGCTGGGAATAGGAGGATTGGGAGATGCGCTTTTTTTTGCAGAACTGCACATAATCTCCTGCGTTTTGATTGGTTGGGAGGGCAGTGGAAGGAGGGGCATTCATGTAAAAACCACCACCGTGAGGGTGTATGAATATATATTTTAGCGTATATGTTTACATCGTGATCCTGTGTGGATTATGAATAAAACGAATATCCAATTAAAATGTGTGCACCCAGTTTAAAAATAAAAGCACCAAAGATTTAGGCTGTATAATCGTTGCACCTGGTAAAAAAGAATTGTTCATCTCAATCACTTACAGCCCCAAATTAATATTGCATTCGTGCCAGAGGTTTCAACGTATGTAAACATCCGACAAGGGTTAAACATTTTTTTTTTCTCATTATGAGCCTTAATATGCAGTTGTGGCACAAAAATGGTTATCACAGCATGGAGCATTCAGAAGCTTCTGAACTACCTACATGTTTAAATAATTTTAGGAGTTGGAGCGTTTCCACATCACCCCACTGTGACCGTAGTAAAATAAGTGATGGAATAGTAAGAGTTTAATGAATGAAATAAATTATTCTAATTTATGATGTGTTAGAACGGGATTTTTTTTTTTTTTTACTGCAGTGATGAGGAACTTCTGCTTACTAGATGAAAATCCAGTAAAGAGGTGGGGGGGGTCAAGAAGATTAGGCAGACTAACTTCATGACAGGCTTAGTTGATGATGCCCAAGCTTAACTACATACAGGGGGATTAATTATGAGACTCACACATATAGAGCCTAAATAAATGATTGCAGGGTTAATTGCAGTGTTCTAAGATTTGGGTAATGGACTGAGTTGCTTTAATGATAAAGCATGAGCTCCTCGTTGAGTTCACTCCGAGAATTTCTTTTTTTTTTTTTTTTTTTTGTCTCTGTTCCAAATGCACACACTGCTCCTGATTTTACTGCTCTTTCCAAGATAACCAAACCGAAGAGAAATGCTCTCCTTTGTTTCATTATTAGCATAATTATTAGATGTCTTGCTATGAATATCATTATGACAGACAAGTGTAACCAATGCTTTGGGCCAACACGGCTGAGGAATATCAGTGCTGCAGGGAGTCCGTCATCAAGACTGTCAGTATTGTAGTAACACTGTGACAAAAAAGAAAGAGGAAGACTGTTCATCTAAGGAGAAAGCTAAGTCCTGCTTTTGAAGCCTAAGGGTATTTATTTGTATGATATCGCTGTCTTAGTGCCAGTCTTCATGGTAACATATATGAATGCGCTTTATGCTGGGGTAATTATTGCATCTGCTTCTATATAATAATCCACATTTTTTAGAAAAAAATGTCAAGCTAAAAAAACATCAATAAAGTTCTAATCTGACTTGTAATATTAGGGTATTTGGGAGATGTTCATATTTCCTCGATAATTCATTTTTATTCAGGAAACACACTAAGACGTACTAACATGTAATGATAAAAAACATAATGTTATTATAATGTAAGAACATTAATAATCCTTCACCCATTTCAAACCTCTTTTCAACCTGGAATCCATGCATTTTAATCACAGTTTAAAACATTGTCTGAGACTCTCGCTACAGGTCGGACGGTGCAAAATGTGCTAAGGTATTGCTCTGGAAAATGGCTGGTTATGTGTTATTGGAGAACAGACAACATAGAAAAGATACATAAGGTTCACTGAACAACAGAGAAATCGCTTCTTTTTAACCACACAAGGAGTCAGGATATTACGCTGGTAGTTGCAAATGTTTTGAATTTGAAATCACTTCTGCCGCAAAATCCTGAGTACGGTAAAAGGATTTCATGAAGAGATTCTAATAAGTGAATCAAGTCTTTGACATTCTAATATGTTTTAATGCATGTTTGTTCTGCTAGACACAGTCTGTTTATATGTGAAATTGCTCATCCATAACTCTCCCGCGTAATTCACACAAGGGTTTGCAGGAATTAGGAAGAAAAAAAAGCTACGTTTTACATTGTTAGTTCCTCTACCAATGTAAACTAGCAAAAGCCCGTTGCGAAAAGGTATTAAAAAGGTAAAGCAAATATCACTTGGACATTTCTATATGTGCAAATGTGACTGAAAGTGAAAGTTGAAAGTTTATTCTGGACTGTCTAAATGTGGGTTAAACATGTTTAACCCACATTTAGACAAAGTGTCTTTAAATGGGGGAAACAAATCTTACCTTCAACATGTTCATTTAGGCTAAATTTGGACCATGCATATGGGCTAAAAATATCATAATTTCAAGTTTTTATTAAAATAAGGTCGATAACTGGCCTGAAAAAAACTTGCCCATGGACATTCAGCATTTGGAGGGGAAAGCCATTATTTTTATTTATTTATTTTTTTGTTTGTTTTTTTTTTGTATATATAGTCTAAGATCAGACCATGTTTATTTATTTATTTATTGTGGTGTGCTTGTGCCACCTTGAAATCTTTGCTGTTTCCCCTTTTTATCACTGCAACTGTGCATATAGGGTAAGTTGTTACATACAGAGGTGAAAAGAGTACCAAAATAATGCACTCAAGTAAAAGTACAGTTACTTTGACAAAATTGTACTTAAATACAAGTAAAGTTACAGGTGTAAAATGTTACTCAAGCAAATGTAAAAAGTACCTCAATAAAATCTTAAGTAAAAAATACTTAGTTACTTTTTTGTGAGCAGAAGTATGTCCTTCTTGTGTATTTCACAAAGGAGATATTGGTCTGAAACTTTCTTTAATTAAATGAGCCTTCTCAGCATCCTTCTCTGCAACACCAAACCCTTTGAATTCTTCACCACATCTATGAAGCTTCTCTGTAGTTTCTAGTTCCTCAGAACCTGGCAGTTCTGATCTTCATCCCATCCTTTGTCCAATATATCCACTGTCCCTTATATCTAATAATTTTAACTAAACTGACTTCAAACCAAGGACTCGATCCTCTATTTTTAACTTTAGCCAAAACAAATTGTAATTACAAGTACCAGATAAAACAGATAATATTTACATACATTTTTAAAGTACTATATGCATGTTTCTATGTCATAGTGTTGAACATAAACCAGATATTGTCCACATATTGGCCCCTACATGCAGTAATACATGTTAGTGCAGCATACATTGTTAGAATAGGAAACCAATGTTTCATTCATAGCTCCGTCCATCAGTTTAGGCTATTGTATCGAAACAGCATACCAATGTTTTTGTGGGAGTATGATGTTTTGATTAGAGCTTGTTTCTCAGAAAATACAGTTTTTAAAGAGGTACGCTGTTTTGACAGATTTTGAGAGGTTGAATCTCGAACACTTTGGGGGAATGTGCTAAACGCTAATATCTCGGTCCAACACCACAGTAAATGGTTTAATACAAGACACAACTATTTTACGACTCCTCTGGCTGAAAAAATATTATAGAAAAAGTCAGTGTACATTTTTGGTAATCATACAAGGGATGGAATTAAGTAATGTATAACTAATACATAACATGATACATGTATACCCTTGTAGTCAGAGGTATGCTGCTATAAGAAGCTGCAGGTATCAAGGGACTGCCCCTCATAGCAGGGTGCCTACTGAAACTATAAGGCCTAGCTGCAAAGGCCAATGTTAACAAATCATTATACTTGAAAAGAAGATGTCATTCATTTATTCCATATATGTGTATAGTTTGCTGTTAAAGAATGCCAGTGCTCGAATCACTCTTTCAACTATTGTCCTAATATCAGCTGATTGAGCCAATATTCACCGGACAATACCTAATAGACCGAGTTATTTAATAAACATTAAATAACTTAAAATTGTGAGTAATTGCATAAACATTATGCACAATTATTCAGTTTTAATTGCAGTGTATGTGCATTAACTTAGGGTATGCCATTCTGATAGGTATGGTGAACCATTATAAAACTGGTAACTATGTTAAAAAGTAAACAAACAAAAAAACATTATCATGTCATGCATCAAGAAAAATGAGCATAGTTTCTTACTAGTTTCAAACCTTTTTTTACTTACCTTCAGATCATTGCATAGGTTTGATGCTGATATTTTAAATGCAGAGAACTCAATCTCTTCAGGCAAAAAGAGTTTGCATTGCATTACAAAGCTTTTGCCTCTTTTGTACTTAGGTTTCCTTTATTTTCTTGACAGTCAACTTCAACTGTAGTTGATGAGTTTTTGCTAGTGCCACTAACATCGGACTGATGAGCCTCCGTGTTGGGATTTGACAACTCTGACCTCAATCCCAGCCGATGGATAATTGTTGTTGCTTCTGTTGTTTTGTTTTGTTTTCTGTTTTTTTTTTTTTTTTACTCAGTCACTGATGTGTTTTCAAATGTAACTGAGTAAAATACTTAAATTAAATCATACTCAAGTACAAGTAAAAGTTCAGCTTTTGTACACTACTTAGAAAATACAAAGTACATACAATTATATTTTATTACAGTAACTTGGGTAAATATAACTAGTTACTTTCCACTGCTGGTTATATATTGCTTAACATATTTGAGTTTAAACAGAAGGGTGATACATGTGCCGATGTTACTGTGTATATATGTAAAAAAAGAACTTCTAATCGACTGTTTTCATTTCAGATGTTATGACTTGTATTGCAACGGTGAAGAGTTTTTAATGTGGTGACAAAAAAGAAGGTTTGCACAGATGACATAATTAATATCACTACAAGTATGTAACCATAGTAGACCCTACGCTGCTCTTCACATTGCTGGGGTGTGTTTGATAGACATTTTCTTATAAAAAAAAAACACTGCATCTTAAAAACATCTTAAAATGTGTTAATTTAAGATGAATAAAGCTTAGAGAAGTGACCACTGAATGAAACCCTGTTTTAGACAGTTTTTAATTAACCTAGAATTCCCTTTCAAACTTCATATAAGATTTGCACATGATATTTTAATTTATAATCTTTATAGATTTGACATATTATGTTAAGCTAGTAAAATAAAAAGAAAACCATGAATGCAGTTTTTGGGAAAAAAAAGAGGAACGTTACTAAGCTTTGTGAGTGTAAAATCTTAAAATTACAGACCTCGTTTGTTTTATGTACTAGTTCAGACTAGAGGCAGATGTTAAAGTTGTGTAAAAAAAAACAATCTTTTGAATTCAACACAGAACAATACAAACACAATGTGTCTGGTATCAGAAGAAAGGTTGTCTGAAACGGTATTTCTGCGACTCAGAAAAATTGAAGACAGGAGATGTTGTATTGTAAGTGGAGGCGTGATTACAGCAGATTGTCGAGGGTAAAGCTTGCCGCCCCTCCACCTGCTCACTGTTCTGTTTTATGGAGCTCAGAGAGCCTCCTCACCTCTAATGGCAGTTTGCAGGGCATTTACCCACAACTGCAAGTGTCATAATTTGCTCTAACCACCACAATTATGCCATTTATTTTTTTAGACTTACTATATATTAAATGGGAATAACTATGTCTCTCATTACAAAAGGTAATGGTTGTTGAACAAAGGCCGAAGCTGAATTGTTGCGCGACTTGGCTTACAGCATACAGTGACCCCGATATTGTGTGTGTGCACACAAGAAGGGACAAATGCTTCTGTCCTGACAAAAGATGTAAACAAACAGGTGCACAAAAGCCAGAAACAGATAAATTGATAATTAAAAGAGTGTTTACAGTTCTGCAAAAGTCATTTATAAAACCATACAATGGTAACGGCAAGAGTACTTGTGTGTTTCAATTCATTAAAAAAAAACAAACAAATTCATCCAAACAAACAAAAAAACAATAAGTTAGCATTTAACCAAAAGATATCTTCTGCATAATTCTTTTGTCACAATGGATGAACAAACAAACAAATGGAAAAAAAACAAGACTATCCTGTCAGTGGTTTAATTCTACAAGCATAAAGCTAATAAAGAGATTATTATAGACCCTGGTATAGGATGCTAAGATCATGTGCTGACCAATTTGCAGGGTTTTTTCTGGACATCTTCAACTTCGCCCTTCAGCTCTCCATGGTCCCTGCCTGCCTTAATTCCTTCTTCATTGTGTCTGTGCCAAAGAAACCAACCATCACCTGCCTCAATGATTACCGTCCTGTTGCTCTGATCCCTGTCACCGTGAAGTGCTTCGAGAGGATCCTCCTGAAATACATCAAAGATGGACTGGACAGCCTGCAGTTTGCCTACAGTGACAATTGTTCTACAGAGGATGGTGTTTCGTTACCACTTCACATGGCTCTGACTCATTTGTAGCATCCCAAGACATATGTTTGTCAAGGCTCAGAAGAGAAGGACCCAGTATTCAAGACGAACAAACAGTTTATTGTGAATATAACTGAACAGACGGCGCCGGCGATCTCAGCGGGAACCTCTGCCGGCGGAGACAACAGGTTAGTGACCCCGTCGGTCAGGATGTGATTTAACACTAACGTGCGGGCCACTAAACTGGTCTTATGTTCAGTTCTGGTGAAGCGATGGTCGGGGGACGGGCTAAGGTCAAAACCGTGTAAACAATCAAGGGCAGGAAAATCCAAAGGGGTCGAGCAGGAGCCGATGTCCGGAATGTGGTCAATGGTCGGTAACAGGAGGTCAGAAAGCTGATGAAGTACCAAGAGATAATCCAGAGCGAAGTCGGGTCACAGTCCAGAGATCGGTACACGGGTAAACAGAGATCAAGCAGGATATCAAGTTGGGCGGGCGTCTAGAAACAGGCAAACGGTTTAGGAAGGAACAGGCAAACTCGGAGGTCAAGAAACAGAACAGGTCAGGAACAGGTAATCAGAATTCAGAAATGCTGGGATAGATCAATCACTAGGACGAAATAAACTGCCACTGCTGTCTTGTCTGGAGGGTGAATATATACTGTCAAACGCAAGTGAAACAGGTGAGCAGTAATGAGAACAGGGCGGAGTAACAACAGATGTTAAATGGGTGAACAGACCAGGTAACAGTAGCAAAATCATGACAATGTTAGGATGCGATTCATGTACGTCAGCTCAGCCTTCCACACCATGCTCCCATACTGGCCCTGAAGCTCCACAGCCTGTAATTATCTCCACCGCTCTGCTCCTGGATCAGTGACTTCTTCACCAACAGGCCCCAGGGGGTGATGATAGGGAAACGTACATCTGCCACACTGACCCTCTAGCCTGCCCAGCTAGAAATGGCGTATCAGTCTGGTAAGGAGCTGATAGAACCCGATTTCTAATGCGGGACTAACAGGGTCAGCGTCATCAGGTTGGAACCAATCGGATAACTATGGATGTGAGACTGATTATGTAGGCCTCACCTACATGGCTTCCTCTGCCCCCCTTTGCAATTAGCATTTAGGCATGGGAAGAGTTCGGAGAGGTCATGGAGAAAGACTTCTGTATGGCTTCGAAGCGATTCTGGCCCACTATCTGGCGTCTCAGGAGGGGGAAGCAGTGCAGTACCAACACTGTTTCTAGTGGGGGTGGTGTGCTGCTGACCTCGACTCGGGACGTCATGCGTCGGTGGGTGGAATACTTCAAAGACCTCCTTAATCCCACCAACACGTCTTCCATTGCGGAAGCAGAGCCTTAGGACTCTAGGTCGGGTTCTCCCATCTCTGGTGCTGAAGTTGCCGAGGTTGTTAAAAAGCTCCTCGGTGGCAAGGCAAGGAGATTCGCCCTGAGCACCTTAAGGCTCTGGATGTTGTGGGGCTGTGTTGGTTAACACGGCTCTTCAGCAGACTTACTGGGGGCAGTTCCCCTGGATTGGCAAACAGGGGTGGTGGTCCCCCTATTTAAAAAGGGGGGGGGGGGGTGTCCCAATTACAGAGGAATCACATTTTTAAGCCTCCCTGGTAAGGTCTATTCCGGGGTTCTGGAAAGGAGGGTCCGTTGGATAGTCGAATATCGGATTCAGGAAGAGCAGTGTGGTTTTCGTCCTGGCCGTGGAACACTGGATCAGCTCTACACCCTCAGCAGGATCCAAGAGGGGGCATGGGAGTTTGCCCATCCAGTCTACATGTGCTTTGTGGATCTGGAGAAGGCATTCGACCGTGTCCCTCGAGGGATCCTGTGGGGGGTACTCCGGGAGTATGGAGTACCGGGCCCTTTAATAAGGGCTGTCAGGTCTCTGTATGACCGGTGTCAGAGTCTGGTCTGCATTGCCGTTTCCGGTGAGAGTTGGACTACATCAAGGTTGCCCTTTGTCACCGATTCTGTTTATAACTTTTATGGACAGAATTTCTAGGCGCAGCCAAGGTGTTGAGGGGATCCGTTTTGGTGGCCTTAGGATTGTGTCTCTGCTATTCACAGATGCCGTGGTCCTATTGGCTTCATCAGGGCGTGATTTACAGCTCTCACTGGAGCGGTTCGCAGCTGAGTGTAAAGCGGCCGGGATGAAAATCAGTGCCTTCAAATCCGAGACCATGGTCTTGAACCGGAAAAGGGTAGAGTGCCTTCTCGGGGTTGGGGAGGATGTGCTGCCCCTAGTGGAGGAGTTCAAGTATCTTGGGGTCTTGCTCATGAATGAGGGAAAGATGGAGCAGGAGATCGACAGGCGGATTGGTGCGGCGTCTGCTGTGAAGCGGGCGCTGTACCGATCCGTTGTGGTGAAGAGAGAGCTGGGCCAAAAGGCGAAGCTCTCGATTTAACGGTCGATCTACGTTCCTACCCTCATCTATGGTCACGAGCTTTGGGTCGTGACCGAAAGAATGAGATCCTGGATACAAGCGGCCGAAATCAGTTTTCTCCGTTGTGTGTCTGGGCTCTCCCTTAGAGATAGGGTGAGGAGCTCAGTCATCCGGGGAGGACTCAGAGTAGAGCCGCTGCCCCTCCACATTGAGTTGAGGTGGCTCGGGCATCTGATTAGGATGCCTCCTGGACGCCTCCCTGATGAGGTGTTCGGGCACGTCCCACCGGGAGGAGACCCAGAGGGAGACCCAAGACACGCTGGAAGGACTATGTCTCTCAGCTGGCCTGGGAACGCCTTGGGATCCCCCCAGAGGAGCTGGCCCAAGTGGCTGGGGAGAGGGATGTCTGTGCTAGATGGATGGATGGATGGATGGATGGATGGATGGATGGATGGATGGATGGATGGATGGATGGATGGATGGATGGATGGATGGATGGATGGATGGATGGATGGATGGATGGATGGATGGAGTATTTACTGTGGGCATGAGTGCATCATCGAGGGAGAGTTGGGTCATTTATTTATGCAACAACATAATACTTAATATTGTTTGCATAGTTACTGACATCGGATGTTTTGGACTCCGATACAAATCCTATCTGACCCTAAAGACTATCTGCACGCTTTCAGCTTGCCAGGAAGCATGTTGGTGTGTGGAATCTACTGATTTCATGTATTTAAAAAAATAAAAGATGTGTGAAAATATATCTTGGTTGTGTCTGCATTTTATCTTATCTGTGTCCACCCTGATCCTGTGTCTGTCTTAAGAAAATTCAATATGGTAACACATGGGGACAACAAAGATTCTTGACAGAGCTGATACTGAATTGCATCTAAAGGTAGTGAACTGTTTTTGACCTTTTATTAAGTTTCCATTTTGTGCATATGAGCAATTTATTGTCCTCCAACAGAAGTCTCTACAGCACAGAATTGAAGTTGTAAGGATAGTGAAGTAATTATGTAGTTATTGTTTTGATTCTCAGAACATCTAGAGAGTAAACATTTTCCCATTCTGCTTTGGAAAACAGATCAGTTAGGTTCGATAGAGAGTGTCTGCAAAAAGAATTGTTCAAGTCTTGACAAAAGACTCATTATCGGAATTAAGTCTAGAAATTGACTAGGCTAAATACTAAAGCATGCATATACTTTGATGTGTGTTTATGGACATTGTCCTGCTGGAATATCTTTGTAGCCTCTGACAAGGTAATCTTTCCTGCAAGCTGAATTATCGCTCTAAATGTGCGTTCACAAACACAAAGAATGATTCTCGCAAACTCATGAGAACCCAAACTTTTCCCACTCTCATCTACATCTTTCGGCCCGAACCAAAAATGGTTCAGGCCAATTACATTATGGTATTATGGTTTAAGGTGGGACATACCGGCTCTAATGAAAACAAGAGCTCCCGAGCCTAGAGCGAACCAAAGTAAACATGGCCGTGCAGGAGGATGCACGGTTAGCTGCTGCTATCACATCTGTTTTGTTAGAATCCATGATATCTTCTTTGAAAGAAGAACAACAAGAATTACCTTCAGCAGTATAAACTTGTTATGGTTTCTCATGGAGCCTGCTGTATACATTTTCATTTGATACAATTATTGGCTAAAATCAATATTTGGTAGGCAGGCAATAGCTGTTGCTTCACCCAGTCAACTCGGAAAGTTCTGTTGAATGTCCCTCCTTTCCCTGAACGGGTTTGATGGGACCCGTCCCAGTTAAATAATGTGTAGGGCGTAGACTGCTACACATTATCAATCTGGCTTACCAGGTTACTGACAAGGTTCTCTTCCCTGTTTTTAGCTCCATCACTTTTCTTTATTTTAATTTTTTTTCTTTTTTAACATGTCCTGTACATACACTTGCACTCACCACACACACCTACCAGCCCCCAGGCCCGGTAGGTGATCCCTATTACCAGGATGGATGAGAGTAGACCGCCCGAGCCACAAGGCTGAGCACCATCCCAACCTTTGCAAACCCGGCCCCGTCCCAGCCTTGACAACCCCCAAACCCATCCATCCAGGGTTGGGGCCAACATAATTCAAACAAGCCAGTCCACCAGAACCCATTCCACAAACTTAGAGGTGCCCAGACCAGCCTGGCATGCTACCCCCACATGGCAGACCTCTGCCACAAAGGCTGCACTGAGCCAACTGACCCCAGCCCCCCACGAGACCCAACACCCAACCCCAGCCCAGACCCCAGCTAGATGGCATGTTCCTTCTCAAGGGCCCAAACTCCAGATGGCAATCAGAGAACAAGGGTATCAAAAGACTCCAACCCTCCCTCTGCCCCTTCAAATGTTAAGTTGTTGCATGTTGTTTTCAAGTTAATTTAAAACTGGAAGGGCTGAAGAGGGGGCATGTTTGCTTGGTCCCCCATACAAAGTTTATGTTAACATTTAATTCAGTCAGCTAATATCTTGTAACATGTTTTGTAGTTTTTTTAATGTTAATGTGCTTAAAGAAATTAATTGTTTCCCAATCTCTGACAAGTAAATTTTACTACAAAATGTGTATCATGTTGGTAATAAACAAATTGGCAGCCTATATTAAGAAAGGGAAAAGATGGACATCACATGGATGTACATGCATGCCTGGCCGGCCCGGCTTTGTAATCAAGAGACTGGAGAACAGCACAAAAAGATGGTGTGTGACGTCATACCATATTCCATCTAAAAAGATACCTTTAGTTATTTACATCACTATTTGAAATGCGTTTTATGTAAAATAATGACATTTCACTTATTGTTCCTTTAAAAACTGCAAACTGAGTTTATTGCTCCTAAGCTCTGATGAAAGTGTTTTTATTATATGGCAGGACTAGAGGGAATCTTGTTTAGATGCTGTTGGAAAGTCCCTGGTCTGGGCACAGAGGCAGAATCTAAAAGTCAGAACCAGAATCCAGACAGTTTGTATTTAGCCAGACTTAGATCATGCACGGAGGAAACAAAGCGGAGGAATTACTTGGAGACATGAGGAAAGACAAGGAGGCACAGGAGGGCAGGTGGTTCAAGATCAGAAAGGCTTTGGGGGAAAACCTCTTCGGACAAGGGTTACTGACATTATGAGATGATTGAGCTCAGCTGAGTTACATGGCAGATCACACACCATGAGATAGCAGGTATATTAAAAACAAAGACATCAATGAATTGGTAAGCGTCTTGACATTGAGACCCATGGTTCTATATTCCACGAGTGACATTGTGCAGACTCGGTTACATTCAGAGATAAATCATATTTGTTCAACCTGCCAATGCATTAGTACTGGTGATGTTTCCATTACTCATGGGTGATGTATACATTATGATCTCTGGGTGGTTGAATTTTGGTTTTCTTTAGTGTTTGTATTTTTAGTATTTTCTTATTGGTCATGTTCATTTACCATATTAGTCCATTATTTTGTGTTGCGTTTATTGGTATTCTTAAGGTTGAAAAAATAATGTTGAATCCTTGATTCAACATTGTGCTTGTTATCATTGACAAATAGCCCAACCTTTGTCTACTCTGGCCATTAAAAATTATCCAGAAGCCGTTTGGGTAGTCCATGTGCCTGGTGCAAATTTTACTTAAATTTTAAGGTGTTAATTTTAGTGTTTCTTTTTTGATCCGCAGCCTCTTAGTTCATGTTGATGGTAAACACTATGCAAAAAAAAGACTAAAATATTCTAGGTCCATGCTGAGAAACCAACCTATTTAAAATAACTCTTAACATCTATGATAAGTAAAATAGACAAATATCCAGCCAGTAATATTCCACATTGGTTGCAAAACATATTTTGTTTCTCTGAATCATTTGGAGGAAATCTATTAAAGATACAATAAGAAAGTTACAGACTCGATTGGGCTCTTGTAGCAGTTTTGGGAATGTATTTTTTTCAGATTAAAATTTTCAGTCTGGTTTGTAACCTCTCATTTTGGACTCAGAAGTTAATTTCATTTAGCTTCTGAGCATAAAAAATATTTTATGAAAACTTAATCTATGGTTGTTATTCTTCAAAACAGACTTATATTTAGCACCTTTATTTTCCGCTTGAGAGTAGTTAGAGGTATTGTGTAAGCTAAAGTGCCTAATCCAAACTAAAAGCAACTGCTTTATACCTCTACAACCTAATTGCGATCACTTCCCATATGCAGAGAGAAAGCTTTAAATCAGAATACAGAAATGTTTCAGTAAATGTTTGGGGTTTCATTTAGTTGGCCTGTTGGTATTTTTTTTTCTGATTTCTATCTGTAAACCCAAATGATGTGCTTCATGAGCCCATACTAGGTGCCATTGACTGCCCTCCACAATTCATATTCAGCAATCCAGAGGATCAGAGAACAGCCAGACTGAGTAACACCCATAAAAGCAGGGGGCCTTTATGTGTTTTCTTGATCCCTTATTCTCTTTCTATTTGCTTTCCCCTCCTCCTGCCATGACAGCACAATTAACCATCGCTGGCACAATGGGGAAGCGTGTCCCTTTAGCCACAGCCTGCTCCCTCAGACCTGTACATCCTAATAAGGATTAGGATTGAAGTTAACAATGAATGTAAAGGTCCTTCAGGAGCCTCTAATTCTATTCTGTTCTGTGTCACTTTTCATCTAAGTCCATTCACGACCATGTGTTGGAGTATAAGGTATAATCCTCTTAAATATCAAAGGTGGACAAATCATATTAATTTAGACATTGCTTCCCCAGGCCCGGGGGCACATTATGCACTCAACACAGAGCCCCAACGTCACCATCTGCTCTAAATTCTAACCAGCCTGCTGTGAGTGGTGAGAACCAATTCTCCTTCCCTGAACTCCTGCAGCTTATTTCTACCATCTAATCTTTTTTTTAAAAAAGACCTCATGAAGAATTGCTTTAAAACTTGGTGCAAATGGTATCCAAAATGTCTCTGTGGTTCTTTAAATAGGGTATTTTCCATAAAACGTTGTAAATGGGGCCCTAATCTGTTGGAATATTGAATGATACCAGTGCAAAACATTAATAAAACATCTGTTCTCATGACTTGTGTTAAATCTGACCACTTGTCCCACCCTTGTGATTTTTTTCAATCCTCTGCTGGCCTCTCAATGAGATAACATACACACTCTGACATGAATTAGCCCCAGACTGACCGATACAGCTTTACCCAGGGGGATTTATGTTCAAAAGGGGTTTCCGGCTTCTCTCATCCTCGGCTCCTCTTTCTCTCCCCCTTACCTCTTCCCCTGGTTGGTTCCCTCGCCCTTGTCAATCAGCTGTCTGTTAGGCATCACATTTCGTCTTTGTGGTACAGACAGATGCCAGCGAAGTCGGCTGGAGTTATTTGCAACAAATGTCCAAAACATGACTGATGAGAAATATGTCATTCAAGGAGGCAGGAAATGCTAGACTGCTGAGGATGAAGAAGAGAGGCCCATTTCCATTCATCACAACCAGTGACAGGCTGTCCCCGTTTTCATTTTCCATCTCTCTGTATTATGTCCCTCAGGTAATTAATGCTCCACATCCTGCAAAGGTTGATTTATTCTCCTCTTAAAGTCAATACTTAACCCTTCCTGAGGAACCAATGTGCTCACTTGAAAAGGCTGGACCAACACTGTAAAACACAAGTAAGGATGGAGCTCCAGCGTATAAGACACAAAGGTTTTATGGTTAATGGGAGGACATATGCCTTTGTTATTGTTTATATTATGTTGTGTAAAAAGATCTGTTCATATGGACTGCATTACACTGTCTGACTTCAGTCAGCAGTTATGCCTCTGTGATGTGAAATACCATATTTTAGAAAAGCAAGGAAAGCTCTCGAAGGTAATTCAGTGAGCTACTGCATTAACCCAGATTTTAGCTTATTACAATATTGCTTGTGCCACAGTTGGTGGCACTGCAAATTTTATTTTTATGAGATGCATGAAGCTAAAACAGTTATTTATTATACTTGTTAAAGTGTGAAGGAACCTATAATTGGTAATACATGACTTCTCTGAGGTACAAATATGACTGCACAGAGGCGCATTTTTTTCCACCTAATCCTAAATATGAGAAAGATGAGAGAACATGACATTCAAGTCAAGCAGTGCTGATCTTAGCACTAAAATAACTACCAGAAATGTAACACATAAGAAATCCAAAAGCATCATTAGTGGAGAACTGTAGCAAATAGTGACATTTGTATGCATAATTTCTCTATAACTGTTATTTATTTTAAGGATTTTTGTTCATACTTTCACACGGGGAGAACAGCAGCAAAGGACATTGCTTTTACAAAACTTCATGTTCACTTATCATATGCTAGACCAATTCCACAGCTTTTGCATAGTCTGTCAAACAGTGGATCAATCTTTTCCCCACCAAATTCATGATAGCAGGGTGTCGGAAAGTGTCAAGTTTATTTTAGCTCCCAGAAACATCAGCAACGAGACGATGAGAGGAGCAGATCCCAGTTCTTGAGGCCAGATGTGAAAAAGTGCTTCACACTCCCGCTTTCTGCCTCTCCCCCTAATTGTCACTCATTTCTCAAGGGAGCTGCAACACTCCAAACAGATCAATTGCATAGAAATAGCTAAATTGACAGAGCATCTGCATAAATGTGGCTGTTCAGTTGGTTGGCACTGCACAAAACAAAATTTAGATTATAAAATGGAATCGTTGGATTATTCAAAATACGTTCTAATATTGCCACACCTTGAGACCGAAATATTTTAGTAGTAGAAATGAATGGTCGAAATGAGATCATGCGTTTGCTGTCAAGGGAAAACATGGCTTGTAATTGTGAGGGTTATAAGTGGAATGCTATTGGTGTCCTGAATAGGCTGAAGGGTTCCAGAGCTGGAGTGCATCAGATGTGGATGTCACTCAGTCAGAGACATGAAACATTATATTGTATTATGCATTACTACATAAACATTTATGCAAGTAATACGCTACAATTTTACATGAGGGATTTGGGTATTCTTTTCAGCCACATATAGGAAGGACACAATCATTTTGACTTAAAGCAATATATAGATTTGACATTAAAAAGAAATCCAAAGAAAGCATAAAACTGATGAAACATATATGGTAAATAACTACTTTTTTTCTTTGCAGCCTTTATTTGATCACAGAAATCAGAGACAGAATAAAAATGCTTCTCAAGCTCTTTCCCTGTCTTTCTCTTATTAGTTTCCTAGCTGCTCCTTAAAGGTGCCATAAGCAAAATTGCTTTAATTCAGACAGAAAGAACTGAAAAATTGTTTTGTGAAGAACTAAAGGATCTTTTAGATGAAATATGATATGACATCACACACCATCTCTCTGTGTTGCTCTCCAGCATCTTGTGTTCAAAACCGGGAAACATAGCGGATAGCACACCCAGCAGATCAAAACATTCTCTTGCCAACAGCATTATAAAGTTATGAGTTACTTACTTCTTCACTAGACATGTTCCTCTGAAAGGTGATGCTGTTTAGCTGTGTATTTACCCTTTGCAAATATGTGCATGCAAGGTGATGGGCGAGAAGGACAGAGGAAAGGGGGGGCAGGGTAGCAGCTGGAGTGGAGGTAGAGAGAGGCGGGGCTTGTCACACATCTTGTTTTGGTCTACAGACAATGCTCAACAGCCCACCTAGTGGTGAAATGTCGGTTATTGCTCTCTTAAAGATACGTCAACCTCTATCAGATGGACCTTTCCTCGCTTCTTTTGAAAATAACTCAAACCCAACTATGATTGTGTGGATAGCATCTGTAAAGATACATTTTCATGCCTTGACAAAGTTTCTTAAGTTGACTTAGGCCTGGACCTTAAGTTGGTCATTCTAAATTGTAACTCCACTTTGATCTAAAATAGTAAATTTGATCAAAATAAGACACCATGGGGGGTGATTTCAAACTTTCCCACTCTGTTTCAAATGATGTCGGTTTTGTGATTGATTCGTGTGGATTGGACCCCCTGTTGGATTGTTAGATACATCCAAAGCTATCTTCGTGTGGCCAGGGGCCTAAGTTTTACTGTAGGAATAATTTTTTCAGGCTTACATGTTGAACCACAAATATCTGGCAGCTTTATTTTACACATTCTAAATCCACTTGTACATGACCAATTCATATTTTGTGATGTAGTTAAACCTGAGTGTGGAATACTTACAATGTATCATGTTGGAAATTAAAATATACTTAAAGCTCCAGTGTGTAAGATTTGCACATTGGTGCACCGTCTAGTGGTGTACTAAATTAATTACAAGCGACTTGTTTTTTGGCACTGTTGTCAAGTCTGCCTGCTCTTTCTAAAGTCACTTGTAAATTCTATGGGTTTCAGTTTTTTGGGCTCGTTCTGAATGTGTAGTCGCTTATTTTGGGTCTGAAATAAGTGACTATAGACACCAGCAGAGACCCAGCGGGTCTTGCTGCTGTACTACAGACAGTGAACGAGCCGGCCGATATCCCTTTGCGTACTGTACATACATTCCCTTTGTCTCTCTCTCCCTGAGAGGGAGAGACGTCAGGGAGAGAGAGACGAACAAAACGGCACTACTCTGCCCTGTTTCTAACATAACGGCAAAAATGAACTTCACTGTGATATTAAATTAACTTACCAGTCTAGCAGAAAGCCTGCAACGTCCACATCAGTTCTGAGTCGGCACTCCCTCTGAATTATCTCCTCTCCATCTGGTAATAATAGCTGCACCGATATAGACTCTCATTTTTGTTCCTGGTTATTAGTTTTTCTTTTCTTGGTTACTTTCTCTTGCCTCTCGCTGTGCAAAGAGTATGGGTGGTCCTCCATTTTGACAGAGAATGACAAATAGAGTGAGCTACGGCCATCTTTGCTTGTTTTATACTCATCCTCCACTGACAGCGTATCTTCACATAGAAGACAGATAGGGAAAACGAGTAAGGCTAACAGTTTGTCCCCTTTCAGCTTCAGGAATCAGAAGCGACGCAACATGGTGCCTCCTAGTGGCTGCACCAACACCTATCTATTTATAAACTACTAAATATAAGCTATGAGAATGCTTTCATTTTTATGTGAGGTTATTAGACTTTGCCAGATTATGTATTTATAAAAGCAATGCTTGAGTTTTGCTAATTAAAAGTCAAATTAGTTACACACTGTCCCTTTAATGGTGACCTAACATTATAGGATTATGGGGAACAGGCACAAGAGGACAGAGAAAAAAAACGGCATGGAGGAAGTAGAATATGGAGAACAGGAGACTCTAGCCAAGAGGTGAGGAAAGTAACATGTTTGTTTTAATGAGTGACATGAGAACAAGGTGGGACTAATCAGGGGTTTGCTGGAGAAAAACTGGATCAGGGTAATGGCAGAAAAGTGACCAGCAAAAAGGAAAATGAACACAGAAGGAAGAGAGCATGCAAACAGATCTTACTAATCCAAAGTTAGGCCAACACAAATATTGGAATCTAACCCAATACATGGAGAACAACACATAACAGAACTCAGAATATGAACACAAAGTAATTAACTGTTAATGAACGCCATTTTTAACGATAATCAAAAACCCTAAATTATATAAATACAAAACAGGTGAGAACCAAAGAAAGACATTTCCAAGCAATCATGGAAGTGATCAAGTGGGGAAAATCTTTCTGGCCTTCATTTTCTTCATTGACTTACTTATTAAAAAATTATTTACATTCCAGGGAGCATCTTTAGAGGTCAGCAACATTTACTGTCTGACTGATGGATGGACGGACAGACGGACATGGAGTGGCCCAGCCAGAGTCTTGACTTGAATCTGTTGATATGGGGTGAAAAGGAAGATTGATTCCAATCTTAGCTGTCCTCACTATGGCATTTATAAAGCCACAAACAAGAGCCCTGAAATGCATCACATCCTTAAACCACTCTCTCTTTTCTCTCTGGGGAGATTGACCTTGCCAGTTACGTTCCACTCGGCTGCTCTGAGATGTTTTGGACTGTCAGAGAAAATATACAGTCCTTGTCTGGAACCCAGGTGCGCTGAAACAAACTGTTAAATTACTCATTACTCTTATAATGGTGGCTTTATGGTTTGTTCACGAGGCCACAACACGGCTTTGCTCAAATGTCTACATACAGGGAATACACGTAAGCTGCCAGGAAGAATACGTTAAAAACAGTTTCCATTTCCAGGCTCGTGTCCAGGCCTGTTGAGAAACTAAAACGTTTTTTTTTTATAGAAAAATATTCAAATCTAAAGTGCACAGAAGCAGAACAGATTCCACGTTGTCATTAAATGAAGGCAAAATAGAAAACCAAGCATGTGTTGCATGGCTTGCAGTACAGCCTTTAGCAATCAGAACTCTACGTCGTCCTTTTTCTCTATAGCCTTTTCAAACCTGCTTTGACGAAGCACTCGCAAAACCTGCCTTCTTTTCGTTTTTCTGCCATTCTGTTGAAGCTGCGTTCAAATCATAATCTCGCTAATGACCAGCTTTTGGCCAAGCTTTAGCTTTGAGACAGATTAACTTATATTTTACTCTTAAATACTTTGGTACAATATCCGTGCTCATCTTGGAGGAAACAAAGGGCTTTCGTACACAACCCTCAAAGAACCTCACTGGGAACGTGAAACGAGCCCAGCAGAGAAAGCACTATCTGGGTAATCCTCAAAATATGTTACAGAGCAATGGTTCAGAGTGTTAAACTGATTACTGTATCCAGGGTGGCGCTCCGGCTGCAATTAGATCATTGAAATGCTCAGAGCTTTTCTGGAGGGGTCTCCAGGCTCTGTCCAGGTTTTGTTTGGGAACAGCAATTGGGTTCTGAACCTTGTCAGAGATTCTTCACATCCTTTTGAGTTTTTTTTTATAGCAGTAACATTTGCTATCAGGCAAATGTTACTGCAAGAGCAATGTCAGAACCACCAGAACTTCTCAGCTTTATGCTTTAAGCTGTTATAATAATAAACTGCTGGTAAAACCATGTGCTTACCATTATTGCATTTGTTTTGTTTCCTGTGTTTTATATTATCTACTTCATAATTTATCACTTGAACATCTTAGAGATCCAAGGAATCTCATTGCGTTGAATGTTGTTTAATATACAACAAACTGATTTGAAATGAATTGTACAAAGAGGACGTCGTAGTTTGGCTCTTCATGGTTCAGCGACTGCTAAATACTCAGGTTGTCTGGCAGCAACACAAGCCCAAATCATCAGCATCAGCTCTTTGGCAAACATGGTAGATGACTATGAGCAGAATTTGCAGCAATATCCATCTTGAAATTTTGTAAAACCACTAAAACAATGACTGAAGTTGAAGTTGGTGCATCTGTCAAAATCATTTGCATTTGTAGTTCAGGTATACACAATTGTAAAATGTGTGTGTGTTTGTAGAAAAGATTTGTATTTGTGATTTAATTTGGTGCCTTTATGAATGTATGATTGCAGACAAAAGCCAGAAATGTATGCGTAAAACTGTTCTGACCTCTCTGCAGGTGGAACTCAAGTGACCACCACAAAGTTTTTGCAGATTTTGGCAGATTATGTCTTCTGTAAGCACTTTGCATTGTCCCTGTACTGAATTGTGCTATATAAATAAATTTGCCTTGCCTTGCCTTGCCTTGCCTTGCCTTGCCTTGCCTTGCCTTCTTCTCACGCCCTCGATCTGATTGGATATTGACACCTCAATCGGACCAACCAGAGGGGAGTTTGTTGTGATGTGGTATGAAGCCATTTTTGTAAGTGTGAAAAGATCTTGTGGTGTCTTAATTCATTTCACCCCAGAAATAGAGATTTAGAAAAATTTCTTTACTTCAGTTTTTATTGTTTTATTGTTATACTTTGAATTTCTCAGTACTTCTAAATAAAATTTGAACAAAGATGTATCTAAATTTGTTTTAGAAACACACAGTAGGGTGTCCCACATGATTGCAGTGATTTTTTTTGCTGGAGGTGGGGCCAGAGGGAGGAGGGACTGGTCTGAAGGCTGTGTGCTGTTGATAAATGGATTAGAGATGGTCCACTCAGTATATTCAAATAAAAGGAAGGAAGGCTCCGTCATCACTAGAGGGTTGGTTTTTGCCACATCATCATTGACTTGAATACACAGATCAGAACAATGCTGTGTCTCATTTAAAATATAGAACTCAAGATGTTAACATTTTAAACATCTTTACTGATATGTTGAGCTAATTTCAAAGCAGCAGCCACAGACTATTACACCCCTGTCACCATGTTTAACTGTAGGTGTGATCGTTTTCTGAACTGCTTTGTTAATTTTACCTCCGATTTAATGGGCCCTTCATTTTCCAAAATGTTCCACTTGCTATTATCAATGCAAAGAACATTTATCCTAAAAGATCATAAAGCTGTTGTTTGAAAAAAAATCAAAGAAACCCATTTTTGTTGATTTTGGCCAGCAGTAATTTTTGCCAGGGATCACTGCTGTGGATAGTATTTTTTTAACCAGTCATGAATCATGACCTTCACTGAGGCAAATGATGTCTGGGGTGCTTTGTATGTTGTCCGAGTTATTTTGAGACCTCCTCATGACCGCTGGTCCATGTTTTCTCAATTTACATGTAACAGCAATCAATGGGGAGTCTTAAATTCTTAAAATTGTCATTTTAACTATTTTCAAACTGATAAAAGTAATTTACTTTGTTTCTTTATCTGTTCTTGAATTTTGTTTTATTGGGGCATATAGTTTAGCCTCTGTTTTGACTACATCGGGTAATTAGAAAGGTACTATATATAGAATAAAATAGAATAGAATAGAAGAGAAGAGAAGAGAATAGAATATAATAGAAATACATTTATTGTTCCACAATGGGAAATTTGGGTGCGACAGTGGCAAAATAAGTAGACAGAAGACACCAGACTTACACACTAGATGAATTAATGTGAAAAAAGCTAAAATTAAAGTTATGCTGTAAAGCAGAAGAGAATAAACATATCAGAAGGGCAATAAATATTTGATTCCAAGTATTTATTATTTGATCAGACAATTATCAGACCTAGTGAAATTGGACCAAAAAAAAAATATGGCTAATCACAGACAATGTAAGACAGGGTCGATTACATTTTCACTTACAGCCACACAGGATAGCTTGTTTTTCACAGAATTAATCAAATCAAAATTAGAAAATTGCTTTTCTATGTATTTACTCATGTCGTTTTTTGTGTGGAATCAAAATTCTAATTGAAGATCTGTAACATGTAAATCTGTCAAAAAAGCAAAACGTTATCTGTGAGGTCAAAAATTATTTTTTACAGACGTCAGAAACAATCTACCGGAGTTAAATGATCTCTGCCAACGAGATCATTTTGTAAACTGCAAACTGTGAGGTTATTTTTGTGCTAGTTATATGAGACAAACATTTGTAAACCGCACTTTTTTTTGACAATCGTTGTATTCTTGGTGACGACTGCTGGTTTGGGGGCCATCTGGAGCTGTTTAGATTGCGTTTGCCTCGGGCTGGCTCTGGATAGTTTTATCTTCTTAACTCCTTGCAAAAATAAGTGTGTAAAAAAAAAAAAAAAAAAACCCACCAGAAAACTTGGCAACCCTAAACATATTGTTTGTTAAAAGCGTGCTGCATTCATTGTTGAGAAAGTTTAACTCTTGTAATTAGGGATTTTGTGCTGTTCCCCTTGTGAAAGATCAATAAAACCATTCATGTCCAAAAGAAGCAAAAACCACAAGTACACAAAGGATAATGCAAGGATATCCACTACTGAAAACAGCCTTGGGTGGTATTACAACTCTCTAAGAGCCGGCAACCTAGACAGTTTATGACTGAGGAGATTATCCTCCTGATTCAGCCCATCTCCGACTGCAGACAATGTCCCGGAGCTAGGAGCTGCCAACACATTCCAAGCAATAATGTTCGACTGGGGTAAATTGTATTTACCCACATTTCACCTTTAACATTACGCTGGAAAAGGAGCCCAGAATGCGATTATGCACATGAAGAATTAATCCGTAGATGAGCACGGGGTAATGTATGGTAATTATCCAACAGGATATTCTTACATAGCGATTAGCATATCTGGGAGGCCAGACAAGGATGGGAGGGTAGTCTGAGAGGAAGGAAAGGACACAGCTGCTGATAAGAACCCAGTTTTTTTTCCCCGTCTTTTTTTTTTTCCGTCTTCTTGTGTTGATAAAAAATGTGGATAGTCTTGCTATAGGCATGTAGACTCTCTCACCGCTGTGTTCTGCGCTATCTAACGTGCACAGCGCCAGATATGAATTGATATACAGACACACATCAACAGCAGTCCTATCTCAGTGATGAAGGATAAAATAAGCCCTGAATTTGTGAGAGAAAGCTTGCTTATTCTCATCTGCTATGCAAAATAATTACCTCAACGTTCATTTGAAACGACGCGCATCCCTCTGTACATAACAAATGGCTGGTCTTTCATTTTAAGGACATTACTGCAAAGTATATGCATTTTTTTTTTCTTACTGAAAATTCAAATCGCAGAGCATGAGCTCTGATTTTTATCAACAGAATCATTTAGCATATGTAGCATGAAAGATGGCAGCTTTGTGGACTAATTAGTGCCAAGCGACTTGAACCGGAGATGATTTTATCTCCAGTAACATGATGCTGACTTAGCTGATCACTGACGAGGAGTTCTCTGATTTCAAAGTGCTGACAGTAGGAATAATGTTGCCACAGTGACAAAAGAAAAAAAAAATCACAGTACAGGGCCTTGGAAAAGTATTTGTACCCCTTTAACCCCGTGCAATGACTTGTTTTTAAAAAATGCATTATGTGTTTTTAACTTCAGCCCTGCCAGAGGCAGAAAGGTAAATGGAAGAGTTTTAATGTTGAAAAAATACATACTTAAAATATTAAGCGAACAGGACATGGACTCAGCATGAGTAAAGCAGACGAATCCAGTGAGGAGCAATGCAAACCAGGGAGCTTACATACTGAAGTGGAGGCTGAAAGGAGCCAGGTGAGCTAATGGATGGAGGTGTGGAACAGCTGTGGCAAACTGAGAGAGTAACTAAGGGGAGGGGATTAAAACCTAAGAAACACAAACAAAGTTTTTTTACTAAAATGGCAAAACACTAATGACAATAATTAACAACGGACTATGGCAAGACCTTTTTTAACAGTAATCAGCAGAGGAAAAATCTGAAAGGAAAAACAAAAGAAAACTTTTGTCAACCCTGTCCTAGCGTTAAATTTGACTTACATTTCCAGTTCTAGGTCAGTTAGGATCCTCGCTATGGTTTCTTTTCTGCTTAAGGCCATAATGATGAGAGAGAGAGTTTTCAAGGGATTTCTTTTTTTTAATGGTTTCTTCAAATACAGATGTTTGCATCATTTCTTTTAAATTGTATGACCCAGGACAATCATTTAGGTGTCCTTTGACAAGCTTCTAACAATATTTAGATGGAACGTTGCCCCCTTCCTCCTGACAGAGCTGGTTGGTAGGCTGTCTAGCTCGCACACCACCTTTTCCAACTCTGCTCCCAAATTTTCTTTGGGACTGAGATCAGGAATTTGTGACGGCGATTGCAAAACAATAACTTCAGTTTTCTACAAATGTAACTGAGGTCACTTTTAACCCTCTTGTTATCATCAAGCCAGCACTGACGTGATTTGCCAGAAGGGTTTCCTTCTCTGTCATTTTTCCACCTTTAAACTATTACTGCACAGTCGAAAACGCACAGTAATGTTGAAAATTGGCCACAAGCTATTTTAGAGTTATTTTAGACCAAAACATTCATTCATAGCATATTTTCAGCTATTTATATAGTATAAAGTCGTTTTTCTTTTTTATCTTGATCCTGTTTAAAGCACATTAGCATACAGAATCTTTAATTATGTAGACTGAATGCATCTTTCAGTTACTTACCGGCAGGATGGTCCGAGAGAAGGGTTCAGAGCTGCAGCTTTTCTCGTCTCTGCTCCATCTTTCGTCCCTAAAGAACAGAAGAAAATCCGGCAGCAAAAAATACCCAGTGATAGTTTTAGGGATTGGAGCTTGAGCCTTCGGTTAATATCCTTACATATAAAGCGAAGCTGACGGTAGCATAGTCACGTTTAAAGGGAGGGGAGATATAGGTCTTCTCTAACAACTGTGCCTCTGCTGTCTGCATGCACAGACATGCAGTTAACAGGGGAATGTTGTGGTTTATTTTCTGTGAAATAAGCAAAGTTGCCCCCAATAAACACACTGATTCTTTGTTCACCCTCAAACAGTGGGACGTTTCACACTTAAAAATTGTATACTTCAGGTCAAAGTCCTCACAACTCATACTTCACAGTTGGAACGGTGGTCTCAGGCCTGCCAGCCTTTCCCTGTTTCCTCCGAATGCAAAGGTGATCATTCATCTCACCGCAGCGCAGAGACGGAGAGTAAACAGCAACAGAAATGTTTAAGTCTTCTAATTCTTGTTTGGATTTACAGTAGGTCTCGACTTTGACTGCCCCATAGTAACACATGCAGGTGCTTTAAGCATTTTATTGTTTCTCTGGCTCTGTGTTTAATCCTTTGCTCCATTACAAGTCTTTTGCAGCTTCTAACAGTTTTTTTTGCCCAGGATTGTCCTGTATTTACCTTCATCCTTCTCTCCACTAACTTTGACAGATTTCCTTGTTGTTGCTAAAGAAATAAGACTTCTCACACCATGATGCATTATGGGGATGGTGTGTTGAGGGTGATATGCACTGTTAGTTTTCTACATCACAGCCTTCCTATGACTGTCACCAATGTTCCCGACAAACATTTGATCCCGTCACAGAACAGCTGTATTTATTCTGAGATTAAATTGTAGATTGTAGAGAATTTTGGATTTATGAACTGACTTTTTGTGTTATGTTACAACTAGGCTTGTGTTATAACTTGGGTGAAACTGTTAAATGCTTGTTATTGAAATTCATTCTGTCGCTATGATTAGATTACTCTGGAGTGATTTCCTAATGTAAGTGTGGATATGAATTAGACATGTTTGCCTTGCAAAGTGCCTGGACAAGGGATTTGGGATTAAATTATGAAGTTAATTGGTTGCAGAGAAGTTTAGGCGTACCGGTGTAAAAATAAAAAAGGATATTCTTATATGCATGCCAAATTTTGGGGGTTAGGATTTTTTTCTTTTTTTGCGACCTTCTTGTTTCAGTGTCCATATAACATTAAATTTCCCCTGCATTAATAAAACTTCTTGCACATATAAATCATATACTTGTGAAAGTAAAATCTGTTGGGCTCTTTTTGACATTAAAAAAAAAACAAGGAGAAAAAAAACATATTAAGCCATAATTCCGTTTTCCTATCGCTTAAGATCCCAAAAAATAATTCTCTGTATAGCGGTGTTTGCATTTCTCTTAAAATAATGTGTATGTTTTATATTTGTAAGCAACGCATAGTGGTTTTCAACCATAATGGTCTTTTGATTTCTTTTGATGGCCCCCAAACCCCCCCCCCCCCCCCCCCCCCCCCTACACCCGTTGCATAATGTGACCGCGAGCCACTGTATCAATTCTGGGTTCAGTATTTAGGAGTAATCATCCATGTAGTACACCAGCTTGCGCAGAAGCGCGGCCCATTGTAAAACGCCCATCTGTTTAGTGCATTGGGACGAGCCCGGTCTCCCCAGAGCTGCAGGAATGAAAGAGGCGAGCATGAGAAGACCCAGCTGAAGAGACAAGGGTGGGCGGCCGCATCAGGACACAGTCTGCCTCTAAGGCACTCCCGCCGTCCACTCTTATTCTAATGCAGCTTCCATGACTCCCCTGCCTGCATACGAGGCCGAGATCAGAGACCGACAGATGCGCCGAGGAGAGCAGACCGGGGTGTCCGACACAAGTACCGTCCTTTCATGCATGCAGCATCTGTGTTCTCTCTTAAGCTGTTTAGCTAATATTTTCCTATTGACTTGACAGTGCACACATTACCCATCCTTGGTGTCCCCCTTGGCGGGACATATCTGTGTGAGCACAGATCGATTTATACAGTGGGCTGCCCCGTCTGTGTTGTCAGCGTTCGGCGGCTTGGTTGGGAGCAGGTGATAAGCTGCTGCAGGCCAGTCGACCCGTTCCAGTGAGAGTCGTGACCCCATTGCAGAAAGGCTGATTATATCTTTGCCAGGGCCGCTCCGTCTGGGAATCAAGCCTCCACACGGCACTACAATATATATCACCCCTCACTGAGAGCACAGCAGCTATGTAAGAGATTATAAACACAACAGTAAGAACTACAATGCAAACCTTTTTTTTTTTAGTTTTTTTGGTGTAACATTAAGATCATTTTCACATTAATTATCTTACTCTTCCATCACTTCGCTTTGTTAGAGTCATCTTTTTTCGTTTTTTGTTACTTTGAAGCACATAACTGACTTTCCTCTAGAATGATGGGTTTATATTGGGATTTGGACATTGTATTGAGAGTCTGACATCACGGGATATTATTCAGTTCATTGAGATGGTGCTGATGGATTCATTTAATGGGATAGGGCCAAAGTGTGATTTGCAAAACATTTACAGATGTCAAACAAACTGTGTTAAAAAAAAATTGCTTTTGCCGAGCACAAACAAGGACGAGAACGAAGCAGCAATGACATTGCAAGAAAAACAGTCATTATACAGTCCTTTGCAAATTTAACCATTCCCTTTGAACGTGTCCACGCTCTATCTGCGGATGTTGATAATTATGCAGCCGGAGATTTTTTTTTTTTTTTTTTTTTAGTCAAAACACAAACGGAGAACCGACTGAGCAGCAGCGATGGGAAGCAGGTGACCTGCTTGCGAGAAAGTCAACATGTGTTGCGTGAACGAGAGCCCCTTTTTCACCCATTCAGACCCATATGCCCCCAAGCCCCCGCCGTCACCCCACCCACCGCTCTTAAACTTACACACGGGCACGCTCCTTTTTATTCAAGCAGGCGGCAACCCCCCCACGCTCCCCGCTTCCCCCCGCCTCGCACTCGTGATAACTGACAGCAGCTGCACTGATGAGCACAATGCTCGGGCCAGGCAGCTCAGCTGTCTTCGCTCCCCACTTGACACCAGTTTGACCTCAGGCATGTGACTTGTCCTCCCCGAAGGCTGCTCTGCCTGTAGCCTGACACAGTTTGCCTGTCTATCTCCTTCAACCACACACACTGTTTACTGCTCCCAGGCAAGACAAAGGTCAGCCGGGTTAATTCAATTCAAACTGAGAATGAACGATTTGCAAATGATGTTCAAATAAGGAACTAATCTTCAGGAGGGTCAACGCCGCTGCTCATTTCATTTATTTATTTATTTTTCATATTTAAGAGTTTGCGTGTAAACTGCACAAGTACTAATGAATATCCAGTGATAATTAACCATATATTAACAAATAATTACAAAGTTATGGCGTGCTTAAAGTCTACCTAAATAGCATATTTTCAAATTAAAGGGAGTTAGCACTTGACACATAACAGTGCATTAAAAAAAGCTGAAAAAAAAAACTAAAAACTGTAAAAAATATTCCTTACCAATGACTTTTTGAGATACAACATTCAATGCATCTAGCTGCAAATTTGATGTGATAACCCAGCTGACTCCATCAAGACGTTAAGGAGCCATTCCCCCATGCCGAACACACGTGATGACAGTGGAAAGGAAAACTCCGTTTTAGCAGGAGGAAACGTCCAGCGGGTCCTGGCTGTGTGAGGAGCCATCCGCCTCAAACTGACTGGGGGTGTTGCTTGAAGGTAGTCTTGCCCAAGTCTCAAACTATTTGCAGGCTTTAATCGGTTTTCATCCAGGACGGTCCTGTATTTAGCTTTAACCATCTGCTCATCAGCGTTAACCAGCTTCTCCGTGCATCTTCGGTGGAATCAAGCTGTATCGCGTTATGGAAGAGGAATCTCCCCCCCCTCAGCAGGATGCTGCCATCACATGTTTTGCTGTTTTGCTTACAAAGATCATGGTAAACTGCGTATGGGAAACTGTTTGATGACTCTGTAATATGCCGTGAGACGCTTTGTAGTAGCGTTACATCGATAGATTGAACTAAACTGACGTCTCATGGCTTTTTAACAACTATGGTTTCCTTCTGACTTTTCAATGAGGAACTGATTTGTGGAGGCAACGACTAATACTTGCAGTATTTTTCAGCAGACTCTCACAACTGAGTTGTGGATCTCTGCAGCTCCTCCAGAGTAGCCATGGCTTCTCGGCTGTTTCTCTGATTGATGCTCTCCATGTCTGGAGAGTAAGTTTAGATGGACACCCATGCCATGGTAAGCTGTGTTACATTCGTTCCATTTTTTAGATGGTGAATTGAAGAATGCTTGAGAGAAGTTCAATTCCTGGAATAATATGTAAACATTTAACCCTGATTTAACCGTCTCCACAATTGTATCCGTGATCTGTTTGCTGTGTTCTCTGTCTTCACTGTGCTGTTTGTTCACTGATGTCTATGGAGTCTATAGCTCCATAGACTCTTGAAGCTGTGTTTCTACTGAGATTAAAAAAAAAAACACACACACACATTGTCACGACTCAGGAGTGTTTCATTTTTAGTTTTCTTTTGTGTTTCCTTTCTGATTTTTCCTCTGCTGATTACTGTTAAAAAAAGGTCTTGCCATATTCCGTTGTTAATTATTGTCATTAGTGTTTTACCATTTCATTAAAAATAAAATTGTTTGTGTTTCTTAGGTTTTTAATCCCCTCCCCTCAGTTACTCTCTCAGTTTGCCACAGCTGTTCCACACCTCCATGCATTAGCTCACCTGGCTCCTTTCAGCCTCCACTTCAGTATGTAAGCTCCCTGGTTTGCATTGCTCCTTACTGGATTCTTCTGCTTTACTCATGCTGAGTCCATGTCCTGTTCGCTTAATATTTTAAGTATGTATTTTTTCAACATTAAAACTCTTCCATTTACCTTTCTGCCTCTGGCCTGCCTTTGAAAACCAAATTTGACAATAATTGGTTGACTTCTGGTGGTAAATGGTTCCACTGGATTTTTTTACGGTTACCACAGTAGAGAGGGCTGAATTTAAAAACACAAAATGCATTTTTAAAAACAAGTCCTCTGTCCTTTTTTTTCCACATCGCATTTTCACAATGCCATCACATACAATCATATAAAAATCTGTAATCTTTTGTGGTTTATATATAATAAAATGTGAAAGGTTATATATATATATATATATATATATATATATATATATATATATATATATATATATATATATATATGAACTAAGGGGAAAAAAATAAAATTTAAAGATTTTGTGCTATTGCATTCATCCAATCTCTCATACGTCTACGAGCAGCTTCAGTGATGTACTCATCCAGTATGAATGAGCACGAAAGGCCTGTGATAGTTCTCCTCCCCGAGGGACCGATGACGCCAAGGAAACCAAATGGGAGCTGATGTTATGACAGAACAGTCAAGTGGGGTGGGGGTGGCGGGTATGTGTTGGTTGTCGGGGGCTCGTCACTCCCCTCCGCCGTTGTGCTCTTTTACAACTTTACAAAATAGCCTTTTAATTTGCTGCTGCGTCTTGGCCGTCTGAATTGTGCCTGCATCAATCACCATCATCACCGCCGGGGCCGTGGGCACCCCTGGTCCCCTGGGCCCTCTCACCGAGCGGCCCCTCAGGCGAATCATTCTCTCCCTACTCCTCCTATATGGGGTCGTTTTCCATCTTGCCGCCCCGGGTACCTCACAGTCGGACTCACGCATGCAAACAATGGGACTCTCTTTCAGCACTCCCTCTAACTGTCGCCGACAAAATTGAATTTGAAACACTTTTTGATACCCCATATGCGAGCAGGATTTAATCATGTTACTATTTCGCCAGAGATTTTGCCTACTTTAAGGAAATGTTATAGTGGTTGCCATATGTGGAGGTGATTCCATCTTATTCACAAGAGCTGTTGGATTATACACATGGGAGTTTCCTCATTAACCCAGCATACGCTGTTCTCTTCAGGTGTTTTTAGCACATAAATCGAAGGCCCTTGCTTTTAATAATCTTCTTTAGCTGATTAAGACTGAAAAAAGGATTTTTGAATGTGAGAACCAGTCGTTCAATCGTAGCTCTGGCTGTCTGTTTTTGGGTCGTTGTCCTGCTTGAAGTTAAACATCCACACCCGGCTCAAGCCTTTTGCAGCCTCCAACAGTATTGCCTCGTATTAAGCTCCATCCATCTTCCCGTCGACTTTAACGGGGATTTCCCTCTTCCTGCGAATGAGCAGCGTCTCCGCGGCATGATGTTGACGCCACGATGCATCATGCCGGAGTGGAGCCGACGTGTTCAGGGTGATATGCAGGGCACACAACACACATTGAGTTTTAGGTGTAGACACATTTTAAAAATATATTGTATATATACATCATGCCTACATTATGTATATATAGAAGTACAAACGTGACCCCCTGCAAACAAAGTGCATAATTAATAGTTGTAATTTTTTTTTTTTTACAAATTCTCCCACACTGAGCTGCTGAACTCCGCAGCTCCTCCAAAGTTATCCTGGCCTCTTCTATGATTTGTTCCTGCTTTTCCTCGCCTGTCCATTTAACTGGACGGGCGCAATTGTGCCACGGTTTTCTTTTTTTGTGCAATGGGTTAAACAGTGCTCCGTGAGATTTTCATAGCTTGGAACGTTGTTCTACGATTTAAAACAGCAATATATTTCTCCAAAGCTTTATCCTCGGTCTATCTCGTTGTTCGCTAATGTTCAACAACAAACAGCGGAGATAGCATTCCACACAAATGAATTGAATTCACTGTTCTGATTTGGTGACTTTTGTAAGCAGTTGGTTGGACAAGGCTTTATTTGTCACCTAGAAAGAAAAATGGATGCATCCCTTTCCTTTCATCTACTGCGTCACGTTGGAGTATTGCATGAAATCCCAATAAAATACTTGAAATGTGACAAAATGTTGAAATGTTTAAGACACACAAATACTTTTGTAAGGCACTCTATGTAATCCGTTAATGTACCCATTCATCCATTAAGAGACCTGTACAGGCAACCGACTACGGGTTCCTCTTGTGCTTCTCTCTCCTTGTAAAATCGCAGCTGATTGAAGGAGAGTGTGTTCAATAGGAGAGGCGATATGCGTGTTTTCTGCTGAACTGCCAATGTCATGCTAAGCTGCTCTACTTTTCAGTTAAAAATATTGAGGCTTTCAGGTCATTTGGCTCAGAGGAGAGGATGTACAGATGGTCTGCCCCGTTGCCAGAAAAAGAATAATAAACTTTGTTTAAAACTGGCAGGAGCATTGCACACACGGCTGTTTAAATAACCAGAGTTCTGCATTGTAAAAAAAAAAAAAAAAAAAAAAACATGATAAAGAATTACAAACTTTTTCCACTATTAATGTGACGTCCAGCAAGTAAATTAGGTATTGAACTATTCAACATTTTACTTGGTTCATTTCTATTGATGCCAGCAAACCAACTCCTGCACACATGTAAAGAAATAGAAGCTACGGTAATGTAAATGCAAGGGCACAGGGAATACGTATTCAACACATCAAGAAAAAGATATGCAAAAAGGAAGAGAAAGCCAAGAAACCTGCTTATATTTCTCCATATTTAGAATGCAATACTGCTGCTTCATGGAAATAAATATCGCCTGGTTACATTTTTTTTTTTTTTTTTTTATTTAACCTTTATTTAACCAGGAAGTCCCTTGAGATTGAGATCTCTTTTTCGAGGGAGACCTGGCCAAGACGGCACACCAGTTAAAATACAAACAGAGGTACAACATAGATAAAATATTAGATAAATATTAACTAATCGCCTATAAAAAGGTTTCTCACGACCAATATATTGTACATAGTGGTACCACTGGTAGATCTTCACACAACATAGTTGCAATACGCACTAATAGCAGTGGTTACAACAGTATTTCTAAACCTAATATTCCAGTGAGCATCTTTGGAGCGGTTAACTGAAAGTGGAAGGAACATGATTTTACCATAAACCAGCCATTGGCAAATGGCCCTTCATAAAATCTATGACAGAGTAGTTAAACGAACAATCAAAAGAGTTTTGCAAGAGCCAAGGAGCGCAAGACTCCATACTCCTGAAGAGCATGCATGTTGGACTTTGTTTAAAGTTTGTTGCTGAAAGTGTGAACAAACCAGTAAAATACCAGGAGAATGTAATCTGGTCAGATGAGGAGAAAGATGAACTCTGGATGTCATCGTGCAGATTGCGTTTAGAGGAAGAATCTTTCTGTATATCACTCCCAAAGGCCATGCCAAAAGTGAAGTTTGCATGTGGGTGCATCACGGTCCGGTACTGGCAGGATTCAAATAATCGAGAGACGTACGAATGGAGAAATATACTGGGCCACTGTTGCTACGAATCTTAAGATGAAATCAATGCGGTTTCCCAAAAGCACAAATGAGAGTAATAGACAGTGGGATTTGAAAACAAATAGTAAAGAGGGAGGAACAGTGTAGAGATTCTATTGACCTGACAATTCTCCAACTCAAAGGTTGTCCCAAAGCAATACTGAGATGTTTTATAAAGTCAATTCAAATCAATGAATAAAACAGGAAATAATCAGCTTGTTAGCGGTTTGGACACCATTAAAGAACAACGTCAACTTTGGCTTTTCTCCTTTGTACGGGACTCATCCTGTTGTCCTTGAGGCCAGGTGGGTGAAGTGTTTTGTTTAAACCACGGCATCAGCTCTGTCAGGTGTATATCCATGAGACGAGGTGACGATATTAGTCTCTCCAGACATGCTTGCCATGCTATATTGTGCGCTGCCAGGTATTTTCCTGCTCTCTATAACTTTACCACCCCACTCCTGCCTAATCAGTTTTAATTGACTTTAATTAGCATCTAGTAATTAATTTTGTTTTTCTCCCATTTATTTGTGTGACTGATCCCAGTGGGTGGTCTTGTTCAGCTCGTTAGGGCCAATTAGCCGCAATTAACAAACACTAATGACGTGCCTCTTTTCATTCCAAAACAAACAGTGTACACCCTGCCAGATTCCAGCACTGCACGGAGACCTTTTTTTAGTGTGAGAGCGTGGCTTCGCTGAGACACACGTACTCATCAAGGAGTAACATCGACTCACTCTGGCTGGAATATCTTTCCCACTTTACCTTTGCATTGCCGTGCGTGCTACTTCTGCGATTGCGTCTCCAAACAATCAAGGCGAGCTAAATTTAGTTGGATCTTTGTTGCGCGTTTCTTATATGTACCCTAATGCCTTACCAGAGACTGACCTAACAGGACTGAATGCACTGGAATTTGAAATTTCACCTCTGGGTCTCTCTAGTGCACAGACGGGGTGCTCGCATTCATGTCAGCTGTCTTAAGACGAATTAAGATGTAACTGCTTAAATGCTCTTTGACGAAATATGAAAGTGTTTTAAAGTAGTTGTTTTTTTTCCACTTTCCCAATGGCATTGAATTGTGGCAGTTGGGCTCTTGTGTCAACACATTCTTGAAATGAATGTGAGAACATGCCCCACATGTTTTATATATATATATATATATATATATATATATATATATATATATATATATATATATATATATATATATATATATAGCATGTGGGGCATGTTAAATAAATATTTTTAAATGAATATGAATTATACATATATATATATATATATATATATATATATATATATATATATATATATATATATATATATATATATATATATATATATATATATATATATATATATATAATTATCTAGATTAATTTCTTGTATAACTTCATTAAAAAATCTGAACAATCTAATGTGACTAACTGTGACAATCAGATATTTTGTAGTTTGTTTTAATCTCTGTCCCATGTTCATTGTGCATGTCTGTTATATAATTATAGTAAAAGAAATTAACTGTTCAAATGTTTAAGTTTAAAAGGAGCTGACTCAACAGCTCCTTATCCAAATGAAAGGGTTCTATTTGATCCTGTTTGATGGATGTAAACAGATTAGTTCACTGAATCTATCTTTTAAATAAATTGTTTGTACAGAAAGTAGGGCCTGATTAAGATCCTGGAAAATTGTCATTGTGTGATTTTTAATTTTTTTTTCTGCATGACGATGATCAACAAAAAAGTGACACAGGTATATAAAAAACAAACACCCATCAGAAAGCAAAGGAAATCTTAAAATATCTAATCTGTATTCTGTTTCAAAGAAAGACTTGGCATTTGGGCTCTATAATTTCCCTACAGTACAGTTCCCCCTGCTGCCGGGACCGGCAGCTATCAGAGTCGAACAGAGCTGGGAGCCTGGGAGGGGGGAAGTGCGCTATCTGCGTCCCCATGTGCACCAACATGATCCGATAGGATCTATAAGAGACGGCCTATCGCCTCAGATTATAACCATTAGTGATGCTCGTCCTTTAAGAGGAATGAAGATTAATGCTTGGCCACAACATTAATCTATCTGTCCTCTCCTCTGTGCGGAAGGGACAGACCTGCTGATCATCCGTCACCTGCCACCACTTCCAGGTCCTTCTCCAAGGAAAACATATTCATGACATCATCATTGACTCTCAGGGTGAAATCATTATTGTTCTAAAACGAGAGCAGTCCACAGCCAGAAAAAAAACAAAAAAACCTAAAGCTCTAAAGCAGAGTCAACATATCTCTTGCCTACGCTGATAAAGCAAACCATTAGATTGTATTTAAACAATAAAAATTGAATTGCATACCAAAAATGAGAATTGATTTGGGATTTAAGTATAAAGTATGACTGAACTAGTAATATGATTGATTATAATACAGGTTCCCTGACTCACCAGCAACAACTGTCTGGGGGTTAAGGAGCACGCTTGTGAGCATGTGCGGCGTTTTAACGCCATCTCTAAAATGGTTCAGAAAGGATGGAAACTTTTTGAATTGCTTATAAAGAGATGGCGTAAAATCATTGTTCCTGACAATTCTACGTGAAATGTGCTGTTTATTGGAAACGACTGGGAAGCCCAGCTTGTTTGCAGGTATGACTTTAGCATTAGTGCCGTTGCTAAACTAATTAAATCTGGATACAGACTTAAATTCTTACTCCAACACACAAGCAGTCTCAACCACAAGTCTGATTACAGTTCTTAACTCTTACTAAGTTTACATTTTATTCATAATACCGCCCAATTAAACATAGCAGCCTTACTGTTGTCTGATGGACACCTCACGAGAGAAATCCAGCTAACACTTGATTGAGTAAACATCAATGTTTAGACTGGATTTATAAAAAAAAAAAGTAAAGTAGCTCATCTTATTAGAGTGTATCAACAGTTAAACATTAAGTTTATGAATTGATATGTGACTGAAATGGGGATAATGTTTTTGGTTGATGTTAAGTACCCTATCAAAATTAGTTTTTATAGTGTAGGCCCTAACTTATAAAAAAGGTGGCTTATTGATTTTGATTATTGTCATTTAACTTTTTTTCTTTTAGACCAGGGATGTCCAAACTTTTCGTCACATGGGTCAAAAATGTCAAGCGAAAATTATTCAAAGGCCAAACAATATAATATACACAAAAAAAATTAGCAAACATATATTTTTGTGAATTTTCTATTTACCTCCTCCACAAAATAAGAGCATGCAAATTTTAATGAAACAAATGAAACAGATTTTTGGTCAGAAATGGATGTGTAAATCATAGTAGATCCAAAACTTTAAAAGGGTTTTTGCACATTTGCCTTATTCAAAAGATGGTCAATAAGTCTACAAATTATTTTGGACTTGATTAAAAAAAAAATATATGTATATATATATATATATATATATATATATATATATATATAGATAGATAGATAGATAGATAGATAGATAGATAGATAGATAGATAGATAGATAGATAGATAGATAGATCTCGCCATGTTTATCCAATTTTAATAACTGAAATAAAAGCAGATTTTGGCAAAGCAAAGTCTGCATTTGAGTAAAAGCCTTTGGATAGATGTGGTCCTCCTTATTGAAGAGAACGTCAAACATGTGGTCATAAAAAGACAAATGCTTTGTGTCTCACCTAACATTTTCAATTGTAAAAAGGTTTTAGCTCATGCCTAATAATTTTGCCCTGACTAGAAATAAAAAAGTCTCCATCTGCACCAACTAACTATGCTGGTGGGCCAAATCATTCTTAAATTGCAGTTGGAGGGGTCGCACAAAATCAGCCTATAGGGGCCGCAAATGGCCCCCCGGGGCCGCACTTTCTGGACACCCCTTCTGTAGACTGAAATTCGTTCCTGTTTATTTTGTGTGCCTGATGCCTAACATTTATGTGCATAATGGTGAAGTGAAACCAAAAAAAACAAAACAAAACAAAAAAAATCTCTCCTCATAGGTTTCTTGTGGTGATGACGTAGCCGGTCCCTTATTAGGCAATGGGCTGAGCAGCACAAGGTGAGCTCATTACAGCCTCCCTCTTAGGCTCAGAGCTCACCAGAGGAAAAGAGGAGCGCAGACAACGAGGCAGAGCGCACCGAATGCCCTTCATTGTTTATTTCTCTCCTCTTTGGACAGGACCGGGGATATCTTCTCTTTATTTTTTTATAATCAAGATTATTTTTAATTGCGCCCTTTTCTTTTCCCCCCCGTTCTCTCCAAGAAAAAATGGCAAACACTAGCAGATCTTGACGTGGCCGCTTTTTGATTTACGCTCAATCATTTGATCAGAGAGATGCTTCTCCACATGTGATGAAAACAGCCTTTGGTTTCGGAGCCGATGTGTGGATGTGGATTACAGGAGCCCGCGCCCGGATGGTGATGTAGCCTCGTCATTCAGAGCAACTTGGACCCAGTGGATTTCCCGGACCCAAAAATCCGAACCAGCTCGGACGATCGGAGATCGTTGAGGTGGTGGTGGTGGTGGTGGTGGTGGTGGTGGTTTTTGGGGTGGGGAAGGGGAGGGGGGGGGACGCAAAGGTTCTGATCAGCTGGACCGGAACAGCGTCCGGGCAACATGCTGCACTGTGCCGACTGTGAGAAGCCCATTCTGGACAGGTTCCTGCTCAAAGTTTTGGACAGACCCTGGCACATCAAGTGTGTCCAGTGCTGCGAGTGCAAATGCAGCCTGACGGAGAAGTGCTTCTCCAGGGACGGGAGACTCTATTGTAAGAACGACTTCTTCAGGTAAGCCGCGCAAACGCCCTTATGTCTTAAATGCAAGCAGTGAAAGGAGGGAAACGCGTATCACACATGGGACAATTTCGAGTTTCTTTCTTTCGTTCTTTCTTTGTTTTTCTCGGATGAACTGGAATATTTGAAAAGTGAAAAGCAGATTTCCCCCCCAAGAGAAATAGAAAAAATGTGAAAAGTGGATTACATAGAAAGACTATTCATGGATTCTAAAAATCAGCTCATGATTTGCCTAAAGGGGCCAGTTCTGTTCTGGCTTTAAACTTGGAATTATTATTATTATTATTATTATTATTATTATTATTATTATTATTATTATTATTATTATTATTATTATTATTATTATTATTATTAGCTCAAGTATTTTCCTGTTAACAGTCATGTGGAAATTGTGACATTAAACCTCACAATTGTTATAGCCATAAATCAAATCATTCTCACTATATTGTTGGGGTGGAAACATATAGGCTACGTTTGTGCTTTATTTAACGATGATCAAAATGCTTATTTATTTACTTAAAAAAGTACATACAGTCTGGCCTATATGCACCGATGAAGTCAGAAGCAACCGAAACTTTCTCCTGTGTTTTTATTTATTTTTATTTTATCTCGTTCATTTTTCTTCTCTCTCCTCAACAGGAGATTTGGCACCAAGTGTGGAGGCTGCTCGCAGGGGATTTTGCCCAGCGACCTTGTCCGCAGGGCCAAGAGCAAAGTGTTCCACCTGAACTGCTTCACCTGCATGATGTGTAACAAGCAGCTGTCCACCGGAGAGGAGCTCTACATCCTGGACGAGTTCAAGTTCGTCTGCAAGGAGGACTACCAGAACAACAACGGGAAGGACACCATCCTCCTCTCAGGTGATTTCTCCCCCCCTCCCCAGTCGAACCGAGCCCCCCCCCCCCATGTCGTTCTAACGACGGTCGGCTCGGCGTGTAACGACATTTTTTTTTTCTCCCCGTCTAAATCGCTTCCTGCGCTTTTTTTTTTTTTCGTGACAGTGACGACGTGCAGCGATCCGAGCCTCTCGCCGGACTCGCAGGACCCGCAGGACGACGGCAAGGACTCGGAGGGCGGACCCGCGTCCGACAAGGAGGCGTGCGGCAACGACAACGACGAGCAGAGCGCCGTGGGCAAGCGCCGCGGGCCCCGGACCACCATCAAGGCCAAGCAGCTGGAGACGCTGAAGGCTGCGTTCGCGGCCACGCCGAAGCCCACCAGACACATCCGGGAGCAGCTGTCCCGGGAGACCGGCCTCAACATGAGGGTGATCCAGGTGGGAAGGCGCTGCAGCCGGATGCGTAAAGAAACCAAAACGCGCTAAACTATTGGGCTGGCTTATGACAGGGCGCAGGGTCCGGCGTGTGGCGTGATAAGGCCTTTACCAGTGTTGTTTTCATTTATTTCCCATTTTCCTTCCTTCTATTCCCCCCCAATCAAAACACTTCATGGTCTCTATCTCTCTCTCTCTCTCTCTTTCTCCCACAGTCAGAAAACAAACTGTTAAAATGTACCCGAATGGGTTACCTTTTTATTTCATCAATACTATGTGGGGTTAAGACGCATCAAATAACCCAATCAAATGTTAAAGGTGCTTAATAACTAAATAGGCATAAATATATGCTGCAACATGTTACTTACACAGTAATAAACTTTTTAAATCCATGTTAGAAGTATATGCAACTGAGCCTATTCTCCTGCAACCACAGACAGTTGCTGCCTGAATAAGTTTGGCGTCCACCTTGGTTTAAAGTGACACACAAACTGCATGATTCTTATCAAAATGATACTCTCAGTCAACTCTTATGCAATTGTTAACCTTTATTCAAATGACCTTTTTATTCATAATACATGTACATACATATATATATACATATATATATATATATATATATATATATATATATATATATATATATATATATATATATATATATATATATATATATACATACACCTTTTACAATCAGCTATTATAGTTCAGTGCTTTAGTTGGTATTAAGCAAAATGTCTAAATTCTATAAATGTTTGCTATGTTGTTCCGGTACAATGTCCTGCCTGAAAACATTTTGAGTGGAGTTTTCCTGAAGTCAGCTGTTGGCTTTATTTGTTCTGAATTGTCTTCAACAGAGAACAGTAATGCTGATATTTGGGCTTTATTAAAGTGAATTTCATCACGCCCCTAAAAGCCAAGAGCTGCCACGCTTGATAAAGTATTTGTTGGGGCTAAACTTGTATTCAGCTTTTACTAGTTCATGTCAGAGTGGCCGGCAAACATGGCTTCTTGGTTGGGGATCGTTTCTTTTAAATAAACCACATCAACAAAATTATTTTAGTAATAAATTAGAATTTTACAGCTTTACTTCAGTACAATTTCAGAAGAATATGACAATTTAACACATCTATTTAGGCATTCTTTAACTGTTAAAGTAAAAAATTCTACTCAGAGATAATAATGAAAACTCCCTGAGTAAAATGCGTGAAATTCGCTATTCCAGTTTGGATTGGTTGGATTCTACCAGCTTGTTTTGCCAGTGCAGCCGCATCATTCTGTGATGGACCTTAAAACCATTGACAGAGCTAAAATCCTAAACTCTAATCCAAATGTTTAAGAGACCTGTTCCAAAAATAAAACAAAATTAATACCCTTGTTTGAACATTACTTTTACAAACTACTACGCTTGTTAAAATGTAAGGAATTGAATGGCTGATTTTAATGGCCTTCAGAATGTCTTTCTTAATTTCTTAATTGAATTTAAAACTAGTCAAACCTCTGGTTCAATAAAAATGGAAACTTGGATGTGTGTATAGTTTTTATTATTTCATTTTTTTAATGCTATATTCTATTTCCTCTTTTTTTACCCTCTTATCTTATTACTTATCTATTTTAAGATCTTAAATGATGAAATCTGAATATGAGAGGAAATAGCCCTAGAGGGATTTTCCCCTTGTTGTGCCAGCTTTATCTATTTTTATTAATTCTTCTATATTAATGAAGGTGTTAATTCATGTCTCCTGAAGGTTTGGTTCCAAAACCGGAGGTCCAAAGAGCGACGCATGAAGCAGCTGAGCGCGCTGAGCGCACGGAGACACGTGTTTTTCCGGAGTCCGAGGAGGATGAGAGCTCTGGGAGAGAGACTGGAGCCAGGAGAGCTTGGTCATTTCTCTTACTACGGAGGTATCGTTTATTTCGATCAAATTAGCTTCAAAGTCTGAACTCTCAAACCGTTTAAGGAGCCGCCCCCCAAATCGGTTCACTCTGCGCGTTTTGACGCGATCCATGCGCTAATCCGATGTTTCTCCAACGCAGATTATCCGGCTGAATACTACGGCCCAGGGGGGAATTACGAGTACTTCCAGGGCCCGCCCTCGTCCCAGGCTCAGACCCCCGCGGACCTGTGCTTTGTGCCCTCCACGGTCCCCGCCGGCACCCCGTTAGGAGCCATGGAGCACCACCACCACCAGCAGCAGCAGCAGCACCACCATCAACACGCAGGGGTGGGGCAGCACCACTGCGGCGCCGACGTGCCGTGCTTCTCGGACGGCGCGTCGCACCACCCCGCGGACTCGCCCAGCCCGGAGCCCAGCGGGCCCGGCTCTATTCACAGCATCTCCAGCGAGATGTGCGGCCCCGGCACGCCGTTCACCGCCGTGTCTCTCAGCGACAACGGCTACACCAACCAGCTGTCACAGCCCTCCTCGGAACTAAGCGAAGGCACTACCTGGTAATCCAGCCACTACAAAGAAAAGCACACTTTATTTATTTATTTATTTATTTATTTATTTATTTATTTATTTATTTATTTATCTATCAATAAGGCACTTTATTTATTATTATTATTATTATTTTTTTTTTTTTTTTTTGCTAGACGTTTTTTCAACAGTTTTACTGTAAATGTCCATCAACATTCTCAAGCTTAGGCCTTATTGATCAAGCAGTGAGGAAATGCCACAGCATGGGGTTTGAGTTCTAGTTTCAGAAGCTCAGAAGCAAAAGTCCCCATCAACCATCTCCAAACTGAACCCCCCTGAATCAGTCTGGGGTCTTAAAGCTGACCCAGAGTTAGTGCAGGGCTTCCTGAACCTGTGGAAGACCTGTTACAGAAAATGTCCATGACACCTGCTACAAACCTGTCCGGTGTAGCTTCAAATCTGTATCCAAGTCAATAAATATATTTGATTTGAGGATGTGAAATGCATTTACTTTATTTATTTATTTATTTATTTTACGTTGCACTGTCTGCAGTAAATTGCTAAATACATTTTAAGGTTTTAACTTGAATGATGATTTTCGCCGCACTAAAGATGTGTTTGTCTGAGATCCTGACACGAACGTGCATGTTGTACTGGATATTGTTTTATACAACCTGACGCACAGAACTCTGTCTCTCGGTAAATTATGTAAAACAGGATTTGAACATTTGGTTACAAACTGTGACGGTGACGCTTAATAGATCAATACAGTAACGTCTCTCAGGACTGTGATCCGATTTCTTTTTTTTTTTTTCTTCTTCTTTTTTGTAACGTCTTTACATGTCTGCCTTCAGAAAGATATCTTTGTAAGTCTGATGATTTTATATTGGCGAGGGAAGATGATTTGGCTTCAACATGAGTCCAACTGTATGTGGAATTATGAAGGAATAATGTACAGAGCAGTAAATGGTTTTTTTTTCTTAAGACTGTGTTGCTCGAGTGTTTGATTTTGGTGAAATTTGGTCTTTCTGTTGGAGAAAACAGTTTAAGGCCAAAGACGGTTCTTGTCCGGTACTTTTTGCCACCCAATTTCAACAAACTGAGATGTTTCCAGCTTGGTTATCTCCAGTAGTAAGAAACTAAATGGGGGCCTTTCTGTAGAGATTCACGTGTAAAAATTATGTTTTTTACAGTCCTTAATGCTAGAAGAAATGTTGCCCCTAATATGAGATTAGCCTTGCCTCCTTTGATTATTAAAAAAAAGAAGTTGATAAACTGTTGACCAATTTGAGGAGTAAAATGATTCCTATTAACTTTATTCAAAAAGATTTATAAGGCTTTTATTTTGATGATATAATACATGTGTTCACTTGGAATATCCTTTGTGGACACCAAATTCAAATAAATATAACTCCTCATACTGAAATTGATCAAGCTTTTTCAAACAAAAATGTCTAATTTGTATTTGATTACACTGTTAAATAACCTTTCATTAGTTGTTTTCTGTAATGTCAGATTGACAGAGTTTTGAGCATCTTATTAAATCATCATAACCAGAGATATATAACCATTAATGCACATCTATATGGAGGTTTACACACGCTCTTTGGATTTTTTACAGTCTAAAAACTTCTGGATTAAAAACGATTCAACTCCACCCTGACTCAAAAATGGGCCGACCCAGGCCTGCGATGATTTAACGGTGCGACATGGATACTGGGTTGGGTTTTCAAAACCCCAAAATAGAAAAAAGTGACTCAAATGCAAAGTTTTGGCTGCCAAAGAGTGGACTGGAAATCCTGATGTTCTAAACAAGTAATATCTGGGTCAAAATGAATTAGATTAGATTAGATTCAACTTTATTGTCATCACACAGGTACAGGTACAAGGCAACGAAATGCAGTTTAGGTCTAACCAGAAGTGCAATAGCAGGTGGATATTACTGTGAATAGAGTTTTACAGATATGTACAATAGCATAATATACAGATGATTATTATAACAGAGTTTACATGTACTATCAATACATGTACAGGTGGCTATTACTATAGGCAGAATTGTGAGCATGATATACAGGTAGCTATTACTATAAAATGAATAATTACAGTTTGGACAGCAGCTAATTAAATTAAAGTGCAGTGGAAGGTAATTGCATATTACAGTTAAAGTACGGTATTGCAAATGTATATGTAAACAATTGTGAATAAACAGTCAATGAATGAGCCATCCATTCATTTTCCTATACATTCTTAAGACTTGTAGGTGTGCAGGAGGCATGGCTCTTATATTAATGCATTACTTATGATCAAATAATAAAAAAAAAGATCAAATCTAATCATATTCTAGTTAAATTTAGATATCATAATTCATGGTTAATATATAATACTATCTTGAATAGTTCTTGCCTCTGGTTAGAAAACCAAAATGAAATAAATCATGAAATTAATGCGAATAAAAAGTGACAGTATAACAAGTCCAGGGAACTTAAAGCACAAACAATTAAAGCTGCCTAAGCATATCTACATTAGCTTTAATGAGCAGTTCTTTGGTCAAAGACAGACTGTTAAAATTAGCTGCCACTAGTTTGCACTGATCAGGGAACGGGATATTATTTTAGCTGAGCCAACCTGTTCTCTAGTGTGAGCTAATGTCCTGAACATTAATAAAGAGCATCATTTTGCCATTCGTTATTTGATCCTGCGGAGGAGGTTTAGTGCCGCCCAATCACATCGTTCCAAATGGAGGTCTGTGGAGAATGATGAAGCTCTTGCCTAACAGTCTTTAACCCAACAAACTGGGTCACGTCTTTTGACCCAAAAACTACCCAACATCTTTCCCAGCAGCATACACCCCGCGAATGATCTAAAAAAAAATGTTGTGGCTTGTTTTGTTTGGAGAAATCTCTCCATCACCAGAAATATGAATAAAACCAGAACTTCAAGTCGGGGGTTCTCTTGACCGTGTTTGTTGCTCTAGAACACATCTGGGCTGCAATCGGTACGAGGGATGTCTTCTCAGTCAGCCAGACCCACCTGTCTGATTATTCCTTGTCAGGGCTGCAGGTTGAATGGTGCCTTTGTCACTGGGCAGGAGGCGGGTACACACCCTGGTCCGGTCAACAGTCCATCACAGAGCAAGAAAGAGAAACAGGGCAAACACACACACACACACACAGACACACACACACACACACACAGACACACACACACACACACACACACACACACACACACACACATATATACTAATTCTTAAGGGCAGTTTACCTACCATGCACATTTTTGGACTGTGGGAGGCAGTAAGAGTACCAACAGAGAATCCATACATGTGGCAGGAGAACATTTAAACTTCTTTCTGAAAGACTACGGAAATCAGACCTTTGTCAATAAAGGTTCTTTATTTACGGGCAAGCTTGTTTAGCTCTTCATGCCTGAAGCACATCTAGCTTTTCCAGGTGTTTTAGTGAGCCACAGAGAGTTTAAGTATTTGAACATTGTCCATCAGCACATCATACATGTTGAAAACAGAGTGGAATTTCGTACGACGGAGGGATGTTCGAGCGATCAGCCTTTTGAGATGTCACCATCTGCGCGTGTTGAAGCACCAAGGTGAGGAGTGAAGAAGAGCCTAATGGCTGCAGGACTGCTTTAAGGACAGGGAAATATTAAAGAAGAGTAAAAGAGGACAAGAGCCACTGCTGGCTGCCAAATCAGGAGCAATGTAGACTGAACGAAGAGATCAGAGGAGCTGACCAAGACAGACTTTGACACAGAAGGAATTTCTTTTGACACATCAATTTTCAGTTGTTTTGAAAAGACAGTAAATATTTCTCAAAAACAGTAAATCAAAATGATGGGGGAGGAGGCAGTCTTTCTGGGCCAAGGATGTCCCACGTCAAAAGGATTTGAAGACACTTGGTTGTGTCTCTTATTACAAATGAAGATACTGTTTCAGATAGTTTTAATGTAATATACACTGAATGGCAGGCATAAATACATTTGATTAAACAATGTACAAAAAAAACACATAATATTTTTCAATTTTCTCACAGACTAAACTTTCCATGTATCGGGTCTTTTGTGAAATTATTCCCTAAATCGCAAACTTTTCAGTTTGCGTCTACCCCCAAACCCCCCAACCCCCCAACCCCACCCCCAAGCATCAGAAATTGGTGACCCTCTTTTGGTGTTGGGGGGAGGGGGGAGGTTTTTTAGTTTTTTGGAAATTGTAAGAGTATGGTCATAAAACTCAGAAAATTAAGTTGTATTTTTAGAAGAACTGTGCAGGACATAAAAAATCTTTTTAGTGCATCAGCATCAAATGCACCCTCCATGAGGTGTCTCATGACCACCCGGGGGGTCATGACTATGAATTTGGGAACCCCTGCACTAAGTGACAAATAATTTAGAAGATATGCTTATATATATATATATATATATATATATATATATATATATATATATTATGCTAAGATTACTTTGTTTGTCTTTGATTCAGTTCCAAGAGCTCCATTGGTGATGATGGTGACTTTGTAAGCTTGGAAAACAACTAAAAAAAGAAGAAGCCATTATTCCAGAAGCAACACAAAAAGCCTGTTTCCTGTATGCAAATGCACACATGGACAAATGTATTCATTTGGGGATAGCAGTTTCTGTGGTCTGCACCAATAAAAATTGAGTTATTTGGCAATGATGATCATCATTACGTTTCGAGGAAGAACGAGGCATCTCACATGCCTTAAAAATACCATTCCAGCGGTCAAGTATGGGGAGGTGTGGGGCTGCAGAGGCACTTCACAAACAGATGGCATCCCAAGGAATGAAAATATATATGGAAATACTGAAACAACATCACAAAACATTAGACAGGAAGTTTAAGCTTGGACACAAATGGGTCTACCCAAGGGACTAACACCTTAAGGATAACACCAAATTTGTTACAAAGTGGCTTAAGGACAACAAAGTTCACATATTGGAGTGGCCAGTGATGCTGTGATCTCAATCCCATAGGAAACCTGTGGATGCAAAGGTTTCCTGAAAACCTGACTCAGTCGTAGTTGCTGTTGTGGAAGGATACCTGAAATGTTGCTGTGTCGGTTAAACTGGTCTCCAGGAAACAACACAATAGAGCGATTCATAGCGGAATAATTCTTTTTTTTTCCCGTAATTGGAGCCAGCTCCCTTTCATCCCTTAATCTAAATCTTACTTCAACTTAGATTTGGCCTTTTTGTTGTGACTGTTTCCCTTTAATTCACTCCACAATCCAATCCAGTTCAACTCCGTGTACACTTCTTGCCCCAGGCCCGGCCGTCCACTTTCTGCATGAAAATCATTCACACGTACAATTTTATAATCAATGCCCACAGTAATAGGATTCCTCTGGCCACGGGCAATTAATACAGTTTTCCCTTCTAGCCCCCCTACCTCCATCCTCCCCCTTCCCCGCCCTTCCTTGCGCAGATCTCAAAGCCATGAGACATTGGCTTCTCCTCATTTACATATTTATTGCATTGGACTCAAATCTGGCGAGTGATTGATGTGGAGCCTGCCTCCTGAATTTTTAGCGGCCTATTATTATGAGAGACGTGGAGGGGGGGCTGCGGCGCGTCAGTGTACTCCTGATTAAAGTTGAAGAGGACAGAATTATGTGTTCCCCACCTACTGTCTTTTCCCGCTGGTGTTTAATCTGCGAGACCCAGGAGCAGATTTCAGCCATAGATGCTGACTAGTCATTCATTCAGAGAAAAAGCAGCCTTTCGCTTTGCTTGTTAAGATTTCCATCACTTAGTGGTTCGTTTTCAGGGCCGTTTGGGAAGCTGGCTCCGTGTTTATGTTGATGAGACTGCGATTTCCCGCACTGGTGATGTAAACTGACAAACAGGTCCTCCTTTTTTTCCCCCCATGAGATAACGCGATCGCGAGTGCTGTCACCGCTAATCCACGAAATTAACTATTTCTGATCTTTCTTCCTATAGGCTTGCCTTAAGCAGCAGACAAAAACACATCCCTCACATCTACACACAATCATCTCTCTGAAACATCTGTAGCTTCGTTTGCTCTCCTGGTGTCTTTTTATTTTTTATTTTTCTTCGTTACCAGTGGATTTACCTATAAGGCCCGAGCATTCTGGTAGGAGAGTGGAGACAAAGAGACAGCGCAGAGGGGCTTCATGCTTTTCTCATTCGCATTCAAGCATGTACTGTTTAAGTCTGGAGGAAAAAAAAAAAGGTGTTCCTCTAACCGCGAACGTGTGCGTACTTGTGTGTAATGGGGTGAAAGAGCAGGACGGAGGTGCCGGAATAGAGGGTCGTAGCCCAAACCCCCCACTGTCCCCCCCCCCCCCCCATGAAATCCATGTCAAAATGTTTATGGAAGCAGTTTCACTCGTCAGAAAATCATTCACAGACATGTATACAGTTAATATACAACATATTTGTATTAGATTTTACTCGTATGCTTATTGGTGAAGTAGAAGGAAAACGCTTGATGCGTTTGAGAGTGGGAGAGAGTTTGTTCACAAAACTGCTCAAGCTCACTTGGACTGAATGAATTCAAGAATCTATGAACAGTAATTCTGAAGTCTTGCCACAGATACTGAATTGGTTTAAGTCTGGGCTTTGACTGGGTCATTCATGCTCATGAATATGCTGAACTGGGTAAGTCAGTAAATATGAAAGGTAAATCTTGACCACAGCTTCAAATGGTTTTTTTTTTTTGTTTGTTTTTTTACAGTATTCAGCTCTGTCCAGAAAAAGATCCTCGTCCCCACTGAAGAAAACCGTCCCCACAACAAGATTCTGCCCCTGCCTTGCTTCACATGCAGATAGTGTTCTGGGTGACGTATGGTATTAGTTTTTTTTTACCACAGACAGAACCTAGAACTTCATAGAACTACAATGTGTACACTGAAATTTAAAATGACACACATTCTTAAAGCGAAGTGGCTGCACTGGATTATGTTTAGGGGTTATAGAGCAAAGGAGGTTGATTACATATGCACACCACATTTTTGAAACAGACATCCCCTTTTCCACTCAAAATACTGAATCACTTTGTGTTGGCCCAATACATAATATCCAGATAAAATACATTGAAGTTTCTGGTGTGGCGTCTCTGCATTTGGGGCCAGGCCCCTTCAGATGTCGCTGTGGAGCTCTATGTTCACAATAATCAGTGGGACAGGATCATTCTTTATAGAGTAATATTGAAAAAAAGTCAGATTCCTTTACCAATAAAATTCTGCTATAAACATTTGTGTCTATGTATTTAAGTCTGAAACAATACTGACGAGTTTGGTAGGTTAAATCCTCTTGAAGGCCCTTGATAGTGGGCCCTCAAGAGGACCCACTATCCCCGTTTATTTAAATACTGAATATCTGAAATTGCGGTGTGCATGTCCAACACACTCTCAGTAGACACAAATCCTACAGCCCCAAGTTCAGTTCATTCAAGAAAAACACTGGAATTGCTCACGTCGCGTTTACATTCTGCCGGATAGTGTGCGACCATCTAGTGTTGGTTGTCCTTGCTAGCTCACTGAAGTGTACTGAATCTTTTTTTTGTTCAATAAATGAACAATATGAGTGAGGCTTTATCTGTAATTTTATGTATAAACATTAACTAACATTTAGCTTATATAAAATGGCATTTCTAGTGTGTTGGTTTATGCCAAGTAATCTGTTTAGGTTAAACTGATCAAACTCAGGTTGTATGCATCACAAAAAAAAATTGTTGCTGCAAATAGGTGTTGAGTTTTTGTTGCCAGAGACGCCACTGGTTGTAACATGACAAAACGGGTAAAAAATACTTTTACAAGGCCTTGTATATAACTTGTCTGAACCTAAACCAGTGGTGTCGAAACTATTTGGCACATCGACCAAAATCATAAAGTTGGGCCAAAAAAAATTGATTGTGGTCATTTCAATTTAAAAAAATGGAAAAATACATTTGAAGGGATGTGTATTTTTTTTTTCATTTTACTATCTATCTATAAATCATCATAGATCCAACACTGGAATAACATCTCGCACATTTGCTTTATTAACAAATGGTATAACAACAGCAACAGGATACGAGTTGCTGTTCCTGGGAGAACGCTTATCAGGTTTAATGAATTGATGCATTCAAGTCTGCTTCTGAGTAAAGGTTCCTGGATATGTTTTGGTCTTGTTCACTGTGAAATTAAAATGGAAACAAAGGCTTGAACCCCAGGCCGTGCTTTGGACATCCATGATCCAAACCAAAAAGTAGGAGTACATCAAAATAAAATGAACCTTGTCTCCCAATGTAGGCCAACACCAACAAACAATTAGCAGTTTTTGCACCCTTCTACTCTTGCATGTTTTTATGAGGCAGTTCAAATTTGTGAGAACTTGCAAAGGCTGCTACATGACACAAGCAGGGGATGTGCCGTGGAGCATGATGATTTCTCTAGCTGGTTGCCTCTGTCCTTCAAAGACAGAGGACACTGGTCACAAATCCATTCATTTCACAGAGGCGACAAGAAGCCGACAAACGAACAGTTCCATGTGGAGCTGTCTTTCCACGCTCCGCTGAGGTGCTGGTAACACTTTAACGGAGCACACATCCCACAATCAGCCACTGCTGGACTGGTGTTTGTAACCTAACAAGAACTCATGAGATCCCCAACTGTGAGTCTACAGTAACTCCTGGTGAATGGCTCAAGAGGCAGAATTATCTCTAGTCTGGAGTCATCATGTTTTTATTTTTGTTTTGTTCGTTCCCCCCAGCCCCCCCCCCCCATCCCCCCTGCGTTCTATCTTGCAGTGACAAGAAACTTTAGGATAAAATAATCGAGGACCCAACACTGTTCTATAAAAATCCTGCAATCCTGAACCAGATCAGCTCCACTATGATTCGGTACAATTTCCAAGATGAATCTCGGAGCCGCAGCCAGCCTGAGTAATAACAGCTTGAAAAGATCTACATCACGGTCACGTTCTTGCATGCTGAGTCCGTTAAAGCCTTGGCTTTTTAAATACCGGGAATCAAAATAAAACCTCAATATGTAAAAAAAATAAATAAAAAAAATCCTCCATGTCCTTTCATGCTCCCCCTGAACAAATCAATTCATGAAAACCAGGAAGCAGCCGTCCGACTGTAAATGCACGTGGTGCATTTTTGCTTGCTCTAAAACTAAATTCATTGTTTCACCAAAAACAGAGAGAAATTCTCCAGAGACATTCTTCCTCTGGAGAATTCCTCGACATATTTTTCAGCGTGGCTCCAGGTTGCGGACCACCGGGGCCAACTTTAACTTCCCCGGGGGGGGGGGGCCCTGTCGCTGCTCCTGCTCCAACCGTATTTTCCCTGACATTTACCTCGAGACCCAGTAAGAGCCGCTAACCTGGCCTTGCCCGCTCCTTCCAGTGTGAACCTGTCCCTGCTCCCATAATTTCCGCAGCACTCAATGACCCACAGTGATAATTGTGATGTATGACCGTATAGGCGTGGCACTTTGGTTGCTGACCTTTCCACCATCCAGCACTGGGCAACCTTCAACATCATGCCCCTGCAGCCCTCTCCCCCCAACCCCCCCACTTTTGCCACCCGCATTCAGGGAAAGACCCCCCACCCCCACCCTCACCCAACCCACTCCCACCCCCATGCTGCATCTCGTGGTTGGCTCGATGTATGCGGCTCGCCACACTCCACTGGCTCCATGAATGTTAATGCTGGGAGGAGAGAGGGGAGGGTGGGAGGGAAACCGAATGATACGGGCTGCAGCTTCACCTGGTCTGCAATACACAGGAGCTTCTTTGCATATAATGGTTCGTACCAGATTTGCTACATTTATCATGTTTAATATTAAATACTGACACTGGCACGAACAGCGGGAAAGTGTAATTTCACTTCTAAAGACGGAACGGCAGACTTTCTTTTCTGCTGGAAACTTGAATTGAAGAGAGATAAATAAATAGATAAATAAATAAGGAACCTTTTTTTTCCTTCTTCATTTTAGTAGAGACAATTAAAACAATTTGCTGTAACTGTGTAGACTCCAGAGTTTGTCTTCTTTTTTTTTTTTTTTTTTGTCCACAGGGTTTTCTACTAGTGAATTTTCTCTTTGCCTTTTGTGTTCTACTAATATTTGCTTAGCCCTCCTGACTGAAAATGTGTGCATTACGTGGTGATGATTGGAGGGTGCTGTAATCTTTAGCCCCCCGCATCTGTTTAACAGGCTGCCTCCCTGCTCCCAGAGGCTTTCACTCCATGCTGACATCCATGCTGGGAGGACACAGGGCCTTATTTCTTATTTTTTCCACACCTAGATATATACTGGAGAAGCCTTCCACAGAATATCATCTAATTAAAAACAATACAAGTGGAGACACACTTGAACACATAAGGCATTTCTTCAGTCTAAGCACTCTCCGCTCATCTTGTCTGTTAACTCTAGATAGTTCTGATCCTAATGTCCCCTCTTATAAATTTGCTGCTTTTGCTATGGAAATATTGAAAAACAATCAAATAATTTTCCATAGATAAGCTACCTTTATAAACACACTGTTTTTATGTCCTCTCTAGAACTTAAAAATGATTTTCCAAGACATGAAACCTTATTTTCATACCCATGTTTCTAATACATATGCATAACCAACATACAGAGCCTTTTTTTTTAACGTCTAAACTAAGTAGCTAACACCAACTTGCTTTTTATACTATCAATGTTAGAAGTATAAAAGAGAGATTGATTACGTATTTTGCGGACCATAAGGCGCACTGTGAATTTTTGTGTCTACGTGTCTTTGTCCACATATAAGACGCACCGGATTATAAAGCGCATTACATATTGTTCCCAAGTGTGTAATATCACTCCTTCCCTCCGGTAGGGTGACCGGATGCCCCCGATTTCCGGGGACAGACCTCGTTTTGGAAATGTCCCCAATTTCAGTGCATCATGACGAAGTAAAAAAGTTTAGCGCAACAAGAGGTATTTACCTGGTCTTGCCGCTGTCCTAGACGTAGTAGAGCTTTGCCAAACACACTTTTCCCGCCCTCCTATCGGCGTTGCAGTTCAGCCAAAACAAAAAAAAACCCAGGCAGAGATTCTGTGCTTCACAAAATCAAAGACATCCCCATTTTTCATTAAAGGAATCAAATCTGGTCACTTAAGGAGGAAATACACTGGCTGCGTAAGGTAAATGGCACAGCTTATGGCCGTGTTTTTAAAAGCATAAATTTACACCAGACGCTGGAAAGTGTGCATTTACGTGATTATGCGGAAAGAACTTTCGTCATGTGTAAGTAATTAAAGAAAGACAAATTACCTGTAATATATGGGTAAGGTATTAAATTACCAGTAATATATCCTGTGTTTTGATAACCTAAAAGTCCGTGTCTTGACCATATCTGATTAGAATTCGCATATTTTAGCTTGTTAGCTTGTCACAACTACATCTTCCGTGGCACTTTACTTTCGACAATTCTTATTTTTGGGATACTTCCGGAAGTGAACTCTGACACAGGATGTTGTTTTCCCATTTATTCCCTGCCAAACATGAGCGTATATGGGTCTGAAATTAGAACTTCAATCTCATCTAGGCGTCGCGTAGCGTTATGCTTCTGGAAAAGCTAACCTAAGCGTACCTTTGCAATGCGTATGGTGTGTTTCCTCCTTAACACCGCTCTCTCCTGAGAGGAGAGGACAGAGTAGTTGGACTACACTGCCCTGTTTCTAAGATAACATCAAAATAAACTTACCGTAACTTTTATATTGAATTAACTTACTTGTTTTATTGTTGCTAACGCACACTCCGGGCGCAGGCTGCCTTACATGAATGCACTTCTAGTTTCGACATTACAGTCAGGCAGTCTTATGGACAACTCAGGGACCTGATCAGGTAGTGACACATTGTACCGTAATACTCCCAATATCCATTGAGCAGAGCAGCTTCATTGCTAACCAAAGTTGTACTTACAGATTTTAACAGATATTTGCGCGCATTGCACCACAAAAAATTGGTCAGTAAGCACAGCGGTAATCATATATAAGGCGCACCGGATTATTAGCCACAACATAAATTTTTGAGAAAATTTAAGGATTTTAAGGGCGCCTTATAGTCCGAAAAAGTACGGTAATACATTTTAAATATATACTAACATGTTGGACAAATACTGTGAATATAGACTAAAAATCAACGACTTATTAAAGCTTCACATGGATATGCAAATTTCTGGATATCATTTTGTTTGTTCATTTTTGCATGTTTGCAAACAATCATCTCGATGTGAATATGCTTTGTAATAAAATGCATTCAGCTGTTAGAGAAGAAAGGATGTAAACCTTTCAGTTTTGGGTTTTATGTACCAGGAGATGAGAAAATGTGGTCTTAACAGGGTTCAAACAAAACTGAAGGAAGATTGGGATTAAAGAGGAAAAGTAGCATCCAGGCACTGCAATATTTGTTGACCCATATTTTTAACCCATGTTTTCTAAATCTCTTGAGACATTGGATCTCCTTCTCAACATAGACTTGTTAAATAAACGCAATTTACTGTTTGGTCAATAGAAAGTGTGACCACCTCTACGAAAGCAGTAGCTCAGACAGTTGTTGGACTATTAAGCATACAGGTGTGTGTTTACACAATGCTAGTGGAAGTACATCAGAAATGAATTTAGAGAATAAATGTTTGCTTCCTATCAATCTGGCAACGGTAATAATTTGGCTCTCTGGACCACAAATCTTTTTCTTGTCATTCGGAGCAATGGCTGGGCATCTATAGAACTGCACTGGAGTGGTTCAGATATTACGTCACAGATCGAACATTCTGTCAGTCAGGAAGACTCCTTGTCCTTCGCTGTCCCTCATCTTTATGAGGTTCCTCAGAGATCAGTTTTAGGTCCTCTTCTTTTTAGTCTCTTTTTACTCTCACTGGGATCCATTCTAAGGAAGCATAGCGATTCTTTTTACTTCTGTGTAGATGACAGCCTATGTGCCACTCAAGACAAACACTATAATGCTGAGAAGCTGTCTCTGTGTCTTAAAGGAACTGAAGGCATTGATGTCATTCCATTTTCTTAGCCTTTAATAAGAGTAAGCCTGAATTCATGGGTTGTGGTGGCACATCAGAAAGCTTGCTTACAGATCTGGGTTATTTTTTATTTTACTAGATTGGATAAGGTAATTTTCAGCTAAGACTGCTGCCACTTTCCCAGGAGTGGACATCCCAGCAAATTCACTGTAATGTCAGGCTGTATAATGCCCGGGGGAACAAATCAATTAATAAATAGAAACTTGTTAATGAAGGTTTCCAGGAAAATGTGCACATGGTGATGCATGCTGGAGGTATTTGGGCATGTACTGAAGCCACAAGATCTCAGGAAATGAATGTCAATGTGTTGACAACAAACTCCGTTTGTACACTAGAATAGTCCGGAGTCAAATGTAAGGCCATCTGTTAGTCTGAAACTGGGTAATCAACGTAGCAGGAAATCTACAGCAGAATGGCTGGAAAAGACTTTAAAGCTCAGACCTCAACCACATTTAAATGTGGTTGAGATCTGAAAAATGTTGTGCTAACATCAATGAACTGAAGCAATGACATAAATTCCCTAGTGGGCATAAATTCCCTCACGATACGAGAGGCTGATCAACAGAGGATCACCTCTTCAAGATAATTTTGACTTTAAAGGTAATTCGTTTTTTTTTAAGTCTTTCTAAGACTAGATCTTTATTGTGTGTCTTTGCATAATTCAGGATAAATATATCCATTTTTAAACCTGTTAAAAACCAGTGGATTTTTACAATGTCCTCGTGTAGAAAAACCTTAGAATCTAAAAAGAATATACTTTCTCTTCCTTATGAATTTCTGGGCTTTTGAGCTAGAGGTCATTCATTTTCACCCCAGTCTGGCAGGAACAGCTACCACTTCACCCACCGGACACGTCTGAAAAGCATCTTAGCCGGGCTGCTGCTCTGCACTTTAACTCTAGTTGAAATGTAAAAAGGCTGGCAATGCAGGCTTAGATGAGATGAGATGAGCTCTTCAGAATCCTCAGCCTGGAGAGCAGCTGAGGCCTGGCGCTCCCTCTGTGTCACTCCACCCTTTGTCACAGGCAAAAGACTTGTGTTTTCAGGCAGTAATCAGACAGCCCTGGGGCTCTGTAAAGACCCTGTTCTCTTTTCATATCAACTGTTGCATATACCCCGCTAATTGGAATCCTGCAACTGGGTCACAGGCTTTGTCTCTCAAGTGCTGTCAAGTCATTGAGACGCGTGAATGTGGAATTATGGGCGCCTCAGATGCGTGATAATGTCTCCCCCTCTGAGCTATATTAAGGCCTCCATTTCAGTCTCAACATAGACACTGATTTTTCTCCCCTTTTTTCACTAGGATTTCTCTCTGTTCCCCCCGTTCCGTTTTGGAGAGGTTTACGCCTGCAACCGGCAGCCAGTGGGGCTTAGTCTTTTGAGAAATGTACAAATTGAGCCATTTACAGTCGATATATTTTTTTTTTTTTTACTGCAACATGAAAGCTTCAGAAATCAGTGAAGCTGATCGAGACTGACGGTGGGGGGAAAAAAGAAGAAGAAATTCCACTCTCTGGGTCCAGATGGTTAACAAGTTTAAAGACATCAAGCAGCTCCCTGCAAGTTTTACTAAACTCCCTCCATCTTTTGATTGGCTGAGGACTAACCTGATTCTGCAGTTTGTCAGTGATTAAAAGCAGAATTAGCCAGCCTTGCATGCCACCAAATAAGGAGAGCCCTCTGGGAAACCAGAGAGACCAAGCAAAGAACATTTCCAATTATACTTCCAAATGACTCATTTTCTTATTGGGCCTTCTATAATTGTGGTGGGTATTGGGTGTATGCAACTCAATTTGTCTTATATATTTGTTGGTTGGGACGGTAATAGAGTTGACAGAGCCAAGGGGATGATTTAAAAGAATCAGACATGGGAAAAGAAAAAAAAAAAAAAAAAAAAAGGATGAGATAGATCCCTCAATATTTGTTTGATCCGCTTCATCCTTCTTAATACTGTTGAAGTTTAAAACCCAGAAAGAAAATGCCACTTTAATAATCTGTGGAGAGAGGAACAGGAAGACTATCATTTTCCAGTAATCAGGAGAACGCCTCTCCAGAGTGACATGCTTTGCACCGGCTGGAGAAATTAATGAGACTTCCTGCGATGCGATTATCTGTCCCATAAGTCATCAGTATATCAACGCAATTGTCAAAATTAAATTAGTGCCAATTGTTTGAAACCTACATTTCTTTGCAAACATAATAATACACCTTGAACCTTTTTGAAATTTCGTGACGCTACAAGTAACAAACTTTTATGTGTTTGTATTCAGCCGATACGCCTACATAAACTCCTGCCTTGCCTTCGGAAGCCCCCTCGTTATCAAATAGAGTCCACAGTAATTTACTTTAACATCGGTTTAAACACAGCTATTAGGCTCCACCCCAGCTGAGAAACATGGTAGTGGCAGCATCATGCTGTGGAGGGCTCTCTTCATCTGGAACAAGGAAGATCAGAATTTATAGGGAGATGGGTGGAGCTAAATACAGCGCAATCATGGAGAAGTGTAATTATTGATTGAGGATAATAGTGTCCCAGAAGCCTAGTTGCTTAATAAAAGACAATCCCTAAATAATAATAACACCACTAGATTATTGGCATTGTGTTATGCCTGTGCATATTTGTATTTGCTGATCGAGGCATTAATTACAACACCAATGAGCAGAATAAGAACATACTCTCAAGCATATATTTCCTATCCTCTGAGAGAAGGGAGCAACGTCTTTCTTCACAAGCGCTGATTTGTCCCTAAACGCTGCAACAGAGCTTCTAGGTCAACACGATTGGGTGGAAATCATTTCACAGCCACCAGTTGTGCAGAGTATGACCTGAGTGTGAACTCGCATGACAAACAACAGAGAAGAGGGAGAGTAAAGCGGAAATTGCTACGAAAACATGCTAAGAAAGAGCCGATTGAGAATAGCTGAGAGCAGGCAAGTGTACAGACATATTTGATTGCAGGTACTGAAGTAAAAAAAAAAAAAGAAAGAAAGAAGGGGGGGTGGAAGTCACTCATCGCCAAAACTTTTTAAAATTAAAAGGTAAACACAGTGGGATATATTTAAAATAAAAATTTTGTAAATTAAAACCTATCAGTACTCTGAATATATTTAATAAAAATAAAGCATCCAACACTTAAATACAACTATTTGGGAAGGATTGTTCAGGCAGCGTTACACTAATAATGTGCTGTCAGAATATAAAACTCTAAAATGTGGCATTTGTTTTATGGAAAACGTTTGCTCCTTAAACTGAAAATCTGTGCAAGAAACAAATTTATTGGAAATGTTACTAAATAGCCTAATGTGCATTTATTTGTTTGAGAACATTGCCTCCCATCTCTGGGCATTTGTCAAGCTACTTAACTCCAAACCGAAGGCTTGAACATATTTGGTAAATGTAGAGTAATACGTCAATTGGCTGATGACACAGCTCTATTTTTAATGTACAGCAGTCAAATTCCATTAGTGTTACAAACTACAAACTGTTTTTTCTAAAGCCTCTGGATTGCAATTAAAAACAGACAAATGTGAAATCCAGACTATTCATGAGTATCCCTTTCAAAGTAGTGTAATATAAAAATGAAGAGGTCAAATATTTAGGAATATTCATCAGTAAATATAAAGACATATCTGACTCAAAAAAATAACAACATCCCAACAATATTAAAAAAAAGCAAATCAATTTTAAGCAAATGCCTGCAAAGGATATGGCCATATTTAGAAGAATCCTCCTAACGGAAGCAGAAGGTTTATCCAGACTGATCTACCCAGCGTGGCGCTCTCTGTCGATGCCATCACACGTTATTAGCCCAAAAATAAATTCAACCTTAACTTTGTGTGGAAGAACACGTCACAAAGATATAGTTAAAAGCTGTAAGGACGCTGGTGGTAGTGTAATTGATTTTGGCTCCGCAGATGGTGTTCTAAAACTTAATTGGCTGAAATATTTTTGCTACGGTTCATTCTTTCTGGTTTGCGGTTCCTAATTCTATTATTTGAACTGTAGTTGGAATTGATTTTCTTTTGCGATGCGACTCTGATTACCACAGGTTACTCATCTGAGTGTCAGATTTTCATCAAGAGACTCTTCTCTATTGGAAAGTCCTGTACAAACACAATTTCACACCACATAATACTCCGGTATGGAATAACAGATTTGTTTAATAGAAAAATCTATATTTTTAGAGAACTCGCCTTTGACAAGTATCTGGAACGATAACAGTGATGTATTATCATTGAACCAATTCTGTTTGTAATTCAACTTTGTTTTTGATGTCAAGATGTACAAGAAGATGATAGAAGCAATACTTCTTAAGTCCATGGTTAAAGAAGATCTCTTTCACTCCAAAACGTCTCCTGGTCTGAGTCAACAGATTATAGAGAAAAATAGACTTTAAAGACATAAAAAGGCAACTTTATGAGAAAACTTTGCCAGAAGGCAATGTATCTCGTTAAATGGCAATATATTAAGGATTTTCGGAATGGATGGAATTTCGAAAATCAGGACAAAATATATCCCTGTCCCTCTTCCTCCAAACAATGAAGAAGTCCATTTTAAAATTCTAAGAAATTTACCCAACCAATGCTTTGCAACTGGTGTAGATTTAAATTTGACACTGCTGGGAGTGTATTCTGGAATAATGAGGAGGATTTATTTATTTATTTTATTCATTGTAGTGTCATTAAACACTTTGGGAGCAGTTTGACTTGAATTGCCGGCTCTGACTTTAACAATAAAAATTCATGTCACTGGCAAACTTATGTGAAACCTTTTTGGTTTGATGTAAGCCTCTTTATGTTTGCTTCCTGCTAAGCACAATTAGTGTATTGCTTTATATTATTTTGACTATATGCAACTCAACCTGTGAAATTTAACGGTTATTCTGGTTGTTATTTTTTCTTTTTCTGAGCGTATTTTTTAATTTTTATCAAACTAAAGATAGCTTTCCCAGACAGCTTTAAGAACACGTGTTGAATTGCATTAAGACCCGACCGCCTGAATAAAACTGCATGCTGCAATTTTCTTAATTTTACTTGTAAAAAATACTCACAGAAACAGTTTAACATTTTCTAGCCGCTTCCTTTTGGTCTACCATGTAAAATTCCAATAATAGACAGGACTACATGGATAGTTTTAGGTTCAAGTTCATTTTTAATAGTTTGAAGATGGAATTCACATGAAAATGTCAAAGTTTTTTATAAAAACACACTGAAATTAGTTGTTAAGTTTTATTCGATAAGCAGACACGTCTAGAGCTCGCCGCTGTAAATTCTTCTCCGTTTCTGTAAGTAAACAGTTACATCTTCAGCATCTGGTCAGCACGTAAATGCGGGAAGACAAAGGTGCAGAACGGACCCATGCAAGACATTAGGATTTCAGCAAAGCAAACGACACAAAATTCATAGAGCCGTTTAGCCACCCTTACGTTTTCTCCCGCCTGACGGCGTTTCAAAAACAAACTCGAGTCCTTTGAGATTCCAACATCCCTTTTGAGGAATTAACATCAACAACCAGTGACAGACCATTAACGTGATACAAACGTGGTTGTGGGTTACATTGAGACACTACATCCGCACCGTAACACGTTGAGCCAAGTGAACAGCAGCGTTTGTTATTTTTCTAAGAGACATTTACTGATCTGGCTACCTACCCGTCCCTAAATTTCAACTGATATCTTTGGTTAAAAACCTAAACCCAGTGTGCTGCTCGTGCGAGCAAACGCGGCAACGGACGACCTGCTCCGTCCAAAAGAGCTTTTCTATCACTCCCTCTGTCAATGGAGCCATTACCGACGTGTGTCGTCGCTTTTCTCCGCTGTGCGTTAAGAGTTCGTGCCACTTTGTAGTTGCCTGTTTGTCTACAGGCGAGACCTGGCGCGGGCTCGGTTCTCGGTGCAGCGCGAGCGAACAGTAAGCACTAAAGTGCCTGTTAAGCAGCGTGTGTGTGTGGGTGAGAACAGAAGGGACAGCTGTGGTTTTGTTACGAGGCAAGCTGCCCACTGCTCGCTGCAGGGTAACGGCGAAACAGTCGGGGTCTAAAAGGGACCTCGTCCTGCTTCCCGCTGGGCTTCCCTGGCCAAATCTGCTTTAGCGTTTCCCGTCTTTGTTCAGTAACTAAATGCTTTTTATTTAGTAGAGCGAAACTCCCTTCTTTTTTTCCTTTTTCTTTTTTTTTTTGGTCAACTCCACAGGCGACGTTGTTGTCATTGTTGAGCTGGTCATCAAAACACTTGTAAACCTTTCACAAGCATATGTCACAAACCAAAGGTGCTTTTTCTAACAGTAGTATAGCATTTCTTTAAAAAATATATATCACCGTGCACGCTCCAGATCAAAAAAAGATGGAGGTCGCTGATTATCATGGAGGGATAAAATCCTTCCATAATAAATAAACCCTAAACATATTAAATATCAATCACCGTATTTTCTACATTGTCATTTTTTTTCTTTCCAAATTGCACTTGAAAATACATTTACAGACGTGAAGTGAACACTAAGACTTAAGAGAGACAACTTACAAAATATTAGCGCTAGTGTCAATCACCTAAAGACTTGCTGAGTGAGAATCATTGCCAACAATTTATTAGTAGCCTTGCGTTTGCCAAGGGCAACGGCGCCGGCTCCTCTGTCCCAGCGCTGCCAGCTCAGGTGCCGATCCGGGGGCCGAGCTGGCCGAGTCGGGGCTCCTTCAGCCGTAACAGAGCCCTGTCGTTAGGACGAGGTGGACGTCTCCATGGTGGACAGGATTCGCACTACCTCGGCTCTCTGTGTGGCTGAGATGTGCTGCGTCATGTGCACGATAGAGTCCATAGCAACCTCTGGGTTGGCCTGGACCAGGCTGCAAGAACAAATAATTTGTGTTCACACGACGTCGCTCGCTCTGATGTCACGGACTGGACTGGTGCGTGTAATCACCTGCGGATCTGCTTGAGCAGGTGGTCTCGCCGGATGTACTTGATGTTCTCGTCGACGACGGACCGGGCGCCCTCTTCTTCGGCCAGCTGCCTCTCCAGCCACCCGACCACCTCTTCGTTGTTATCCCACAGATATGCCTGAATGAATCGGATCCAGTGAAATAAAAAGGATGAATCCTGGTTAAACTGAATAAAACTTACTTTATCGCGAGTTGTTGGTTTTTGCACATTGTTCTTTCCAAGAGAGTCCAAGGTCAGTCAGATTGAATAACGAGATTCAGGAAACAAACATTTTAAAAGTGTTTTGACCGATTCTCAATTGGATTTATGTCTGGACTTTGACTAGGCCATTCTCAGAAATGAATAAGATTGATACCAGTGAGGCCTGGGCTGTCGTTTGATTGTAAAATCAACATTGTCGTTTCATTGGCTGAAATCTTTTGCAGCCTCATTCTTCAACTCCCCTGTTCCATCCATCTTCCCATCAACTCTCAGCTGTTTCCCTATCCCTGCAGAAGAAAAGCATCCCCACGGCATGATTCTGCCACAACCATGTTTCACCATGGGAACAGTGTTTGTACAGTGATTAATTTATATACAAGTGGAATTTATTTACCAATTAGGTGACTTCTCAAGGCAATTGGGGACAATTAATTTTATGTAGAGCCATCTCTGCAAAGTGGGGGTATATGCAATTGCAGCACTTCTCAGGTTTTTATTTCTAAAAATAAATGAGAAGAAATTGTAATAAACTTTTTTAACCCCTTCTGGCGCCACACGAGCAGGCGGCCTACTTCAGCTGAGCCGCCTCCCGCTGAGTCACCTGATATTTCCCATGAGGTGAGAAGGAGGAGACAAGGCAGACGTGCTGGCATCGGGGTACAAGTTACAGACCGGTCAACCTGTCCATAATTATCGGAAATGTGAGATCCCCTCCCAACAAACTGGAAGAATTAGCGAAGGTTACTTGGTATCCTGACTGAGACGTGGCTAACCGCGCTACCTCCGACACAGACAGACAGTTTTCATTCACTTCAAGCTGACAGATTGAAGGAGAGCGGTAAGAAGAGAGGAGGTCTGGCTGTGTTTGGTGAATGATGGATTGTGCAACTCTGGGCGTTTAACAAAGACGCTCTGCAGTGAGGACATTGAACTGCTAGAACACCATCTACAGCTGGAGTGTTATCGTGATAATGGTTCTTGTTTCTCCGCTAACAAGCGCCGGATCAACCCGGAACCCTTTTTTCGTGCTCCTGTCACCCGGACAACAGGAAGAAAATTCCCGGTCCTCGTAGAGTACGCAGCAAACTTTGATCAGACACTCAACCTTACACCAGCCTCCCTTGCCACTTATCCTCAAAGACTGCCTGCTTTTCATCCCAGAATTGTACACCTTTCAGCCACCACCCACAGACAGGACTCCACCCCCCCACAATAATACTGTCCCTTTCAACACTTCTGGTGAGAAACAAGCTGCAAAGGATTAAAGTGCGAAAAGCTGGAGGTCCAGATGGCATCAGCTCCAGGCTCCTGAGGTCTCACGGGATACCTGTTCAACATGAGCCTGGAGCCACCACAGCTGTGGAAGACCTCCTGTGTGGTAGAACTGCAGAAGACCACATGTCCGAAGGACCTCAGCACTTAAAGGCCGGCAGCACTAACTTTGCATCTGATGAAGACTCCGCCTCCGGAGGACACTCTTTTGGAGTGCCCGTGGAGACCCTTTCTAATCGCTACTACCATCTAATGTAGAACAGATTACTGGATCAATGTGTGCTTCTGTACTTTTTTGTCTCTCTTGTTGTGTCTCTGCTCTGTCTTCTGTAACCCCAGTCGGTCGAGGCAGATGACCGTTCATACTGAGCCCGGTTCTGCTGGAGGTTTTCCTTCCTGTTAATGGGGAGTTTTTCTTTCCACTGTCGCTTCATGCTTGCTCAGTATGAGGGATTGCTGCAAAGCCATGGACAATGGAGACGACTCTCCCTGTAGCTCTACGCTTCTCCAGGAGTGAATGCTGCTTGTCGGGACTTTGAAGCAATCAACTGGTTTCCTTATATAGGAAATTTTTGACCAATCTGCATAATATGATTGATTTGACTTTGTAAAGTGCCTAGAGATGACATGTTTCATGAATTGCCGCTATATAAATAAAATTTAATTGAAACTGAATTGAACTCGGTGGTGGCCTGAGCCAGAGAAAGGGGTTAAATAAGCTCATCAGGAAAACCAGCTCTGTCCTAGGTCACCCTGCCCCCCCAGTGTAGGTGGTGGGAGACAGAAGGGCTGTAGAAAAAAATAGCACCACTGTTGGACGATGTCTCCCACCTCATACATGAAGCTGTTGCAGAGCTAGAGAGCTCCTTCAGTGACAGACTGCTGCATCCCAGGCGCACAAAAAAGCCTGATGGCAGATCCTTCCTCCCAGCAGCTGTTAGACTTTTTAACAATCACTGCTCCCAACAAACTCAGTGAGTGTTTACATCCCTGTTGTTTTTGAACAGTTCTTTTTTTCTCCATTTGTTCTAAATATTCTATTGTTTAATAAACAAATCCCCATCACATTTTGTAAATTTTTACATTACCCCACACAGTTGCACATCTTTTAAAAATCAGTTAATATTTCTAATAAATGTAAAGTGTTATTTTCTTATGTTGTAAATTTGCTGTACAGTCTCTCGTTCTTATTTTTTATCTTTGTGTGTAGCTGCAAGTCACTTTGCTGCTGGTATATTTCCCCTCTGTGGGAAGATAAAGGATATTTCTATTCTATTTTAAAATACATTGAAGTTAAAAAAGATTTTTTTTTTGTTCACTTAAGTGAGGGCAAGGATAAAAAAGGTCAAAGGGAAACCAACTGCAGCTCATATAATATACGATCAGAATACCTCTCAAAAGAAACACATAAATATTAAGAACAGCCAGAAAAGTAAAGGCTTGATCTCTTGTTGACTGGCTGGTCAGAAAAATTAGCATTCATAAGTGCAGGCATTTCTGCTTCCAAACAAAGCCAGGCTGCAGGGCTTAACAAAGATTTGGGTGTGGAGGGGGTGTGTGGGCAGGGGGGCTTAATAGGCTCTTGCTGCTCCTGAGCAGTTCTGCTTGAGGTCCACAAGAACATTTAATGCCCTTATTAATCATTTTTAATCTGTTTGCTTTTAATTAAGAAACAGTGTGTTGCTGTCCTATCTGCACGTGCCAGGGCTGTGATTAATTGTGGCTTAAGACGGGCAGGCGGGACCGGAGTAACGTATGAGCTAACAAGGCCTCTTCTTAAGTGATCTCCGACACTGAGCCGGCTCCTGTCGCTGCGGCAGCTGCTGGTCTGAAACCCAGACTCGGCCAGGAGGGAACTACGTTTCTAGATCTTTGACGGATGTTTTATTTTGTTGACCATTCGGTTGTGGCTGCGTTTGAGCACCGCAGCGTTTCGTCTGATGTTTGCCTTCACCAAGTCTATGAAGCTCTCAGGGTCCGTTCCGGCTGACCCCGGTGCGAGTCAGCTGCCTTGACACAAAGTCGCTCAGACAGACACTGGACAACTGGCTCACTTCAAGTGAGCGATGACACTAGAATAGATAATGACTAGCTGATTAAAAGTGACCATATTTTCACAATAAAATACCAATACAGGATACTTAAAAAACTGACATGCTCATAAGTAGCCTAGTTTTCTTACTAGCATAAATTCCAAAAAAAGTAAAAAAACAAAGCAACTGGACTTGTTTTCCGTAGTTGAAGACGTTTCGCTTCCTCTTCAGGAAGCTTTCTCCATTCAAAAAGTCTGGAGTAATGTGGAGTACCAAGCTTTATACTACTGCCCAAAACAAAGGCCTTGTAATGGCTTAGACAACATGCAAAGTCAACCGAAACAGGTCCACCCCTTAGTAATGGGCGGTCGTTGAAGCCATTAAGACTTTTTGAATTGCGAAAGCTTCCGGGAGAGGAAGCGAAACGTCTTCAACTACGGAAAACAAGTTCAGTTGCTTTGTTTTTTTACTTTTTTTGGAATGACCATGACCTGGATGACTGAGAACCTTCACCAGCTTACTAGCATATAGCAACACATGTGAGCCCACACACTATGGTGGTGAAACTATTATTTGATCACCAGACAACCGCAGTCGCAGGGTGCCACCATTTTTATAATCAATGCCAGAAATTCACACCGGACGTTTTCTACATTTCTTCTTTGTATAATAGGCTGAGACAAAGGTAAAGAAAACGAAACCTAAGCTTAGTGGATTTCTTACCTAAACATAATTTAATACCTGCTGTTTATCCCCTCACTAGAGGGCTAACCTTAAACCCTAATTTCATCAGCTTTCTGTTGGGACAGACTTCCAGTGATATCAAGAGTGACGTCTATGTAGCAAAATGATTACCATCAATCAATCAATCGATCAAAAACTCTTCCTGGCTATGTTTCTCCCACCGACTCCAACCTTGCGGCCCCCTGTCACACAATGTAGATGTATAAGCCTGTAGAAGTTCACCGGTAAACATCTTCAGAAAAGGCTTAGGGGTTCGAAGCGCTGTGGTCAGATAAGAAATACAAGCGAAAATAATCTCTTTGGAATCATCGCGGCTCACCATTTTTGGAGGAAGAGAAATGCCAAGTGTGACCCGAAGATCACCGTCTAGATGGATGTGGAGGTAATATGCTTAGAGGCTATTGTTCTGCCAGTTACTGTTTTAACCCAGTTTCCTCTTTTAAACAAGGACTCGTTAAATAAAAAAAAAAATAAAAATCATGTACCAGTGTGCGTAGACCAAAGAACATTTTTCAACATGTTTTGTCAGAACACTTTTGTGCAATTTGGCCAACTTGTGTGAAGGACAACTGATTAAAAACTGCATTTTTGGTTAAAAACTAACCTATAACCACAGCACTCAGCAAACCAAGAAACCAGGAAACCTAAACAATTAAGAAACTTTCTGTGGGGAGGAGTAGTACTAAGTCATGTAAAATACCATTTCAAATTTTAGATAACTTTTTTTGTTGACATTCTGACTATTAATTACAAAGAAATTAGAGCCTGTTTAGTACTTTCTAGATGAGCAAATTGTACATAATCAGCTGGTGATCACATACTTATGCCCTAAGTTTTACCTTAACAGTCCCCTCTGCCTCCACGAACCAGCGGCGCAGCATCGCCTGAATCTGGCCGTCTGTCAGCTCGCTGTTGGCTGCTTGGATCTTCCTCATCACCGTGTCCTCCAGCAGCAGGCGCCTCAGACGCCAGTAGAAGAACTGACGGGAGGTTGGCCATTCCAGGATATCCTGAGAGGGGAAACGGGCAAAAAGAGAGAGAGCACATAACTATCAGGAAGAAATCTGTCTTTTATGTGCCATGTAAAAAGTTTGACTTGTTTGCAATTTGAGGAAATGCTCTGAATGAAAAATGTGGACAGTCCAAAGCCTTGTGTTTGAATGTATAAAAGACAATCACTAAACAGTCAAGAGTAAAAATAAATGCTTTAACTTCAGAAAGAAGAGCCAGTAAAAAAAAAAAATTACTGCAAGATTTTTGTGTAAAAAAAAAAAAAATTTGTAGGAAATCTAAAGGTTTATAAGAGAAGAAAAGAACCTCTGAACTGAGTGATCACAGAGAATCAAAGACTCAATCACAGAGTTCTCTAGGCAGACTGAGGTAAACACGGAGTCAAGTTCAGATAATAATCTTCTCGGGTGAATACTGTGTGTAATAAAACACCGACAACCATCCATCTGTGAAACACCCTTCTGGTAATGTGCGTAAAGTGTGTGTGTGTGTGTGTGTGTGTGTGTGTGTGTGTGTGGGTGTGAGGGATGGTACTGGGGAGGCGCAGAATGAGATGAGGCCTGCCTCGGGCTGCTCTATAGTAGGTGAGGTGATTGACCAGGGTCATCAGAAGATAATTATGAAGACGAGTCTTGCAGCTTGGTAAGACCAAACATTATTCACTGGACAGGTGCAGCAGCAGCTAGACTGATACTGCCCCGTGGGGCTCCTCAGGTGATTCACTTACTACACGTTTCCTGTTGAAGCCACACATGAACAAATGAAGGTCTTAGCTCTAACCGTGATGACGCCCTTCTCTTGCATGCGGCCGGGGGTGTCGTGGAGGTCCGCGAACTGCACGGCCACCTGATGGTAGATGGGCAGTAAGAACTCCTCGCGCTCCTTCAGCTTGGTCTCCAGCTCTTTGCGATCGGCGGGACTCAGCTCTGGAGTTCCTGTTGAGATCGAAGCGACGCCGAGTCACAGCACGAACCAACAATTGGGAGCAAAAAAAGTCTTTGTTTCTCTTCCCATTCAGGCTGGGTTTTAGGGTTTAGACCAGGCATGTCCAAAGTGCGGCCCGGGGGCCATTTGTGGCCCCTGTGCTGATTTTGGGTGGTCCTCTAACTGCATTTCAAGAAAGATTTGGTCCACCAGCACAGGCTGATGCAGATGGAAGATTTTAGTTTTTAACTAGGGCAAAATTATTCTAGAAAAGTTAAAATCCTATAATTGAAAATGTTAAAGTTTTCATCTTTTAATAAACACCCTTTTGTCGTTCTCTTTAATTTCATAGAAACATCTGTCCAATGACATTTAATGACTCAAATTCGGACTTTGGTGCATTAAAATCTGCTTTGAACTAAATTATTAAAATTGGCTAATTACAGCAAGTGTTTTCAAAGAACAACCGACCCAAATACTGTTCTGATATTGCTAGACCAAAAAGAGTTCATTATTGTTAAAGAGTCAAATTAAGTTATTCTAAATAATTTGCAAACTGGACGACCATCTTTTAATACGACACATAAGGAAAACTCTTTTTTTAAACTTTGGATATACAGTGATTTACACATTAATTTCCTACAACACACTAATTTATGTATTTAAAGTTATCATATTTTGTAGCGCAAGCAAATTAACATATTTTTTTGGTTTAAAAAATGTTTTTATTAATTTTTTGGCCCTTGAGTTCCTTTGACTTGACAATTTCGGCCCACGTACCGAAACGTTTGGACACCCCTGGTTTAGACAAAATGAACCTTTAGATTAGCAGCTAGAATACTCCTCAAAACATTAACAAAACATTGTTTTTTCTGACCTATCAACCTGTTTTGTGACATTTTCCTTGTATGTTTAAAAAAGTTCCCTTTTGATATTCAACAGCTGCACAAATTTTGTCTCCTGAAGCCAAAACAAGATAATATATTAACTCTCCTTCAAAAAAAAAAAAAAAAAAAAAAAAAAAAAAATCGGCTTTTGATCAGCTGATCAATACCTGATCAAAGAAATTTTTCCATCAAGGAAGCTAGAACTGATTCATTCAAGAGGCCTGATAAACCTTTGCAAACTGCGACTTCAAAAAGTGTTTGTCTTTTCTTGTAGGCTGTTCTGAGATATCCATCTTTGATTTCTGGTTTCAAATCCAAAGTCTTATGGGGTCTAGAGAGAACCCCTTTATCCTAAGGACCTCCCTCTGCCTGGCCAAGAAGCTGTTTGTAGCAAAAGAGCCACTGGTAGGTGAGACACCTCACATCTGTAGAAACCAACCCGGTTCCCAGCAGAGAGGTGAGACATAGCATGCGTCGGACCAAAGTAAGGCACCTCCCACTATCCTGTCGCTGGTCATCATACACCAAAAGCTGACGGCTCATCAAGGCGGCTCAGAAATTACAGGATAAATAAGGCCGTAAAAAGTGGAATCTGACCATTAGAATAACCATTTCCAGTCTTAGAGTGAAATAGAGTCTTACTAAATTTAAACTGAGTCACAAACACTCATATCTTTTAAAGTAGCCGATAAACACTGCATAAACCGTTGTTGCCAAAACCAATAAAAAGGTGAAGCCTGAATCTAAAAAGCAAAAAAAAAATTCCACAGTCAGTAAGCATTCCCATTGCGTATTCCCCTCTCCTCATCTCTTTATCCCTTTAATATCAATTCAGGTTCCACACGTGAACGAAGCTAAAAATCAACTCTGTCCAATAGCGTTTTGTTTGGGGGCCCCCCCCCCCCCCCCCAAACCCCCTTGCTGATTTCTGTCAATTCCAATCTGTAAGCTCTCCAGCCCTCCAGAACTCCACCTTTATTCCATCATGTTTTTGCTTAAAGCGCCAATCCGCCGCAGCGTCGGAGCAAACCAAAATCAATAGCCGGCACAGGGGAGCTGGTGATTGATCCGAGTGGGCCGTGATTGACACGTCTCCCGGGGGACTGCGGTGAAGATGACACAATCAACACCGACTAACGCACACATGCTCCCCCTCCTGATGTATGGCTCACCTCGTGGAGAGCGCTACGAGTGGAAAACACCGCATGTAAAGAGCCAGAAATAGAAACGAAGGCCGGGACTCACCAAGCTTTTCCGCCAAGCCCATGTAGACCGGATCTACTCTCCTCATGGTCTTCACCAGGTCCTTCTTTCTAAACTTAATCTCCACCGTTCCCTCGGGCTCCAGCACGCCGCCTCTGAAAAAGAGACACAACGGAGTTAACAAAGCTGGTTTGAACCATTTCCCAGTGCGGCTCCGTCACAACCACAAACTTCAGCGTTTGGTATCGGGATTTTAGGTGATATTCCAATGTAAAAAAGTGGAATTGTTAAATGAATGGAATGCATCCTTGTGTCATATCACATAAAATCCCATTAATGTATATTTTAGAACGTTTGGGATTCTCCCGTGAGTTGAACGGGTATGAATACTTCTGCCGCCTCTGCGTGATTGAGCTCACCGGCTGTCCTTGTCGGCGTACATCTCCATGTGGCGGGGGTTGATGGTGGGGTCTATCACCACCCAGGACCCTCCTCTCAGCTCGGCCTGAGGCGGGATATAGACCAAAACGGGCTGCTTGTACTCCCTCAGTCCGTCCACGATGTAGGCCCCGAACTTCAACACCTGGTCATACATGTCTGAAAAAGAACCGCTTCACGTTAGGTCACAAAGGAAAACGCGCCGATACGCATACAGGCTGACGGCTTAAGAAGCAGAAGTACCTTTCATTCCTCCAGAAAAGCCTCTCCAGTTGGCGAACACCATGAGAGGTAAACCCTCTCGGTTCAGATCCTTAATGGCTTGGGCTGTTTTGAAAGCCGAATCGGGAAACCACACCTGCCCCGCCTGCTGGATGAGCTAAATGTAGAGAAATGGGATCCACAGCATCAATAACCGCGATCGTTACCCTAATGCTAATATAACGCGCCTAGCCAAGGTAGCCGTGCCTCTTGAGCTTTCCCACATTTCAGAGCCGCTACGCATTTTTCATGCAAAACGAATTTACCACGAGGTAGAAAAGAGGAAGTAGAAAGGAAGGGGAGAATGGAGAAAAGTCAGGCGAGGACTGAAGGACACAGGGAACAGAAGAAGAAAAGACTCAAGGAAAGAAGAAAGGAAACAGAAAGAAAGGAAGGAAGGAAGTGGGACAAAAGGATAGAAGGACAAAGAAGAAAGGAAAGATGTCAGGAGGGAAAGAAGTAAGGAACCAGCGAGGAAGGAAGGAGGAAGAAAAGAGAAAATAAGATCTGGAAATACAATTTTTTTTTCCATACTCTTTTCTTTTTCAGTACTTATCCAGACCAGGAAAATACTGCAACAATATGCAAGACCGCCCAGCAACCCGGCACATTTCATCTCAATAGGTCAGACACACATGGACTCCATTTAAGAAATACATGACTTCTAAAGGCCACCGATAGCAGAAGATTTTATTTAGCCGTATCCGAGTAAAGGCAGCTAAATCCAAATCATTTGCACATTTTGAAAACCATGTATCCTTTTCCTCTGACTTCACAGTCGTTTGGAGCTATACGTTGGTCTGTTGGGATTTTGTGGTTGTTCCATAAAAACAATAAAACACATAAAAGTTTTTTTTTTTTTTAGAAAATGTCAAGCTCTATAAATTCTTTTCAGCCAGAGCAACTCTTACCTTCGCTTCGGAGTCCAAATTGGCCGGATCGGCTGGAATGGACAGCTCCACTGTCCTGGTTTCCACGGCGACGACACCAGTAGGTATCCCCCCCAGCCTGAACAAAACACAAACCGGTTGGTGCAAAAAAACTCCTAAAAACATGTGAAAAACGCTCATGGTCCTTCAACGTACCTGGCTCGGCCCACCACCACACTCTGAGCCCACGGCTGCATGATCTCCATGAAGGAGCCTTGGTCGAAGAAACCGCTCTGCCACGAACCCTTTGGAGCTTCAAAAAGAGAGAGGCGTTAGCGTAAAGAAACAATGCCAAAAGTTTTGCTTCTACTTCTTGAGAGAAAAAGCAGCCAAAACAATTTCAACATTATTATCGCCTCTTCCTCTATTCCCTCAACTAGCTTCTGGATTCTGTCTTGCCTCGTTTTTTTTTTTTTTTTTTTTTCTTTCTGTGCGCTTAGCTGCACCCATGATGGATGATTGTATAAGCAGCCTTGCTCAGCGGTTTTTCTGCCTGCACACACCGAGAAACACGGCCAGCCTTTGAGGTTACCGTTCAATTAGGCCTTGCCACTCCTCACTAAGAGAGAAGTTGACAGAGTTCCCGCACGCTACTTCAAATCCTGTGTTATTACACCGCGGTTTAACCTGCAGAGGAAGATGGACTACACACATTTTGGTGATGACCCTGTCTGCTCGGTTTCTTATTCAATTAATAGCCTTTATCTTGTAATGAATTATCCCAACCTTTAACTCTTGGTCGGAAATGATAAATCTGTATATTTGTTTCGAAAGACACAAAGAATCAGACTGCGACTTTTATCTGTTTGTAAGAAAGCGTCGCTGATAATCAGCAGAGCCACATCAAATTGATAAATTATCTTTATTGGCAAAGTTTAAAAGCGGTAAACGCTACTTTAACTGTAAATCTAAGCCAAACAGGCAACTAAGTTAGCAAAAAAGCACTGAAACATCAACAGCAGGAATAAAAACACTTTTCTAGTTTAGGAATGATGTGCCTTTGACTGACTCATCAACTCTGCCCTGTCTGGATTAAGAGCAACATCATCAGGCCAAGATTCTGAAGTTTACGCTCATCTACAGACCAGCAGACAACCAGATTTGATTATCACCACTAAACTTGTTGAGCCACTTTGCAAATAAACTGCTCATAATGCTGAGTTTACCTGGAACTCCTCAGACTGAAGAAGTCTCTTGGAGAAGACACAAAACATTTTAACAAAGAAGAACCTGTCCAGAGGACCTACTCAACCTTTTTTTTTTTTTACATATTGTCTGACATATTTACTTTTAGTAAAATCTGAAAGACCTATAAAGACGTGACAGATAAGAATGCGGAATTTCTTTGTTTCACAGACATAAGGCTACTTACTTTGACTGGGACGTCCTGTCAGCATCCAGCGAGGGTCATAAGGAGTCTTGGTCGGCACAAACTCTACTAGCCGATCTATGGGATCCTTGGCACTGATGATGGGTACTGGACTGGATTTATACTGCGGAAAATACATTTCGGAAACTCAGAGAACTGCTCTTCAGTGTTAGATGTTAGACGTGTGAATGGCAACGCAGGGAAAATTACCTTGGGCATGTAGGACAGCCACTGCAGCAAATTAAAGACTCCCTCAAAATCATCACAGACAGTGCTGTGGGTCACACCGTTGTTGTGCATGATCTGAATCCCACCGAGTTGGTTGTTTGATGTGTACACCTCTCTGCCCAGCACCTACATTTGAGAAAGCAAAACAAAAATTAAAAATAAATATATAAAACAACATTTAATCTGGGAGAGTAAAGCCTGGCAGGTTTATTATGCCACTGAAGAGAAGAGAATAGGTTCACACCCTTTAGTTTGGGACAGACGACTAGTTGCAGCATACTGGACTAACTGCAGTCTTGTGAGGCAAGCCTGACTAACATCTACAGGTAAACAATAACTTTTTGAATAACTGCACGCATGTGCAAGACCATCTTACTTGCTTTTCTGCTCCTCAGGGGGAATCGCGTGGGGAAAAAAATCTCCCAAATACAATCTGGTCTTATTTATTTCCTCTGAGGCCTTCCTCTTAGTCTCATAAATGTGTAAGACAGTTTGCTACTTGTAAGAGCAGCAGAGCTACACTGAACGGCTAACACCGAAGCTAACTGGATACATAAACAGTAGAATTGCGGAGCCAGCAAGTGGAAACTAACAAGGAGCATGCGTGCACATTGGTGTCGGCCTATCACAGTGATTGGCATGTGAGACAACCAATAGATGAGGTGATCCCCCTGGAAATCGAAGCCTAAAAAAAAAAATCATCCACTATACCTTTAATATACTATAGATCTTAGTGTCGTCAGCATATGAACCAAAAGAAATATTACATTTTCTAAAATTTTTATCTAAACATGACCTATACGTGAAAAATAAAATTTGCCCAAAATTAGAGCCCTGATGAACTCCACAAGTAAGAGGAAGAGGAGGTGGGGGTTAGGTGAAGAAAGATTTCAGTGCAGCGAGAGGGTTTAATATCAGATTGAAACCTTTCAAGAATAATGTGTGCATCTGAAAGACTGCAGCTGCACAAATACGGTTCTTTCCAGAATTTTTGATTGCTATGGAAGTTTTGAAATGAGCCTAAAATTTGAAAAGGACAGATTAGCAAAGGTTAGTTTTTCTAAGTATAGGGTGTACATTAGATGAGCTCCATCAGGTAAGAACAACTGGCACTACACAGGGGGTTTCATTTATAAAACATTGCGTGGAATCCATACTAAAAGTGTACGTACACCCAAAAAAAGAAAAACAGTGAACGGCAAAATAATTCTGATTTACAAAACCATGCACACATACACCAGCACGCAATTTGCCTGTACCTGAACGTTTGCGTACCTGGTTCTGCCTCATGTTCAGCCCTCTACATCATCAGGTTCAACCACAAATGCTCAATGCAAAGCACCCCATGAATGTTAATGTGTATTAAAAATGTATTAGCTGGTTATTTTTTTTTCATCATGGTGAGATGACAACCATGGAAAAAAAACAAAAAAACTTTGGGAAAATTTCACAGACTGGCGTCTGCTAAATGTGTAAAATCAGCGGTAAAAGCATAGATGTCGCCCCCTTTAAAAATTGTTAAAAATGAAATCACAATGTTGTTTTAATCATCAGATGAAAGCCGTGCTCCGTGTTGAAATTCCTCTGAAACTGTGCGCTCAGATCGACATTCACAGCAGGGGGCCAGACCAAGAGGAATCAGGGGTTTCCTTCACGATGATAAAGACCCCCCCACCCTCCAAAAAAAGCAAAGCAAACAGCATTTTTTTGAACGCTGAGAGCTGCATGGGTGTAAGCAGTAAGCGCGCCTGCGCTCTGGGGTTTGGAGAGCATCCATCCAGCGCCTGGGGGGGGATGTAGACACTTTCATCATCATTGGCAAGGAAATATTTGATCCCTTAAACTTTGTTTTCTGCTAATTCTTTTATCTGCAAGGTCTTCCAACAGCGCCAAAGCATCCGCCGTGCAGCATTACGCATGAACGTGTCTGGCTGTTTACAGCAAGTAAAGTAATTCCAGTACACCTTGTCACAATAATCTTTTAATTTGTGGTACACGCCACCCTGGTGATCATCGGGGAGAGGAATGTGATGGTGGAAACTCTGAGAAAATATTGTGCTGGCTTTTATTTAAGATTTAAGTTGGCTTATGGGATTTTTCATTTATTTATTTGAAAGGTCCTTATGTGTACTTAAGTGTCACCTGCACAATCATGACTGTGGTTTAGAATGCTTATGACAAAGTCAATGTATGATTAAAGTCTGAATTGAACGTCTGAAAGGAATCATTATGCAGTTTGGCTGCAATTCACAACTTTAACATCTGCGTCGTCAATTTCCCCCGTCTCTAAAATGAGTGTAAGGCATTGGTCAGAGCTGCTGTGAGGACCATACATTTTCCTGTGAAGTTTTTCTTTTTTTTTATTAATAGATCTCAACTTTTGTGTGAAAAGTTACGTACGCGTGTTTCAGGCCCCATTTTGTGGGTACGCAAGCTTTGTAAGTGAGACCCAAGAACTGAGACTGCCGTTAAAATTGATAAACTGACATAACAAAATAATAAAAGTCTACTTTAAATTTTTTGAAAATGACTTTCTTGTACAAGATGATGTTCATGATGTCACATGTTCCAGTTGACCACAACACATCAGCTCAAACTGATTAAAGACAGCAGAAGTAGTGACTGTGTTAGGACCATGTGACAGCAGGGAGATCAGTGATCAAAGCAGGTTTTTGCAGCTTAAAACCACAGGAATCTTTTACAGGTTTCTGAGGAGCCATTAATGCAGGAAGCTGAAGACTTATTCAGAATAGAATAGAGATGATTGAAAAAAGAGCCAGAGGATTACTGAACCTGTTTTCAATACCATTAGAATTTTTTTTTAGCTTTTTTTGCTTTTACATCGTCCTGATACCTGTATAAACTGGCTCTGAGCATAATAAAAGACTCCTGCAGCCCATCTGTTCCCCATCTTCGTTGAGCCTTCCTATAACCTCGTCTAGGCAGAACGAGTGGCTTCAGTTATCCATAGATCAGATTTTGTTTTGTGTTTCACAGTTTATGAAAAGGAGCAACATCATCAAGATCAGGTTGACATCCATGAGAAAAATTAGATATTATCTCCCCTGTAACAAAGCCGGAGGGACACCAAAGCTTTTCTAAAAAGCTTTTTAGTCACTGATGCATTATGAGCACGACAACATGTCAGCATAAGAGGTTTAAACTTGTGGTGGGATTTAAAAAAAAAAAAAGGGGTCTCAAACAAAACAGGACAATGATCAGAAAAGACAGCATCATATATATTTCTATGTTCAGACCATAAACCTAAGTTTCAAGACGCTGATGTTAGGGTCCAGCACAAGGTCCAACGTATGACCATGTTTCTGGGTTGGACCCAATAAACTGTACAAGACTAGAATAGTCTTTAGTTTAAAAATCTCTGGCCAACAGCTTGGTTGAACATGTGAATATTAAAATCCCCAACAATTAAGTTTTAAATGCAGAGGCTCTGCATTTATTCCCGTTGGCTGCTGTGTCAGCCTAGAGCAGGAGAGACCCATCCAATATGGCGGGAGACGAAGAAGGAGCACTCATAGAAAGCCCTCAAAAATGCAAAAACACACTAAGCTAAGTTTAAAGTTAAGCTGTAGAGCAGCAGACAAAAACTTATCAGAAGGGGGAAACTACTATGCAATAGATAATTAATAGATAATACACATTCAGATAAAACTACAATGTTCAATTTGAACGTACCAAACAACACCTCCTGAGAGGTTAAAACATGTGCAATTAGTTCTTAGTAATCAGATAAAATTGACAGACAAAAAGTAAAAAAAGACAGACGGCAGTAACTTAAATGTCAGACGTATAAAAGTGACGTGTGACGTCACGCGTGAACTACCCAATAGACCTCAGCAGTGATATCACGAAAATGTGCCAGACTAGGCTAAGCAAGCAATGATCGGATATCATTCCATTAGGCTAATACAGTACGTGACCATTTAGTAAAATTATAGTTTTATAGCCTACCTTCCTATTTCTCATTTCACAATGCCTTTGAGCATACTGTAAAATTCTACCATACATTTTTTTCCCCATACTTTATTAAGACTTTCACACAAAATTCAAGACTTTTCAAGGTCTGGAAAACAGTGTTTCAAAATTCCATACTTATTAAGACTTTCAAGACTTGCGCAAGCACCCTGTAATCTGAGTCTTAGCTATTTTGCAAAGAAGAACGAGCCAAAGTTGGTCGAGAAATACTCCATCCCAAAGTACCTGCAGCTGCAGTGAAAGGTGGTTCTACAGGCTCATGACTCAGAGGAGCTGCAAGACATGCACACCCAACTTTTGAGATTTTTATTTGAACAAAAATGTGCATCAAATCCCTCTGCTTCAGAATTAACCGTAACTGGGCTGGTTCATCACATTGACATCCCATTAAAATACACAGACTATAGTAGTTCTAATATGAAAAATTGTGAACAGGACTATCAATATTTTGCAAGGCACTGCATTCATGGACCAACTGTGTGTAATGATAATTTCATGGTCCTGCTTAAAAACTTCTTTCAAAAGATCTGAAACCGAGTCAAAGAAACACCCAACATCGACAACCCAAGGCCTTCTCAGCTCTGTATGGCCGAGCTTAATGAGATCTGAAACAGATGGAGACATTCCTGGGAACAGCCCGTTTGTCAATACGCGTGATAAGCATCCAGAGAGCACAGCAGGAACAGGTCAGTGGTCACAGAAGCAGCTGCTTAAGATTAAGCGGGGTTTTCAGCCAAAGCATTTCCAACAATGACAGAACTAAATTTAGCCACTTGGATGATATTCGCTATTGTGAGTCATCCAGATGTAACCAGCAAACAGGAGGTCGTATAAGAGCAAATCTGAAAGCTGCAACCTTCTTTTCTCTCCACGTCACTCAGGTGTTAACTAGGGGCCATAAAGTCTTCCTGCCAGCCCACCCTATTTTCATAAGCAGCTCAGAACAGGTGGCTGGGCGCTGACATGGTTCCATAAACATCAGAGCGGAGCTCAATTCCTACCCTCGGCTCTCACCTTTTCAGCCATCATTTACTTTCTTTATTACCATTAATGGTTATGTATCTGGCTACAAATCTGGGGCACTCTCCTAAAGCTGTCAGGAGAGGCGGCAGCCCCAAGAAACATTACAGTCACCTTGACATACACAAAAACCTCGGTGCCTCCGGCCATCGCCTGCTTCATTAAGATTCTGCAGCGAAGAGAGGAAGAGGAGATATTGGACGAGGGACAGCGCGGGGATGACTGGGAGGAAGAAAAGCGAGAGGCCGACTGGTAGCAACAGCTCACTGGGGTATTTGTGGTAGTAGTTACTATCCACTCCCCGTGAAAACCGCAGCGTTTTCCAGCAGCTAATGAAATGATGATCTCTGCGTGGCCGCCTGCTGTTTCCTATTAAGTTCCAGTTAATAGCCAAGAATCCACATGACGGATTAGCTGAAAAAGATCCCCCACTTTAGTTGATGATGTTGCTCCTTTTACTGGATTTCAATACAAAAGTATTTGCTCCGTGCAGATTTCTTCCGTTTAAAAAAAAAATATATATTACATTTAATTATTGCCGATCATGAAATTTATTTTACTATCAGACAAAATTAAATACAAACAGAAGAAGTTTCCAAAATGACTGACCTGTCAAATTGAAATCAAAAATAAACATCCAAACAGAATCGGTCTGACAGCATGAAGTAGGCAGAAAGGTTTCGTCTCTCCTACTCCTGAACCGTAATGTGAAACACTCGTTTTCATTTATTTACAGGTAGCTGTTGCTACCAATGGTAACCCAACCTGTCACCAGGTTTAACACACAGCTACTTCCTCCACATAGCGTCAGGCTGGCTCAAATGGCTTTCCCCCCCCCCCCGGTAATAAACGAGATCATCATTTGGAAACTGCAAATTGCATTCACTCGTGTTATCTCGGCATGATATTAAAGTTTGTCTGAAAAACGTAAACGTGTCAAAAGAATAGAAAGAAAAGAAAAAAAAAAAAAAAAAAACAGGAAATCTGCAAGGGGCAAATATTAGTTCACAGCACTCTATACGGAAATCTAACATTTACGCTGCAAACATTTTTAAACAACAATCACTGCTCCCGCAAATGGAGATAAACAGAGGGCCGATCTAATAACTGAGCTTCCAGGAATATTTGTATGCCATCATTTGGCCATTTGCATGGTTTACCATGTTGCAGCATGTCATATAATTTGAAATGGAGTCATCTAAATGCACTGACAAGGACAGAGAATGGAAAGCAAGACAGCAGGAAGCAATGAAGCGTACAGACACACACACTCTCTCTCTCCCTCTGACACACACACACACACACACACACATCAATTGTGTGCAGAAAAACAATCTGCATCAGCGAAACTTTTCATTTTGATTAAAAACAAATGATATGGGTGTCCTGCACTGCAGCCTCTGGCATGTCACTCTATTTCTATGCAAATACAGCTTCATGGTTCGCTTTCAATTATTCCGCTTTGAGTGGCAGGCAGGCCCATGGCTGCCGTCAGAAAGGGAATCCTTGTAGAACAGAGCAAAGCAGAGAGGAGCGAGCCTGAAAATTGCAGGATCAGCGAGTTGGAACAAGCCACACACACACAAAAAAAAAAAAAAAAAAAAATCACTGCAGAATTATTCTCTCTTTTTTTTAAACACATAAGCCTCATTTGGCTTCCGTTCATGTCGGTGTTCGTCATGGTTTCTTTTAGTACCAAAACAGGTACTTTTATTTTAACTTCTCCCATTAATGGCTCAAATTTTAATAGTCAACCAGTAAATCCTTTAAGAGATTTTCTCATTAAAGTGCGGCTTCATTATTGGTGCTAATTTAGGAAACAGCTCATCTGGTGCTCACGCTGTTCCCGCTAATAAGAAAAAAAAAAAAAAAGTCAATTGTCTTTGTTCTGTGCTAGAACTCGAGCTGTGTACTCTGGAGCTCGTCTTACCTTGTTGAGGGCTCCGGCTCCGGTCAGGATAATGTGGGAGTTGTCCACTTGGATGGTCCTCTGGCCGAGCCTCACCAGATAGGCTCCGATGCCAATGGCTCTACATGTGACCTGGGAGACACGCGTTTTAACGGGTCAGAGGAGCTCGTTCGGGTATTAATACGGGTTCGGCGTTCTCACATTTTGTCTTGTTACCGCCACAAACCTCAATGTGTTTTTTTTTTTTGGGGATTTTACGTGACCTAAAAAGTTCATGGTGGGGACGGTGTGTTCAGGGTGATGTTATTTTTTACATCATGAGTTTCGGGGACTCATTGGTGGATGTGACCTGCTCTCTTTTTGCCTTTTGCAGAGATATGATTAGTCCATGTAAGCGTTCAACGAACCGAACAACAGGCCGTGGTTTAGTCACGTCTTGTCTACATAAGACATTCCTTCCTTATAAAACAAGGAACTGTCTCTGACTTGCATCCACTCAGAAAGGTAAACCTGAAACTTCAAAAGCCAAACAGAAGCACAAATCTGAACCGGAGAAGAAGATGGCCACAAACAAACTTGGTTCAGCTTGGGCTAATGTGAAAACTACTGCAGGCTTCCACAACCCATGCAGTCTCCTTAGATTATTTAATTCTGACTCTCATATGGCGAATCCGTTTAATTGTTTTTGCTGCCATTTTGAAATCTGTGATTTCCGCAAGAAAATACATTAACTCAAAGGGGTATAGTGCAAGTTCCTCTCTATTGCATCAAATATGGCGGAGAGTCAACAAAGTAGCCAGGTGATCGATGGCATGCGGCACGTCCCACCAAGCCCAGAGAATCGGCCCCGAATCTCTCTCTCATGAACTGACTAATCCAACCTATAGATGAAACTACGATAAATGGAGGATAACTAATTGTACAAGTTGGGCAATTGTTGGGGCATGTATGGGAATGATAATGAATAATATTTAACTTCAAAACTTGCAAAATGCAATTTTAAAGACACTCACGCCTTTAACGTCAACCGTCAGGATGTAAAACAGGCTAAATTCTCTAAAGGTGAACAAAAGCCACGGATCATGGACGTGTGTGGATCATCATTTCCTGTAGCTTCAATAAAATTATTTTAAAGTTTAATCAGATATGAGATTTAAAGCAGACCGGCATCTTTTAGATCCTTTGCAGTTCGCATACGGGGCTCGTAGAGGAGTGGAGTATGCAACCCTCGCTTTGTTAAACCTCTTTTTTAAAACACATGGATTTTAACGGGACACGCGGCAAGCTTTGATTTGTGGATTTTTCCTCAGCTTTTAATGCAATTCAACCACACATTTTAATCAGAAGGCTACATAAACAGCTTGATTTAAATAATTAGCTGAAGTGGATGCTGGATTTTTTTAACAAACAGGACACAGAGCTAGCCGTCTCTTAGGTTGTAAGTAGTCTCTCCAGGCAGGTGAATTGTCGCTTTTACTTTTTATCCTGTATACAAACATGTTTCACAGCCAACAAAAACTGATTTGTCATGAAGTCCACTGATGGTTGTTATTAGCCTAATCAAAGGAAATGAAAACGGCCGTGCCAAGTGATCGATGACTTTGTAAAATGGTGTGAGGAGTCTTATCTTCATCTTAATATCAACAGCATAATCAGGGCTGACCCACTGAGCTATATAATACACTGGAGTGCTAATCGCCCGCTGTTAGAACGAGTCGCTTTGAAGCCACCAGCCGCCATATTGGTACTCCCCATTTTCCCCTAGTAACTAGGGAATATGTGCGCTACAGCATCGAATAACAAGGATTTTTTTATGTTCAGGGGGAGCTTAAAACTTTTAAAATGTCTAATGCCATATACTTTATGTTATGTTCTAAAACTATCAAGTACTGAGAAAGTCATGTGCTGAGATATTTAGCATTTTAGTCATTTAAATATACATATATAACATTTATAAATATATAAATAACAATATACAAAAACATATATTTACATATCTGTATACATATATATACACATATATACATGTACAAATATTTATATGTACATATATTTAATATGAATAACATGTAAAATATTTCAGCACCTAATGTCCTAGTAGTTGATAGTGTTAGTACATCCACTGACTGTAGAATTACCAATGAAACGATTTCACACAGTCAGAAAACTGCTTTTTGTTGCAACCAAATCCTATGGGATTCTGTGAGAGTAGGGAGTAGCAAGATGGCGGCCAGTGACTTCAGTTTTTCGGCGGTCAGTCACTTAACATTTAGACTACCAGATCGATACCGTGCTTATTTACATCAACCCAAGCATGTCGTCCTCTTTTGTAGAAAAATGCCAAAAATATTTCTACTTTCTTTTTTTTTTGTGTATATCTGTACTTAAAACGTCTTCATTGACAGCAAAGTGGAACCAAATCCACATTCCTAGTTTGTGAGCACCAACTTGGCGATCAAAGCAGATTCTGACTAATACTGATAAGACTAAAGATATTATTGATTTAAGGAGAAAACCTCACAAGCACAAAGCCTCTTTCAAAGATCAGGCCATCGTCAGGATGCATTCTTACAAATACTGCAGGACAACAGCAGATGACAAATTGAAATTTGAAGCCAACTGTGAGGCAGTGTGCAAAAAGTCCCATCGGCGCCTCTTCTGCTTGAGGAAACGCTGCCATTTTCATTTTGACCGAACCATAATGACCTTTTTTTATCGTGTATTTATGGGATCAGTTTTATTCTTTTCCTTGGCGTCAAGATTTGGTCATCCAAATCTGAAAGAGAGAAGTTCCCTTCAGCAGGTGGTGAAACTGTCGTCTAGACTAATTGGAGAGCCCCGACAATCAGTCTCATCCCTGCACAGCGGGCAGCGACAACGGATGGCCACTTCTGTTTAAAATGATGACTTTCACCCGCTTCACAGGGAGCGTCAGCTTCTTCCCTCTGGAGGAAGATTCTTGGGTCATAAATGTAGGACCAGACGTCATAGAAAACAGATTTGTTCCAATACTGTTACTGAACTGAACAAGCTGAAAAGATATTACAACGCTCAATGGATTTTAACGGATTTAACAGATTTTATAAAGGTTAGCTATTGTTGTATGTTTTTTTTTATGTTCTCCATTAGTTTCAGAGTTTTATTTCTCTTATTTGTAAGGCCTGTTCGCTTCTGCGTCCAGCAGCAGTTTGATTTGTGAAGCGTGGAGCATTAGGAACATTTTATTTGAATGGCTCTGGTTAAAATGTTTGTACAAACATGTGAACCACTGCTAAACAGACCTAATATGGGTATTAATAAAGTAACCTTGAACCTTTCATCTAACCAGAGCCCCTTTTTCCACAGGTTGGCTGTGTGCCCTCCCCCATATAAGATAAGATAAGATAGTCTTTATTGATCTCACAATGGAGAAATTCACTCGTCACATCGGCTCATACAAGAAGGTGCAGAGTAGGGAAGGTGCATTCAGTTATATACAGTGAATCTTCATATATACAATGGATCAAATTGTGCTAAACTGCAAAAGAGACTTCTTCAGCACTGGCTTTCTTCTGGACATTGTTCCATACATGCTAATTATTATTAATGACTAAATACTAATTACTAATTCTATATTTTCTGAAGAAATAGCTTGCATTGGATTTCATTAAGATATTTCAGAATAAAGGGGACCAAATGCAAATGCATGCCACACTTTTCAGATTTGCATCTGCAAAACATTTGGACATTTCCCTTCCACTTCCCAATTATGTGCCACTTTGTATCTGGTGTCCTATAAAATCCCAAGAAACCATACAGAAGTTTGTGGTAGTAAGGTGACAAAATGTAAAAAGAAGTTTTTGCAAGGCACTATGCACCTCTAGTCTTTGCTTCTGAAGCGAGCAGCTGAAGTTAAGGGGTTACGCATTTGCTTTGCATGCAAATTAGTCTCACCAGATTCATGGTGATGATCTCCTCATAAGCCAGAGAGGATTCTCCGGCAATCATTCCAGATCCTCTCAGATTCTCCACACCCAGCCCCTCCTCCTTTCCAATAATGTCAGTGATCTTGTACCTGCATGGCGGGATATACAGTTTACAGCCAAACCAAATGTGACCCCGACAGGCTTTGCACGTCCAATTTTCGCACGATTTCGGGTGAACAATGCATGCCTCACTCACTCACTCCGCCATTTTCTTCCAAATAAATGAGCAGTAACAAAAAAAAAAAAAGCTAAAAATCATTACCTTGATTCTCCCTCGTCTTCCACGTGTTCACAATGTACAGAGTTAAGAGCTGAGACTTTTTTGTAGTCCTGAGGTGTGAGGTAGAGATATTTAAATCCCTGCAGAGAGAACATAGAAATCCTAATAAATTACACCTTAATACATCAACATGATGTTGATTCAACAAAACGCATTATGGATCTTTGAAACGAAGCGTGTTAATGCCAATGAATTTGTTAAAACAAATGAAATTCGCCACGTAAAGGAAAACTACTCTACAATAGACCTTATAGACGACCACTTCAATAAAAGAAGTGGGCCATTTCTATGGCCTTCCTGGCTGACCTTGTATGGATCAGCTGGGTCCTGCCAGGCCACGTGGAACATGTGTCTGATTTCCTCAGCCAGGCCGATGCGGGCGCCGCTGTTCGCTGCGATGTAGATGCGAGGGATGCCGCTCTCCCTCGCCATCTCTGAAGCCCGTAGGAACAGCACGTCCTCCTGAGGCCCAAAGGAGCCGATTTTGTGAGTGATATCATTACTTATGACGATGATCTCACGTCCCGCTGGATACTCCGGGGTCCGCAGGGTCATCCGCCATGCCACCATGCCAATCTGCGCAAAGATACAGGCAATTCAGAATGATAAACGGGGTTACAGCATTTTACATAAATTGTACAACGTGGCGTTCTCATTTTCATTTTATTTATTTTTTTGTATAAATGCGAGCATCTGAAAAAGTTCTGACTTTACAGACTATAATGCTGAATTAGGCTTTGCAGTAAAAAGTATGACAACAACTCCACAAGACAGCCAAAGCAACAGAGAGACACCTACAGAGCAAATCAGGAATTACACACTTTTTACATATATGTCCAGATCTTGACATCATAACGTCTGTTTATTATTGCATGTGTTCATGTTTGCTGCCTAACACCCTGACCTCGTTTCCTCCCGGCAGTCTGTTCATCTGCACCAGCTGACCCTGTGCGTCCAGAACCAGCTCGGTGAAGGTGAGCAGCTCAGAAGGAGGGGGGCACTCAGGCAGGTAAGCATAGGCATGAGTGGAGTGCCACAGCTTTTTCAAAGCCTAGGGAGTGACAGAAAGACAGAAATACGTCACATTTATAATCAGCATCAAACGCAAGTATTCGAAAAAGTGTTTTTCAGTACAATACCTGTCTGAACATTTCTGGAAGGTCGTAGACGTATGTGGTGCCCAGAGATTGGGCCTGGAAGCGCTTGGACTGTAACAGGTCCTTGGTCACATACGGTGTATTGATCAGCATGCCGTGCAAGGGGCCTTGCTTGTCGCCGTACGCCTGGAACATAATCTGGGAAGACAAAATGTAAAATTAGTCTATTTGCTAACATGCTGTTGACTTCAATTTTGGGATTAAAGACAACAAAAGTAAATAAAACAAAATCCCTAAATAAATCATAAGATTCAAAGTCACTGAAAAAAAAAAATCTGGTTCATAGTTAAATTGTGAAGCAACTATAAAGAGTAATATGTTTGAAATTAATAAAAGAGTAGGGATGCACCTGTCAGAAGGTTTGCTGATTCTGATTTATTAAAAGCATAAAAGAAAACCTGTCTCAGTCCTTTTGATTAAATATATAAAGACATCAATGGACAAAACCTCCCCAAAAAAACAGAAATGTGCACAAACAAAGACTTTTTGTGATGGTTTAATGTAGGTTTAGCTTCTTCATTTGTACACTAAATGAATCAGTGAATCACAGCGATGAATGGATGATGACCCGATGACTGGATGATGCAAACCTTACCTGATCTGCTGCACGAGGCAACATAACACCAAAACAATTGTCCACCAGGCAAAAGACACAAAACCCTCCAGATAATCCCAAATCTTAAGAGTGAGTTTAAAAAAAAAAATCTAATTAAAAACTCTTCACTAGCTTAAATAAGCAACCAGAGACCGGATTGGACTTGTAGTCCCTTGCCCGAGACTGGACAATAAAAAGAGGTTGAGATGGAAAATGGATGAGTGCCCCACCTGACGATCTTTGGGCCCCACCTGTCCCGTCCGGGAGTCGGTGACCTCCTTGTACAGGCTGATGTCCAGATAGTAGCCCGACTCATTGGTTAGGAAGAGGCGGATGGGAATTTGCTTTCCCGTCGGGGTCAGGCGGATGTTGATTTTCAGTTCGGCTTGCAGGACGCGGAGCTTCCACAGACGGCTGCCGTAACGCATCACCATGGATCGCACCGACTCCTCGATCTGACGTCAGCACAGAATCAAATCACGAGGCGTCAGACGTCAAACGTGTGAATCAGAGGCGTCAGATCTTTTGGCGAACCTTTGATGGGTCCATGATGACCGTCGGGACAAAGTTGAGGAAGATGTGGTTGCAGTCCGTCCGCACAGTTGTGTTGTTGAAAGCCACCTCCAGCTCATCCATGGCTTCCAGCAGGAGACGCTCTGCTTCGTTGTGAAGGTATTCAAAGGAAGCTTCCTATTACAAAACCAGATAAAGATAAGTGTCAGTTTTAACTACCTTGACAGAAATAAAAAAATAAATAAAAAATAGAATTAGAGATTCAGTGAGATATCCACTGTTGGCAGGAGTTGGATGGCTTCCAGTTTGATTGGCCTTGACATGATGAACAGCTGGCAAGAACCACAATAATCGAATTATTTCCTGATTACAGAACCCACTATAAATGCTGCCGGGTCATGCTGACACCAACACTCATTGGTGTGGGAGTAGTTTAAGGAGGGTAGAGGACTTTAAGATAGCCGTTTACAGCGTCAGATACGTTTAATGAAGTCGGAGGAAGCACAGAAGCCACTGCAGACTTATCTGCAGTTCATTCTGGCTGTGAGAGAGCAAGTCTCTTCAATGTTGATATCAAGGAAGCTGAACAGACTACATATAGGAAAGTCGCTCTGTTTTATCCTTTGCTGGATTAGGAATTGTTGGCAGCGCTCTGAAAATCTCAGAGCTGAGGTCAGGGTCTAAATTATCTAGGAAGGAAAAAAGGAGGACTGTTGTTTTAGAAATGCTCAAGTCTTAGTGGCGGTAAAATAACTTTATGTTTTCTCACCTTTGTGACCAGATCGGAGTGGCGGATGATCGCTCGGACAAAGAAACGGTAGTCGGTGACCTCTGCGCCCACCTCCACTCGGGCTGCGCCCAGATACAGGTGCATCTTGTGGTTGGCGCAGGGGATGGCGGTTAGAGCAAAATTGCGCATGCGGTTGAGCTCCAACTGGAACGCCAACGCCGGCTCCAGGTGCCGATAGATCCTGTCCTCCTCGAACTGAGAAAGAAAAAAAAACAACAGTGGAGACACAGATTACCACCAGTTACTGCTAGAAAGTTTTTGGATGACCTTTCATATCTAAACATTATTTTCTCTAGTTATAATATCTAAAAGTCTTTCTAATAGGAGGAGTAGTGGGGGGAACGTATTAGAACCGAGCTGAAATAAGAGTACAGGCGCCTTGGAGCACCGCAATGTATTAAGTAAATGAAATCCTGAACAATCTTAATCTCAGGAAGCTGCTAATGGGTGTCATTTCTCTTAAATGGGGAACATAATTAAAGAGTTCATTACTGTAATGAGTTTTAGTGGTGTGTAGTTGCACAGAAACTATCAGGCGTGGTGGACAAGAAGAGCCATCACTGATTCGGAAATAATAAAACTCTGTAGTGCCGAGGGAGGGGCGAGGGTGGGGAATCTTTTCTTTTCACACATAATATGAATGGAGGCATGTTAACCAAACAGTTTAACGCTAGCAACTGAAGATATTTAGCGAAGGACGGACAATTTAGCGCGCCTCTGGTCAACACCTACCTTATCTCTCGCCCGGAATGTGAAGAACTTTGGGAATTCTCTCTGTGAATTACATTTAGATAAATACAGAAATTAAAACAAAGACACTTGTTCTGAATGTGACCTCTAAGCATTTAATCCTAACAAAGTTTAAAAGCAGGTTGGAAAGGCAAGAGCTTGTGCTGCTCCATGGTAAGTAACCCTGCTGCGTTCTCAATGCAGCGCATCGATGTTTTCTCACTATATAATTTATCAGTCAAACAATCAGAGAGTTCACAAAAGCAGCAAGTCATCGTCGCTACACTGACGGGCGACATATACATGCAGCGCTTGTTACGCTGATGAATAAAATATCTTCTTTCCTCGGGGACATGCGATCTTCGGAATAATGCCGGGGTAGCGCCGGTTGACGTTATCAGATGAAAGTGTCCCACTTGCCAAAACAATGCCAGGGCGATTGGAGATGCTCTCATCAGCTCACAGCCGACGCCATGATGAGAGAGCCGCAAACCTCCAAAGACATGATTTGGTGCTGTGATTAAACATCGCTTTCACTTAACATTACATATTTATAGAGAAACGTATTTCGCAAGGTGAGCTCTGAGCATGCATAATGGTGAAAGCTAGTGAGAGACTCGCCATGTAACGGGGGGGGGGGGCAGTTAGCATGAATGGGCTCTCATTATGGCCCCACGAAAGGGGGAAATCAAAGGGTATTGTTGAAATGACAGCAGAGGTGGAAGACTCGGAAATGTCTCCAAATTTAATCCTGATCCTATGCTGTTTTGTAAATGTAAGTGCCAGTGTAATGTGCTCAGGCTTACATAGTATGATCACTCTGCTGAAAGAGGGGCAGGAGCCCAGGAACCCTGTGATTTCATGTGCCTTGAAAACATTTTTGAACTTTACAATTTGTAATGTTATAATCACAAATGCCAATGTATGTTATTGGGCTTTGTGTGACTGAAAAACAAAAAAAAAAAGGAAGAAGAGACATGAATTTCTTCTTTTTTTCTTTTTTTAAATCAGCATAAAAAGGGAACCAACCAAGACATGGCCATCCATTGAAACTGACTGGCCGGACAACAAGGCCATAAATCAGAGACGCAGCTGAAAGGATCCAAAGGATCACCATCCAGCACCCTGAAACATGGTGGTGGCAACAGGGAAGCTAGTCAGAGTAAATGGAAAGATGGATAAACTAAATACATAATGGACTGCAAAAGATTTGTGCAGTTTGCCACGGTTTGACAAGACAGCCAGAGCTGCAATGATCTAGTTTAGATCAAAGGATTTTCATGGGTTAGAATGGCCTAGTCAAAGTCCAGACCTGAATTAAAATAGGAAAGGAAATCCATCACACTGAAGTCTGTAGTTGTAATGTGACAAAAGGTGGAAAATGTCAACACATCACATCTAACTGGATATTTAATGTGCTACTGGTTGAGAAAAAACAACAACAACAACAAAAAAAAACACAACCAGAATTTACTCATCTCTCAATACTTACATGAAACCTTTGGTCCACCTCACAGTTGACTTGTTTCCTGAAATCCTACCATCAAAAATGAGCAAAAGCGAGGCATGCAGAAAGAAATACAGAGAAGAAAAAAAGGGGGAAACAAGCTAAATATTAAATTATTAGTGCAATTATCACAGTAATGCAGTTCAATGAGATTGTTCATAAAAAAATATTAATTACAGAAAGAGACATGCGAGACTTATAACATTTGTTATATCCTGTGACATGCCGCTAAGAACAGCTCAATTGGTGACATGCAGCGAAGGAGACGGTGTTCTCTGGGTAAATATGAAGCAAAACGCCCACCTTCTGCGCAACGAGGAACGTCAGTCTTCGGATGCCATGTTCAAATAGTAAAGATTTCTGGGGAGTAAAAAAAACAAAACACAATTTTAGCGCTGTAGGACCTTTCTTGGGTATTTAAAATGTTAAACGTGTCTTCTGAAGTTGGGACAAAGGCTTTATTTAAAACAGAACTCACCTTCGTCTGAGTGAACTCCCGAAACATGGCTGCCAGGCCATCGTCATCGATGTCGCTGTCGGTCTTTATAGCTACATTCAGGATGTGGATCGGCTCTTCCTGGACACTCTGTATCATAAAGTAAGCGACCTCTGCGTTAGGTCGACAAACATATAGGTCCAGTTACATGTCTGCGCTGGTCTCTTTTCGTCACCTTGTTGTCCTCTTCACCAAACAGGACAGGATTGCCTCCATCAGGGAACAATGGACTCGCCGGAGGAGAGTCAGAAAAGCAGCTCAGGACATCATTAATGTTCCTGTAAGTACACAAAAATCATAAAATCTATAAATTAAATATGTAATATTTTATTTTTCTCTCAATTAGTGACACTGAAATTAAGTTTGTTTTTTTTTCTAAATGGAGGAACCGACCTTGTAAACTCTTGGAAGGAGCGGAAAGAAACCATGGCTCCCATACGTTGACATGGGGGTGTAAACGATGTGTCAAGCAGGACGTCACTTACACTGGCCATGTGCATCATGCCATAGTGATTCAGGTTGGATGAGAAAGACATCCTAATATTTAGACAGAAAACAATGGTGAGGAAAACCCAACAGTTAAAAAAAAATGTCATTAAAAGGTACCCAGGACCACCTTAAAAAAATTCAACAGTTTTGATGTCTCGGTTATTTAACAGTTAGACTTTAGAGATGCACCAAGAAATCAACGGGTGAATGGAACAGGAACGCTTTAGTCTGATGGGCCAAGAATCTAATGTAAACGATCGACCGGTCAAAACCTGCCTAAAAACGCCTGTATTCGTTAAGAAGACATTTCTACAAAATGAAGAGATGGAACTGTGACAGAGCGAGAGAAAGCAAGACTTTCTGCAGATAACAGAAGGACTGAATGAAGTGGAGACAAAGTGGCCCTGTTTTATCCTTTTGAGCTTTGCACGCCCGTTTTTTGGCCTTGTCAGAATATCAACATTTTCTTGATTATGCCCAAGGACAATGCTGTTTTTGTAATGCTAGCCAGACTACTTGCTAATATAACATGCTAAAGATAGATTAAAGAAGACTGCTGTTTTAGTCATGCTAGCTATAATTATTGCTCCTTTAGACTGCTATAGCTAGCTAAACCAGACAACAATGCCGGTCTCGCCTCCCTTCTTGAACACCTTACCTTTCAAAGAGTAGGCTATCAGCGAGAATGAAAGGGAAGGTGTACAAGATGGTGGTGAGACCAGCAATGTTGTCTGGTTTAGAGACAGTGGCACTGAGGAAGGGACGGGAGGAAAAGTTGCAGGTAGCAGAGATGAAGATGTTGAGGTTCTCTTTGGAGGTGACAAGTACAGATTGGATCAGGAATGACTACATCACCGGGACAGCACATGTTAGATGTATTGGAGATAAAGCTAGAGAGGACAGACTGAGATGGTTTGGACATGTACAGACTCAGAAGAGGGATACTGAGAACATTGGTAGAAGGACGTTGGGAGGAGGATGGAACTGCCAGGCCTAGAAGAAGATCAAAGAGGAGATTTGTGGATGGAGTGAAAGAGAACATGAAGGTAGCTGGAGTGAGACAAGAAGATTCAGAAGATGTGGGTTAGATGGAGACAGATCACTTGCTGTGGCGACCCCTGAACGGGAAAAGCCGAAAGAAGAAGAAGCTATTTTAAAGTGCAATGTAAAAATGTTGTCTTTGAATTAAATTTTAAAAAGTTAAGATGTGTGATATGAACTCTTTTTCTATTGTAAATAATTAAGGATGTTCTTATGGTAGATGGCTTGTACTTGTACAGCACTTTAAGTAGTCCCAAAGCGCTTTACACTACAGTCATTCACCCATTCACACCCTGTCGGTGGTGAGCAGTGTTGGTAGCCAGCTGCCCTTGGGGCAGGCTGACAGAGGTGAGGCTGCCATACATCGGCGCCACCAGACCCTCTGACCACCCCTAGCAAGCAATTTGGGTGAAGTGTCTTGCCCAAGGACACAATGACTGAGATGGTCAGATCGGGTGATAGAACCGGCAACCCGCCAATTGCAGGATGAATTCCTTCAATCCTGCGCCACTGTCGCCCCTTATATCGTCTCGCAGCATACTAAAGAGAAATCAGTATTGTTAACTCTATAAAACAGTGCAGGTCGGAAGTTGGCAAAATTGGGATCGGTGCATCTCTGATTAATTTTGTAGTACAGCAAAAAGTTGCAGATATTAGATACAACGGATTTGAGAAATCAAAACTGAATGAATTTAGAGAAAAGAAAGAATTAAAAGTAATATAAAGTAACTGATACAGACTTTGTCAATAACTTTAAAACAAGGACAGTATACTGTTCATTTGACCAAAGAAGGCTAGATCCACCAGAAAGACCCTTTAGATTGTTTCCTTTCATTTGGTTGGGTGTTAGTAAGTTGGTGAGGTAAGGCATCCCAGAAGTTGCACCCAGTGACCACTAAAGAGGTTTCTAAGTCCAACCTGTCTTCAGATTCCAAATCTGAGGTATTTTTCTTCTCAGCATTCTCATCCTTAGCTCCACTATCCAGGGATTTAAGCTGCTGTCGTTTTGGTTCCCTTGCTTTAGCATCCGAGGAGATAAAATAGTCCAGGATGGGAGCAGTCTTTTTCCTGACAGGGCAGTTAGAGGTTTCAGTACTGGATATTATTACTGGTATCTGTCCATTCTCCTATAACCATCTTTTTTTTTATCTATCGTTAATCATCATCTGAACAACGCTGATAGAGTACACAACCGTTTGGTTTAAACACCTGATTAAACACCTGATTTGCATACAAACAAACATTTGCACAAATATGAAATGCCAACAGCCTTGCTACTATCAAATTCTACAAGATTGCACAAGAATCAAGTTTCCTTGTTAGATATATTTTTAGACATTTCCAGGATTTGGTTGAGGATGAAATGTAATTTCTACTTCATCATGCAGCTAGCTAGTCCACAATGATTAGTCTATGCAATAAAAACAATGTTTACAATACCTGTTGAGAGTTGGGATGTTCCCTCTGCAATCAAACAACATTCGATTACTACGTGGTTAGTGTCAAGCATCAGCAGAAGACAGTCAAGGTGAAGGAATGTGAGAATGCCACTCTGTGTTTTTTATCAGCGTCTAATGTTCACATGAGAACAGAAGAGGAAGCGAATGGAAAAAAGAAGCACATAACCCGCTTCCTGACGGCTCCTTTTGAAAACAATCCATGAGATGTTGAAAACCTCCTTGTTCAGAGAACAAAGAGGGTGTCGTTTAACACTCTCATGCTGTTGTGTCGTCCGAAGTTATGTGTTAAATGTAAAGGTTAATTCAGCCGTGTCAAATAAATAGCATGCAACAGCCTGAGAAAATAATGGCATTTGCAGGATTTATGCTAAGAAAATCAGCAAAATCCAAGTAACAGAGCACAAAAAAAAAATAACAAGCAGCAAGGAAGGAGCAAGCAAAAGCATCAAAACATCCACGCAGACAAATCAAAAAAGCAAATCTAAAATCCAGCAAATCTAACATCTTTTTTGTGTCCAAAATTAAATACAGTATATTTACATCGGTTTCCTACAATAAAAGGGAAATCAGCTCATTTAGTTCTCATATATGGGATTTTGTTGCTTATGGTCGTCATAAAATCTACACACCAAACCACTTTAGCTCTGTCTTCTGAAACGCATTTATTTGTTTCTTTAGAAAAAACGGATAAGAATGAAGCACACACTAGCTAACATAGGTAATCGGAATAAAGGGCTGATCAGAATAAAAATGCATCATGTAAACACAGCAATCGGAATGAAATTATAATATGAATGAGAGGGGTGGTCTGTGCCGATTGATAATCTGATCAACGTGCATGTAAACGCTGGGCAAGATCAAGTTATTCTCAATGTGGCAAACTGACCCGAGTGCGCATGTGCGACCGACTTAAACGTGACGTCACGTAGCGGAAATACGTTGGGAAGCAAAACTGTCGGGGCTCCCGATACAACCTTACTATTAGAAACATTAAAAGAGGTCAAATTTGTTATTTATTTTGTAACATTTCAACCGCAATTAGAACCTAGTGCAAGTCCAGCCTGGGTGCTCAGAAAACAAAGAAACTCGGATAATACTGCTTTGTTTACTATTTGTTATTCAGCAAAGACAGAAGTTCTTCTGTTTTTTAAGGGAAATTTGATAACTGCGCATGTCGGAGTGGTTCTATTCTGAATACAGCCAGGTGCATACACGCACATTATGATAGGATTTAATGATTGTGAGCCCATATAAATCCGATTATGTAATCCGAATATATTTCAATCGGATCGTGAAATTTTGTGCATGTAAACATAGCTAATGAACGGCACATGGATGAAATTTTAATAAATCATTAAGAAATCATTGACTTTATTGGGTTAATTTGTGGAAATTACCAACTGTACAATATATTTTTTGTCATAGCAAAACTATAAACTTCAGCGTGTTTTGTTGCGATTTTATGTGGTAGACCTAGACAAACTAGTTTATAAATATGAAGTGGAAGGAAAAGGACAAATGCTTTTCAACGTTTTATACAACAAAATCTGAAAGTTGTGGTATGTAACTATTCACCTCGATCTACTCCTGGTAAAACTTGAAAATATGCTGTCTACAGAGATTCCCCTTCTAATCTGATTGATCTTGAACACTTTTTTTATGATGAAAAATAGGCAAAAATATCTGTGTCTAGAAGTGCAAATCTAGTAAAGACCATTAGCGGTCATTGAAGCAAAAAGTGATTCTAGATTGCATCACCCAGTAGTAGGGCTGGATGATAATTCAATAACAATATATATCAATTGATAGACATATATCGATGATAGAAAAAAAGGGTCAATAAAAAGTTAAATAAAATAACAGTTTTCCTTCCTTTTTCATTCTAGCTATGTAGGTTAATATTACATTCATTACATCCTTCCAACCAATCACAACGCAGACCCAGGAATGCGCCGTCACCAAGCCACTCCCCCTTCAAAGACTTCAGAGAGCACGTTTTTTTTTTTCTTTTTAAAAAACTTGCAGTATTGGTAAAATGTTGGATGAATAAAGGGCTGAGTTTGAATTCAGTGTTTGTGAGTACTGTATCTAAAAATAGGTCGCTAAGCAACAGCATAAAATAGCCTGGGCAGCACTTACTAATATATTTGTTTTCAATTTGTTGATAATTATCAATGTCGGTCAATATAATTTGTATTTTATCAATATGCTTTTTTTTTTCTATATTGTCCAGCCCTACCCAGGAGGGCTTCACCGGTCACCCTTTGTAACATAAAATCCCCCAAAAACACTGCAAAGTTTGTGGATGTAACCTCAGAATGCCAAAAATTCAAAGAATATGAATGTTGTGAAAGGCCCTGTACATTTGTGGCCAAACACACGGCAGTGCTATCAGAATGCAAACATCTTTCCTGTGGAAAAATAAATAAAAAATGCCCACTGAAAGAAAAAACTCTACACTGCCATAATAGGGGAGAAGTAGAAAAATAAGCTGCAGCTCGTCAGACGGTCCCGGTCATGCGTTACCTGTTGGGATGTGAGGTGGGAAGCATGAACTGGAACTCTACTACACACGTGTTGTCCTTCAGCTGCCGGTGCTGAACACTGTTGAGCTCGTAGGCAATGTATGCTCTGCGCACGTACACCTGAGTTCATTGGAGACGAAGCCACAGACAAGGTCAGGTAGGTGAAAGCCCACGTTTAAGTTCGTTGACTTACAGCTACAGGGAACCTATTGGCAGATTGAGATCATTCCTCATCTCACCTCGAGGGCAGCCATCCTGACGACCTGATTGCTGTGGTAGAAGAAGTTGGGCAGAACGTCAAAGATGGAGGTTTCCGAAAGGATGAGTTTCTAGGGAGGAAAAAAAAAAAAAAGGATATTTAGACATCTAACCCATTAGTTGGAGTAATAATGGAAATCACAACCTACAGCTACCTTGTTTGCAACCTACCTGCAAGTTCTCAATGCAGAACTGGTGTCCATACATATCAATGGCGGACAGGAAGATGGACTCCACCTGGTTGTGTCGTAGCTCATAGGAGGGAAGGTGGGACGCTATCAGAACCTGGGTGAGGAAGATTAATGGGGTCCTTCAGGCATGTGACAGAGCGCAATACTTCTTTACTTATCTTATGACATCTTGCAACAGGGTATACCTTCATGCAGTTTTAACTCCAGAATTTGTCTGCGGCTATAGAGTGTGAAGCATGTAATTATCCATCTTTGTCTAAATTCATACTCATTAGAATCTCCTGTCGCTATTAAAGTCTCTGCTACTGTAGTGGGCTTGTACTGACATCTGGTGGTGGAGTTACGAAAACCTCCTGGCTTCGCCTGATTGGTCGCATTTACCGCCTCGGCAGGAAATTGAACAGTCCTGCCTTTTGTTCACACATGCACATGTTTCCTATTTCTGTTTGTTGCCTGGAGGATTTAGCGTGCCGTTGCTGAACAGAACAGGAGACGGAGACAGCATCTGACCTGGCGAGCGCGCAGAGCCACCTTGGCATTTGTCGTCTTGCTGAGCTGCGTGAGCTCGGTCAAAATGGTCATCAGTTCATCTGTCAGCGTGGGATCACGGCCGCAGAGCTGATCCTGAGCACATAGCATTAAAAAAATAAATCCAGATTAATGATAAACCTTACATCTCTAGCCTACCTAATATCTCAGTTAAACTGCAGGCAAATGTGTTATAAATCAGTAATAAACAATTCATAAATCATATTTTTCAGAAAATAAACACAGGTTGGTTGCAGCATATATAAACCATACTGTGCTATTTAAAGTTTTAAAAAAAATTACAAATATCAATTGGATATTAACGACATCTAAAATCTAACTGGGTAAAAAAAAGAAAAAGAAAAAGAAAGATATATCCAAAAATAATGCGGAAATTATTTGCCACCACTAGTGAAGATGTCTCAAAAAGCCTTAAAATTATTCATCTCTAACTGGTAATACTGAATAAATCCAACTTTCAGTTTGAGATTTATTCAATAACAAAACAATTTTGTGTTAAGAAATAATAGTTTCTAAGCATATAATCCAGGCAGGCACTTAACATAGTGATATCCCAGACCTCTGAATTATCTTGTTACTGAAATGTCCTCCACAAATAAACTTGCCTTGCCCTTACAAACCCCTGAACATTGATGTAATTTGAGAGTTTTTACATTGAGACTTTATACTGGACCCCTCATGTTTTGAGCTGATGCCCCCTGCCAGGGCATTATCCATACTTAGCCTTTTTAAGTTGGAAAGAGCGTCTATGAACGTCTGATTAGTAAACCCAGATGTTCTGTTTCCCCTCAGTTAAAAGTATCGGCCCATTTCTCTTTGGCACAAGGTGGATTAGGACCTATTATCTTCTTGCGCATGCAGAGACCAGGATGCCAAGGGGCGTAAAAAAAAAAAAAAAACAGCATCTGCGACGTTTACTGTTAGACTAAACGACTAAAACTTTAGGATTTTACTAATTTTTTGTAAGACAAGAGGAATCTATTGTATGGTTTTATACACGTCGCAACCAGGGGAGCTAAGACATTTGACTTTTGTCCAACACAATGAAAGGAAGAAAATTCTGAAACAATCTAGTTTGGACACTCACAATCAGCATAGTAACCAGCAGGTTCTTCTTAGTGACTTGTGCGTGGGAGAAAATGTAGTTGACAACGTTAACCATGTCACCTTTGTTTTCCTCTCGAAGTGCAAACACGCACTTGTCGTAGTGTCCTGCAAAGAAACCAACGGAAGGGAAGACGAGATAAAGCGCTCCGCCGGATAAAGAGACGATGTGAGCGCAGAACGGGATTTACTGAAGGGTGTGTCTCATTCTCACCATTCTGGAACTGGATCTCTACTTTCAGGTACTGCCTGAGCAGGTCCATCACCACCGCCTTCATGTGGCCTCGGATGCCACTGCGGTACCTAGTGGAGACGAACGAACAAGTACGGCCTTATGTGAAGAAAGTGTGAAGCTCCGGCGGCGCTTACACCGAGAGTACGGATGTGTGTGACACCATAAGCTGTGGTGTACGCATGGCTTACTTTTGCACCAGCTGGACAATGCTTTGAGTGTTCATGAAGAAAACCTCTCTCTCCGATTTCTTGTTGAGAGTAGCAGCGTGGCTGTCCAGGATGTTTGCAATCTGGAAACGATGAAGTAAATCTATTTAATACCAGGAGAAACCTATTCTAACGTGTAAAACAGGGGTGTCAAACATACGACCCGCGGGCCGGTTCCGGCCCGCCGAACAATTTAGTCCGGCCCGGTGGCTAAATGTATTATCATAAAAAAAAAAATAAAAATAAAAAAAAAAATAAGAATTGTTGTCTTAATGCCAAAAAGAGCTCATCAGATTTGATTTCACAAGTGGAGCAGTATTGCTTTTGCCATAGTGCTCCGCTTGATTTATGCATGTGAATAGTTTTATTATGATTCATGCGGGGAATATCTAAAATGATAGATAGGAGAGGAAAGGAAGAACAGGTAAGAGAGGAAAGGAAGAACAAAAAGAAAAAAAGAAAAGGTGAAAGAAAGGAGATAAAAGGAAGAGAATGATAAAACAATTTTTGAAAAAAACATGTACTTCGTTTAATTGAAAATCTGCAGTTCATATATTGTCCACGAGGGGCGCTGTGTTTTAATCAGCAGATGGTAGCACTGAGCTTCAGATGTGGAAAATTGATTTTAAATCATTTCTTAATTTTTATCTGTTGTATTTTGTAATGCAGGACAGTGTTTTTAAGTTCCAAAAAATGTGAATAAATGTTTTTCAACATTGTACAATCACTGTGATCAGTTCTTATGCATAATGCACAAGTAAATGTTTAACGGAGTAAAAGTATTGTTGAAATTGCACATACTTTTCTTAGAAACGCTGAGGCTATTCATAATATATTGTGTAAAAGTGAAATTCGTTTAATATAAAAATCAACAACAAGTCCACTTTTATAGGTTCTATTTAATCTTGCAATGAGTTTACTCATGTGGCCCTCTTGAGATCAGATTAGGCTGTATGCGGCCCCTAAACCAAAATGAGTTTGACACCCCTGATGTAAAACCTGCAACCGTTTTCTAGAAAAACTAAGTTTCTGTAGATTAGGCCTAAGATTTAAGTGATAGCGCATGCGAGAGAAGCAATGTGCACATAGGTAGGGGTGAGAAATGTGTTTCGTGGTGCACCTGCTGGCTGGGGAACTGGCACAGCACAGACGTTATGTTGCTGGCGTACTGAGCCATCTCCTTCTTAATTGCCTTCTCCACGGCTGGGGGGATCCGGCCGGAAACGCTGGTCATGATGTCCTGAAGCTCCAGGAGGGGCAGGGAGGGGTCACGCATGGTTTTCATCAGCCTTTCCACCCACTCTTTCAGCTGGGAGACGCACAAAGCAAACGTTCGTAAGCATCCACTGCTGCAACATCTAACCGGAGCTTGTGTGTTTTTTATTTTTTTTATTTTGTATTCTTACTTTAGCACTGTAGAAAGGCTCAGGAAGGCAGTAACCGTTCATTATGTGAACGAGGTGATCCAGGGTGCTGTGGAAGACTCTGTGCAGCTTCTCCCCTCTCAGAGCGACAGTCTGGGCTGAAGGGAGCGATCCTGTGAACAGCTCCGCCTATTGGAATAAAATAGACATTTAACGCGCTAATAAAAAACCCTCAGTTGTCATGACGACACACACAGATTAAAAAGGGGGACTTGCCTAGATAGTTAAAATATTATAAAATAGCTGGTGACTACTATCCTGGTGGGTATTCTCAAAAAGAAAAAAAGGAAGAAAGCTACAAAAATGAGGCAGATGCTTTGTGCTAATGTGCCTGACAGGAACTTGGTTTTAATATTAAATGTCAACTAAACACCGGGATGATCGAGCTTTCTCCGTGGCAGCACCACCACGGCACCACCACGGCACTCGGCACACAGTTCGCTCTGGATCGACGCCCCACCACTGATCTAAATCATTCTAAATAAAGATAAAAACTCATTTATTCAGTTTGGCTACAAATAAAAAGTAGCATCCCGAGATTGGCTTCTGGTCGTCTCCCATCACCCATGAATGGGGGCGTCTCGTTGCAGATAAACAAGATCGCCGCTCTTACTGAGCTGTTATTCGTGAATATTCATCCTACTTAATTTGAGAAACACCACCATAGTTCCTAAATATAGCACTTGGGTAATAAATGAATAATAAGGAAAACACCCTCATTATCCCCTTTGTCATTCTATAAAGGACACTATGGCAAAAAGTCTAAGATTTTTCATAATAAGCATTATCAATAAATGCAGTTGTTTATTTTACATTTCAATTCAGTCAATATATCAAAATCAAAACACCTGACAGGATAATTAAAACTGTAAAACTGATCATTTTAATTAAAGTATATCATTCTTTCAATATTTTTGTGTAAATACTGTGATATTGTGGTATTTTCACGCAACCCTATGCAGTGAGGACGTAGAATAGTTACTCCAGGAGGAAGCTTTTGCTAGAAGGGAGCTTAAAAAGGACCGGCTCTCACAGATAGATGAAAAGCTTTGATTGGACAATATTAAAAACAGATTATTATGGTGCGCTGTTAATTGTTTGCAAACCGTCATAGCCACCGACGGCCACAGTCGGGTCTGCCTTTTATATTTCTAAAGGCCATATTGGCAGATTTGAGTGCTGACACAGTGAAGCAGGCAGAGACGTCTCTATCAGATAATGAAGCTGTCATCTGTGTTGGCAGCATCGATTTCCTGCCTCGCTGATGTTCTGACTCTGGAGTGATGTGTCAGCACCCCAACAACCGCTGTACAATGCCCTTGATGTGCAGCAGAGTATTAATTAGCACTTTTTCATGTGGACAGTTAATACACTTCAAATAAAATAGATGACTGAAACAACATCAAGACAAGCTAAACAGAGGTATTGCAGAGTTTCCCCAACGTAATATTAGCGTGGTGGGCCGCCAGGTTTTACTTGCCCCCCCCGCCCGCCAGGCTAATAGTCATTTATTAATTTAAAATATGCGTTTTTACAAGATTCAGTATATAGAGCATCTTTGTATACAATTAAAAAGACTATTGCGCTTTTAATGTACAATTAAAAGCTCAGTAGTCAATATATCAACACATAAGGAGTCAAAGGTCAGGTTAGGCCTGAGCGATAAACCGAACATTTACCGATGTTGGTATTTTAGGTTAAGGTAAATTGTCCATGTCTCGTTATCGAGGTGAATATATCACGATATTGATTTTAGGCCATATTGCCCAGCCCTAGGTCAGGTGTTTCTTTCGTCACGGGAACCCTTAAAACACACTGTCTTTCTCTACAGTCTACATGCTAAGTCCTCTTTAAATAACGCAACATGTCACAGAGAAAGGGTCAAAAGACCATGGACACTTTTTCCGAAGTCGGAGGAGCAGAGGAGGAGGAGATGAGCTCGTTCGATCGTTTTACCTGCCTCCAAGGGGACAGTCCACCGCCACAAAGCCGTTCCTTAACGTTAGCCGAGCCGTTGTCAGAGCAGCTTTCTGGGGTAAGCATGTTTTGTACTCTATTGAAATAATATTTCGTGCAGTAGTGTTACGTTGGTTTAGCAGTAAAAAGTTGGCATTACATTCAACATTAGACATACTTTTTTAATAGCTGTTCTTAAGTATGTTCTGTCAGGCGTGTTGCAACCGCTGCCAGCGGGAAACGCCTGGATCCGCAACCAGAGGCCTCACTGAAACTCCCTTCACAACTTATAGGCAACATGTACTAAACACGCATATTGGCTCTCTCCACCATCACACTAGCTTTAAGATGGCAGCAGGCCAAAGCAAAAGTAAACGATGCAATCAAATAAACGAACGCTCTGTGGCTGAGATGGAGACCAGAAGGCTCTGGAAGAGTTCTTTAAAAAGCAGCGTAAATCAGATCTAAAACAACAGCTCACAGTATGTAAAGCCATCAGTTTTATTTAGTAACGAGCTTTTTTTTTAACCTTTTATTTAAAGAAAACATCCCTATAGGGTTTATAGACAGGCTGTATTTCCCATCTTCACATCTTTCTGTATGCAACAGGTGAACATGCCATCTTCTTCTACGTCTCTAACCCTCCGTTTATGTCTGTCTGGCTGCCACAAACACACCAACTATTCATCAGGATTGTTTACAATACTGCGTGCGGCCATGTTGGAAGTGTGAATCAACCGTTTCTTGTTTACTGTGTTTCCACTGGGTACGTCGAGTACTGCCCCCCTGTGCTTTCAGTGGATGCTGCGTCAAGTATAAACATCTACAGAGCTCCTATGGGCTTGCGGCCAATCCGCACAGACAGGCAAAACAGCCCATGGCGCGAGTATAACTCAGCGGAGCCTGCCGTAGTGCTCCGATGTTTACCCCATTTTGTCAAGGGCTTGGTCTAATTTTTTTTTTTCCGCTTGCTTGAAATTGTCCGTTTTCCTGTAACGTTGGATTATTTCTTGACCAGTAGCACAGCTGGCAGTCTAGAGCTGGAAAGAGGGCAGCAGAGGGCTGTGAGCAGCACCTATACAAGGGTGAATGACACCACTAGGACACGCCTCCTGTCTCTGATTGGTTGTTTCTGACTGGGAGCGGTGGCTTTCTGCAAATGGCAGCAGAACCACTGGGAGGAGCCAGAGGAGCTTGGTTTTCTCACAGATTACCTGTCTCGTATTCAACAGTCAGGACATAATGACAGTTTTAACAAATATCTAACAAATACATTTTTATAAAAGGTTACCTATTGAAGCTTTAAGTGCAAACAACTGATATTGATTTAAATTGTATTGTTGTGTTTGTTAAAACTGTATTTCAAGAGTTGTTCAAAGAAGCTATAGTAGGTGTTTAAGTATTTTCAATAATCTCTTACAATCACTCATAAATAAATAGTCATATTTTTAAAATTCCTCAACTTTTAACAGTTTTTAATCAAAAACACGCCTAAGCGACACTTAACGCCACGCTTAGCCAGTTTTCTGGGGGAAAACCTGTATTGTACATTTTGATTCTACAATACATGTGTAAGTTACATCACCTGTTGCACTCTGCTTGGGTCATCCAGCTGGAGTTTGGCGATGACACAGCCAGGTTCCAGCGCTGCTCCAGCCCTTTTCACATAGTGAATACAACCCGACTCTGCGGCGGTGAGGGTCATTACCATCTTCATCACCTTAAATTCACAGAAACATTTACACCTTGAAATATTTCCCATCTCTCTTCATTCGTTGGCGCTCTGAACAGACACTGTACCTCTATCTCTGCAAAGCACTGTCCAGCGAACACATGACCGCCATCCTCAACCGTGTACTGAATGAGTTTTCCTGCCGATGGAGATCGCAGCAGCGAGGGATCGTTCTCCTTCTCAAAAACGCAAGTCTTGTTCCCAATTGTGATGCGGTACCTGGGTACGGAAAATGTTACGGTAACATAACCAGATATCAGAAATTTGAAATCTATAACATGCTGTACTTTCTTTTTAAAAATTAACAAGTGACCACTTGATTATATCAATGAAGCAGAAACACATTATGCCCACACTATAAAGCCCTGTTCAGTCTTACCTATCTACCTCTTCCTTCATGTATGTAGTGTAACTGCTTCCGTCATATGACAGCAGAAGACCTCCATCACTGAGACGATGAACATCCACCTCCGCTAAAGAGCTGTTCATGATCACCACATACGAGTTGGGAGACTGTCGCGTCACTTTCAGGACATACTTGGTGCCTTCATAGATCAGCTCCACATCCACAGTGTTCTGTAGGGTATGCGCTGGAAGCACTTGGCCTCTGATAAAAGGGTAGAAAATAAAATAAAAATGTTTTTGTTTTTTTCCCAACAATAGTGTTTAATTTCCTAAAAGAAATTGAGTCTGTCATCTCTACTTACCTTTCCAGAGAATGCAGAAAGTTGGAAACGCTGTTCCTCAGATTGACGTCTGCCACATGCAGAGCCCCGCTCACAATCCCAAGCATGGTGTCTGGACGCTCTGCCTGCATGCGACAAGCTTCACTGGTCAGTCGTGAAAACCTTACTCAGAGAGTTATATGCAAACTGAGATTTAAATAGGAGCTGACTTTTTTTTTTTTTTTTATATCTATTTATATATCTATTTTTTTTTTTTTTTTATTTACTGCTCTTGTTTATTTTTGTATTACCTTCAATTATCTACTAATGCTGGATTGGTGTCAAATGTTTTTGGGATGCGGGGTTAAAATATAAAAACGAGTATCATGTCTCTTGTAATTGAAATTACAATCACTGATGCTCAATAAACAAAGTATAATAAAATAAAAAAAAGAGCTGACTTTTACCAGCAACTCCAACAGTGACCTGGATTGTCGTTTCAGTGCTGTGATTTTATTTCAGTGCACTTTTCTTATGAAGCTACAGCTGCATACCTGCATCTTCTCTGAGATGAGTCGATCCAGCCAGCCTGTGTCGATGCTGTTATGCTGGAAGCTTTCAGTCTCCAGCAGCTTAATCAGATATTCAACTGTTGTCCTAAAATCTCCTCTGATAGACAGCTCCTTCAGAGCAACCACCATGTTGCTGTGAGAAAAAAAAAAAAAAAAAAAAAACAATTAAAATCCAAGATCAGGAATTATCATAGGGATGTTCTTCCTTGACAATTGAACCGCAACCTTAAATGTTTAGAGTTTGCTAATTATTCCAAGGGGCGTTTACTGGAACTGTGTGTTCAGATTAAACTAAAAAAAAAAGGGAGTTTTGGCAACAGACTCCAGGTGTTTTTGGCCTTAAACAGAGATATGGTAGAGGCTCTGTAATGCTGTGCTGTTTTGAGCCTTTATATAAACAGCCAGACCTTATATACAGTTCTCTGGCAGAAAGGTGAACGCTATCATTGCCATTGTTTGGACGGCTTGTAATGACACATGTCGGGCCTTTTTTGTTATAAAGGAGTCCCTCATGGCAAATTTTAGAGATATTCAGTAAGGTTCATTTTTAGACTAAACATGTGACGATAATGGATCATCCTTCCAGCAAAATACAACATAATGTTCTTTTTTTTTTTTACTATCATGTTGTTAATCCAAAAACATTTTCTTCAGAATTTGATAAATCGAAGTGGAGAAATGTTTGGACAGTGCAGTGTTTTAAAACTAGCTAAAAAAATGATGTGTATTCACACAGCGATGATTTCAAGTTCACTCACGAGATGGCTTCTTCCCGATTCTCTCCCCAAGAGAAGCAGTGTCCAAACTGGGAGTCGGCAAACTCGTGCAGGCCTCCTGCTGCCGCCACGCTGAAGTAACCCCAAACGTTCTTATTGCTTCGGAAATTCAGCTCTTGCACCGTTCCGGAGCTCGGCTTGAAACCCTGCAATTACACAGAGAGACGCGCGCCGTTCATCTTCAAAGGGTAAAACGCTCGCAAACTAAAAGAAAACGGAACTCGAAGCCACAGACATTTGGGGCGCAAACAGAACGGCGACGGTACCTCGTCCGGGTTCTCACTGGTGATGCGTGCTGCGATGACATGCCCCCGTGGGGAGGGCGTGTTTGACAGGGACTCGAAGTCAATCGGAGTGTCTCCCCAAGGCTGGAGTCCGTAAAGCATCCGAATGTCTTTGATCCGATGAAGAGGGATACCCATCGCGATCTGGGAAAAAAGTGTTAGCCAAGCTTTATAATCAGGCTGCTTAATTCATGCAACTTGGATAACTTTGACAACCTTGCAAAAGTAAAAGGGCAAGGAAAGCTAGTTAGAGCCAATAGGAAGACAGATGGAGTTAAATGCAGGGAAGTCCTGGAGGAAAGCCTGTTGGAAGCTACAAAAGACCTGAAATTGAGAGAGATTTAGACTAGAATAAAAGCAGAGCAGAAATAATCTTTATTATTCCCAAATAATTGGGCAAATTGAGGTGCATCAGGAGCAACGTCACAAGCAAACGGAAACACACGGACAGACATTGTCCTACATTGTGTCGTCGCATCACATAAAATCCAAATAAAGTATATTGCATTCTGCTGTCATATGAGAAAATGTGAAATATTTAAACGGTATGAATAGACTAGTTCATTGTTATTGTTTTGATCCGGGTTTTTCGCGAATGCGCGCTGGACTGGTAGGCAAAAGGCGAACGCAATGGCGGACGAAAACAAAGGAAACGACGAGTTCTCCACGTATTTTTCTTCTTTAGATAACGTATCACAAGATCGTTTTAAGAGTAAGTTGATGGTTAATGATTCCAAAAACAGGTAAAAAACAAAGCAACTGGACTTGTTGTTTTTTACCTGTTTTTTACCTGTTTTTGGAATGACCATGACCTGGATGACTGAGAATCTTCACCAGCTTGATGGTTGATGGTATCAGATTGCCAGATCCATACAGCAAAAGCCTGAAGAGATGGAGCGAGTCTGTGAAATGCTGGCCAAATGTTCTGTACCGCGACATACAGCTGCCTTATAAACACGCCAGCCAGTACACACGAGAGAGCATGAAAGCCATGAAACCACTGGACACAAAGGATTATTTTGGTTTTTGTCTTATTAGTCCTTTTCACAGACTCATGCCAGAGGGTTTGCATACATTATACATGTATGTATATTATTACGAAACGAACGTTTACGTCTTGACTTAAGTATATATATATCCTAATTTTTTATTTATATGATTATTTAAGTAGAACAATGACCAGTGCAAAATTAAGTTGTATTTACCAGAGATGAAGTGTAGACTGCAAATTCTGTCGTGGTATGATGGCTCCCACAGTCGATTGGGATTGTCTGCCTGCATACTTTTCATTGAAAATATCCATTTCTTTCTGCGTCCTTCGGTAAGCGAAAGAAACGTACATCCGACGATTTGGAAGGCCTCTGTGTGCAACCGGGAGCACAACAAGTGGTAGGCATTGTTTAGATTCCAAAAATAAATGGACTAAAAGCACGCTCTAATTCACCCGTTTTGTCATGGTAGTAGACGAGAACAGTACTGTTTTTGCCTACCCGCGGGACCCGGATGTAGCTCGTGACGTCACGCGTGAACCGGTCTATAGTTTGCATCGCACAGTATCCTGAATGTGTTCCCCTGGCATGCGCATGAAGATCAGATTTACAATTTTAAAAACACAATGGCCAATAAGATTTTCCCAGCGGGACAGCGAGTGTGCTCACTGTGCCTCCCACGCCGACACCCAATCAGCTTGACTAGAAAGCTTCCCCAGCCTTTCAGCTTGGCTGCCTCTGACCTATTTATGCACGATCCCAAACACTACAGAGCAGACCTGTGACCTAATGCTGCTACAACCCCTGGATCCACCACACGGCCTCTGCTTCTTTTGCAGATGGTGTCCAAGGAAACAGGGGGCCCCATCAGAGCTGTGACAGCAGGGGGGGGGGCATGCAGACTTTCTGTGGCAGGACAATCAAGCTTTCTCTGTAGGATTCTGAGGATGACTTCAGTTGCCAGATAGACTGACCTGCATCTGAGCAGCAGGCAGGTTGACGTCAGCCACCATTTCAGTACAGGGGTGTTCCACCTGCAGACGGGGGTTGAGCTCCAGGAAGTAAAAACTGCCATCCTGACTGTAGAGGTACTCCACAGTACCTGCGCTGACGTAACCGACCATCTTAGCCAGCTTCACGGCGCACTGAAAAAAAAAGAAAAAGAAAGAAAGCAAAGCAAAACATGATAGCGTCCGTTAAATAAATGCTTTAATGTGATGGAAAGTAATCACGAGCCACGCAAAGTCAACTGTACCTTTTCCATGTCCTCAAACACATCCGAGGTGGCTATGGTGGCCGGCGCCTCCTCTATGATTTTCTGGTGACGCCGCTGCACGGAGCAGTCCCTGCCAAACAGGGAGAGGGCGTTTCCGTACTGATCCGCCAGAATCTGCACCTCCAAGTGACGGGCATGCTTGGCCAGCTGCATGACAAAGATGGGTGATCCCGGAACCTCCGCCTGGACCTGCACCGACAGAGGCAGAGCGAGATCCCGTGGTCAGTTTGGGCAACAAAAGACCCGCCTACTTAAATTAAGGCCCGTAAATGAGCTGTTAACCTGTCTGAAGAGGTTAGGGAAGTCGTCGGCGCAGTTGACTTTACGGATCCCCTTTCCTCCGCCGCCCTCTGAGGCCTTCACCATTATTGGGTAACCAATCGTTTCTGCAGCCTGGAAATAGAACACGGGAGTTTGGAGAAACCGTTTGAGGACGAACTCTTCGTGCGCAGACAAAAATGACGGCGGCATGGTGGTGGAGGCAGGCTTACTTTGAGGCCCTCCTCTACATCCTGGATGCAGCCGCGCTCATACAACTCATTGGGCACGTTGATGATTTTCTTCTTCTGATTGCTTTCGGACCATTCCACCGTCAAGCCTTAAAACATAAGGGCAAACTGAGCTGGTCCACGTGTTAAGTGAAAACAACATCAAGGCGCACAGAGAAACAGGCTGATAACCCGACATTATGCTTGATTCTGCTGGTTTGGAAAGACAAAATTGGATCTTTTTTCCCGTTTATCCGCTACTAGGAAAACGACACTTTTCAGAGTGGAGGTTTCTACCCAGTGAAGAAAACTCGATAAGGATATATTTTAATGTAAGAAGCCTGATAAAAGATGTAAGAAGCTTCCAAAAAGGAAAATATTTGTACAATATTTTCTACAATAGGATTTAGGTTGCTCATTCAGACTGCAACAATTGAGGGTTACATGTCAACAGGCAACACAAGGCTGAATGCTTTAAAGCTAAGTTACTCTGATTTATCTACGAACAATTCAATTCTTTCAAAAGCTGGGACTTTATTTGGAAATGTTGACCGTTCTTTGCAGATCTCCTAAATTTGAGGTAAGGTTCGGCTTGCTCTAATAATGGTATACGTTACATCACCAGTGTGCAAAAAAGAATACGAATAATTGAGCTATAATCTGCCTTGTAAAGCGGTAAAGGAGACATGATGCAAGGTGGGTTTTATTTATAAACACCTCAGTGCCTTAACATTAAAGAATGAACATGCCAGTAATGAAGGGATGCACAACTCAATTGTTAAGATTGTGTAAATTTATCTGGAAATCAGAAAATAAGTTTTTTTTTTGTTTTTTTTTTGCTTTTGATAGCGTTTAAAAAAAGAGCTAAAATTGACCTGTGTTTCAAAATAAATCCGTGACCAGAAACGGCCATGAGAATCTCTTATCGGTGCATTTCTAATTTACAAGGACATTCAGGAGCTACAACCAAAGGCAAAACCTTTTGTTTAATAACGAGGGAAAAAAAACAACAATTAAGTGTTGTTGAATATTAATGAAAAATCCCGGTAGTATAACAATAAATATTTTAGTTACCCGATCCGCTCCAAGGTAGAGTTGGAATACCAGCCGTCTGAGCTACAATGGAAGAGGCAATCTTGTCTCCAAGGGCCCACATAGCCTGACTTGGAGGACCTAAAGAACAATACACATAAATTAAGAAAATCTGAGCTAAAATAAAAAAAACAGATAACGGGTCAACAAAATGACGAAACGTTTTACCCATGAAAGCAATGCCATGCTTGTGAAGGAGCTCTGGGAGTTTTGGATTCTCCGAGGCATGACCCCATCCTGCCCACACAGCCTGCAACGTGGACGTGAAAAGACCTCAACAATGGATAAACAGCTGACAGAAAACCAGCAGTGGGCTGACAGAAAAATCAGCGCGCTCACTCTACCTGAACAGGTATGCGCTTTGCAATGTCAAGAATGAGCTCAACATTCGCATAGTTGTTGTTGTTAGTTCCTCCGGGCACGGGCACGTAATGGTCGGCCATTTTGATGTATTCTGGGAAATACAAAAACACCCGATAAGTGAAATAACTAAAAAGTTCAGGTCAAACGAGTCTGATGCGGCCTTCTTCCTGGTAGTTTACTGCCTTCATTCCACTGCAACAGGTAAACCGTCGAGACCAGATCCAAAGATTACGACCCACGATGACTTGCATTTGCTCTCGGAACATGCAGATCTGGTTTTTACTGAATCATTTTGTGGGATAGGCATCAGCAGAATCAGTGCTTCAGGCTCCCGTTTATTAACTTCTTAGTCACTCAAGGCTACGACCTAGAACTGAAGGGCCTGAAATCTTTGCTAGATCCATGTGAGAAAACAGTAGACCGGTCTGAACCACGTTGCCAAAAAAAAAGAAAAAAAAAAAAGAAAGTAGAACTACGAGAACGCTGACCTGCATTGGCTTTCAGGTCTTCTGGGGTCACCATGACAACAAAACGGATCGCCCTCTCGTTGCGGAACATCTCGTAGGCCCAGCGGCGGATGGAGCGCATGCATTTGACTGCGGCGATGCCGTTGTTGGCAATCAGCACCTGAAGGAGCAAAAAAAAAAAAAAGTATTTGATAACTATTATCTCACTAAAAAGGTGATGGAATGACAATATATGTTTAAGCGCATTCATGAAACGGCTAAATAAAGGTGAGCTTAGATGCTTGACCGTAACCTCATAGCAAAGCAGGACATTTTGTACAGAAAAAAGGTTCAACGCTGTGAGAGGCTGGCTTTTAATGTCAAAGGGACTCTTAACATGTTTTGGACCAATTAAAAATAACACCCAAAGAGAACTAGACGTTACTTACATTATATGTTGTTTTTATATATAAGCTTCCCATTATGAGTGCTCATGGAGTTAAAATCAGCTAACAACCCTTAAGCACAGAAGGGTTTAGGAGCAATTTTTGCCTGAAATTACATTTAAATCAAGTAGAGCTCCACAGCTATAAAGTGCTAATGCAAACTTAGAGTATCTGTGTGAGGGTAAGGCAATATATCACTATGTCCGATTTGCCTTGCCTAACATTGCCAAACCAGGGTTGTCGCCATCCCGTTTCTGCGTAACAGCCCGTTACACTGTCGGCCGTCAAAATGAAAATGAAATTAGAAATAATTAGAAACGAGCGTAACGGTCTAATTAATGACTCATTAGCCGTGTGGCCTCCCTTTAGACGGGGTTTTCCCCACTGACACGTTCACATCTGCACAAATCGTAGCGTTTCCTCTGGCAGCAGTGCAGATATCTCTCGTCCCTACAGCCGCACACCCAATCCGAAGAAAGAGCTGCTGCTGGAAGTTTTAGTCTGCTAACATGAATAGAAATGCCAGAGGAAAACATGCGACCGTCTTTTTAGAATAGCTAAACGCAAAAGCGTTGTTCAGAGGAACATTCCCAGACAGACGGACAGGAGAAATTAAACGCTGAACGGCGCTACACGCTAAACCAGCAATACTGACACGGATGTTTGAGAGCAACAGAAAAAGGTCAGTAAAGCTCTTGAATCTGCACCAGTGAAGCCGTAAACTTCCCGGACAACATAAGCTAACGCTAGCTGTTGTTAGCTTGACGTTACAGCCCGACGATGGTTCTGTCTGTCTGGGCTCGCCCTTTGACCGCTATACGACGCCATGATGATAGACGCTCAAAGAAACAAAAAAACAGCGCGGGAGAAATTTGCAAAGATTAGGAGCTATATGTATCTGCATACATGTTTCATAAACAGTTACACGGCACCTTGTTTGTTTAAAGCTCTATAAAACCAAATGTTTGTGGGGAAATAAAATTGCCTGACTTGTTATAGAAACATTAAAGCATTCTCCTTAGAAAGATTTTTTTTTTTAAAGTGACATTTTCTGACCTACTTTTAAAGATGGCTAAAAATGTGCACCTGTCTGCTCGGCCCAATATCAGGCCGAACGGGCTTTTTTTTTTTTTTTTTATAGAACCGCACAATATCTCAAATTGTAACAGTCATTGCAATGTCAGTGTGTGAATATTGCAAAAGACTGCTTAGATGCAATATTTGGTAGGATATAATATTTCATGTTTTTAAGTCAGGAACCAAAGGATTTCTCATTTCCCAAGAAATGATCGGAAAGCATGTGTCATCTTTTCTCCTGTGTCACTGTTTGGGGTTTCTTCGTGTTGGTATGTAAAGTAAAATTAAGATTTGTGATTGTAGCAAATGTGTAAGGTCAAAGGTTTCAGTGAGCAAGAACACTAAATAATAATAGATTATTATAATGAAGATAATATCAATAGTAATAATGATTATATGAGTAGCCACTAGATGTACTTTCTCCTCTTGGTGCTTTGCATCTTAGAATTATAACAACGAGCGCTCAACTTCTAGTATGACAGACATTTTTGCTGAAGAGGCTTTGTGAGCATCTTTTGAGGAGGCCACCGACTAACATGGATTACCTTTTCAATGACCTTGTTACCACCGAAGCGAGTGACAAACTCAGCAGGTGAAGCGACAGTGAAGTCCCGCTGCAGATCTATTCGCCGGCGATCTCTGCCTTGTTTCACCAAGTGTAGCCCCGACATGCTTGGTCTGTTCAATAAAAAATAAATAATAATAAAAATTAAAAAAAACACACAGGAAATGAAACAGACCTTTGTTAAAGGTTTGGTTTTGGAAAGAAGAATTGCTGTCAGGCGGCTCATACACTAACACAGGAAAATCCTCAATGTGGTTCACAGCGGCGCTGGGTACAAAAAGATAACTCAGCTTAAAGCCCAGAACATAAAGAAACTTTCATATCACCTCTATGATAAGATGAGAGTTGCACTTGCAAATTCCTTGACTACTGTATCTCACACATAATTGCTTTCAGGGGAGTTACACAAGTGCCCAGCAGGCATAGGAAGGCGCAGACACGGAAAACCACCTGGAAGAACGTTACAGCCACTGGGAGGAGGGAAGTACTGCACCAGGGAAGGCGTGATTTGGAAAAGAAGGGTTTTTTAAATATTTTTCGTCTGCACGGGCACTAAAACGCAGACGCAACAACACGGGCCCAATTATCAGCCACGATAAGAGCTGTGAGGGCCGTGGGGAGAACCGATGGGAGGGAGCAATGCTATCAGCTGGCGGGCGTGGCAGGACCGAGCTTGTTTGGCCGGTCGGCTTTCTCTGGCCTGATCCTGAACGGTTGCATCACGGCAGCGCACGCTGGAACGGCGGCGAATCGGTTTCAGCTAATTTAACAGCGTGCCCCTTTTGAGACGCAAAACGGCCGCTTTTCAAGCGTTTCCACTTACAGAAACTACAACCGTTCCGAGGCCTGCAGGCCGCGAGCTCTGATGGTGTTTGAGAAGATCGTTGCGGAAAAAAACACTGAAAACGGGAAAGCTTTCTTTTGCCTCCCAGCTGCGGTTATTCTAACATTTGGGGTTACATGAAGCCAAAGGAAAGTCAGGGAGCTTAAAGACCGCCGGGGAAATTTAGACACAGGTCCGTCAGTGCTGAGCATCTCCTTCTGAGGGTTCAGGAACAGATTTCTGTGTGAATATTTCCCCAGCTTTTCCAAACCAACATTCATTAGTCTCAGCGTGGTCGGACTCGGCGCACAAAGAAACCATTAAAAGCGGAGTCCAAGTGGAGAGGCTGCATTTTTCCACACACGTGCTGTAAAAAGGGCCTGGTGCAAAAAAAAAAAAAAAAAAAAAACGGAAAAGTACAGCCATGCTCCAACTCACGCCGCACCACACATCCGCTTGTCCCGCACAAAACCATCACCAATAAACCCAGATTGGCATTCTGACCTTAAGTTGTGAATGGGGCCATCGATGTGGTCAAAGCCCATCTCACTGGTGCTGTCGGAGCTACCGGAGGACGGCGACAGCGACCGGATCTCCTTGTCGTCCAGCGGCCCGTCCGACCTCCCCGGGATCTCGTCCTCCGAGTTCTCCTCCGAGATGGAGCCCACCAGGAAGTGGGAGTGCAGGGCCCCGGCGGCCGGGCTCTGCTTGGCGGCGCCGTCCTGCTGTGCCATGGCTGGCCGGCGCGAGCAGGCTGCGAATACTGAAGCCCGGGAAAAGCAGAGGCAGCGGTTATAAAAAAAGGGGGAGGCCAGAGTTCATAACGCATCACACCACATCAAGCTGGAGCACGGGGCTGTTTGTTGAATTGCAAAAGCGGGTTGCACAAACTTAAAAGGTTTTATTGATATTGCAACACTTGGGTCCAGACAGCGACCCAGATGATAAATTGGCTTGGCGAAAGCTACCTTTACATGCCAAACCAGGTGTGTGTGTGTGTGTGTGTGTGTGTGTGTGTGTGTGTGTGTGTGTGTGTGTGTGTATAAAACTATTCACTGCTATACATCCAACAGTGGAACCCAGCTACATTAGAGGACATGATTCAAACTAAAAACAGGGTTCCTACAGCACAAGGCAAGTTAAATTCAAGACTTTTTAAGACTTTTTAATGCCACTTGAAATAAAAAAGTTAAGACCAACTTCACGATAAACAAGATAAACCTGGTTGCGACAACTTTACCCAAATGTTTATTTTAACATAAACCATTACTTTCTGGCTCAGTAGACATGTTAGAGATTTTGAAAAACATTCCATATAGGAAGAAAGCTAAAAAACACACAAATTACAGATACATTTTTAACAACTACTGAACTGAATTCACAAAACTTTGTTTTGTTCCCTACTAAAACAAACTATAAATCAGTGCCAACTATTTTTCGCAGCTATGGTCCGGCCGTAACAGTTTTTATTGGTTCCGCTATCGGGACGTAACCAATAATGGTTACATTGAGCCATTAGGTAAATTTAAAAAATATATAATTGTATCAATTATTTGACTGTGTGGTAAGGATTACAAAAATAAAATCCTATTTATGACCTGGTAACAATTTTAAGACCTAAGAATTTTTTAAGACATTTTAATGCCAATTAAGGCCTTAGTTTTATATTACAGAATTCAATGCCTTTTTAAGACTTTTTAAGGATCCGCAGGAACCCTGTAAAACAAATAAATCAATCAATCAACAATTAGAGCTAAATAAATACACTTCTAAACTACAATTTACTATATCACACAATTTAGCCATCCCAATTCAATTGAATTCAATATATTTCAACCCAACGCATTAAGAGGTGAAATAGTAACAAAAAAAAACTTGAAAAACGTATTAAATCAACAAGTGGATCAAGAATTTTCGGAGCGTGCCTCGCCAACTTTCAAAAACTATCAAAAAACAAAATAAACGATTTTCATAATTAAAAACTTAAACATCAAACCTGTACAGATTAGTATGAAACACACTTTAGCTTCTTCATGCAAAACTAATGGGCCAGAAGGGGAAAAAAAAAACACGTTAATCCAATACATGAAGCATAAAACATGTTGTAACCACATCAGAGTACAGAATATCTTACCGAAAAACGACACTTGTAGATAGTTATAATGCTAAACTCATCCTTTTCAGCTCAGAAACTACCACACACGTTGCCGCTCAGTGTAAATCAATCACTTCCCTGACTGACTAGCTGGCTGCTACCCGGACCCCTCCTGTTCGTTTAAAAGGGGGAAGGAAAGTCTCTTAAGGCACACCTTACCCATCCACAACTGCTCGCGGGACCAGAAAAACAAGCCGAGCACGGCAGCCAGACACACGGTAAAGGTGAGCCAGGGCAACATCGCTAAAGGATAGCAGCGGCAGTGTTCATCTTGCTAGTGAGCCCAATTCCCACATTTAAATTAAAAAAAAATAAAAAATGCACAACTAAATCAGACTCTTCACTAAAGCCACACCGAGATGACGTTACCTGTCAAAGCTAGCTTGCCCGTGCTGTTACAGCCGGTAAAAGACAAGTAAGCTGAGGCGGAGATGCTAACATGGCTAATGCAGCTAATGCCGTTATAATGCGCTATTATAAACACGGTGGTCCTGTCTGAACTCGGGTCCCGTACAGTACTGCAGTGTAGGCGGAAACCCAACCCCCCCCCCCCGTCGTGCGTAGGCTCGCAGTTGGAACATAATCTGGGATAATATCTATCTGGTTCGCCACGAAACCTACCGCTGGAGATAAACCGACACGTAATCCTGGAAAAGTTGGCTGAATGGAGTCGAGAAATTAACGGTGTCTTTCGGACATGTCTTTCCTTTGCATGTTTTTTTTTTTTTTTTTTCTTTCAACGAAACGGGAAAGAAATCACATCATGATGAGGTCACGCTGCTCCGACAGCTCTGCCTCAACAGCAGAGAGTGGGGTGATGTGACGACGCGCGTGCCGGTTACTCCGGGACAACGACCTCTGACAGCTTCTTCCGCTGTAGAACTAGATAAAGTAGAACACGTTGCTCCCAAAAGACGGTTTCTGATGCAACGAATCAGGGGATATGGACCTGCTAAGGTCCAAGGTTTGATTGTTTAAGCTTTATTTATTTTATAATGGAGTTTTTTGTGTGTGGTAGCAACACATAAAAAAGCAGAAATAAAAATACAGATATTTTTGCAAACTAAAGGGCAAATCTTAAAAATCAACCTTAAATCAAATTACAAAAACAGGTGTATATATTAATTGTATCTCATTACTCTCATTACAGAAACATAAATGAAGATACTTTAAATGAAAAATCAGAAAGGTCATGAAAAAACATTTTTAACAATATTGGACAAAAGGTCAGTCATCTTATCTGCTAGCTTAACTGTAAATAATATTTTTGTCGGGAAGACAAGAATAAATTCTGTGATATTTCACTAGTGTATAGATTTTTGCTTCTAGCCCCTGTCCCTCCTGAATAATTTCATCAAACTAAACCAAACCTGTTCACAAAAGCTGCAACCAGAGGACACTAGATTCATGCAGGACGAGGCGGTTTTTCTTAGGGCAGCTCATACTTGGGATGCTGTATCCAAACATTGCATCTTACAGTGCTCTAATCAGTAAAAGTTGCCATTAGTAATTAACTGTGTGATCCAATGTAGACTAGTAAGCATTTTGATTGAATTGTGTAAATCTGTCAGCATTTCCCGTTTTAATCTTAAACCTGCCGACTGTTGATCTAAATAAGCCTCTTTAGTAAAATGTGGCACATTTACATCATAAACTGAAGTGTTCTTGTTGATTGATGGGTGTTCTCTTGTAAACTAAATCAAAACAATGTGTTGGCAGAAATAAGTGATGTATTTTTGGGAAATTTGTCATTTCGGCTCCTTAATTTTTTTTTATTAATGTGAAACAGTGCTATGCAATTTAAACGTTGTAACTATACCAGCCTAATAGCCATTCGAGTTTATTGTAGTTCATATCTGTTACAACTATATCTAGGAACGCTTCCTAGGCAGACCAATCAAATTCCGATTTCCTTCTGTAGGCGGGGTTAGGGCTGGTGCACGAGGGGGATGTACCCGGAAGAGTTGGGCTGTCAACTGCGGAGTGCACGTGCGTTGAGTGCCGGTGTTGTTGTGCTATCTTGTTTGTTTCAGTCTTGGGGGAGACAAATGCGTCCTCTTCGACCACTGTTCACACGAGCTTGTGAATTTAATTTTGAATTTAAGTCTTGTGGGCCAAACACATATTTTGTTAGAAATCTACTCCATTTTAGTCCGTTCTTAACAATTTTTCCTCCTCAATCGACCCGTATATCATTAATCTCTTAATACATTAAGCAAATCTGATTCATTTTCCAAAGGAATTGCTATTGTTTAAAAATGGTACTGTAGAATTTATATGCGATTTGTGTGTAACTGGGTGTGCTCATGTTTTCTTTTTTGTGCTGATGATAACCTAATATACGCACTGCAAAATAAATTCCCAATACACCAAATCAGACGTTTGCTATTGCAGCAATTGACCACTAGATGGCACTAGAGTCGGTAAGCTTGATTTTACATTGTCAACGCCGAATGGAGCCACTGGAGAACCTGTTTGCGCACTGACGGGTCCAAACTTGATTTTGTTTTTCGAAACGCATTTGTTTCCTATGCTGCAAATGTTTTTGTAGGTCATACACAAAACGCATAACCGTGCAGTCGTTGTGAATGGCTTCTCCAAAGAAGCAAAATATAGCTGTCAGTAGCTGAAACTGCCATGCTTTCTGTTGCATCAGAAATGGTGCAGTTATGAGGCTCCTACAGTAGGAGTAGGAGGCTATGGATGAAAAAACTCAAATCCTTAAGGGCTGGTTTCCTGCAACTTTTACACGTGTTCCTTGCCCTACACACCTGGATCAAATGACTAAACTACCTCACTAGCAAAATGTTAGGCTCTTCATAGCTCTGCTAATGAGCTGACATAGGAGTCAGATGTGTTGAAGCAGAGATACATCTAAAAGTTGCAGAACACCGGCTGCTTTTGAGGAATGAAGTTTGACACCGCTGGTATAGATAGCATAGGATGTCGTCACGCACTAGTCAGCATTGCCTGCAGATCCTTCAGTGTTACTGTCAGGCTCTTGAGAACTTCCCCAAGAGTTTTCCATCTGCCATTTTTGCCAGTTATGGAGAAAGGTTTGTTTTTAGTAATAGTAATAGTAATATTTTAGTTTAGTGATATTGCTGCTGATCCACGCTTTCTTCAATTACTGACAACTGTACAAATGGTGTTTTTATGACATGTGGTGGATTATATCTTTGTTCTATTCTCCTAAGTGATGCCTTTTGCAAAATGGAATGTTTTTGATCCTCTGAACTCTTTTGAACTCTAACTAAAAGAGGCAAATGAGCAAACATCCTACTAGGTGAACAAGACTTTATATAAAGTTTCTCAGAATCACTGTGGTATTAGTTTAAGAGGTCGCACACTTACACAAGCAAGTTATAGCAGCTTCTTTTTTAAATATTTTTCATTAAAAAGATTTCTTTGTCAGTTGAATTACACAAAGGTATGTTAAGGGTCGAAAACAATTCTGAAAGTATTTATCTCATGCTCATTTTTGGCATCATAATTTTGGTATTTTAACAAGGGACGTCTTTTATATCCTCCGCGTTTTTGTTTTATGTATCTCTTCACTGCATGGAAATAGTATTTCTGCCATCTAGATTATTCAAGCTGCATTGGTTGACAACTTTTCTGTTTTTATATCACTCTGACAGAATTTTTCGATCCACCATGTGGTTTTGGCCAGACATCTCTTGACACATAATGCGTTTCAAGATCCTCATGTAAGACAACTTACCTGTCATGGGGTCTCCAAGACATTTTTGTTTTTCCCCCCAATAGTAAAAGTGAGGGAAGTGGGGTGCTGTTTTTGACACAGCCTCTGTTTTCTGTTTGTAACTGAGAACCTCTCATCCCATGCTCTAACGTTCCTTAAATTAAAATATTTTAATTCTCACCATGCAACTTTATATGTAACACATTTTAAACGGCAGAAATTAATTTTGTATGTCTCACATTTTAAACGGCAGAAATAAATTTTGTATTTCTCACAAAACAAGGGCGAAACTGTCAGACCCCCCAAAAAGATTAAAAAAGTGGAATTTCCTCCATCGTATTTTTAATATAGGCCTATTAATACGATTATAAAAGTACAATCAAATGTTTGATGTTAGCTATGAAGGTAAAAATGTTACCAAAAAAAAATCTATCAGATTAAGTTAATAAAATAACATGCTTTTAACAATAAACTGTCTTCACTGGAAATGCATTCCTCCACCCTGCCGTTGTCTGGCTTTATCCTGTTCGGATTCCATCTGGGGAGGGAAAAGCTGCTGGGTGCAAGCCTGGTGCCACTTATACAAGAGGAATGAATAATTTAGCTTGTGTCAGTATCTGTCAGTATCAGAGACCCAGTAAAACCGTGTCACATTCTGCCTCTTTTCACCTCCTGCAAGGGATGGGTCCATGGCCGCTTTTCCCGCTTGCCATGTCCTCGTGGCCCCTCCGACTCGCCACGTGCGTTTTTACATCTTCAATTTATTCGTTGTGAGTTCTTCAAACACCAACAAGCAAACGCGTCTTTAAGCACCTCAACGCTCAAACCACCTAACGGGGAAGTGATTAACGTTGACTGCCTCATTACAGCGGCGGCCGCCCTGGGACGGGATGGTCTCTACTGGGACGTGTGAAAACTCCCACTTTGGTGAGTCCAAGTAAAACGGTCCTAATGGCTCGTCCACCACGTAGTGTAGAACAACTAAGGAACGGAGTTAGTGGATGTTTCCAAATATGCTGCAATGCGAGCTGGCATGTGTGAATCAAAAAAAAACATTTAGCCTCTAACCCTTCCTCTAAAACTTTTCTGAACGGCTGTATAGGAGGCGCAGATATCTAACAGTAACAAAAACTGACAGCCTACTGGTCCACTGAGGGTAATAGGCTCTGGCTTGCAGCTATGGTGCCTGTTGCCTGATAAAACATGTTGCTGTGAGGATTTACAGATCAATGCAGTCAAATTAGAATCAAATCAATGTATTTTAATATAAAAAAAAAAACACTGAAAAATGACACGGGAAGCGTTAACCATCATCTACCCACATCTGTGTCCCTGAATAATTTATAGGGCAAAGGTGACCAAACAAGCAAAAAAAAAAAGGGGGGGGGGGGGGTTATAAATACAATATGTAAACTCTGAATAAATATATACAGCATAAATAAGTACATGCTTAAAAAAATAAACAAAAAAAAGAAAGACTTCCAGTCCGTAACATTAATAGGGCACAAATTTATGACTGATAAAAATGGTGAGGGCTCAAAAAAATTGTAATAGACAAAGTGGTTTTGTTTAGAATCTGATCTGACCAGAGAAAATTAAGTTTGAGCTGATTACTTTAAAAGAGGGGTGTCCAACGTGTGGCCCGGGTGCCATTTGTGGCCCCTTCACTGATTTTGCGTGGCCCTCCAACTGCATTTCAAGAAAGATTTGGCCCACCAGCACAGGTGGCTGGTGCAGATAGAAACCTATTTATCATTTATTTTTAAACTGGGCAAAATTATTACAGGCTAGATAGAATCTTACTTTTGAAAATGTTAGGGACCACGCAAGTGAGCCGTCTTTTAATACCCAGACTTTTTACAGTGGTTCTCTTAGTAAAGAGAACCACATCTATCCAATGAATTTTACTCAAATGCAGACTTTGGTGCATTAAAATGTTCTTTGAAGTAATTTCTTAAAATTGTCTAAATACAGCAAGTGTTTTGAAAGAAATACTGACATAAATACTGACATGAAGACATTGGTGGACAGTTGGTGATAATGGCCCATTTTTGTGTTGGGGGGGGACCAACACACACACGAACTGTATGTATGTATGTATGTATGTATGTATGTATGTATGTATGTATGTATGTATGTATTAATCTGTGTATGGTGAAAGGTTTTATTAATGCAAATATTAAATGTTTGTCACACAAACCGTAGCATCCTGAAGAATTGTACCTGCCTATAATCTAATAATCAGGGTCCTAGTTCAAACAACACTGAGGTTATCCTCAATTTTGATTATTCTTTGACTATGTGCAATGCATCAGCGCCTGTGGCAGCAAAACGGACCCACAGCACTTGGCTAACACCGCCATGCTTAACAGTTTGGACAGAACCCTCTAAATATTTGTCTTGTAATTTTGGTTAAGAACAAAATGTGCAACCATAAAATGTCTCATTTTGTTGTCTTGTCTATGCGGTAAGATGCAACTCTGAATCACGCTTGAAGGTTTTGATTCTGGAGCTGGATTTCCTTTCTTGGTAAATATCCTCCTAAGACTATGTTGATGTTAAATTTATTTCACTGTGGACAGCTTTCCCCGAACAGTCACGGAAACTGCTGTGAACGGTCAGGGTTAGGATTTGCCTTAGCGTTAACCTGGCTAAAGCAGGTTAAGCTTTAGCCAGGAATCGGCCTTCCTGACCTATGTCCACACTGTACGCATCCCTGTCTTGGAAACACATTGTGATCCTTTTACTGTGATTTACTTAACTTTCCTGTGTATCCAAACCTTTTTCTGTTCTACATCAGCTCAACAGTTTATAAAAAGGCTCACTTTTGTCCTTTTATTTTTCTAATTCGGTACAAAATATATTGCATTTGTAGACTGTGTTTTATGACATACCAAAATTCCAGGTGTATTTATTTACACGGTGCTCTATGATTTGGTTGGAAAAAATAATAACACAATTCAACAACGCCAGCCACAGAGAGGAGCGGACCAAAACTAAAAATGTTTGCATGGACAGTTTATGGTTTAGGTCTGTTACCTGGTCACCTGTCTGACCCTGTGTTCTCTCTCCCTCCATTTGCTGCACTACTAAGCATGCGCTGCATTGCTTCTTACCTGCGTGGCTACGGATGGAGATCATTCACCTGCAAGTCCTGTCCTGCTGCACTTGTTCCCGTCTCTTCCTCAGATTTTTTTTTATTTATTTACTCGTAAAATCCCTCAAGGTTCTGCTTTCACGCTCTATAATTATCTTTTCTTTCCTGAGCACAAGACCTCTGACATTCTGATATTTTACTCGAGCACCTAAATCAATTCAGAACAAGTTGCAGGCAAACCTCGTCTTAATGGCCAAACCAGTTTTGTATTGGGGGTACAAAAACACACGCACAGACACTTACACACACGTATGTATGTATGTATGTATGTATGTATGTATGTATGTATGTATGTATGTATGTATGTATGAATCTGTGTTTGGTAAAAGGTTTTATTAGGGCAACTATGAACTTTTTTTGTCAACAAACGGTAGCATCTTGAAAAATTATACCTGCCTATAATCTAATAATCAGGATCCCAGTTCAAAGAACATTGAGGTTATCTCCAATTTATATTATTCTTTGACTATGTGCACACACTGCAAAAACTGATCTAAAAATAAGTAAAATGTTCTTAAAGTTAGTGTATTTATCCTTGATTTGATCTGGTAATTAAGATTATCTGCCAATGGAATGAGTATTTTGACCCCTTAAAATAAAATAATTAGACATCCTGCACTTGAAATAAGATGATTGAGATGACTTGTTCCTATTCTAAGTGCAAAATTCTTATTCCATTGGCAAATCATCTTATTTACCTGCTCAAATCAAGGACAAATACACACATTTTAAGAACATTTTACTTATTTCTAGTTCCGTTTTTGCAGTGCATTGCTAACGCCGCCATACTTAACAGTTTGGACAGAGCCCTCTAAATATTTGTCTTATAATTGTGGTTAAGCACCCCAACCATAAAACGTCCCATTTGGTCTAGTCCATGCAGGAAGATGCAACTCTGAATCAAGCTTCAAGGTTTTGATTCTGGAGCCGGGTCTCCTTTCTTGGTAAATATCCTTCAAGACTAAGTTGATGTTAAATTTATTTCACCGTGGACAGCTTTTCCCGGACAGTCACGGAAACTGCTGTGAACGGTCAGGGTTAGGATTTGCCTTAGCGTTAACCTGGCTAAAGCAGGTTAAGCTTTAGCCAGGAATGGGCCTTCCTGACCTATGTCCACACTGTACGCACGAGTTCAGGAACCGGGTCGGTGCCAGGAAGTCAACAAATTTAACTGAAGTCTGTCATTTCTGATGAAAAACAGTGGTCAAATATCCAGCCAGTTTGTAGGACTGGCTGCTCGCTCATAGATTATTCCAAAATATGGTGTTAAAGTTTTGTTGTTGTTGTTGTTGTGGAATTAGTATAAAATTGTACACTGCAGTTATACTTGCTGTTCACGCTTAGTCGCTTCTGAAACCAAAAGAAATAAAGCAGCTGAATATTACAGGGGATATGTTTGTTTGTAGGTAGGACACTGCGCTGTCCGGTGTACGCAGTCAGCAGATGTCCAGTTAGAGGGGGCAAAAAAAAAAGGAGCACCTAGCCTTATCACTCCGGACACCAACTGGAGTAAAGACAATTAAGGATTAGGTCATAGGCTAATCACAGCAATTAGACCAACAGTTTCCTTTGCCTTAAAATGCCCCCTTAATGCCTTGAGAGACAAAATTGGAGAGACCGGCACAAACACAACCCCACAGGCTGTCCTTACCAAAAAAAAGTGTACGGAAGTCCACGAATGAAACAGACAGATTAATTACTCAAATTAACTTAAAGGATTAGGCCTAACATCCAGACACGTTCTGATCCGGGCTGGAAAGCGGAATCTTCCTCCCAAATCCATTTAAACTCATGGAGCGTGCCTGCGTGTCGACTCATTGATCTTATCTATCTTAAATGACCATTAGGTCTGTCGCTGGGGGCTTAATTTTCTGGTTTGCTAAAAAAAAAAAAAAAAAAAAAGTTAAGCTGATATATAAAAGATTTCAAAGTTTTTGCAAACATTTGGCAGCACAAATGTTTTAACAGTATTTGATTTTCATTTAAGTCTTAGGCTTGCATCCCAATGATCAGAGCTATACTAGAGCCTGTAAATGTGCAGCGATGACCTGCAATTGAGTAAATCCAGACATTCTCATGACAACAGAAACATAGTTCGTATGGGTTATTTATTTTTGGTTGCTATTAAGGTGAAACTTTCCAAATCTTAAGTTGTGTTGTGTTAGATCAGCACACCCCACAGCACTCGGGGAATCAGTCCATCGGATGGCCTTTGTTTTGTCACCACGACATCCAGATGGCAAACTCCAGTCTCTGCTTCCGGATTTGGACAGCTCCGGTTGTGAAGGTTACCTTCCCGGCAGGCTGGCAGATAGGAGATTTTGGCAAGAAGTGAAAGATGGTGGGAGCTGATATGGACTTAATCTGAGCCAAGTCTTAGGATTTCTGTGTTGGTGGATTCCAGAAAGAGATGGTGTGGCAGAGCAGGCGGGGTGAGCTGAAAGACTCGCACCTATTGGTGCCACACGATGGTACGGATATGATGACATTCCATCAATTGGTGACAGAGAGACTCCCTGTTTGGAAAAAAATAAATAATTGTTAGCACAGCATTATAGCCTTGGAATGGTTCTGTGACTCGATAAAAATAAACAATTTTCCAGAAGAAATTAAACATGTAAGCAGTTTTTACATAATTGAATAACAAGAAGCTTCCATTTTAAAATTGACCTTAATATCCAACCAAAACTGGACCCCAACCTGTTTTTTTTTTAATTGAAGCATATGGTTAAAGCTTTTTGAAATGAGGGTCTGTTAAAAGGTTTTTATCATGTGGTACTTTAAAAGCAGCAGATCATTCTCTTGGCACCTTTATGTAGTGTAAATCTAAATGCTTTATTCCCGGAGGATGAAGCCAATGGCCAGTCCGAGAGGAGTCAAGACCACATCAGACTTCTACCACCTCAGAAGCCACTCCGGTCTTAACGACACCAAAACACTTTAAAACATTTCATTACCCCCTTAAACAGGGTCATGTATACGATTAGATGGGTATGTACACAGAAGCTGAAAAACAAAAAGGTGTATATGTGTTCTGGGTTAGAATCGCTGTCTGATATTACTGTGAAACAGCAAAAATAAAAAATGAAAATAAATAATAATAAAAAAGTAGTATATTAGGTTAGGAAGACCTCTGGTAGCCCAACATTGCCAACATCAACTACCTGTTTGAGTAATCATCAACTGCTGGGTAAATAACCTTCTAATGCAAATGTCACAAAGGTATTAAAGGTATACTATGCAACCGGGGTTGATTTTCCAGCGATGCTCCCCCCAGAGGGCGAAAGTAAAAGTGCACTGTCATAAAGATGCTCAGCTGTTCTGGTTTCTCCGTCAAGCCAGGCTCGGTTGTTTTGAGCTTAGCAGACAGGCGAACGCAACGAAAAGTTGAAAAAACGGCAGTACAAACAATGACTAACACAGTCAAAGTATGAACATCAGGGTTTCCCGCAACGCTCGCCAAACTCACGCTACCGCCTCGCCAACATTCAAAAAAATAAAATAAAATAAATAATAATAATAATAATAATAATAATAATAATAAAAACTCAATATACTTGCATGTTTATTTGACGTTAACACGCGGTTCTTTGTTGTTGCTTTCGCGCGTGCATATAGTGAATGGCAGGGCAAAAACACATGGAGTTCTCGGCGTAAAGCAAGACCGACTCTCGCGGTCTTGCACGAGACTTCTGAGCCTGTGTGTGCGGGCCGAGGGCTCTTGCAATTGCAAGTACGGTATTTCCCCCACAGACCACCAGGGCGGCCGAGAAAACCTTTGTTCGACCTGAAATGACTCATTTAATCATCCAAAACGGTATGGAACACATTAATTAACTGAAAAATGTTGCATAGTATGCCTTTAAAGGATTCATAAAACTGTGCTTGCACAAACCGCAAGCAGCGGTCCGCTTTGGCATCAGGCCTTCTGGGGCCAGCCCTTAACTTCAATTCCTCTGAATTTAAACTAAATAAAGGTGCCCAGTGTGTTACCTGCTGCTGGGAAAATGTTACCTGTTTGGAACCTTCTAACAGAACCTCGTTCCAAACTTTCACGTATTCCTTCAGTTTCCTTCGTTTAAATTGGTCCGCGCATGATTAGAATGTTCTTGAGTGCAAAACAAGATTGCAATAAAAGCACAATGTTTTCTCAATCATTCTGCAGCAAAAGTAAGCAATGAACCAGTGGTAATTGTAGAAGATTTACGAGCAAAACTGAATTTAAATCAGTTCATATGAAGATGTCTTTTTTTTCTCTTTATAGTAGGTACATCTGGTCTGGGGTTCTGTGAACTGTGACATCATCCAGGGGAGGCTGCTGGAGGTTTTCCTTTCCACTGTCGCTTCATGCATGCTCAGTATTGGGGATTGCTGCAAAGCCATCGACAATGCAGACGACTGTTCCCTGTGGCTCTACGCTCTTTCATGAGGAGTGAACGCTGCTTGTCAAGACTTGATGCAATCTGCTGGGTTTCTTAGAGAGGAAACCTTTTAACTAGTGTTGCACAGATACCGATACCAGTATCGGACGGGCCCCCGATCCAGCACTAAAATGGTGGTATCTGTATCGGCGAGCACCAACAAATAGGACACCAATACCATTTTGATGTTTGTATGTCACTTGAACGCAGCCTTCTCTCTCCCGACTAGTATTATACATGTTACATAAGTTCATGAAAGTTGCACTATTGTGGCATTTGAGAGCCAAAACTCAGGGTTTAAAAGATATTATTCAATTATTAATGTAATTTTACCATCTTACTGTTGCACTACTATTATACATGTTATAATTTCACCAATGTTGCACTATTTTGGCCTTTGAGAGCCAAAAGTTTATTCAACTATTGTCAGCCATTCCAGATAGGCAATAAAAGGTTCTACTACCCTAAGTAGTATGCAGTTCTTCATATATACACACACACATCAATTTCAAACAGATGGTATCGGTATCGGCCATTACCGCACAGCCAGGTATCGGGTATCGGTATTGGGGTCAAAAAATGGAATCGGCGCAACACTACTTTTAACCAAACTGTCTGGAGGATTTGATTGAATTTGGCTTTGCAAAGTGCCTTGAGATTAGATGTGTTGTGAATTGGCAGTTTATAAATAAAATTTTATTGAAATGAATTTACCTGTGAGAAATGTTAGAAATTATTTTTTTTCTGGTTACATTTTTGACTATTTATTATTTTCCTCCCCACATATTAACACCTTATCACTCTTCATGAAATACCTCAAACTTTGTTGTTTTATCCTAGATATAGTATGTTATATCAGGTGACCGTGGCACATACCATTTTTCTTATACATATTTGAGACACTTTTGGCAAGGACATACGATTTATATGAGCCATTTTCCATAGTTTTCAATAAGAGCGCCTTTATGTTGAAGACAATAAATACTGCCAATTCTAACTCACGTAATCCCAATTTAGAAGTGCTGACAGGGATGTCTGAAAAAGAGTCTGCTTCAAGGCATTACTTTCAGCTTTTATTACCCTAAATACTTATTTTAAAAAAAATATCAGACTGGCAGAATTTAATATTGTGCAATGACAGATTTGAGCAATTTCCTGAAACCTACCTGAGATTCCAAAGTGTGTCGTGAGAGGGGAAAAGCACCTGAAGGCTGGATAGTTTGAGATGGCAGGAATCCATTTTCAAAGTCATTAATTCCAGGCAAAGGGGTAAATCCAGGTCCCACGCCCAAACACGAAAAACCCGTTGGTGTCATTGATAGCTGTCTTTTTTGAAACGATGCTCTTACCCTAACAAGTGGTTGGCGGTAGACACCTGAGAAATCCAAAGTTGGATAGTGAAAATTACTGAGGCAGGTTAAGCTATGTGGTCGCAACTTTGTTGGTAGCCCCCCATCGTTGTTCACACTCCTTTGGCTTTCGTAGGAGCCTAATTCCATAAAGTATTCATTGCCATCGTGTGCTCTGTGCACGATTATGCCATTTGAGCCATCCTTATTGTTGCTTTTACTAAGATCAGGCATGGGTTGCAGAACGTCCTCGTGCCTCAGGTTCGTGGTTAACGTACGTGCAGGCCCGGGTAGGCCGACTTTCAGAACGTCATCCTCTTCAAGGTCTAAATCTGAATCACTTTCAATGTCTTTTGCATCTGTAAGGAAACAAATAATAAAAAAAAGGTTTAGAAAGAGAACATTTTGAGGTTATTAGTGTTAGAAAGCTGAATATTAGCTATTAGTGGAACAAAATGTAAGGCCAAGAAATTGGAATCGGTGGATTTGATAAATATAAAGGCGTTTGGGGTTTCAGTTGAAGAAGAACTGAGTTGAAATATCGAGAAGAGGTCAAAATTTGATTTCAATAATAAAGTCAAAACGATGAGAAAAGTCGAAATGTTGTGGAAAAAGTTTGAGATTCATTTGGGATTAAGATAAAAATATTGAGGATAAAAAAAGGTAACAATTATTTTGAAGAAATGGCAGGATGCTATAATTTCTGTGTTCTTACCAAGCAGGTTAGCTATGCGTCGGGATCTGTGTTTCACCGTTGCCAGGATATTTCAATGCTAAAAGAGGAAGAATGTCTTTGCTATGGAAGCCTAGTCTGAAGTTTAAAGTCATTAGCTCGTGTTCACTTGTTATGGCTTTGTAGGGTTTTAAGCCAGCATCGATTTCCCTTGATAATATACTTTTTCCTTCTTTCTTTCTTTCTTGTAATTACAACTTTTTTTCTCATCATTTTGGTAACTAAAAAACACATTTTATTTTCATTGTCTTACCATAGTCACGTTTTGTTTAGCTATCTCCCTGCATTAATTTAGAACTGTGTCAGTTACTCTTTTTTCCCTTGGCTCCTTCAGTCAGGACCGATAAACAGCTCAGGAATTAGAGCAACCTGTGTTGCATTCCATCAACTTCCCCGGTGTTAAAGCCTCTCGGTTTAGTCACTCCTTTGGTAAATTATCCCGTTTATCCTATTCTGACTTTACCTGAACTGTAAGGTTCTGTGTCCTATATGTTGTTTTTTTGTTTTTTTTTTGACTTCTCGTGACCTGTACTTTTTTTTTTTTTTTTTTTCTTTTTTTTTGATGATAAAATCATTTATCAGGAGTTGGCCTACCTCCTGCTTGCTTTTGAGTCCTTCATCGCCACAATTCATGACTCATAGGTGTGACTATTGTGAAATGACTTGTATTTTACTACTCTTTTGTATTAGGGATTCCAGAAGACTGAGGTGTTGTCTGCACCACAGAGTTTTTTGGTAGCATTTTTGTTTTAATATCCAAAGGTAAATAGTGTTTTATTAGCCCAGAGGCCCTGCGACAGACTGGCGACCTGTCCAGGGTGTACCCTGCCTCTCGCCCAGTGAACGCTGGAGATAGGCACCAGCATTATGCGGGTCAGAAAATGGATGGATGGATGAGCCCAGAGTCTAATCTCTAATCCCAACCCTTTTGCTTATTTCTGTGCAACTCCAAGACAAACTAGTAGTCTTATTTTCAGAGTTGCCAATTGGAAATACATTATGAATGTCCCCAATACTCCTCCCCAACACACAAGCACACCACCCCTTATTTGGAAAGCCAGAAGTCTAGATGCCCAGAATTTAACATGAAACACGTACAGAACATAGAATAAATGCAACCATGTATAAATGAAACCTGTTAAAACATTTAGTGCTGTACAACCCCTGTTTATGAATTTTACTTTGGAGTTTGAACTCACAAAACAGGGGGACACTCATTATCAGCTTTTATTGCTAAATCCTACTGGTTTTCTCGCTTGCTGCACATTTATGCACCTTCTCCACCCCTTCTTCTCTTCTTTTGGGGTGACTTTCTTTAAAGGTTATCATATGGAGGAAGTCATTTTTTTTAAAACCACGCTGCTTTTACGAGGGGCTTTCAGATCGCTCGAGAAATACAAAATCTGAAATATCAGTGACGCGATGAGTGACCCTTTTAGCCTCTTCCGTAATCAAAGGAAAACTCTACTTTGGAGAGTTTCACATCTACGATATGACTGGGAAGGTTGTTGATATTTTAGTTATAGAGGATGAAAAGTTAGTGATACAGACTGAAGTGTGTTTGTGAGTCTTATGGACAGATAGTCCTGAGAACCACGTGTCTGCTTAAAGGCCCACATCCCCTCTTGAGGTTAACTCGCCTTGGCAGGTTGGTGTGGACATCAGAGGGCTGCTGACCAGTTCCAGAGGAGAATAAAAGGGCTCACTAGCGCCGGGTGGCCCAGACGAATCGTCAGAATCAGCACCGCCCTGGTCTGCTTTGCTGAACAGCTTAACCCTGTTTGTAGATATAACGACACAAACTGCATGTGTTAAGATGTGGCAAAGTAAGCAAGTTCACGTGAGGACATTTTATGTAGTGCCGACCTTTTCTCGCGTCTGCCATTGCCAGTATCTCTGAACCCTTTGGCAAAGGGATTGTTGTCGATTTTCAGCTGCGTTATCTAAGCGACGAAGGAGGGGAAACTCAGTTCTTGCACATGGGACGTGCAGCATTGTTCTGTTGTCAAAGAGTCGAGGGTTACCTTTTCGTTCTGATAGGCAGTGACAGCGATGAACTCCGTCTCCGGGAACACGTAAGTCCTGAAGGTGCTGTATGGAAGCTTCATGATGTCGTTGGCTCTCACAATGTGAAACCTGGGTTGGTACTTATGCATGGAGTTTAGGATCGTCTGGCAAATCAACAACAAGTCATAAGCAAAAAACGGCAGCACCGACCCAATTTCTACATTTTTTAGAACCGGCGGGGGCCACTTACAAATCCGTGCTTGTCCGAGATGTTGTTGGTGAGTTTGAGTTTATGAAACGCAACCGGCTTGCTCATCCACTGCTCCCCCTTGGACGGACTGTCAGGGTGGATGTACATGCGCTTTGGCATCTCCGGGTCGGCTTTTCCAGCCACTGTCCAGCGGGAGTTGTGAAACTTGTAGCGGCAGTCGTCTACGGCGACAATGTCCATCAGCAGGATGTACTTTGTGCTTTCACTCAGCCCCTCCACACACACTTTGAAGGGTGGAAACATCCTCCTGGATATTGAATAGGGGAAAATGATGCATTCAAAATAATGGCGAGTCTTTTAAAGGAATCGGTGGATTGAAAGACAGCTGTCTAGTCAAAAATTCATGAGCATATGGAATTCCACCCTTTTAACTCACCTTTTGAACTATTAACATTAAAATATTTTCCGTTATGGCAATAGTTCTTAAATTTTTGACATATACATTATAGAAAAATTTGATTTGAAGAATTAAGTTTTAGCCTATAAAAAGGATTCAAACTGTTTAGTAGCTATTATAGTTAGTAAATCATTCAAATGCGTGCAAATGTTTTGCACGAGTTTTATTAGTTAAAATCTAGCATTGTTTCCCTTTTTTTAGCGCAGTGGGTCAACTTGCCTCCCAGACTTTGTGATAACCATCTCGGTCCCCATCTTGTGAAATTCGCTCCACAGATCCTTCGATTCCAGCGTGACTTTCGGATCGTCATCCAGCCACTGCTCAGGCTGTCCCACACTCTTCATGGACCGCGGGTGCACCGGCCGACTCCGGAGCTCCGCGGCGGCGCGCAGCCGTGCGTCCGCGGCCGCCCGTTCCGACAGGGGGTCGGAAAACGAGGCGGCGTCCGGGAGAGTCAGCGCGGAGGTAAGGGAGGGCTGTGCGCCGGGAATGACAGCTGGCAGAGGGAAGGCGTCTGCTCCGTGGACTTGGAAAGGGTGGTAAGCCATGGCCACCGCAGATATCGAAGCAAAAGACTCTCAATCAGTGCGCTTGCAACAGCAGCCTTTATGAGGGTGTTTTGAGTTCCTCGTAGCATGACCAATAAGTCTCGGAAGTCTTTGCATCTCCAGACGCATCGGTCCATAGGTGAAGGTCTATGGAGAGAACGACGCACATGGGGATCATGCGTAAAAGTAGTGTAAAAAAAAAAAAAAAAAAAGCACACAAACAAACAAATTGAAATAGCTCCACTCAAAGAGGAAACCTAGAGATTTGGACTGCCGCACGTCTGATGAACCCAATATCTGTGGACAGAGTCAGTCTAAAAAAAACACGGTGAGGGGCGGGGCGGTTTTAAACCCGCGCGCGCGCACACACACACACACACACACACATATATATATATATATATATATATATATATATATATATATATATATATATATATATATATAGATATATATAGATATATATATATAGATATAGATATATAGATAGATATAGATAGATAGATAGATAGATAGATAGATAGATAGATATATATATATATAGATAGATATAGATAGATAGATAGATAGATAGATAGATAGATAGATAGATAGATAGATAGATAGATAGATTTAAGGGCCTTTAAGCCCTTAAAGGGCCCCCTTCCCTGGAGCGGGAAGGGCCCTTAAATGCCTCGTTTTTGAAGCACAAAATAGGTAAAAATTAAAAAAAAGGGGTATGCAGTTCTGTGCAGTAGAGGTGTCGTGTTGTTTCTACCTTTCTCCAGCAGGGTGTGACAGGTGGACATCAGCCACAGGTGTTTCCCATCCATGCCAACTAGGAGGAGCACTTAAGGCGGCCGGAGACGGATGGAAGGCATCAGAGCATTAGCTCACCTGAGCGGTACGGTACCTGACTGGACCTTTGCTCCTAGTTCTGTTCAATGGTTCATAGTTTCCTGCGACTAAATCCTCTGTTCCTCTCTCAGGTTAACCCAAGCTCATATCTGGTTACATCAAGAACCCTTCTCAGAAAGATTTCTGGCAGTTCCAAGTCCCAAGAGCCTTCCTGGCATGCCAGTTGGCTGCTGCTCCTCTGAGTTCGCTGGCCTGTCCACACCTCTGCTCGCTACCAGCGACCAGACTCCCTCCCTCCGGTTCATCATTCACCATCCAGTTATTAGTGCTCACCTCTTTCTTTTCTTTTTTCTTTTTCTCTTCCCTACAGTCTGCGACCAGAGCCTGCGACAAGTCCCACAGTATGATGTTGCCACCAGCAGCTGGTGTCCAAGCAGTTCTTTCCATGTAGACCTGAGCCTTGCTGGCTCCTGGGTTTTCCTGAACATCCTAGCCAATTTTCATTGATTTGAGGATGATCTTATAGGTTAGATTGAGCATTCCAACAGGATGCTGACTCCCAAACACATATATGAGCTGGTTTTTAGAACAGTTAGAACAGCATGAAATTCTGAACTAGCCTTTCCCAAAAGCCTTCCATGTTGAATATTTCTGGGCTATGCTTAAGCGCCTGGTCCATGCCAGGAAACCAACCATGCTGTTTAATAATAAAATAAAATAAAAACTTTCTTTTGGGCTGCAAAACTATTTTCAGTTGTGGAAAAAACGAAGTGTGACATATAAGGGGGATAAATCAGTTCAGAAAATCAAAGTAGTTGTAATCCTTAACATTATTAAGTGAGTTGTCAGTACTTTTACCTTTTAAGTTGTACATTATTTCAACCAGTGAAAGCTCTGCTAGCCTTTGTAATGAACTGTGGGAAAACCAACTTTTGTGTTAGGTGGCTTTTGAGTTAGAGTGTTCTTTTAATGTTCAACTAACTATAAACATTGTTGCCAAATAATATTTCATTCTACTTTCTGTACAGGGACAATAAAGCTACATATTTATTAAGTTTTAAAGTTACCACAACTCATACTTAAGTGTCCAGTGTTTGAAACTCAGACTCTTACTGTTCCTGAAATTGCATTGTTATAATGCAGATAAAAAAAAATGTCCACTGAAGGACAATAACAGCTAATTTAAAAAGTATGTTTGTTGTTTTTAAGTAAGAAATTGGAGATACATAGTTTGTACATTACATTTTCTAAGCCACTACTACTTTCATATAAATTGAAAAAAAAAACAACTATAATGGTTAAGGCGATGTCCTGAACTTAAAATATTACTGAAGTTTGTTGCCCTTAAATAGAGTTCTACCAACTTTTCTTTTTTTTTATGGTGCAGTTTAAAAAGATCTAAATTCTGCCAGTAAAAGCGATCAACCATGCAGACAGAATTTCGGCCAAACCTTGACGGCGGCAACAAAGCATCTGCTTAAGGTGCAACATGCAAAGGGTCAATTGGGCAAAAGTCAGTGGGAGTTTAGGTATACCTTTAACCCTTTTTTATTATTATTATAGATTATCGATACAATCAGTTCTGACAAAATAAGCTTCCATGCACTGTCACTCCATCTGCAGCCAATTTCTGAAACCACTGATAGTTTGAAGTGTTTAGATGTAAATTATTTAAAACTGACGTTATGAAGTATCAGTAAATATTTTTTAAACCCATCAGATACTTAGCGGTACTATAATATAGGAAATGTTTTCAAGACAAGGCGTGTAAAAGGTTTAGAATTGGTCCTCTCTGCTCGCTCTTAGGCTCTTAAATGATTTACTGTTTGTCTTTTCAAACTTGCCACACCAGTGGATATTCTGGTATCTGTAGGTATTAGACATTCTGCTGGAGGAGGCAAATTGTCTTATTTAACCTCATCTTTCACTTCTTTTGGAACACCTGATGTCAGGACAAGGGGCCTTAAGTGACCCCTGTAGTTTTAACACATTTTCTTCATCTTTTTTTTAAAAGAATGAAAGCCAAAGAGACATTTCATAGCTTAACAAGTCTGTGCCTCGAGGCATCTGAGAGCGTTAGGTTGGAACCAAGAGGACAAAAAGGGTCCACAATACTCAATTTTACATGTGAGCTGGCATGCCTGAGGGAAAGTATAAGAATACAAACATTTACTAAGTTGTACTCTGGAGGGGTATACTACATTTTGCTTTAAAGTGAAAGGTTTACACTCACTTATGTCGTTCGTTCATTTGGGAAATTCCAAAAGGATAATGACATGGCTTTGTACTAAACTTCTACACTCAAATGAAACATTTAAGTTATATGCTGGCACATGTTTGAATTTATTTTTTATGCCAAGACCTCAAACACAGTGCTTCCTTGTCTGCCATCATGGGGAAGTCAAATGAAACAAGTCAAGATTTTATGAAAATTGTGGACCTCCACAAGTCCGGTTCATTCTAGATTACAACGTTCAAATATGGAGACAAATTTCTGCCAAAACGTTGCACACAAAAAAAAGTTTTGCACACAAACAAAACTTGTTTGCACACAAAAAGATTTGTTTCACACACAAAAAATGTTTTGCAAACTGTTCGCCAACCTTGCACTCAAAATATCATTTATAAGTTTTCCTCGAGCACAAAACGGTCTCTGCTCGCACAAAACAGCCTCTGCTCGAGTACGAAACAATCCCACTACCGCTGCGGTAAATTTGTGCCAAAAGTCACGTGATGCATTGAGTTGTTGTTGTTGTTGTTGTTCAGACTTCCCGACAGCAGGGGGCGCACCCGAAAGAAACTGAAACGCGCCGGTTTGGCTGAAGAAGAAAAACGTGATATCACAGCTAACAGCATTAGCACTCCACAGGTAACTTTCAAAGCTTTCCCGGTGAAAAAGTAATTGCTCACTATGGTGATAGATCATGTAAGATTTCAGTTAAAGGCCCTGCTATGTTACAGTAAGGGACCATGTTACTTTTTAGAGCAAATAACATGAAAGCTTGCCTTAGGTTGAACGCCATGCTAAAACAACTTTTGCTTTGTAATGCAGCCACTGTGGTTGGCTTCTGCTTTTACTGTGCTGTGTCAAATAAATAGTACCTGAGTGGATACCCAGATAAATGCATTGTTAACAGATTATCATGTGGTTTTTGTGTTGTTTTCAAATGACTGTCTATTGTTCTTATTGGTGTAAATCTAAATTGGTGTTTGGATTTGGTAATTTATCCTAAAACTGTCAAACCAATGCATGTATGCTTATGTGCAAAACGAATTCTTAATGAATTTAAAATAATTGCAACGAGTGGATATTGATTATATGAAAATTGGTAAGGAAATTAATTAAAAATTGCGTTTTCTAACATAAATATGAATGTTACAAGTAAAGCATATAGCAGCAGATCTAGATCATATCTCACTATCTTTCTAACTCCTTAATTTCTTCAAAGTAAAAATGAGGTCATCTGTGCCCAATTGCAAATATGTGTTGTGCACTTAATAAAATTGGTTTGGCCATGGCAAAAACCACAGCTGGAATTAGCCACATGAGCAGATATTTTCTTGAAAAGTTTGTTTTCATCGAAGTGGTGATTTATTTTTTTTCTTTAACAGTATTATCCTTTACATAACAATAACACATATCTGTTTTCCAGCACCCACTGATGAGGTGAAGGCCATCAAAGTTCTGGGCTGGATGGAAGGCTCCTACATAAACTCTGGTAGTCTACCAGGTCGACTTCCATCACGAGACTACCAAGACTTGAACAATTCAGGATTTGATGGAATCTTTAAACACATTAGGAGTTGGGCTTGTTAAAAAATAACTTAATATGTAACCGTTTTAGTTCCCAGTATTAACTACTTTGATCAGTAACTGTTGCAGCATGTCCTTCATAGCTCTTAGTGGAGCCGTTTAGGCTAAAAAAAAAAAAAAGTTAGGAAAAAAAAAGGCCAGGTTTGAGATTGTTCTAAATTTCCTGACAGTCTTACATGCAGAAATTGTTTTTCATAGTCCTGTTTTTGGCTTCATCCATTTCATCAGCCAGTTTTTTTAATACAGCCCGTTTTATTGTTAATATATGGATTGTTTACTGGGAAAAACCTGGAGAATTAATGGAGTTCTTTCAGTCTTAATTTGAACAATAAAAGCAATCCTTGTGAAAAAGGTGTATTCACTTTGATTAATATTGGTAAGAATTGGAAATGAAGAGTTTATCAAAGGGTATGTTTATTATGCAATGTGGAAAATAAATTAATTGTCTCACAATGTTTGCATCCTCAGTTTTAGTAAAAAAAGGGGTCATGTGCCCCTTTTTTTCAATAACCTCAGCATTTTCAAAAGGTTTATACAGTACCTTACACATTTACTATCACAATCCTAGCAATTCTACATTTTTATTCAGTGAATACACTAACTTAGTTACATTTTCCTGGCTAGATTTTATTACTTGAAAACCTTTTGCAACAATGGTAACCAAAATAAGATTAAACTCGTAAAGTGTTGGTCATACTGGACAGTAGCAACATTTTTATATATATATATATATATATAGATATCTGAACCGTGTGATTCAGAATGTCCCAGTGCATCCATGGCTGCCCTCAGTGCTACCAGTTGTTCGGGGCTCAACACATTGCCAGTTTCAGGAATAGTGACCCCACAGTGTGGGTCATCCAGCAGTCCACTGTCAATATGAGGCAGGCAGAGTCCCTGCAAGAAAGATGGAGATATATAGAGAATAAAAAAAGAGGCCATAATTCTGTTGCTACAATTTACTGAATATAATTTAATTCATGGAGCTAAGGATTGAAAAAAAGACTCCAAAATCCATTAATTATTTTAATAATAAACACATTTCAAAGAAAACAGTTTCAATGCCACCTCTCTGATGTTTTCGATGTTTTGTTGTATTGGAATGATCAGATAAATTAATTTCTGGTTTGAAATATATGCATTGTGAGAAACTGTATAATAGCACGCACAAAAAAAATCCATCTTACCTCTGTGATTTCTGGTTCTACCACAGCATGCTGGATGCTTCCCATCTCCCATAAGTGTCAGATTCCTCTCAGTTCTGAGTGAATGGTCATCTCAGCCACTGCTGATGGTGTGAAAACTTAGTTGTAGTCTTGGGATAAATAAATAGTGACAACAGAAGTTATCCAACATGTTTGACAGCTCAAGCAAACTGTTGTCCTCTCCTGAGTGCAGCACATTGTTGTATATGTTTGTTCCTGTGCACCACACGTCTCTCCAAACACGTTGAATTCTGAAAGGAGAGTTAAATCATGGTTTAAATACGTTATTTTTCAAAAGTCCGTTATACAGCATTTTTAGATCAGAGATAAAACTAAACAGTGCCTTTAACTGAAATCTTACATGATCTATCAGTGAGCTATTACTTTTTCACCGGGAAAGCTTTGAAAGTTACCTGTGGGGTGCTGATGCTGTTAGCTGTGATGTCACGTTTTTCTTCTTTAGCCAAACCGGCGCGTTTCAGTTTGTTTCGGGTGCGCCCCCTGCTGTCGGGAAGTCTGAACAACAACAACAACTCAATGCATCACGTGACTTTTGGCACAAATTTACCGCAGCGGTAGTGGGATTGTTTCGTACTCGAGCAGAGGCTGTTTTGTGCGAGCAGAGACCGTTTTGTGCTCGAGGAAAACTTATAAATGATATTTTGAGTGCAAGGTTGGCGAACAGTTTGCAAAACAATTTTTTTTGTGTGAAACATATCTTTTTGTGTGCAAAACAAGTTTTATTTGTGTGCAAAACTTTTTTTTGTGTGCAACGTTTTGGCAGAAATTTGTCTCCATATTCAAATGCATAAAGCCTTCAGGATGAACGTGGCGCCTTCAGCCTGAAGCTTAGGACTTTTATTACAAGTGACATCAGGGCTATAAGGGCAGATCAAGAAGACATCCCAGAAACCTGAACAAGTTTAGATATCTTCCAAGAGGATGGGAATGTTGTCCTTACTTAAGGTTGAAGAGTTCCTCACAGCTGCTCCACACAGGCTTTTACACTGACAAATATTCAACTAATTTGCTGTTCTGGGTGTGAAGTGTATTGATATATAATGCTAATGCTGACACATTACCATGTCATGTCTTAAGATTTTTTTTAGAATTAGTTTTTTTTATTAGACTTAATCTGCACTTTCTAATCAATGCTGTATAGAACCCTTACAATGTCCTTTTTTTTACCCCTGTAAACAATGTCTGATGTGGGTGAGAGTACAAAAAAAGAATATTGTCACGATCCCTAGGCAGTTGTGATTATTTATGTTTGAGTTTTTTATCTTTGGGATCGTGCATTTGTTCTGTTATTGTGTTTACATTTATTGATCGTTTCTCACGTCTCTTTTTAAGTTGCCTTCCAGCTGTTCTGTTACCTTTGATTATCCCACACCTGTGTCCTGTTTAGTTCAATTATCTCCTGTGTATTTAAGTTCCGGGTTTCTGTTCAGTCTTTGCTGGATCGTTAGTCTATTTTCCATCCTTGTCTGTGTTCATTCCTGGTCAGTTAGTTTTCTCTTTGGTATTTCGTCCCAGTCTGAAGCCTGCCCTTTGTAACCTCCTTGATGTGCTTTCTGGATTAAAAACCTCTTACCTGCTTACCGATGTCTCCTCACCGCTTCTTCTGCACCGTGGGTCCTCAACAAAAACCTCAATTCATGACAAATATAAATATCCTTTATTGTCCCACAGTGGGACTGAAGATAAACTTTGTAGTATTGATTAAGTTACTGAAGAGAAAGCAACCGAACAGAATAAGCAGATGAAGACTGAGAAAGAAAACGCTTACATTCCTTATTTTCTTTGAAGTTATTAAAATGTTTATTTTAACAATGAAATACTGTATATTAGTCAAAGTAACAAAAAAAGTAACAGATGATAGCAATAATTAAAGTATTTTTGTGGATAGTAAAGCCACTTTGATCAACTTTGGTGTCCCCATGCTGTTTTATACGATTGTTATAAAACTCCAAAATAAACTGCTGGAAGACAAAAAGTGTTATCCATAATAAGATAATAGGCTATTTTAACAAAAAGCAAAAAACAAACAAACAAAAAACAGTTTAACGAAGAAACAACCCTTTATAGTCCCACAGAGGGGAAATTTGTCTCTGAGTTGCGCACAAAGGAGCAATTTGTGGTCAAAAGCCTTGCTCAAGGACCCAGAGTGACAAACTGAGTTTCAAACCAGTGACCATTGTGGCCTATTAAACAGATAGGCCTCAAAAGGGATGTGCAGTTGAGGATATTTTGAGAACACTCCAGTAGACACTGGACCAGCTAAACGTAAACCCAGAATTTCAAGTAGTTGCTAATGCCGCAAGCCATCTGAAGTTGGAAATAGGGTCTGGAACCAGAAACCGCAAACCCAGCTTAAAGGACCTATAAGTAATAATGACACCTACTGTTTCCAATTAGAACAACATATACACAACAGCCTGCCTCTGAAAACAGCCTCTGTCGTTTCCTCAACGGTCTGTTCCTGTGAAGCCCCGCTGAATTTTTACTGCCACAGGACAGCTATATGATGCTGTAATCTGTTCTATTTCTGGTCCTCTTCTCTTACTGGCTTCTATGTTCGCAGTCTTCAGCTCTTTTGCCAAGATAAAATACCAAATCTTATACTCTGTTTTGGAAACCCCAGGAACTCTCATTGGATTGGCTCAGAAACCAGGAAGTAAACACGGGCTACACACTGCACCAAAGTATTTCCCCACCATGCCTCTAATTTTATACAGATTGGTCAAAAAATGTCCTATATAAGGACAGAAAGATTGGTCAAAAATGTCCTATATAAGGACAGAAAAACATGAGCCAAGGCCTTAATTTTCCATGTGAACTTAAATTTGGGATTACAAATAATGAGATCACAGACACGGGAGGTTAAAATTAGGTGAAGTGGCCTTGTCTTCTCCTCTTTTATAGGATGAAGAGCTCAATAATCTGGGAGGACCTCTGAGTTACATTGCTATCCATGAAGTTCATTTGAGGATATGCAGTGGGTAAATGGCTTTTAATCCTTGACTTTAAACCTTAGGACGGACTTTTCAGTCAGAAAGTGGCTGTTGTGTTCTGAAAACAGGACCTTTTTGTTTTTTACCGACCTGTTTCCTGTGTTGTTATGACCCTGCCAAACCTTGCTCTACATTTCAAAGGGGCATCTGTCCTCTGGGGATTGGCCAGAAATGACCCTACATCCTTGACGGGATTATCTTAAGTTAAACATGAAAAACAACTGTTTATATTGAGCTAGCCTTTGTTGGGGCACTGTTTTACACAATAAATACAGAGAGCCATGCTTTAAAATGCAATATGTTCAACAAGCAATTGAAACTTTAAAATTACTTCCACGTGTTATACTGTCCCCTGACTACTGATACCTAATTTGACTTTCCCAATGCCTTTTCTATCCTTCTTGCAGCACAGCTCAGTCTCCTGTCCCAAAGAGTGGATGGCCTGCAAATTACACCCAAAATTCATATCATCCAGGGGGTAAAAAAAAAAAAAGACCCAGAACAACATCTAAACTATTGTAGACCTCACTTACCTAAGTGAAATTCACTGTTTATGACTGAAAAAATAAGAAAGATAGCGGGTAAAGATGGCATCCAAGTGAGAATTCCAAGTAAAAACTACTGCTGATGCACCCCCCCCCCCCCAAAAAAAAAAAAAAACATCTTCATGATCTCAAAGATCTTTGGGAAAATACCCTTTGGATTGACATACCAAACAGGTATCATAAAATCATAAAGTGGCCTAGACTGAGCCCAGAGATAAATTCCACTGATTTGCATTGGCTTGACCTTAAACATATCATTCATGCATTAAAAAAAAAAACACCTCCACAGGTGTTTCAAATAATCATTACTTTTTTATCTCAACCACTTGATGCCACTTGTTGCCTCCAATGGCAGCAGACATACTTTTTGTCTAGAACAGCATTTATACACATCAAGGGTCAGGATGGTGTGGATAACCTATTTCATTAATGATTGAGTACATCTTTACTTACGTATTAATTTTTACTCAGCTAATCCTTGTCTGATATTTAAATTTGAGGATGAAATATTTAAATATGACCCAAAAAAAAGTAATAAATACTTTTTACAGCAATTAAAAAATAATCACAATACTTAAAGTCGTACGCCTTTTTGAGAAAATGTGAGCCCTGATGAATTATCGTAGATAGAAAAAAAGATTACCGTCCATGCGGTTAGGTAACTTTCAACCCAGTTTGATTAACCTGCCCAGCCAGGTCGATGATGCGTAGCATCCTCTGTGCTGCACATTGTTCTCGTGTGTTTGTGAACACACAGATACTGCGAGATTTCAGCTTGTAGGCAAGGTTACAGTTTGATGCGAGAAGGCAGACATTGTTTCACAGCAATGAAATTCTGTACCTTTTAGTGCGGTTTCTGTCATCTAGAGGGAAGAATAAAATGAATCAACTTTTGTTTTCGTGTTTGTACAGACAAAGTAATATAAGGAAGACAGTAACAGCTATACCAAAGAGAACCCACTTCTAACTTTAGCTTTACTTTCACAGGCAAATAAACCTGAAAATGGTTAATTTAGCCTCATTTACTCCCCTAAATAGGAATCCAGTTAATAAGTGTGGTTTACTGTGTTGAAAGGGAAAAAGCCACAATATTCTCTCCAGACCTAAAACAGTTGCGATGTTATTTTGTGTTGGTGTATTAGATAAAAACTCGTTATAACACATTTAAACTTTGATAAAACATGACAAAATATGAAAAAAGTGGAGGAATTGCTGATCCTTCCTCTTTGTTGGAGATAAGAACATAGACTAGATAAAGTTAGAAAGTAAGGCAAAGGACTGAACTGATGGATAGCATCAAGGACACTACCCGAGGATAACCAGATTTTAAAAAGACGAAAAAAGAAACCATGAACATGCTAGAAATTTGTCAATGATGTCAATGCCTTCCAATGCAAAAAAAAAAGCTGTGACCTGGCTCAGAGCGAAATTTAAGCAGAAACTACGCGGCGTTCTTGGTGTTCACGGTGTTCCGTTGGCGCTCTGAGGCAAAGCTCTCTGGGCGTCTATGCTGCGCTGAATGACAAGTTGGTTGTAAATGCAACAAAAATCCTGTGTTAAAAAGGGTTTAACAGAGGTCCTCTCAGGAGACCATGCAGAACGGTACAGCACTTAATCAGGTCAGCGAGATTACTGGAGGACCTTTTCAGCAAACACCGTAGGTGTCGAGGCTTCTTACCTTGGCTGCACTGTGGTGAGCGTCTATTGCGTTATAATCCAAGCTTCACAGGTTTGATCAGAGTAAGAGTCTTATAAGGTATGTTAGGTCAGATTGAAGCCTTAAAGCAAGAAAGGGCGTCAAGGACACATTAGTGATGGATTAACAACAATACTTTGCCAAGGTTACATATGGCCATGGCTGGAAATGACTTTCGACACCTCATACCTTTGGATGCTTAATTATACTGTTACATTCTAGATTTTGCAAATTTGTCAAATTTTTGAGAGCAAAAGAAAGAAAAAACCTAAGCAACAGGGTAAAGGCTCATAAGCGTTAATCTCACTTTATGTTTTTCCTGATAAACTTTCCAAAATCAGAAAAACAAAACATTTTCTATTAGGAAATGGAAAAAAAAACAAATTGTGAGGATTACGCCATAATTTCTACACTTTTGAGAGCCGCCATTGTGATTCTGATATTTTTTCTTTTTACCATAATAGTATGTTTCTGTCACAAATATTTCCCCAGGTACCAGTAGAAAACCGAAACCGTCAATGAAGCCAGACGTACCTCTGTGTGAGGTGAAAAAAGCATTTGGAGGAAAAGGAGTAGGTTTTAAAGTCGGGTAAGAACCTTAACCTCACCATACCTTTAAATCCAACTACATAATGAGACCATGGAGTCTAGGGACACGTTTCACACTCTATGAACCAACAAGGACACAGCAGAGGTATAAACAGTTCTAGGGCAGCTGACCAGCAACAGAGTGGACTTTCTCACAGGGAGCGTATTTTGGCATGTCAATCGGAAATCTGAAGCCCTTATTGCCGTTACGTAACCACAGTGACATTTTGGCGATAATTCACACCTAACACAAAGACACAAATCAAAGACATTCATAGAGAACAGAAGAATGAGAGTTCATAGAGAAGGTCCTCAAAAATGAAAAAAAAAACACCCTGTAAAAAGAAAATGACAAAATTTAAAGTTGAGCTGTACAGCCGAGGAGAAAGACTTGTCAGAAGGGGGAAAGTACTGTGCAGTTGGTAATAGATGATTCAATTAAAGAATAAAATGTTGAAAGTACCAAACGAGCTGAAGGTGCTGAGTGTGTCACAGTAATATTAACGATGTCGCCCCGTCCCACCCCACCCCTCAGTTTTGAACTAATAAAAAATGTTTGACAACCCACAGCGTACAGGAGTTTCGATGACAGTCGAAACCGTCGAAGTAAAATGATCCCTTTGTGTAAAGTAGCTTCTGAAAATGTATCTGCTTCTTTGACTATGGCTAAAGCTGGTCTTGCCATAATGTGAAGGCGCATTAAATGTGGCATTGCAACACCTAAACAAGAATCTTGGCCCAGGATTAAATGGATTTAGCGATCAACACACAAATCGTCTTTTCTCAGACAGTTCACTTGCTCCCAGAAAAGAGCAAATACCTTTGGTCTTAGCCTTTTGTAAGCCACTCGAAGCCATCTGCGTCTGAATTTTTGTGAGGCTCGCTCTAGACTGGGGCACATTGTCAGCTTCTGAGAGCAGCCACCTCGACAAGCTAATTCTGTTTAATGTGAGTCTAACTTTTTCTAACCATTACTTACACTATATCGCTATCAGATGGATGGACTGATGGACGGATGGATGACAACCTATGCAACAAACCCAATCTTTGAGGAATCTAAAACAGATAATTACATATTCTGCATGTATGAAATATAGACCTATTTTCCTGTACCTGACATATAATCTGATGAAAATTGTCCTGTTCTGGGTTAGGATTACCAACAAAAAATAAATAAATCTGTTTGCTTAATGCCACCATAATGAAAGAGATTTCTTATTACTGTCTTCAAACGTAATAACCTTACATGTATTAAAATAAATGGTCCTTTAAACAATTTAGGCATGACAATGAAATCGCTGTTTAAACTTTAGCTAGAAAAATTATACCTGTCTATGCATTTAAGACCATACATTAAACCCCTTTTTATGTGACATCTTGGTAAAATCTGAGAAAATAATCCAAGATACCAGGGAGATTGAAGAGATCCACAAATGTGGTTTTCACTTTGCATCCAATTTCCCGATAACTGTGCCATATTCATATTTTCAAGGAATGTCCAACTATCATACTGTTTAAGAAAGACAAACATTGACAAACCTGTTTCAATCTGAAATGTGCTCAGCAACCCAAAAACCAACAGCAAAACAAAAAGTTAAGAGAGAATGATTATCCACACTGAAACAAGGGAGGAAAAAGCCATTACGCTACAAGCAACATAAAAAGACAGTTTGAAAATTCCCAAACAAACAAATACCTTAATTGTTGGAGACATTTCCTGAAATCTGATAAAACTAAAATGGAAGTGCATCATGTGTGAGTGTTTTGCCACAGAATGGGCTGGTGCACTTTACAAAACGGAGGACATTACGAAGAAAGAAGATTATGTGGAAATACTGAAGCAACCTCCAGTACAGCCGGAATATTAAAGCCTCCAAATGGAGCCTGAGCATACAGCCAAATCACAAACACAGACTTAAAGGGGACACATCATGCTTTTTATTTGCCTTCCCTTTCACATTTAAATCAATCAGTTGTGGTCTATAAAAAGTGGAACTGCAATGCTTTGGTCTGAATTCCTTGTTATTGTTGCGCCTCAGCCCGTCTTTTGCTCCTGTTCTGAGATGCTTCTAAGAGCAACTCGTTATGGTACTGTCTCTTTAAATGCAAAATAGGCATTTCCCCTGTTATGCTGATGACACTCACCTATATTTATCCATAAATCCTGATGAATCCAATCAATTACTTCGACTACAGCCATGTCTTGATGACATCCAAAGCTGGATGACTTTACATTTTCTGCATTTATATTCTGACAAGACAGAAGTTATAATCTTTGGACCAGAGTCCTCAAAAAATAAAGTTCTTAATCAATCACTCAATCTGGATGGCATTAACTTGGCCTCTGGTAATAAAGTAAAAAAATCTTGGTGTTATTTTTGACCAAGACATGTCATTTAAATCCCATATTAAACAGGTTTCCAGAGTTTCCTTTTTTCACTTCCGGAATATCGCCAAAATTATAAACATTCTATCCAGGAACGATGCTGAAAAACTGGTCCATGCATTTGTTACTTCAAGGCTGGACTATTGTAATTCTTTGCTATCAGGAAGTCCACGAAATGCAGTTCAAAGTCTTCAGCTGATCCAAAATGCTGCAGCAAGAGTTCTGATGAAAATCAACAAAAGGGATCATATTTCTCCAATTTTAGCTTCCCTTCATTGGCTTTCTGTTAAATCAAGAATAAAATGTAAAATTATTCTTGTTACTTATAAAGCCCTTAATAATCAAGCTCCATCATATATCAGAGCTCTGATTACCCCGTATGTTCCTAACAGAGCACTTCGCTCTCAGACTGCAGGTCTACTGGTGGTTCCTAGAGTCTCTAAAAGTAGAATGGGAGGCAGATCCTTTAGCTATCAGGCTCCTCTCCTGTGGAACCAACTCCCAGTTTTGGTCCGTGAGGCAGACACCCTGTCTACTTTTAAGACTAGGCTTAAAACTTTCCTTCTTGACAAAGCTTATAACTAGAGTGGCTGATGTTACTCTGAGCTACCTTTATAGTTTTACTGCTATAGGCTTAGGCTACTGGAGGACATCAGGATCTATTTTTCTCACTCTATCAAGTTCTACTGTTCTTCAATTATGCATTGCTTGTCATCATTTCTGCTTATAACTTTTTGTTCTCTCTCTTTTTTTTTCTTCATAGTAGGTACATCTGGTCTGGCGTTCTGTTATCTGACACATCATCCAGAGAAGACAGATCACCCGCTATTATCATCTAATGTAGAACAGATTACTGGATCAATGTGTGCTTCTGTGCTTTTTTGTCTCTCTTGTTGTGTCTCTGTTCTGATCTTCTGTAACCCCCAGTCGGTCGAGGCAGATGACCGTTCATACTGATCCCGGTTCTGCTGGAGGTTTTTCCTTCCCACTAATGGGTTTTTCGTTTTTCTTTCCAATGTCGCTTCATGCTTGCTCAGTATGAGGGATTGCTGCAAAGCCATGGACAATGCAGACGACTCTCCCTGCAGCTCTACGCTTTTCCAGGAGTGAATGCTGCTTGTCAGGACTTTGAAGCAATCAACTGGTTCCCTTATATAGGAAATTTTTGACCAATTTGTATAATATGATTGATTTTGACTTTGTAAAGTGCCTCGAGATGACATGTTTCATGAATTGGCGCTATATAAATAAAATTGAATTGAATTGAATTGAATTGAATTTCTAACCCCGTCTCCCTTCAGGTCACAGAACATACCACTCCATCCTGATTGGTCATTTTTTGAGTATGCTCGGGGACAGTGTAATGAATCTGTGGGTTAATACAGCCAACACCCAAGCATTTTCACTTATCCACTTGTAGCTTTGACATCCTTCAGCTTGGACAACAAAATTGTGGTAAAAAAATAAATAAAAATGGTGGATTCACAAAGTTGGTTGGCTGGAAGTCCATGACCTTGTTCGGCAGCTCCGCAGCAAATAATGTGACATAATTGTTCATAGAAAAAACAACAACTAATAGTGAATAGAGAAAACTGAACGTCTTTAAAAAATGACCCAAACAGAAGATAAGGATATCTTCGAGATTTAGAGAGATGGTAGTAAGATTTTCTGCACTTCTAGAGACTCCAAGTATGCAATAAAATGCATTTAAGGGCTAAAAAAAAAAAAAGTGGATTTTGCATGAAATGTCCCTTTAAAGCTTGCAAAGTCAATGTGTCAGAGTGGCAATCACAAAGCCCTGATCTCAACTCCAGGGAAAACTTCTGGGCAGAGCTGAAAAGCTGGATGCGAGCAAGCAGCCAATAAACCTGATCAGTTCAGCCAAAGGAGTGAGGCAAAATGACTAAACTATTGTGAATGACATGTGGACGGAAATCCATTTGACCCAAGTCTTACAGTTTAAGCGTCAGTCTTTCCTAATATTCAGAATTTTAGGAATGTTATTCATATTTGTTTAAATTATTATTAATCTGGCATTTCACATCTAGAAATATTTTTGGTGACCATAAGTGGCCTTAAGCAGGACAAGTTAGTATGTTTTACTTTTAGACTGTGAGAAAAAAGGGTATTTATACAGTGTATGTGAATACCTGGATTCAACTTGGTAGCATGAACAGCACACGTTTGTTTGGTGAGAAGCTGTGTACACCTTTAATATGTCACCTGTACTTCACAGGTCATTTATATCATATATTATGTAATTTCACGTTGTCACTCCCAAACATATGAAATGGTCTACGGTGACAATCCAACTAAAGTACTGATACAATCTGCAGGAGAAGAAGGTAAGGAAAGGAACGTCTCTGCGCTCACTCAAAGCCTGTGACACTTAGTGCTGCTAGTGCCCATCACAAAAAAAGTAGAGGTGTCAGGAGGCACCTCAGTGTTACCATGAAAATTTTATAGGACATTTCTAGAGAGTGAGGGCCACGCTGAGAGATAGAAGAAAAGTCTCTTTTAATTCAAATAGATTAGGAGATTGTGAGCAATAAATGGACAACTATTAAAATAAGAACGCTACCTTTACCTCTCCAATTGTGCCAGTCACTTTTTGCGTTGTAATTATTTCCTTAAAGTTGTCCTGCATTCGGTTGGAGCAAAACTGCGCCACCGTAAACCTCATGTCGTGCCGTGGCTCCAGCAGAACGTTGTATCCGTGCCGAGTCATCACTTGCTTCAGGCGATGACTGAGATGACCTAAAATTCCCTTTCAAATGCTATTTTATCCACTGTGTTTGTCATAATGCCTGCAAAAACCTGAAGGTTAAGCATCCTGGTGTGTAATGTGGTGAACAATGGAGTAAAAGATAACATTTATTTAGGGTTCACAATCTGAAAAAACACATTTTAGCACTCTGCACACTACAGAGACCCCAGTGGCTGTGGGTGCGCGTGTTTGTAGGGTACGACAGCAATGGTAACCTACTGAAAGAGCATCAGTTAAATGTCGCAGAACTGTATAGATAATGTAGTTTTAGTTCATGTATTTAGCAGGAGAAAAGAAAACCGATGTTAAGATTGACTTTTTAAATGTTTTTGGTAAAATCATTAGTGCCGCATGTGTCGGCATCCATAGCAATCTCAGAATAAATACAACCAAAGCGTTTTTTTGTTTTTTTTGTAAAACATTTTTGTTCAATGATGTATTGAAAAACTGTTGGAAATCCATCACTTCCGGGTTCCCTCCTATAAAATATGAAGTTTCGGAGGCCACTTTCTCTTACGCACTCGTCAAAATGGGAAAGACAAGTGAACATGGCGTTTTGTGTTGACCATAAGTCAGGGAATCGGTCACAGAAAACTACCTACTCACCTAAATTCCTTCATTTCTACAGATGCAGTGGTTAAAACGTTTCAAACAGCTGTAGCAAACAAAGGCTGAACAAAGACCCAAATGTGTTGCGACACAATGAGGCGGATGGTACAGGAGGGGAAGAAAGTCTCAAAGCACAGTGCAGGAGAACTGCAGCAATTTTATAGGTTTTTGTACATCTCTGCTGGTAATTGCAATAATTATGCAGCGCGCTGTTTTGACATATTGGCATATTAAAGCTATAAATCAAGCCCCTCCTCAGGAGCCTGCAATGGTGATCATTGCTCAAAAGAAGGAGAGGTTAAGGAGAGCATGTGGACACTTTTTTTTTTAAAGCTTCATAGGTTAACACGGAGTGACAGACACTCTGCAGTGAGACGGGAATATTGAATGTTTGACAGGTCAAACAGATGCTGGGGCTGACAGTTCTATAAAATATTTAAGTCAAGACGCTGCTATCACGAAGCTAATGTTTCTAAAGCCAGACACAGATTATATGGACAGAAATGCAAAGCATAGAACGTGGGATAAGGAAATTACCTGGAGATGGAATAACATTTTAAGGCATATGTTATCTTTGTGATGTATTTTTACTTCCTTTTTTTTTCTATCATTCAGAAAGAAAAAAAATATATATATATTTCCCCAGCTGATGCGGGTTCTACCGGAATGGAGAGCTGCTAGTGTAGTTTGAATGTGTAGCCAGGAATTTTAAGTCATTTTCTCCTGTTTGCCAACAAGATTTTAAATTTTCTTCTTCCAGCTGGTCATAATCCACTATTGTTAATGTCTGAAAATCGATCTAAAATTTTGCATAAAAGAATAACATTCTCTCAAGGAGCAAGCAGCACAAATACTTGCATGGGAAAGTGTGATTCCTTGGTCACAGTAACCAACTACGGTATTGCCCGATGATGGGTGGTGGTAGCCGGCACTAATTGTACGCACGCATCACCGCATCAGGATACAAGTTTCACTTCAGGCCCCCCCGACTTTGTCATGGAGGCCCACAGAGCCCCAAAAAGGTTTAAGAGTATTCAAACCAGCTGTCTAGACCTACAGATGACCGTGAAGAGATTTTGAAAATGCCGGAGCTCTTCACATGACGCGTGCTCCCTGCATCCTTATCACTACTCAGCCTGCTACATACTGAAACTAAGCTCTAACTGTTATGCACGGGGGTAGACTGCTTATGGTTTGGGCCTGTGGTGCAGCTTTCTTGGTGACGAGGAAAGAATGGACTCAAAAATGTTGGGTTAAAAAAAACTATATTTAAGACAATCTCTACAAATACATAACAATGACTTTGAAAAACACTTTACAAGTAAGTCGGTACATCGTATGTACATAAATAAGATGTAGCTATGTAGACCTCAGAGGAGCAAACAACCATCCAACAGGTCGGCAAATTTGAATAAATAAAGAGACCTTTTGGCTTCTTTTTTACTAAAGGAATTTTTTTCTTGGGCAGCAAAACCTATACAACAAAAAAAAAAAAAGACGCTCGTTAAGCTTTATTATCTCGCAAACCTGTCTTTAGGTGCATTTCGTTCGGTTTTCGGAGCAAAGAAAAACATCAAACCTAATCTACAAGGAGAAAGAAGTGCACTGTTTTTGTACGTGGTCCAATGAATTTGTTGCATTTTTAGGGAAGGTAGCTTTTAAAAATGTCATCTGCAGCTTAAAAACATACAAGACTAAAAGTGAAAAAAATATATTTGAGTTTTATTTTGTTGTGGAATTGGTATGTAGATGATCCGACAGAAAAACTATTAAACCTAAGGCCTTTCTGTTGCCTTTGTATAAAAATGGGGGTCATATGTGTTTTAGTATTTTCAGTAATTGGGGGCCGCTGTTGAGGGCCCACACATTTTCACAATTTGTCATGTTCCAAACACAAACTGCGTCGCATTTTAGTCAGATTTTATGTGATAGACCAACAAAAATTGTGCAAAAATATTAAAGTGGAAGCATAATGATGCAGTTTTTCAAATTTGTTTAAAAAAAAAAAAAAGGTGTGGTCAGTCATTGTTTTTTAGTCCCCTGGATCAGTACTTCATAGAACCAACCAAGTGTTTCGGGATAGCTTTCTTCCTGAGCAGCCTGGTGTGTTTCTTCGTCTTGATAATACGGTTTATTCATTAATGCTCTAAAACAAACCTCCGAGGCCTTTATACAAGAGCTGGATTTATACTCAGATTAAATTACCCACAGATGCATTCGGAACGCACAGGACATTTTATTTTGGGGTATCAGAGAGGAGCATTAGATTTGTATATGTAAAACCAACGTTTTATACATATTTTATAAATATGTACAACTTTTCCATAGGACACATTGAAGTTCATAGTTGTCAGGTGTGGAACGGTATAGAGGGGTCTGGAGCCACGCAGATCTAAAAGCTGAGAACGATACCTCTTGGAATTCTTGTTAACGTGTTGGAGTTAAAGGGAAGTATATGTCAGATGTGGTTAAAAAGAGGTAATGATAGGGTGTTTTGATTCATGGGTTATTTCAAAGCAGGAAAAAACGTCTTGGACGAATTTGACAGCTCTGAGAGTTAAAGCGTTGACTTTACTGCCATCTTCTGGAAATAGTCAAAACTTCAGGAGCATCCCACACCTCAGCCTTTTAGCAACAGTCGCCTCAGCCAGCGTCCAGCTCTGTGAACAGAAGTGCTCATAAAATAACAACTAAAGCGCAGTTTGATTCAAATTCACCGGACGGCCATACCTCCCCTAACCATGCAAACAGACACGGCCGCTCCGTTTAAAACAAACAAAAAAAGACAGGAACTTTATTACAACACAGACATTTCATGTATGCCATCACCTTCAAAGTATGCAACTTATACTGTAAACATGAAAGTCAGCAACAGTTTGAATATAAAGCGAGACAAAAGTACAAAACATACCCATTAACATGCCTGTTAACGTTCACCCTCCACATCACCCCAAACACACACACGCACGCGAACACACACCCCAAAATACAGCATATATCTGAGCATGCCAAACTCCTGAAAAATCCCCACTCGTTGCATATCATAGTACTGTACAAATGTTTGTTGCATATTTACGCACTGTACAAAGAAATGAGGTCGGAGCAGCTGAACCACTGTGAGCCCGCCGGGCAGGGAAGGATGCGCGTGACCAAAGGCTGAGACACCCTCCGTTACCTGATTCTGGATTTTCAAATATGAGCACACGCAAACACAAAGTACCTCATTCAGTCGTGCTAAGGCAACAATAAAATTTTATGCAAAAACCCGAGGCAAAAAAAAAAACAAAAAAAAAAAAACGTTGTCAGCTTAGTAACCGAGTCAGGGTTTCACGCGCGACAAGCAATGGGTACGCAAAACGGCAAAACCAAAGCAACCCGAGCTGCAGAGGTGTGGCGCACGTGAACAGGAACCGACGTTAGGCCGGCACCCCTTTCTATGCCACTGCAGCTGGAAACAGTTGACGCGTTAGTGAGGTGCAAAGTTTAGGGTAAAAACATCACATTTATTTCCAAGCCCAGACGACAAATGACGATGAAACGAAGCCGGCGGGAACGCTGCAAAAATAACGTCGTCTCCGAAATGACACGTTTGCCGAGAGACGCAGGCGTAATGCTGTTTTCTTACCACTCTTTAAAAAGAAAAACGAGACACGGCCTAACGAAGACCGTGGCCATAACTAGTCACGCTGACATATAGAATATGAAAGAAATGACAAATTAGACCTGCATAATACACCTCGGACCACTGCTGTGTATAGCAACACATGGGATTGCTAAACATTGTCTCATCCCTTGGATAAAATACATCTAAAACAGTTTGTTTCTTTCGATAAGCAAAAAAAAAAAAAATAAAATTAAATTAGAATTATGTGTCGTAATTCTGTTCAAACTAAAATCACTTTAAATTAATGCATTTTCCATTAAAATATACGGTTATAATGTACATATTTAAAAGTATGAAATTAGAATAGAAGGATTTTACGTTAAACGGATGCGCAGGGAGAAACGCAAAAAAAAGAAAGAAAAAAAAAAATTCAGAACGGCAACAAATTTAGAAGACCCTCTATCTTACATATTTACACACAAATAAAAAGACTCTGTATAAAAGTATACATGTATTGAACCGGTGTGCAGCTTTTATGAGACGCGACTCAGCACACGCACAGGGCGGACGTGTTGTGCTGCGGCAGGATGCCACCGTCCTCGGAAGAGCCCGACTCGCCGTCGTCGGACTGACGAGGCTGCTGACCGTCCGTCTGGCCGTGAAGATTCTTCTGCGCGAAACCTTTGACGGGGGGGAGCCCGCCGGGCCACGTGTTCGGACCCTTGGCTTCGGACGGCCTGGGAGAGGATCGGCAGGGCTTCTTCGAAGGAGGGGCCGAGCCGTCGCAGTCCACCTGGGTGCTGGACGGGTCCTGCTTTTCGAAGACGTCCGCCGAGTCGTCCGCAGGGTGCAGCGTGGAGTCGGCGTCGGGTAAGAGCTGCGTGGTGGTGCAGAACGCGGCCTCGTAGAGCCCGAAGGCCTGCTCCAGCGTTTGGGAACTGTCTGTAAATGGGGAGGGGGCTTGCGGTGGACCGCTTGGCTGAAATAAAAGAGAAATAAAGCAAAGCAAAGAAGAGCCGATTTAGTTCAGAAGAGGGAAAAACGGGATCCGTTTATTAAACCTCGTTCATTCAACGCTGCCTTCCAGAGATTGAATTCCCCTCGAACCGTTTCCCATTTTGTCGCCACCAAAACCTCATTGTGTTTTCTGGGGACTTCATGTGACAGATCAACACAAAGCGGTATGATACTGCGCAGTGGTTTAAGACATGGCGGACCACCGAAACTGACAAGCTAGGCAAGGAGCGCATCAATCAATCAATCAATCAATCAATCAATCAATCAATCAATCAATCAATCAATCACAGGTCAATGGTAACTGGAGGAGCTGCAGAGATCTATCTCCAACTAAGGTGGGAGGACAACTATTGGTCATCCACGCCGTGAAACTGGATTTTATGGAAGAGTTGCAGATCTGGTTTCCCACAAGCCACGTAAAAAAATGGAGATATGTGCGCGCCCTGACCCTGTTCCAACTTAAGTCGATTTAATTCAACTTAAGTGGTGGCCTAGTGGTTAGAGCAGGGCGCTTGCGTCCTGGGAAGGCTACAAGGACCCTTAGCCCCGCACAGCGGAGGCCAACAGCTGGCTGAAAGGGATGGGTTAAACGTAGACAAATTTCGGTTGGAACGTACAAACAAACATGCCGATTAAGATTACGATGATGATTATTATGTAGGACACATGGCAGACATGTGAAAACATGGTTAGATGAGATCGAAATAAACGTTTCGGACTACATCCGGAACGACGTCTGTGGCGAAGAACTAACACCGTCCCTGTGGTGAAACACGGCGGTGGCAGCAGCATACCGATCTGGGGTGGCATTCTTTTTTTCAGCGGGGGGACAGGGAATCCGATCAGTCGGCGGAAAGATGGATAGAGGGACAGTCCTCAAAAGAAGAACTTTTCAAAGGCTTCATAAGACCCGCGGCCTAGGTAGATTCGCCTTCTAGCAGGAAACATACTTTAACCGTACAGCCAGAGCTACGGCGGATAGATCTAGACTAGAACAAGGTGTATCCATGTGATAAAATACTGAAGGAAAGTCCAGAACCTAAATCTGGTTGGGTATTTGACATAAGACTTGAAAACTGAAGTTCACCATCAATTAAACTCATTGAGCTACTTTGCAAAGAACAACAAGGACAAAAGCTGCTGAGAGACATACCCTTAAAAGACGTGGCTGTGATTGACTGGAGAGGATTAAACCCAAATGCAACAGACGCTATTCAGATTATAAGCTACTTTGTGTTGGACCACCCAATGAAATCCCAATAAAACACACTGAGGCTTGTGGCTGTAACATGACAAAATGTCTAAAACGCTTCCACAAAGTGCTCAACGTCTGACTTAAAATGGATTTTTCACACTTTGAGTTTCAACCAAGTGGTAAAATGAGACACAGTGATGAGAACGTTTAAAACAGGAAACAGTATGGCTATGGGTCAACTTCTGAATGTCCTTCGTGGCCAAGAGACAATACGGACTTGAAAACAGGTGAAAAATGAATTCAACTATATAAAATATTAAACACCTAAAAGATATATTTTTTTTAAATGTGCAGATAAGTAATTAACTGCCCAAAGATTTGAAAAACTTTAAATTACTGGTACAATCTGGGCACAGATCTAGATGTCAGCTCTACCGTTCTGCTAATGTCAAACGTTTCAAAGCCAGATTTACCAATCGGGACATTTAAAGCAGAGCCATCTTAGATCTGGAGCTAATAGATTGGCTGATGATAGTACCGATCATTTAAGACAGTTTCAATGCTGAGCAGTCACCTCACTACCAATCCAGGCATGTCCATCCCTCATGTTCTTCTTCATATATCTCATCTTCTTCATAAAACATGCCTTCGCCATGCTCCGCCTGTTGGCCCCGGAAACAAAGAGTGATTTGGTGAACCAGCGGCCCTTCTTCGTGTGAACGGCTGCCGTTATCTTTGATCGGCAGCTTCTACAACTCAGCACAGCTTTACTGGAGGATTTAACAAGCCAACAGTGAAATGGGCTGAAATGCATCACAGAAGACAGGAAATAGTCAAGAACAAAAAACAGAAAAACACATGAAGATGTACAGAAAGGCTTTCGACAACCAGAGCGGGAGCTCAGCGTCCAGATGGACACCCCCCCCCCCCACCATTTTTGTGGCGGATCTGGTTTGTGCCAACTAGACAGTATCAGAACAGAAGGACACCGTCCGGCGGCTCTGACCTTTTGGATCTCGCATGTGTTGTACGGAGTTCCGGGGTACGGGATTTGGTCGATTCCCGTCGCCATGTCGACAACGATCTCGTCTCGGTGCATGGGGATGGGCGGGCCCCCGCGCTCCTGCAGGGCCAGGACAATGACGGTCGTGTTGTCCGCCCGGAGCATGCGCTCCTTCCAAAACAGCAAAGCCGTGCATCCCAGCCTCCGCGCGCAAGACATTCCCTTTGGTCCCTTTAAAAAAACAAAAAAACCACAACCAAAGTTAGCGAGAAGTTGTTATTAGTTGAGTTAGCGGCTGTTGACACGGCAACCAAGACCGACCCCCGCAGTCGATGGGCACCTTGAATCCCAATCTGTTTTGAGTCAAACACACAATGCGCTGCATACCACCATTTTGTCATGGCTGTAACACATGTTCACGGCGTTCTTGGGCGGCATCATATTCCACAGCCCGTCGCTGCCGAGGATGATGTAGCGGTGCCGTTTGGGGTCGAGGGTCATCACCGTGGTGTCAGGCTCCGGAGAGACCACAAACTCTCCGCTGTAGAAGTCGTAGCTCCACAGGTCCCCTGTCCAAAGACGACAAAGCGCGATCAGGAGTGTCGAACGGAGTCTAACCGGAACGCCGGCCGACGGGAAAGAACGAGCGACGCGTTCCTCACCGAGGGATCGAGCTACCGCGAGGAAGGGGATCTGGTCTATGACGGTGCTCCTCCTCACGGGGCCGTTGTGCGTCAGCCTCGGCCTCTTCCACACGACACGGTTCACCCCAGATTTCTTCATCACACTGCGATTGAAACAAAAAGACGCGACGCAAACACCAGATCAGCACCGGGCTTTTATTGAATGTCAAAACATCCGATCCGGGACCTTAAACGAACAACTTCCTCGGCGCGCCACTCACCTGCCGCCCAGCCGCTCAATCCTTTCCTTTTCCTTCGGCAGCTCGGGTTTGTGGTCTTGCGTCACTTCGAGCGCCTGGAGCGTGATATCCGCGTTGTCTTCTTTCACGCCAACCACTACCGCCGAGTCGCCGACATGAGCGACGTACATGTGAACCCCCCGGATCACGATGACGCTGGCCGTGGTGCCCGACGTACTGGGTAGGCCGGTTATCGTTTTCGGCCACTCCGCTGTGAGGGGGGGAGGGGGGTGATAAACATAAAACATGACAGATCATTGAACTTGAGAACTAGATTAAAAAAAAGATCTGGTTATTACAAGAGAAGAGGGAATACTGAAGGCACGTAGAAGAAGTCAGGTCCAACTTGTGCTGGACTAAACCGCAGAAGCTAGCTATGGCGTACGCTACCTCGTCAACACATGCGGTGCCTTGTTGAACTATTAATGCAACTTAACCTTTTGGATGGGTAGTAAGAGGTAGGGTTGTCACAATACTAAAAATTTTCAAATATCGATACCCAGGAAGATATTCGATACGCGATACAATTTTTGATACCACGGTGATTTAAAAAAAATGACGTAAAAAACGTTTTATTTGCGTGAAAAACTCGCCTTTTTCAATCTCGACACGGAACACGCTTTTTCAACAGAATCACGGATGCAAATTAAATAAGTGCGCTAATAAATGCTAAATAAATAACCGTAACACAACACATGCCTGGTAGCATGCTAGCCACAGCTAATCACACAGCATTAATGCGGCTAACTGGTCGGACTAACATCAGTGATGCGTTTATCGGGTTAAATTAAATTACGAACGGGAACCTTAATTTATTAAACCGTTGGAATTCGTCACGAAGGGCAGGGTGTCGGTCATGTTTGGCCAGGTTTGTTGTGCTGCTTGACTTTGTTGGCCCCATTTTAAAGCACTGTTTGCACACAGGCTTGTCAAGATCTATGGCTTTTCCTTCTTCGTTCGCCTCGTATGCTAAAATATTTAGTATCGATACCTTGCCAAATTAGCAGAGATGGGGACTCCAGTCACATGACTTGGACTTGAGACATTGATTTTATGACTTTAGACGTGACTTTGAAAAGTGCTCAGAGACTTGTGACTTGGATTTTACCACCAATGACTCGAGAATTGACTTGGATATTTTTACTCTAAAGCTTAAGACATCTATCATTTAAAAAGAGCACACCGTTACTCAGTATCCACAAGATTAATGTTGTTTGGGCCTGAATATGAAGTTCTGCTGTTGCATTTTTCACTGAATATTCTGGAAAAACATGGTTCAAAGGAAGGACTGTTCGCAAAGCAAAGTTTAATTTTACTGTTTTGTAAAGTCAGTCGCGCTGGTTCCATCACGTTTTGAGATAAATTCTGATTTAAGAACACATGCTAGGGTATTTACATTTAACGTGTATTTCAACATTATTAAAGGCTGGAAACAACTTGAAATTAGAAGTTTCAGACTTTGGACTTGACTTGAGAAATGCCTGTTTTGACTTGAGATCTGACTCGGACATGGCTGTCCATACTTGAGACTGGAGGATAAAGACTTGGGGTTTCGTTGGGACTTGCAAAACAGTGACTTGGTCCCACCTCTGCAAATTAGTAGTGTATCCGGATACAGCGTTTGTGTATCGATATTTTTGGTGGCGGCCACCACCATGCTTCACCATGGGAACGGTGTGCTTATGGCGATTTGTTTTTTTTGTCACAATTGTGGCATTATGTCAACAAAGGCTGTCTTCTTGCTGCTATTCCTTTAGTGGCAGATTTGTGGAGAGCACGGCTGAACGTTTCCTGTGAACAGACTCTCCCACCTGAGGGCGCGGATCTCAGCAGCTCCTCCAAAGTCGCCATGCCACTCGGGCTCCCTCTGTGTTTAGGGCTCCCCTTGCCAAGGCAGCTAGTTCAGGCAGACAACGATGTCTTAAGAAGTTTCTAGATGTTCCTTACCCTTGCTACGCTCAAATGATGGGTTGAACAGTGAAAGTTTATAATGTCCCTGTTTTAAAGTCTCCACACATTTATTTTGTGTAGCTTGGTCTTCATGACACCATTTTTCTTACTAATGTTTTTGGAGCAGATCTCGAATGCCTGTACAAAACTGCTGTAGGTATCCAGATTAAATTACCCCCAAGTGGACTATATTTACCAAACGGGTGACTTCTGAAGGCGGTTGGTTGCATCGGATTTTATTTAGGGGCATTAGAACAGAGGGGGCTGAATACAAAAGTAACGCAAGGCTTTTGGGTTTTTATTTACTAATAGAAAAAACGATGCAGTTTAACATAGCATCAGTCTGGTTTTTGTGACCAACAAAGTGTTATTTATTTTATTTCCTCATAGAGTCGGGGGACCCGAGTCTGCTGATCCATCAGAGGAAGCTGAGGATGATGCAGCGGGTGACGACGTTCTGAAGCTCAGAGCTGACGGGTGGGGGTAAATATTGACAGAAACACGCTGAAAAAGGTCATTTTTTAATTTTTTTTTTTTTTTTTTTATTCTACTTACGCAGCTCCTTCCACATCGCGTGGTGGCAGGCGATGAATCCTTTCCGCAGAGCGGCGCACACCTCGCCGTGATCCCCTGACCAGAAGCCCCGCTGCCTCTTCAGCAGATCCCACAGATGCTCGCTGGCGAAATGCGCCGCTTCGCGGCCCCCGTGGCCGTCGAACACGGCGAAAAACGCCACGGACCTCCGCGTGTCGACGACAACAGGCTCGGCTGCGTCTCTGTCGCTCGACGCCGGCGTACCGATGCTGCAAACGTCCTCGTCCGATAAGCTCTCTACCCACGCTGCGGTGGCCGGCCCTATTCTCCCGGGGCCATGTGGCTCGCCAACGGGCTGGGACGCAGCTCCGCTCTGCGTTTTCTCCGGTCCTCCATGTCTCCGCGGCTGGGGATAATCTTCGTCTGTTGACGCCGTCGGCTCGTACTCGATTCGGATCTCGATAACATCCTCCATGTATTTTCTCCCTCCTTGATCGGAAAATGCGCTCATGCGAAACAGCAGCGAGTCGTCCATGACTGTGAACGCCTGGCGGTGACCGTTTAAGCGAGCAAAAGGTGCATGTAGTGACAAAGTAAAGCTTCCGAGGTAAAAATTTGAACCGATTTTTGCCGCGATTGTCTCGCCGAAGGCTTCCTTCCTTTTTGTTTATCCTTTCCGTGGCGTCACCCGGTACGTGATGACGTCACGCTATTTCTGTTTCTACCCATCAACAATACACTAAAAAAACAGCTATTCCTTCGCAACAATTAGAAAATGGGTGTTTTCTTTTTTTGCTTTTTTTTATTTTAAATCTAGAGTACTTTTTTTCTAAGAAAGAAGATAAACTGCTCAAAGATGGCACATTGTAGATTAATTATCTTGCATCGAGAATTCAGAATTGGGGGTGACACGACACCCAGGCTCATGCAGATGCATTTCTGGGGACAGTTGTTCAAAAAAAAAAAAAAAAAAAAAAAAAAAAAAAAAAAAAAAAACATCTAATATTTTTCAGTGCTTTGTTTTATTATTATTTCATTATTTTCAACACTTTGTGACAGCTACGTGACATTCTCAAGCAAAATGTTTGTGGTCATGCTTGTTTTTCCCCTTGGGAGCTTTAGAATAATTATAACTTTAAATGAAACATAACTAGTGAACCGGTCTAATTTGAAAAGCTGTAATACTGTCTTTAAACTATCTGTCTGTCTGTGTGCTGCAGCTGTCTGTATCTGTAGGCCTACCTCTCTAATCCAGGGGTTCTCAAACTTTTCGTGGACATGAACACCTTAGCATAGGTAAACGTTTTCCAAGGACCCCTTTAGATTCCTCATGCTAATGGTATTTTTTAAACAGCCTTTTGTACTGTTAAATACATTAGGAATTATGTATGTTTTTAAAAATATATATAAAATATAAAATAAGTGCACCTAGTATCACCTAAAGAGATTTGGTGGAGATTAGAGCCCCATTCTCGATAAAGCCAAACTCGATGTAACTGTTGTCATGCTTCCAAATTTTAGCTGATTTGGTTTTTACCTTACTTGATGAAGTGGACGGAGTTAAATATTTGTCCATGGTGTTACTTAGCTTTACCCGACGCATCCTTAGCAGAGCCTCCTCAGGCCCGACAACATGCATCTCACGGCCCCACAACCCGTGGTTCGCGGATCCCCGGGGGTCCGGGGACACCAGTTTGAGGGCCGCTAGTCTAATCTATCAGTCTGACAAACGTCAGTAAATAGCTGACAACCACAAAACATGTTGATGCCCTACGCAATATGCCTTGATGACCTTCGTAGAAAAAGGCAAGTGTTTCAGCAGGTATGATGCTCAGAGGAAATCTTCCAGGCTTCCATCTCCCATGATATCACTGGAGTGGATGTAATCTATTATTTTTCATTTTGAGACCAGTTATTTTTATTAGAACGCTTGCTAACATGATCTGCTGTTTTCTGTTAGGTAACAAACTGCGGCATCGTTTAAACCCGAGTGCATTGGAGGCAACAAAAATGCGAATTAACCGCAGATGCCATGGTTAAAGTCCAGCGCTACTTTTTAGAGCCAAATATTGGCAGAATGGAATATCCACTGGAGTATTGGGAGAGGCAAAACCTACTGTACCCCAATTTACCAACAAAGCATTGTTGTGCACGGCTGCATCTTCAGTACCCTGTTAACGGGTGTTTTCAAAGGCCAGAGAAGTAGTGTCAAAAATATTTTTTTTTTTATTAAAACCAAAAACAGTTGAAAAACTCTTATTTCTGAAAAAAATCTCCCATTTTTCCACATCCTTGTCCAAATTGCACAAACATATACAGTGCCCTCTTTCATGTTCCACAAGCACTTCCACTGTCTGTCTGCTTAAGCCCATACCGTTTTACTAAAGTGACACAAACAAAACATAAACAGCCTGCCATACAAGATTGTGCTTTTCCTAGAGAAATTACATGCACCTTTACCCTCTTCTGTGGGGCTGTGCGCCCTCTTGTGTGGGGCACAGCTCCACACAAGAGGGCGCACCCTTTGTAGTTCATTTTCGGAAAGCTGTAGGCCCAGATTTGTCTCGCATCAACCATGTGTGTTTCTGTCATGTAATGACGTCAGAGTTAAAGGCTGTCCAAACTTGGCACAGCAGTCCGGAGCTCCTTTCCTACCCATAATAGAGTTCTTACTTTTGATCCTATGAATGGCCAAGGAAAAGGAGCTAGGAGCAGGAGCTAGAAGCAATTATTTAGGGTATTTGGATGGAGCCTGGACTTATATGTGCTGTGGATCAAACCGGTGTTTAAATCTCACAAGAACCTAAATAAATGCGTGTACAAAGCACTTTTAGGGGTGATTGACGGAAGAGAGGGGAAAGGGAAGTCCGGGCCTCCCTGCTGAAGCTGCTACCTGCGCGACCCAACCCCAGATAAGTGGAAGAAGATGGATGGATGGATGGATGGATGGAGAGGCATGGCTATAATATTGTGCCAAAATTCACAGGTCCTCTTGGGACACTGCCTACTAAATCTTTGTGAAACAAATATGCTTCAACTGATTCAGTTCAGATTTGCTGTAATTGTAGTGAAGATGAAATATATCTGAGGCTTCTCGTTCAAAAGGGTTTTCATCTAGTTTTGTAGTATTTAACTTGAAAAAATATTTAGGTGAGGATCAGAAAATGTTATATTTTTCTTTGTTTAATCACCTATAAATGAGACATTATGACATTTGCAATAGTGGTTCCATTTCAACAATATTCTTTAGATGGTAAAGCGCTTAACCATTTACCATAAATGGTAAAGCGCTTTACCTAGTCTGATGACCCCAAAGCACTTTACACTACAATCAGCCATTCACCCATTCACACCCTGACTGTGGTGAGCTATGTTAGTAGTCACCGCTGCCCTGGGGCTGACTGACAGAGACGAGGCTGCCATACATCGGCGCCACCGGGCCCTCTGACCACCACCAGCAGGTGGTCATTTCGGGTGAAATGTCTTGCCCAAGGACAGAACAACCAAGATGGTCAGAACGGGGGATCGGACCGGCAACCCACCAAATGCAGGACAAATCCTGCACTACTGTTGCCCACCTTAATGCCTTAGCTTCACACAAATACTAGCTTGGAGGAATATACTATTTATTTGCACACCTTACTGAATTGGAAAACTAATGTTGCCAAACATTAAAAAAATCCTTTATTTATATTTGGCAAATCTCAATTAAATTTAAATTCAGTTCAAAAATGCTTTATTAATCCCAGAGGGAAATAAATCTCAGAGTTCTTTCAAATGATTTAGTGCAAAAATCCCCCATAAAAGCAATCATAAAAGCGACCGTGGCTGGATGAGTTGAGTAGTTGTCTGGCAATCCAAAGGTTGAGGGTTCAATTCCAGCTTCCCCTAGCCACATGTCGATGTGCCCCTGGGCAAGGCACTTAACCCCAAATAACCTACCGAGCTGTGTCTCGGTGTACAAATATGTGCATGCGCACACTGTTTAAAGTTATTTAATGTTTAATAAATAACTTTCTGTTAGGTATTGTCCGGTGAATATCAGCCCAAGAGCTGATATTAGGACAATAGTTGAAAGGAATGATTTGAGTACTGGTATTCTCTTAACAGCGCACTCTGCACACATATAGAATAAATGAGTGACAACTTCTCTTCAAGTTAAATAATTTATAAACAGAAATAAAATGAACACCCAAAGACCATCACTATAGAATGTTGTTTATCTGAATTAACACTATATTTCACCCATTTGCTCTCACTAACGCTAATGAGAGCAACTGGGTGAATGTGGCTATAGTATACAGCGCTTTGGGTGGTCAGCATGACTGGAAAAGCGCCTTATAAGTTCAGTCCATTTACCATTTACCATTTATAAAAACATGACTGATATATTTGTAAGGAATAATAACTGATCAGTGTCACTTCCTGTAAAATGTTTTTTTTAAATCAGTATAACAATTAGCATGGTCACAGTCAAAAAAATTAAATCTCAACAGCACTAGCAGAAGTTTTATTGTTTAAGTTCAGATAAGTGAGGGAAACCGAATAGAATGTTTTAATATGCTATGTTCGCCAAGGCAAGACAGCTTTGTCTTTATACTCCTCACCTGGTTGCTGCCATATGCACTGACAGACTATCTTGTGCATCACCTCAAAAGAGGCTTCCTTCTGGAAGACAGCCACTCTGATCAACTAGCTGATGGACCCTCCCTCCCCAATCTCTGCAGAAATGCTGGCAACACTCATGTGTCTATTTTCAATTCAAAAGGTAACATGTAGAGATGACACTGAGCACATCAACTTTACTTCTTTGATTGACCATGGGGAGGCCCAATCTGAGTGGAATCTGTCCTGTATAACTGCTGTTTGGTCTGGGCCACCGTGCTGTGACTCAGTTTCTGGAGGTTGGCAAACGTCTTACAGCCTCCTTCATCTTTATGAAGGGCAACATTTTTTTTTTTTAAGCTCCCCAAAGAGTTCTTTGCTATGGGGTGCCATGGCAAACTACCTTTGACGAGTATTAGAAATTGTGACAGTCTTAGCATCACATTTAAACACACCATTCACCATTCACTTTGTGAAACTAACGAGTCACATGACACCAGGGAGGGGAAATGGCTAATTGGGCCACTTTGGACATTCTCCCTTAGAATTGTTGTCACCTTTGTTGCCAGTGGTTTAGACAATAATGGCTGTTGCGTTGAGTTATTTTGTTATACAAGCTGCACACAGACCATGTTACGTTGTATGAAAGTGTCATATCTTCAATGTTATCCTACGAAAAGTTATTCTTAAATATTTACAATAATGTGAGGGATGTCCTCTTGTGAAATATGTGACATATTCTGGCAATTATACAATCATTTTGACTAAACATTCAACATTTTAATCTTTCAAATATGTATATTGTGACACATTGAGAGTCATTCTTTACTGTTATTTTTTTTTTCAAAGATTAATTGTGTTAATCTGACAAGGTTTAAAAGTTCTGATGTACATTTTTCATACATATCATATCAAACAGTGATTGTTTTGATATTTTTACCTGTTTTTTTTTTTAAACTATTGATATGATTTTTTTTTTTTTACAAATACAACAACACAAACAGTGTACAGGATGTTGAAATTATCATGGCCTAACAGGCTCCTCATTAAGCAGTGCAACAGGAATACCAGGTGGAGGCAGTGTTAATCCAGTCAAAGAACTCTGATTTATAGGCTACCTTTTGTGTTGTACGTGAACATGAACATTGATACAAACAGAAACTCATTATAAAACAGTTATCAGGACTGTGACTGTGATGTAATTATCATACAAAAACTGATTCCTTGTTTTCATATTCCACACTTCTAGACTTTCAATCTTAAAAGGCCACAATATTTTTTTTTCATCTCAGAAATCAAAGTGTGTTGTTAAGCTTATAACTATGTTTCAGACTTTTGTTTTGAAGAAAAAAATTGCTTTGTTGACAGAGTCGGGTAATATATTGTATGTTTGTCTGAAGGCACTCGTTTTGGTGCGGCAGCATTTTGTTGGGTACCCAGTGGAGAGATGAAGCGGTGACAAAGGGACGGACAAGATATTAATGATTTCTAAGCCCTGTAAGAGTACAGTGTAGCTTTAATCAATGCTTGAACTTTGACCTTTTGATTTGTCTTTTTGATGCAGTTTTTGTATTTTTCCCTGGTTTTAAGTCGTTGTTGCCTTTTTCCAAATAAGCACTCTCTGCATTGACAAATTGATACCAAATCCAAAGAGAAGAACCTCTAAACACCCACAAACCCAGGGCAATAAGAGGCCAACCCAGCCAGACCTTTCCCAACAGTGACCTGAGTGCAGACAGATTCACAGTGGGAGACAAAGCTACTGTTCTTCCAACCAGAAAGGATTTGAGGTGGCCCAAGCAAAAGAGCAAAACCTCATATAGCTTTGAGCATGGAGCGACTTCCATTGACCCAAATAAGCACATCCTTTACTGCTCTATCTATGAAGTTCTTCCCCAGTTTGTTGGATGTCAAAGGCAACTTCCAAAACTTTGAGTTCCTTCCTTTATCTGTCCAAAACTTTTCTTATTAACTATAGCCAGAGGTGTGTAGTAACTAGTTACATTTACTCTATTACATTTACTTGAGTAACCTTTTGTTATCAACTCTTAATTACTTTGTAAATAAAGAATAAAGATGTTTTAACCAAAATTATACAAACAGACACACACTGTTGTGCCATCAAGCCATGAGGAAAAATCGAGATTGAGTTGAAACATGAGACTGCCTCTCACAGCAGGGTGCCCTGCTATAAAGCCAGGCTACACCTCACTTATCTTTCTTCTTGCCTGTGGACTCTCGAGGAGAGGGTCCGCGCTGGGGAGACCAGCCACCCATGCGTGCCGCATGGGACTCAAAGACTCACAAGCATCTGCAGGGTTGACCAAGCTGAGTAAAATGTGCTTTCTGTGAAATTCATTTCCCGCTGTTTCATTGGAATTGCAAAGGGGGGAACTCTTGTCGTCCTGAGGCCCTGGCTGGGCTAGAAATACTGGATCGAAGCAAACTGTTTTAGGAAGCTGACTCCAGACAGCGTGGAGCGGCCTCCCGCCTGCAGCCGGCATAGGGCCCATTTCCCAAGCTGAGAATAAAAGCTGAGCTGAAATGGCCCGCTGCAACCGGGTCAGAGACTGCATGCAGGATCCCGGAGCAGCCTGCTCCAACCGCCATGTTTCGGCTAGCCCACATGCCTGCTGCTTTGCCTTGGAGTACTTCAACTGCTTCCAACTGGATGCCCCAAAGTGAACCAAACGGACACAGAGGCACCCACAAGTTTGGCAGAGAAATAAACAGGGAAAGTTAAATGGTTTATTTAGAAGGTTTACTTGATGTGTTTTCACAGTGTTTTTGAAACACGTGAAGCTAACCGACATAGCTCCTGCTAGCTTCTTCGATACCATGCCATGCTGATGTAACTAAATTTTACGGTTATAACAAAGTTATCTCCATAAAGGTTTTATACATTGATGGGATATTGATGCTTGTGTTTTCCGGTCCGCTCATTGCAACCAGAATAAAGCCGCAGTTTTTTAAAATTAGCGCCGATTGTCCGCTACCCTAATGCTATTAGCTTCCGGATAACTTTCGCTCTTCCTGGATGCGCGGCTGCGGTTCCTTTCAAACATAAGCATAGCTCTCAACTCTCACGCATTGACCGTGTGACACACGCATTTCACTGACTTCACACGCTCACACGCAACACATGACATTTCACACGCAAACATGGAATTTCTCACGCATAAAAATCACAAAGCCCATCTGGGCTGCAGACGACAAAACTCCGCCTTCTGCTGAGCTGTTTCAGCTTCTTTCACAGCTTGTGGCCATCAGTAATTTCTGCTGCAGTTCGTGTTAACAGAGCAGCAGGAAGAGTGATCAGAGTTATGAATAATTTTAGTCTTAACAGTGGTGAAAGTGAGCCGGTAAGGTCCTGTACCGCGTACACCGGAGGGGAGAGGAGGGGGCGGAGCAGCTGCCAGATGACCGGTTCATTCAGAACCAGTTGTGGCTGCATGCTGGATCATAAAACAGTTCTGCTAACCAGATGCAGTTTAAAACGCCACTTGGTCTGTTTATACGTTTCGTTTTTATTAATTCTGCATTTTTTAACTACATGCACCGTATTTCTGTGCCTTCGCGCTTGCTCCTCTTCCCCCTCCTTTCCCTCGGAGCAGGTGCTTTTGTCACCGTTCACCATTCAAAACGTGAATCACTACGTTTAATGTCCTCACATCGGTAGCAACGTGTGCCAGTTAAAGTCAATAGGAGAGTTAGTAGCTGTGTTTCATGCTCTTTTGTTTTTAACAACATAGAATCAGTGGCGCTTTGGTGGGCGTGCTGCCTCGCGCACGCAGCGCACGGGGGTAAAATCCGCCCACCTCACCGCCCAGAGCGCACTGACAAGAGCAATAGAGATTCGTCTGATCAGCGCGGCGACTGACTGAGAAACCTGTCGCTGTGAAAGGTGATAAGAATGTTATAAACTGTAACTAAGTCTAGAAGTGCATTGAGCTGAAAAGAGGGAGACATCAGCAGCTGGATCGTGCGTAAAGACGCAGCGTGACCCTCTGTGTGCTTCAGTGTTGCTGCTGAGGGAAAATGTTGACCATAAAGGCTTGATGAAACTCAGCCTGATTCACCAATCAGGTTATAGATTTACAATGATAAACAACCCATAGATGAATGTGTAACAGTGTAATAATTTGGTCAATAACTTAAAACTACTTAATTTTATTCAGTATTATTTGAACAATTGTGTATTTTTTTATGTCTTAATCCATTAACTGAACAATAAAGTATTAATACGTCTCTTTCTCTTTTTAACACAAGTAATACATGTCTACTTCATTGTCTGGTGGGATAAAAATGAGATGGAGTTGACTCCACCGGCTCTTCCAGGGTCCGGTTAGCCCCGCCCCCAAACAAGCCCCGCCCCCAAATTAGCATAATGTCACTCTTAACTTTTGATAAAAGTTGAGAGGTCTGAACATAAGTTTTGTTTCGTTTTGCTCCACCATTGTTTGATAGTGCTATGAGCATTATTACTGCATTTATATGGAGTAATAATGATGATTTTTATGGTGTTTCTGTATAACTTTAGGATTAACCAATTTTAGCGACCAATTGGTACAGCGACCAATTGCAACCAATTGCCAAGCTTCCCGGAGGAATAATCTCATTAATAAAATCAAGCGTTCCTAAAGGTTCCTATGCAAATCATTCGTTAAAATTTTATTTTATCAAATAATGTTTGTTTAACTCAGGTTTTGCGTTGTGAATGAGTTGGAACACATACCAGATGTTGTTCTGAATTAGTTAAGCTAATTTAATATCATTCCATATTCTTTAAGATGAACTTTGGTTCTTTAACATGATCCGCAGTGAACCAGGATTCACTGAATTATTCTGATGAACCATTTTATTTTGTCTTTTGGTGTGTACATAGTTCCTTAGCTTCTTTTTATCTTCATTTTGCTTAGTAGTTTTGTTAAGTTTCACTGGCCTCGTAGAGAGGATTTGTTGATTGAAATATAGTGTTAATTCAGATAAACAACATTCTATAGTGATGGTCTTTGGGTGTTCATTTAATTTCTGTTCATAAATTATTTAACTTGAAGAGAAGTTATCACTCATTTATTCTATATGTTGTTGTGCCAGTTCATACGTGACAAAAAAGCGGGCATCAATTCGGGACGTAACGGACTGCGTTACCCATGATGCAATGTGGTCAAAATGGCCACCAACTCATGTAGTCAAAATGGCCACCAACTCCCATCACGCAACACGGCAAAATGGCCGCCGATCAAGATAAGGTTGCTATGGTGATGGCTATAAAAGCCGATCACACACGACAATCTTCCTTCTTCCCTGGCTTTTAGCCAACCCGAGAAGACACACACACAGCTGTTTCCGTTGGGGTGATCCCACGCCACGTGTTCGATTGCTCGCTGGATCGAGATTTTTCGACGCAACGGTTATTCCCTGCTTTTTATAACAGGAGGTCGACTAAAATAAGTACTTTTAAATTCCCTCTGATCAAAAGACTGAGAGACGCCGTATCTCCCAGTGATCGAAGAGGACCCCGCTTTGTCTGGCCAACAAAGCGACTGTGAACCCGGAGGAAAAAACGAAGGAGCTTTTTCCCCGTCCCGCTGCAGCCTGCGGACAACCGCGCTCGTCAAGATGCGTCCAGAAAGCCACATTACTCGGAGCGCTCCGGACCAGCCCCGAGGCATCTCAAAGTAACGGGGTCTCCCCTTTTATTTCTGTCTCACCAACAGGGTGTTTAGAAGTGCCTGGGCAGGCGTTAGAACTTTGTAGGTGTTGGTTAATGCTTTTATTCCACGACGAAGTTGGAATTATTTTGCTGAACATTTTCTTTGTATGTGCATGCATTTTACAATTGATTTTGCTGTGTTGATTTGTGATCCGTCAAGAACCCCGCCGTGGGTTACTGCTTCATTTCTTTCATCTTCTTCCCTGTTTCCCCCCTCTCTCTTTTCGCTTCTTCTTATCAGTTTAATCTCTTTGTCCGAGCTCAAGTTGCGGGCTTTGCTTTAAACTCCCTGTTAGCTGCGCCCTCTCGAAGCGAGGCATTATCCCATCAGCGTAAGCGTGGTTACGTCATTAGGACCTCCCCTCATACGTCATCGTAGCAGCCATCTTGGGAGGGTGACGTGTATCTGGACTGTAGGGAGCTTAGCTGAACTAGCTTTTGTGTAAGACATCAAAGCGTCCAGTGAGATTCCCGAAGCTGTTCTGTCTATCAATGCTGATACGTGAAATGCCGGTGTTTCGAGGGCGGTGTTAAACAACTTTGAGCTAAGTTAAGATCTGCTAACCGCTCATTTTAATCCATTGTTTATTTTTGTTTTGTTCTTTATTTCCACATATATATTTTGCATGTTTTAGTTTAGTAATGAGTAAGAATTCCAAAGTTGTTTGAATCAGAGAATTACTGTAACAGGGAATTGCTTTTGGTTCAATAAAACCAACGACTGCGGAATAGACATTGTTTTGTGTTCAGTCCAATTCACAGTTGCCTGGGTATTCAGAATTCAGAGCTAACCTCCTTTGGAGTTAACATCTGATATTAATACAATATCATTGGATGGTGATAAGGAATAAGGATTTAAACTCTAATTGCAGTTACATTGGGGTTCTCACAGCCTGCTGGATAAACCTCGTCGGTTAACAGTCCGACCTGATCATTTATTCCAGCATAAATGAGTTCATAACAGCAAATTAACTAATGCATTAGTGGTATAAATACTTACAAGCTTATAGCTAACATCACCACCATTTGAACTATATTTGTTATAGCGGAAATTTGAGTTGAATGATTTATTATTTAAATTATAATACCAAATTATAATTAATAATAATAATAAGCATATTCAACCAGCTTATGGCATAACAATGTTTACTGTTAAGAGAATACTAGTACTCAAATCATTCCTTTCAACTATTGTCCTAATGTCAGCTCTTTGGCTGATATTCACCGGACAATACCTAACAGACAGAGAGTTACTTTAAACATTAAATAACTTTAAACAGTGTTTAATAGCACAACAACACCTACAAAGTTTAAGTTTAAGTCAGACTTCTTGTATATTATTTTTCTATCTGCTGAGCCTGCTGTGTCATTTGGAAGATAAGTGAATATACATTAACTGTATATTATGTAATGATTACTGCAGGTGAACCCGATATTCAACTGGACACAGAGTTATGTTTAAAAGGTTTATCGTGACATGTACTACTATAGGTCAAGGATGAATCACCAGCGTCACCACTGTTAGTCTCTAAATCACTGAATGGCTTAGCACCTAAATACATTACAGGCTCGTTATTAGTGTATCAACCTTCCAGACCACTCAAGTCTTCTGGTTCAGGTCTACTCTGCAAACCCAGAACCAGAATCAAACATGGTGAAGCAGAATTTAGTACTTATGCTCCACTTATCTAGAACAAATTCCCAGAGGACTGTAAAAGTGCTGAAACCCTGAGTTCCTTTAAATCAAGGTTAAAAACCTTTGTTTAGAGCTGCCTTTGAATGTTAATGATGGCGTTTGTAGCCCAACTTGTCTTGTATCCTAACCTGCTACTACTATTCCCCTGCAATTTGCTTTCCTCTATAATGTTTCCTTTTCTTGTGTTCTGTTCATGTACAGCACTTGTCTTGTTACTGAAATGTGCTATACAAATAAACTTGACTTGCCTTGCAATCTCAATATAATTTGAAGTACTTCCAGTGATAGTACCTGAAGTTATGCTGAAAATGTTTCTATTAATAAATTGCAGGATTTTTTTAAACTTGAATGGCCATCTCAATGGACGTCACGAGTGGAGACCTATTAGCCAACACTAATTAGTTGGAAAAGAAAAGTACCTGGAAACAGTTTATAGCTAGATTTTGATTTCACGATGAATTTTTATTATGTTGTTTTTTAGAGTATAAAGTCTCAGACTTCCTTGAACTGTTTGTAAAATCTGATCTTGACTACTTAATTCAGGAAATGCTGCAGATGATAACAGAAATGAGATAGATAATAAGTTGTGAAATAAAAGCTATATTTAATTAATAATACAAGGTTTTTATTTGTTTTATGCCCTATGTTTAAGCTCTATATATTGCGGTAAATGCCTGAGTTCAAGAATGAGAATTTGAAAAACTTGTTAAAATTGTGATTTTTATGTTATTAAACAAAAAGAGTGACAGTGGAGAGGTTTCTATGCATACAAAAAAGAGGTAGCATTTGAGGTTGAGATAAAAGAGACAGAGTACAGTGTATTTACAGAGGATTAGGAGAAGATGACAGTAAACAGAAAAAGAGACTGAGGGGCATCATAGGCCGTGAATAACACTCACTGATGCTTACTTTGAGAATCCACTGGTTTATGACAGGCATCCCATAAGTCCTTGTGAATACTCCAAACAGTATATACCAGATGAGATCTTTGATCTGTTGGCCAACAACACCAATATTTGTCCCATACAAAAGGGCAGAATAGGTTTAAAAATGATTAGTTCAGGGAAAATCAGAACCCTAGCTGGCCTTCAACTTGCTGTGGGAGTGAAAAAAGCCAATAGTTGCCATGTCCAGGGAAGTTAGGATGGACATTTTTAGAAACACCATGTCCCACACTAGATTCTTCCAGCTCCAGTCACATTTGCATCTGTTCAACAATTCGGAAAAGCCTGCAGACCACAATGATGTGTTTTTCAAGGTAGAAAGCAGTTTGGTCATGCTAATTGAGATGTTGCTGACTGCATTAACTCCACACACACACACACACACACACACACACACACACACACACACACACACACACACACACACACACACACACACACACACACAAACATGGACATTTTTCATTTCATCCATATCAACAGAACTAAGGAGAAAATTAAAAAGAGAGGAGGGTGTGGCTGTGTTTGTCAACAATAGATGGTGCACATCTGGACATTTAACCATCAAAGAGAAGTTCTGCATTGAACTACTAGCTGTTGGATTGAGGCCATACTATGTCCTGTGTGAGTTTACTCATGTTATCTCAATAACAGTGTATGCTTCCCCCTCTGCCAATGCTGCAATACCCTACACGCTGTGACCAGCAGATTCCAAACACATCATCTCCGGACCCTTTCCTCTGATCTCCCTGGATTCTGATTATATCTCTCTATCCTCTAATCTTCCAAACTTCACCCAACATGTCAACTGTCACATTAAGTAATTTCTCGTTTATTAATTTTTATTCTATGATGATTTCAGAGAATGGGGGGGGGGGGCAGATAGAACGTCTACCTCTGCAGCAGCCACCTATGCATGCCGGTCTGATTTGCACCATTCTTGAATTGTTGTCAAAGGGCACAAATGGCCCCTGGGCTTCACTTTGGACACACCTGCCCTAAGTGGTCAGTTTGTTATGAACGAAATAAGTCAGAAGGTGACATGACAGACTATGTCAAACATCCTGCATTACAGCACAAGTGAATCTTCAACACCACAGTCAGACTGTTTATAGTGTTGCATTAGTGTGGTTATTGCCATCATATATGATTATCGGTTGGGTAATTGCTATGGCGCCAAGGATGCTTACGTTTTTTCACATGCAAAAATTCTGTAGCCGCCCAGCTTTGCTGTTAACCATTTTGTGTATGCTGATGTGTTATATTCCTAGGTCAGAGCATCAATCTCTGCCACTGAAATGAAAGCCATATGGAGATTCTTAGTTTTAGCAAAAAAAATCTCATCTGTTTTTGTCTGAATACTGAGATGGTAAATGCAGCGGTTGTGGTTGTGTGGCAGATGTAGCGAATTTTTTGCTGGTAAGACAGCCTTGTTTCAGGTAAATTGCTTATTAGGGATGTTCAGTTCTTCTGATTTGACTACAAACAAAGCTTTTTGTATTCCTCTCTGATACAATACAGGTTGTTGTTGTTGAACTTCCAAATAGGGGGTTTGGTTTGTCGTGACCACCACTAATCTCAAAATGAAAAAGCCTTTTCTGTATTCATACATTTCTCATTGCACCGTAAGAAAATCCTAAAGCCATACATTATGCATTATAAGCATTCCTCTTTTAACTCCTACTCTGCTTTGAGCTTAGCTGGAGGATTTCTCTTCTTTGAGGGAAAATCTTTACATCTCTTTTTCGTTAATGTGTGTGTGTGTGTGTGTGTGTGTGTGTGTGTGTGTGTGTGTGTGTGTGTGTGTGTGTGTTGTGAGAAGACATACACATTTGGGCAGAGAAAAGGAATTTCCCACATTATGCTTTCTCTTATTGTCTCCATTGCTACTTTATCCCTTAATACCCAAAGCTCTGCCCTTGACTTTAACCCGTTTTACTTCTTTCTTTCTTTCTTTCTTTCTTTCTTTCTTTCTTTCTTTCTTTCTTTCTTTCTTTCTTTCTTTCTTTCTTTCTTTCTTTCTTTCTTTCTTTCTTTCTTTCTTTCTTTCTTTCTTTCTTTCTTTCTTTCTCACTCACTTGTCTTCTAGATTTTGTTGATGTCCATTAAAATCTCCTCTGTCAGAGAGGTTCTGTCTGCGTGTACGTCAGGCCAATATTGCAGATGAGGAGGCAAAATAATTTCCATGTAAATGGTGTCAGAATGTCATTTTCAAGTGAAGCTGTTGGGGGAAATGAATTCCTGAAGACGAGAGAGATTATCAAGGGGCAGTGACACCTGGATTGCCTTCTCACATATTCCCCCGTGCAGCTCTTCCCCATAATGGCGCATCCATAAAAATAGCTTTGTTTGGCTTCAGGACTGGGTCGATGCTTCAAGTGTCAGTCAGAACGAACCAAGAGAAAAGAAAAAGGCTAAAGCATTAACATGTAAATGAATGCTATTCTAAGCGCAGGCGAGCAAATGTAACTCTATCCGAATCACTCTATTTGAGCGATCATCCTGAAGGAGTTGGGTTCCTCGTCAGTGTATTGTGTATTAGTCAAAGATTCTGCGATTAGCTGTACGGAGCATGATGTCAGAGATCAAAGTGTAGCTGTCTTAACGCCAAAGAGAGCTCAACAGACTTACGTTCACAAGTGGAGCATTACCATTTTCGCCATAGTGCTCCGCTTGATGCATATGCAAAAAACGTAGACATTATTTTCAAATTATTTCAAGTTCAATGGACACAGAAACAGATTTAATTTAATTTAATGTCAGATTCTGGATTCAACCTACAATCCTCTCCATTTTCTGGGAATTTAATAGCCTATAGTTGCCCACTGTAACGTCAACCTCATCTGCCACTATCTGCCTGCCCTCTCTTGATCATCTCTCACTCAGTTTAACTGATCCTCTGTACTGAGTCAGAGCTCACCTTAACTTTATAACTTTATAAACATGTTTTTAATGCATTTATCATTTTAAATCTATCCAAGTACAAGTATAATTAAAAAGGAAGAGCAACTAAATAAAATAACATTTTAGATGCAGTTCACAGGAGGGTTTTGCTCTTTTATGAACAGGCTTGAGGGCACCACATATGGTCCTTAGCTTTCAATTAAAAAAAGAATCTCAGGTAATTAAACTTTGGAGAACGTTATTAAAAGTGCAAAACACTGCTCTGGAGGTGCAGGTTGCAGAGCTCAGATCAAAATGGTTGAATTTATATTCCTGTATGTTTATGTTTGAGTGTCCTTCCTGAAGGTCAGCACCTAACTCAGTCTTAAGTATTTTTTAGCATTTAGCATTTTTTAGCATTCACTTAAAGAGGGGATATGCCTTTGAGTCCTTCCTTTTCACACTTAAATCATTCAGGTGTGGTCTATATAAAATGGAACTGCAACGTTGTGGTCTGAAATCCTCGGTAATCTACCCCCACATTCCAGCCTTGTGAGAGCAACCTGTTTTGGTGCTGTCTCTTTAAATCAATTTAGATATTAAACTTACTTTAATATTGGCTGGGTGTAGCGGGGAAAAAAATCATATTAACAGAAATGAAGCCTCTGAAACATCATCAATCTGTGTTAATCTATACATTGTGTCTCTCTTGATGAATTGAATTACTGAAATAAATAACTTTTCAATTATACTCAAATTTAGTGATAATGACTGTATGAAACAAAACACTCATAAAAAAATCTTAGCCTGGAACATTATATATTCACACACACACACACACACACACACACACACACACACACACACACACACACACACACACACACACACACACGCATCCTGCACATTTCTTAAATGAAGAAATGTGCAGGAGGCTCTTTGATATATATATATATATGACATCACATAGTCTGTCATGTTTATACCAAGTTATTTGATAACAAAGAGGATGATCATTGCTCCACACTCAAGACAAAGAGCATAATGACAACCACCTGCCTGCTATTAAGATTTGAACATCCTCCTCCATTGCTTTTCTTCCTGTTTTTCTGATGATTGGTCTCCACACACTCCGTCTTTTGTCTTCCTCACCTTGGGGTTCAGCCTACAAGTGATTTGGTCATTCTAATCAGTGAAGCAACATTCCTGCCAGAGGAGGGCATGTTTCCTCTCCAGATGATTATCTTTCCGATGTCCCGCTCACAAGTCTTCCCCTGTCAGCATGATCGATGACCGTGATATTGACTTGAGGTTAATTCAAAACTTAAGTGCTAACTCAGATGAAGAATCTCGATAAGAGCACTGAAGATAAGAGCGCAGCTGGGAAGAAAGATTTTTTCTTTTGTGTGTGTGTGTGTGTGTGTGTGTGTGTGTGTTTTGTGCATTATGATGCTCTGTTTCCAGTTCCTCATTAGTTGTTTTGTATGTGTGGATATCCACATGGAAAACCAATAAACCTCTCTAGAATGAACTCCGTCTTGCCTTAAGTTGTTGTGATTTCTTGTCACTTAAGAATAAATGTTTCCGGCCATGCATGACTAAACAATGACCCCCCCCCCCCCCCCCCCTTTTTTTTTTTTTCTTTCACTTTTTACCTGAAGAGAGCGTTGCATGAAAAAGGTTTTGGCTAATTAACTTTGTCCCAGCCTGATTTGTGTAATCTACTGAGCCTGTCACTCTGCGCTTGGCCGAATTGAAGAAATACCTGCTGAGCAACATTGCGGATCAATTCTCTGTTTGTTACATGCATCATTACACAGAAGACGATGCACACATCAATCACAGTGGACGCAGTTTTCAATTAAGTATAACCAAATCAATTATTGGGGAAGCTATTAATTTAATGTGGGTGAAAATAATTCAAAATATACGGAGGCTTTCAAAGAGTACCTGAACACAAAACCTAAATGGATCTAAGACCGATTAAAGTTATTAGTGGATTTAAAGCCCTAGGGGGCATTGCTGCAGCTTAATATGGTCACTGTGGGATACATTTATGGTTGGAAAACACAATTCAAAGATGTTTCAGTATATTGCAACGATATAGTACCATTTTGATGGGGAGGGGGGGATTCTTTAAAAAAAATCCAGCTGAGCTTTACAGTGATTTTTAAACTTCCAGTCAATGTTGATTACAGATAATAGAGATTGACTCTTCTATTGCAGTAGCACATACCAACACTGAAACAAATCTTTTGAAGAATCCAACCTTTATACGTACATTTGTATAGTGGAGAATAAAAACCCATCTAAAGATAACGTTTTTGAGAAAATCACCATTGGCACGCTATTGTAAAACCTGCTGTCAATACTCCAATTGCTTTTTGCCTTTTGTCAATAGGACGGCACAAGGTTGATGTATACGGTGAAGGATCTCTCACCGTTCCTGACGCAAGAAAGTTGGTTGTGTTTCTGGTGAACTATTTCTTTGTTGATTTTGTCATTTGTTTTTGCTTAATTATTCTTATTAAAGACGTATTGAGGAGCGTTTTTCAGTTTTCTGGCTGTGGCCACCAGGTTTGTGTTTTAAATCTTCTGGTGTTTCAACAACCTGTCCAGGGTGTACCCCGCCTCTCGCCCAGTGAACGCTGGAGATAGGCACCAGCACCCCCCGCGACCCCATGAGGGATAAAGCGGATTGGAAAATGGATGGATGGATGGTGTTTCAACATGTTCTTGATGCCATGTACTCTAATGAGGTTCTCGTGCCCTTTCAAAGGGAAATAGGCCTACAGCATCCCAGATCCTTCACCATACTCAATAGTGAGCGGTAGTTCAAATCGAGCCATTGATATTAAGATTAAGATTCATATTTGGGAAATACATTGATCAGCAAATTATGATGCTGATAGTAACATGATGGGAATAGTACAAAATGACCTTCTGTCTATAGAAAGCTCTGAAATGCATCTTGAATGCCTGCATGAGTTTTGCAACACTAAGCACAGCTGGATGTATGAGAAAACTGCTTTAGTTTTATTTATGTTAAAGCATTTATCACCGGCAATTGTCCCCCCCCCCCCTCAGAATACAAAAATGTACTTTGCACTGTATATTGATAATAGACAAAGAGAAATTGGCTAATATGTCATCGTAGACCGATTAAAAACTGTCAGTATTCATATTTTTTTTGTTTTACTCATTAAATTAACCCACTGTTAGAAAAACAAACAAACAAAAAAAAAAACAATATAAGCTTTATTTTATCTATGACTTCAAATCCTATGAATATAATTCAGCAAAAATGATTAAATGTACTATACTATTGGACTAATCTGTGGGAGTAAATCTGTCTGAGTGCAGCCTTAGGACCCTGAGGAGATTGGACCTCGCTTGCTGCAGAGGAAGCTTGGTGATTTGTATGCTCGCCATCTGATAGCGCCTCCTGGATCACAGATGGATTATTCAGGCTCATCCTCAGGCATATAGGCTCTTTCTTTCTTTTGACCCCCCCCTCCCTCCCTCCCTCCCCAACCACCCTCACCCCTCCACCTCCCCTTACAGCTCTTTTTACTACAGGTCTACAACCTACACATTTTTCCCTATTCTCTTCCTGCTGTCATACTAGGGTACTTGGATGCTTCAGAAACACACAAAAAAGGCAGATGTTTGGGTTTTTTTCTGAGAAAACGGAGCAATGATATAACCAGGAAAGGTAAGTTGCAAAGTTGCAATTATTCCCATGATTTGCTTTAAATGTGAGTTGCAGTTTGACTAAAAAACCTGTAGTTATAGTAGAAAAAGGTGGCAGAGGGATTGAACGCCTCTTCCAAGCCATAGAGTCTGATAGACCGGGGGGAGGGAGGGGGGGGGGGGGGCACTGTGCACGTGCTTTGAGGCTGAAAGTTGCTTCATGTACAGCACACACTGTTGAGTGTGTTTAAGTTGTAGTTTCAGTACATTTGGTTTGGTTGAGTGGAATTTTATCTTCTTCATATAGTTTACAGAGATGAACAATAATTTCTTGCTAAATAAAAAAAATGCACCTCACCTTCCAGCCTTCGCTACTAGAGATTATTCTGTGGGAATGTTGGATGGGTCAAAATATCGGACAAATCTAAAATGGTCCCCTCAGTTATGGATTTCAAAATCTATAACAGAGCTGTTAACGACAGTTTCTCCAATTTCTCAGACAATATTTCCAAAAGACAAAAACAAAAAAAAAACCTATGAAAATGTCTTGTCAGATATCTCTCGTAATGCATTACAGGCTCACTGATGAAAGCCTGTGTTCGTCTCCACGTCCATTTCTCCCAAAAGACACAGCTATACGTCAGCGATAACTGCCAGGCGTTGATGAGAACTCTTCAGATCTCCTCGGCTTCTCGTGCCGTAATGTAAAAGTGTGTGATGTATGACTTTGCCAGGGTGACAGTAATATATGCAGGGTTTGTTGTGTGTTTAGAGGACATCAAATATCCACGGCTGTCTGTCTTGATAGCACGGGTGTGTTTCTTCTCATACTTCCCCACTGTGTTGTTGATTTAGATTCTGGAATTTGTCAGTGAGTCATTCTTCCTGGTTGTGCCCCCTGCTTTCACGTTGCACCCTGGTGCTTTTTTTGTTCTGCAGACCCAAACTGCAAATGTGTACAGGGATGCAGACACTCAGGTAAGGCTGGCTTTAAACATCCTGTATAAAAATTGCCCTTGAAATAAAACAATTACAGGTCCATATAGTAAAAAAATTGCGTTCGTCATTCATGGTGTATTTCTGGAAGACGTGAAATTAGGATTTAGATTAGTTGTTAATCAAATGTCTCATAGTAGAAGGAAATACCGTTTACAATTCCCTATTTCAAAGGTTCTCAAACTGTGGAGCTGGTACTAACGATGGTAATTGCCAGAGGTGAGACGAGGTCATTCTTTTTTAAGTAACATTTGACTCTCAAGTATTGAGTAAACATATGTAAATTCCAAGTCCAGTTCAAAGTCAATATTTGCGAGTCCAGAGTCAAGTCCCAGGTCCTAAACTTATAATGTCAAGTCAAAGTTCAAATGTCGAGTCCAATGTAAAGTAAGTTGTTATACAGTAAGAGCTGTGTTCATTTACGCAAACAATCATAAAATGTAAATTAAAATTCCTTTTTAAAATGAAAATTTTGTCCCCTAATACTGTTGGCACTTTCAATCAATACTGTATATGGCAGAATGTATTGAGTAAATTAAATAAAAAAAGTGTTGATGTAGAAAACAATGAATCCTTTGTATGTAGTTTTAGACTTACAAGGAATATGAGCACATGAAACCGCTATGTTAAAACGGGTACCCTTTTTGTAATTAGACTACCAAAAATGATCTTTGCACTGAAATAAAACAGCTATGTTTTTTAAAATGTTATTTTAGCTTTAAGAATCGGTGCATTACATTTTATTTACATCCAAGCTACTTTTATTAACTTTGAACAATACCGAAGTTTGGACTGCTAAAAAGTTAAGGTGTCTTTTTGGATCGGGTAACTGCTATGCTATCTTTTACTATTATATTTTTTTGTTTTGTTTATTAAACCAAGAACAATAGCAGGATAAACTGTTGGTTACATATAGGCCCAGCTGAAATCAGACGTTTAAACAAACCTTACATACATACATATGACACATAACCTATCTTTCTCGCTGTCTGACATCAAAGTGCACACAAATCTTTCTGTAGAAGCTCAATTAGGATTAAAAGCAAAACTTGCATTTGTTTAATGTCAAATAAGGAGAGATTTTTCACAAGGTTTTAGTTTGTTCTAATTCAAAAACTTATTTACTTGTCCAAAAATATGTCAAGCTCATATGTCAATGCGCCATGGCATAGAGGTGGGTAGGTGTAATGGAAGCCCAGATTGCTTTGATAGCTACCTACTGCTCATCTGGTTTGTTGGGTCTGCTGTCGCTCATCTTCCTCTTGACAACAGCTCATAAATCTTCTATGGGGTTCAGGTCAGGGGAGTTTGCTGGACGGTCAAGAACAGGAACACCATGGTCATTAGACCATGGTGTTCTACCTTTGGCAGTGTGGGCAGGTTCCAAGTCTTGTTGTAAAATAAAATCAGCATCTCCGTACAGCTTGTCTGCAGAAGGAAGCGTGAAGTGTTCTAGAATTTCCTGGTAGACGACTGGATTGACTGTGGACTTCAGAAACCACAGTGGACCAATACCAGCAGATGACACGGTACCACAAACCATCAAGCGGCTCTTGTTGCACTGACCTAGGTCCATTCCTTGTGAAGTGGCTCTCCCTGTTGCTGGTGCACCTATACCTACCACACTTCTTCCTTTCACTAAATCTTCTGATAATATGCTTAAATGCATAACTCTGTGAACAACCAGCTTCTTCAGCAATGTTAATTATTATCTGATTAGGGTGCGACAGTATGAGTTTCCAATAATTAACTTCTAAACTTAACTTTACAGTATTCTAATTTTCCGAGAAACAGAATTTTTGGTTTTCATGGTCTGTGAGCCAAAATGATCAAAATTACAAGAAAAAAGGGCTTGGGACATGTCACTTTGTGTAATGATTCTATATAATGTATGGGTTTCAATTTATGAGATGACTGGCAAACAATATTGCACTTTTACACAATGTTACACTGTGTACAGTAAGACTACAACGCCTACAACCATTTTAGGAATATGAGGATTTTGTTGCTCTTTAAGCTTTTGTTAGGCTACTTAACAAAATTAAAGTTATTCAGAGGCACAAACGAGGCTGTGGATGCATTTTACAACAATACTACAAGCATGCTGGATCCTTGTCTTACAGCATAAAAAATATAAACACATCAGCCTAGACAACAGGATGAAAATCGTGGACCTCCAGAAATCAGGTTCATCTTTGAGCACATTTTTCAGATGGTTCATCTTTTCAACTAATTGCATTCAAGTAAAAGCACCATGGGAATGTCCATTTATAATGCTGTAAGGTGGGAGATGGGTTCTGTATCCTAGATATAAACCTGTTTAAGCAAAATGTTCCTATCAGTGCCAGAACAAAAGCAGTATACTGTGTGAAAATCCTGGCTGAAGTTGGTATGAAAGCGTCATTATCTACAGTGAAATGAGTCCTATATCAACATGTGCTGAAAAGCCACTCAGAGCGAAGAAGCTATTACCCCAAAAACATTCTAAAATGTTAGATGCAGTTGTATATATATATATATATATATATATATATATATATATATATATATATATATATATATATATATATATATATATAAATATATATATATATATATTGGTTATCCAAAAAAACACAAAAAAAAAAACAGTTGAGTCGGCCTTATGGACCGATTCTTCTTTGTTTAAACGTTTTATCTCTTTTCCATAAAGGTTTTCAGTCTACGAAGTTACAGGCATTATCTTTGCATAATGCTTCAACAAGTTTAACAGTGACAATCAAAACTGGTTGCTCACATGCGAGAGAGGACCATTAGCCTAACAGCTTATCATTAGTGCTCTGATGGCCGTTTATCATTCCCAGGGGGTTAAGTCATGCTCACAACAATAGCATTGTAACAGGGGGACAACTGGACCTGGAGGCCTCCACCTTGTTTACCTGTCTGACATTTTCCTATCTGGATTATTGAAATGCATCAGGTCGTATGTTTCTTTCATCATTCACGGGTGAAAGCCGTTTCGTCATCAATGTATGGCGAAACGGTATACATTGATGACGAAACGGCATTTCGTTCTATAACCCTTTGTTGCCTGCCCATGTCGGTTTTTGCCTCACGCCAGAGTGTTTTTTTCCCCCATTTTTTAATTATTATTAAACTCACCTGCATGCATGTCTGCTCTTGGGTCCACTCCAAATAACTCATTATTGACATTTCAGGACACCAGCAAGCAAGTTAAAGCTTAGGAACAAATGGCTCTTCTAAATGTACAATGACTCTAAGCATCACACCAATTTAGATATAAAATGACTTGAGGACAACAGATTTAATGTTTTGCAGTGGCCATCACAATGCTTTGAGCTTAGTCCCATGGAATATTTGCGGGCACAGCTGAAAAGGTGTGTGTGTGTGCAATGTAGTTTACAAACCTGTCTAATTTACAGTTCTGTCAAGGGAAATAGGCCAAAATTCCAACAAACTATTGTGACGATCGTTTGGAAGGAAACTCAAAATGTTCGACCCAAGTTATAAACTTTAACAGATTAAGTCAATTCTACTAGATTCTAAGGAAATGTAAGTCAGCGTCTAAATCTGAAGGAAGTTTTGAATAGTTTACAATCTATTATCTCCCTCCGTTTTATAGTATTTAACAAAGAGACATGATTTTGGTCATCCTAACTGAACTAAAATGGAAAACTTTTAGTGTCATTTATTGTCAGAAAGTGAGAAAAAAGCTTATGTCTATTGTCATACAGTGTATGTAAAAATCCGGTTTCAACTGTAGGTAAAATTACCTTCCAGCTTCTATGATTGAACCAGAATTTGATCCACAGTCGCGTGAGGGCCTGGATTTTGGAAGAAGGGCTGCAGGGCTGAAAATACTTGTGCCCTTCATCATGTATTGCTGCCAGTTTGTCACGTTTACATGGACCCATCCTTGTTTCTGTCATCAAAGCCATGATTTAACCAGCAAGCTAAAAAATTTACTTAGCTAAAAAACCTGACATTAACTAAACATTGCTGCTTACTATTCTCTGTTGGGTCTTTTCGTCAGCTGCAGTTAATTTAATTTAGTTTAAGCAAATGAGAAAACTTTACCTGCCGTCTTTCTGCGATTTCTGTTTTCACGGTCACTGTAGCTCTTGGTGTTTCTTTTCTTAATATCTTGTTAGCCCGAGCTGATTTTCAACTGTTTATTGATTTCATCTAGATATTACATGTTTGACTCAAATCAGACTCAAGTTTAAATCATGTGACTTGAGTATGCACCTTACTCGGGTATCAACTGGTGGTGTTCTTTGTTTGTTCTAAAATGAAACTACCATAGAAGAGAAGAGAAGGGATAATATTCTCCCATGGATAGCAGTAAACCAAGGATAAGTCTGGTAGGCTTTTTTATCTACTTCTGAATTTAAAATATGTGTCTGGTAAGTGCATCAACTCCATTTTAACCATGTTTGCATCACAAGTTGGAAAACTAATGTTTTATGCTATTTCCTATGCTAAATGAGAAGCTACTATAAGCAGCGCTAGCTGATAAGCACATTTCTTTGTAGCTTGTGTATTCAACCACACAATGAAAAGCTTTGCAGTAATGTGTGTGACAAAGATTCAATGAGACACAAACTCTCCCAAGTGCAATTAAGTAGTTCATTACAGTAGCTATTCCAGTGTTATAAACATGCAGCAGCCACATTGGAGTTAGATACCTCAAACTTTTATGCTTTGAAGTTGGACTTTAGGGAACTGTCTGTCAAACCTTGGACCTGTATATTTGACTTCTAAGTAAAAACTGACTGTATAATTAAACCAGAATTATTCAACAGAACATACTGCGGCAATATAAATTGCTTATAAATTTTGTTATATACATGATTTGGAATGAATAACAATTTGTGTTATCAAGAGCAGTAACGTGTTTCTAATTTGGTATTCATTTGACCCCAGGAAATACAAACAGAGTTTCAAGAATTTAGAAAGATTTTATTTGTAAAACAGATCATCATCATCATCATCATCATCATCATCATCATCATCATCATCATCATCATCATCATCATCATCATCATCATCACAACAGTACGAAACACTTAATAGTTCTATATTTACAAAAAATACCAACAACCAAACAACAACAACAACAACAACAACCGAACTGACAGAACAATGTTATTTGTACCCTCTAACCACCAGAAGCTACATTCCAGTGTTTTGTCTGCACCACTGTACACATGATGTGCAGAGAGTGCATCTATGCTCCTTGCAGACATACGTATTTCCTGCATTTCATATATAGTGTTGTTGGTTTTGGAGTAATTTCTTCTAGAACAGATGTGGCACCTGCCACGCTTCCTGCCTGCAGTTTGAAGCACCGGAGGAGTCGGGGTGTGTGACTCTGGTTAGATGTACTTCACAACAGGTGCAGCCACCGCCGACGCTCTCGGAAGGCACTGTGTCTTCTTTTGATCTTTTGAGGTTTCTCCAGCGCATAATTAAGCTGCTCCTGGAAAAATCCCCCCTTCGATTCAGTTTTCCTCTGTTCCAGTCCTTGTTTATTTGACTACGCATTACAAAGGCATTGTAGGCGTTCACATCGATGATATCGAAGAAAATTACAAGGAGCCAGTGGGCAGTCATGCGTGGGTGGCTGCATGCGGATGTGACCTTGTGCAGGTTATCTACTCTCGCCTTTGTAGTCCAGGACAATAGTATTATTATTTATTTTGTCCTCTCTAGTGTTCAGGGGAGCCACTTTCTGCATGCTGCTCCTCAGCAGGACATGTTTACTTTTTGAGGGGCAATAGGAAACGACAGTGCCTCTGGCAACTATAGGCAAACACAGAAGATGTTGCATTCCTGTTCTTCATCACAGGCTATTCAGTCCTTCAGCCATGTCATGTACAACCCCAATGCCCTGATTGTTTTCAGGTGCTTCCCCATTGGATTTACCTATAAACACCTGCATATTCCAGGCATAGCTGGACTGTGCATCACATCCTGCCCATATTTGCATACCTTATTTGGGGCTCCAGCCATGTAATGCGATCAGATTTTGATCCACAGTCACGTGGGGGCCTGGATTTTGAAGAAGGGGTAATCGCTGAACCCACTTGTGCCCTACATCATGTATTGCTGCCAGTCTGTCACGTTTTCATCGACCCATCCTTGTTTCTGTCATCAAAGCCTATATTGCGGGTGGCACATATTTAGAGACTTCGTTGCCCTTCCAGTGTCAGCAGCCCCATGAGTTGCTGTTGCTTCGCGGAAATGAGTAACCCAATGTAAGCGTGCAAGTAAGTTCCATCTACTTCTTTCCAACTCTCTCTATACATTGATGACGTTAGCAGCATTTAGTCTACCCTGTTGAGAAAGTCTGGAGACAAACCACAATAACTAATAAATAATCCACTTTTTACAGCAAATAAATGAGTATTTGCCAGTGTTTGAAAGAGAACAATAGAGTCCCCCACTGCCAGTGCGATTCTTATCAGAAGAGCATGTCTCTTAATCAGGGTGCTCCTCAATGTGATCCTCGGTTTCAGATTCTCCTCTATGTCCCTTCCATGGTCAAAGAGTTGTGACAGCACCTAGTCATTTTCAGGTGAGCAGAAAGCAGAAAGGGAGAGCACACAGAGCACCAAAAGAGAAACGGTTCAGAAGATGTTTTTGCAAGCTTATATATACAATAGGTTCCATCCCTAACTTAAGATGTATAAAATATCACTATTGTCATGGGAACAGTATTTTCCCGCCCCCACACAATTGGAAGTGTCAAACTTCTTGTGGTGTTTTATCTTCTCTTATATTTCTTGTATGATTTTACAGCAAAAATGCCTGACATTAAATTGACCCAAAGACCACCGATGCGCACTACAACATGCATACAGGAAAATGTTAAAATATTGTCACCTTAATTTTGTGGTTTCCTGTATATCCCTATCAAATTAGGAAAAGTCACTAAATATCAGGCAAACAAATGATATATATAATATTCATTTAGAGAACTTAAACACTGAATTGAGTCACACTGAACCTGAGGTGATCGAAGGTTGTTATTTTCAAAAGGTACTTCTGATCTGACAAATGAGCCTTATTGCAATATTTATTGAATATAACTGTGCTTCTTATAAAACCTTTGTGAAACACTGCCCTTTTGGACCAACTAAAAGCTTGGACTGTGACCTCACCATGATACTTGTCAGTGATACTTGTCTGCCTGTTTCAGGTTATTTATAATCACATGCCTTGATGTTGTGTTCACTTTTGATTCAGATTAAGACACAACTTAAAGTGAAACATTAGCATGTTTGAAGTTTGTACAATAGTTGACTTCTGATCAGTGGGGTCCAATACCATTTTGCATCTTCTATAACAGGTTATACGTGTTGTCTGACATACAGCAAGTGCGATAAGAAATATGTCATTATCTTATAAATCATAACCCAGAATGATATTGCATATTTGTCCTGCATTTTAATGATGTGCCAAAATAAATGACTGAAACTATATATGATTTTAGCTTTACCTTTCTGTGGTTATGACACTGTAGCATTATGTAAACTCTAGAAACTTTACATATAGCACACATGTGTCACTGGGTGTAGCAATGACCCAATGTTAACTTAACTCAGTATCACAGTATGCTATGCAAACCCTCTATCTGCACCGATGAAGATTAACTCACCTTGGCATTTTTGAATGCTTGAAGCGGCTTCAACAGGAGGGTAGGAGGATGTATTTTCTGAACAATTCAGCTAACCATTATTTGACCATTTGAACCCAATCATAGACCGTTTATAGAGTATTGAACTTTCAGACCCACTTAAAACACATTTTTAGATGCACCAACGAATGCATTAAGATAATGAAAAGGGCCACAGTAGTTATATTGGGGGTACTATGCAGCTTGATACTTTTACTGTGTTATATTTCCCGGACACTTTTGACATATTGCAAATGTCTCTCTCCATGAGCATGTGGGATGAAATTTAGGAAGGTTGAAAGATGGTAGTGTGTTAAGCAGGGGGAGGCTGACGAAAGCTGATCCAGTTCACGGTCCACTGCTCTCTACAGTATGTGATCAGTCTGCTGTCTGCGGTGTCTTATTGACAATATGTTAGATGCTAAGCAGTGATTATTCCCCCACAGACAGGTGGGGGAGCACATCAGCTTCTCCATTTCATATTAACTACAGGCTTTTCCTGTTTGCTCAGATCCTGGGCAGATGGTTCAAAAGGATACTTTACAGCCACGTTTTCCATTAAGGGCAACATTATAATTTGTAATAGTTAGTGCATGTGGGATTTTCTCACAAGTTAGGCTCAAGTTATTTCCATTATGAAAATTATATTTGCAAACAAAGCCCAGCATTTTGCACATTTGCTGTATTTCTGGACGTCACTTTAACATACATAATGCTGTATCCTTTCGGCATTTTTTTCCCCATTGAAGATTTGACTGTAGATTTCCTGGAGTGAAGTAATTTCCATAAAGATTTTCTGCTGCCATTATTAGCATCTCATGCATACCCTAGAGACCATTTTCTTTTCTTCCACTCGCACTGTTTTTAAATAAAATTTCGTCGTGATTGTTTTCTCCGCTGTAATCGTTTTGTGCCATTCCATTTTCTGTCCTCTCCAAGATTCATGCCTGATAGATCTAAACAACGCAGCGGTATCAAAACCACCCACATTTAATATTCAGTGTTCTGCAGAATGCAATATTCCTACCTCAGTGTGTGTGTGTGTGTGTGTGTGTGTGATGCTTTTATAAGAGCAAATCTCAACGGAATGAAAGTTATTCATGTTGCATATTATATTAGTGCTGAATAATTTTCAGCTTATAGCTTTAGAAACATCAGCATATTTCCTAGATTTGCAGAACACTGTTCTCACAACAGGGTAGATTAGACGATTTCACATAAATGAACCAAGCCCATGTGGACCTACATGAATCAACAAATGAAACACAGAACCACACAGGAAAATCACATTATATAGAATGGAGTTACTTATATTGCTATGAATATTATAGATGAAATAGGTCCGTAAGTTAAAATGCTTGTATGCACTTGTGAAAGTTACTAGCTGTAGCTTGTAAGGTTTGGATTGGATCCTTAAGATGATGCTAAGGATATTGATGGGGATCTATTGTATTTGAGAAATAAACTAAACGTTCTTAAATGGTGACATAATAGTACACTCAGCTCATGCGATGAGACATTACATGATACTCGATTCACCAGATGAGATGTGAATCCCAACTTGCTTTGGTTCTTCACATAGTTTCACAAACATCAAACTCTATTTTAAGTAATGTGTAATCAGTGTACAATTACTTTTCTTTATATTGTGGTTTAAATCATTAGCTCAAAGTAAGGTGGTCTTAATACAAAACAGGTATAAACACCCATTGTCCCTGCACTAAGAGAATAAAGGGTTCATAAATCTCAAATTTAGTTTTAATCAATCTCTGATCTGTGAGGATCAATCTAGTTCAGACTGTTTTAGATTTTAAAAATCAGAAGATCTAATAAAATCAAAACTCATAACAAACTGTGAACAGTCCTTTAGTTTAAGAGGGGTGAAGCTGACATAAATATTACTCTTGTCAGCTGTTAACAGTTTGCCAATCACAGTATTATTTGATTGCTTCATAATAATACACTTATTTCATCACCCAAAGTCTCATGGTTACAGCAACTAGATAACTGATTACCCTTCACCTTCACAAGTACTATCGTGGTGCTCTTGTACAGCACACTCTTTATTTATTAATGCAAGAAAAATATTCAGTTTTAAAAACTGAAACCAAGTTGCAGTCTACGTTACATAGATCATTTTTACAAACTCACTGGTTTATTACTGGTTGTTATCTTGAAGAAGAAAAAAGTAGACAACAGTAAACTGCTGCAAAAATGGGCTTTTTTATTTATTTTTGACGAGTCCATCTCTCCTTTTTCCAGGAGAGAGGTCAGGTGTTGCGAGATGGGGAAATGGATGGAGCTGAATAGGAGGCCTATTATCATAGGGGAAGCAAGCCCCCTGAGGCTGGAAAAGACTTGCTACTTAATTCCTTCAAGCAGGAAATAAGCATTCTCATGAATTCATCACCGTATACGTTTCGATGTTTTATTGCGTCTGGTCATGTGTTCTGCATGTTGTTGGGCCTGTTTTTTTTTTCCTGTGGTAACAGAGCTGTCAAGTTGTACAAATCTCATAAAAACTGTTTCCTTTCTTGGGGCCCTATTATCCCTTAGATAGATAAATATATTGCCTCATAATATGACATCTAGTGAGTAGTCAGGAACACACACATCGTAATTGTAATGACAACTTGTTTCTTGCTTATTATGCTCTAAAGCAGGGGTGTCAAACTCATTTTGGTTTAGGGGCCGCATACAGCTTAATCTGATCTCAAGAGGGCCACACGAGTAAACTCATTGCAAGATTAAATAGAACTAATAAAAGTGGACTTGTTGTCGATTTTTATATTAAGTTAATTTCACTTTTACACAATATATTATGAATAACCTCAGCGTTTTTAAGAAAAGTATGTGCAATTTCAACAATACTTTTACTCAGTTAAACATTTACTTGTGCATTATGCATAAGAACTGATCACAGTGATTGTACAATGTTGAAAAACATAAAAACACTGTCCTGCATTACAAAATACATCGAACAGATAAAAATTAAGAAATGATTTCAAATCAATTTTCCACTTCTGAAGCTCAGTGCTACCATCTGCTGATTAAAACACAGCGCCCCTCGTGGACAATCTAGGAACTGCAGATTTTCAATTAAACAAAGTACATGTTTTTTTCAATAATTGTTTTATCATTCTCTTCCTTTTATCTCCTCTTTTTTCACCTTTTCTTTTTTTCTTCTTGTTCTTCCTTTCCTCTCCTACTTTGCCATTGTAGTGTCTATATAATTTGAGATATTCCCCGCATGAATCATAATAAAACTATTTACATTCATAAATCAAGCGGAGCACAATGGCAAAAGCAGTACTGCTCCACTTCTGAAAGTCAAATCTGATGAGCTTTTTTTGGCATTAAGACATTTCTTATTGTCACATTGCCAGACAGGACACTGAGTTGTAGTTTAGTTAATAATAATGATAATCCATTTAGCCAGTGGGCCAAACTAAATTGTCCGGCGGGCCGGAACCGGCCCACGGGCCGTATGTTTGACACCCCTGCTCTAAAGGTTGCTTTAGTGGATTATTTTGATGGTAGCATCTTCCTCATAATCAATGAAAAACCCTTGCTTTTATTTAGAAAGAGCCCAAGAACCAAGAAAACACCGACAATTGACTTCTCCAAACTCCTACAGCGAAAACACCATAGTGGCAACTCCGTGTCCGTGGTATACTTGCTTTATGCGCATGCTTCACTCAAGTTGGCTGCTGCCGTGTATTCCTCTGAACAATTAAAGTGTTGCACGGAGTCGGCAGCCGCAGGGAGCCAAGATGTCCCGTGATTCTGGATATCGTTCAGACAGCTTGGACGAGCTGCAGAGCTGTTTGTGCCACAGATGGCTGATCACTAGAAACCGAGCTTCCCTTTTTTTTCAACCCCCCCCCCTGCCTGGCACCGTCATTGTGTCTCATCACTATAGCCACTTGAGAGTAGGGCTGCGTTTCATGTTGTGTTCGTGTGGCGTGGGATCTGTTGCCCCTTTGTCTGGACAGAGGGGTGGGGGGGGGGGGGGGGGGGGGGTTGAATGGAGGGGGCCGCAGGTAAGTGTGTGCAACGTTTGCACATAAGTTAGGTTGTCTGCGAGCACAAGTTTTTTTTTTTTTTGTTTTTTTTTTGGTGGAATACTTGATTGTAAAGCATTTATGGCATAACATGCTGATTCAAAATGTGGAAGCTCTCTATGTTTTAATATGACCAGGAAAGCAGCACATTGTAGCTGATTGATCATATTGAAACCAGAATATCCAGTGAATGGCTGCCGAGTGCGTTTCAGAGGAAGGTCCATCTGTCTGATTTCTCTCATCCACATTGGAATTTCACATGAAAACAGGCCAGTGCATATTTGCCAGTGGGGTACATGAACACACACATACACACGCTGGTGTGTTGGGTTCCATTCCCCCCTCTCATCCGTCTTTTCCTACGACTCACCACCGGGAGATAAACGGAACAGAAATCCCGGTGAAACTGTTAAACCCCTATGATAACAATCCGTGCAATGATTAGTAGTAATGATAGTTATGCTTTAATGGACCACTGTGGAATGACACATGATGTATGGAGCACAACAGAAAGCCAAATTATTGCTGTCTCTTTTCCGCAGATTTATGAGGGCTTTCCTGAAGGCAAAGTGGCTCTTTTGAGACTATGCTGGCTGCTCCGCTATTCTTTCTCATCAGCCTGCTCTTTGTCATCCAGCTGGAGCAGAGCCGAGGGAAGGACATCTCATTAGGTGAGAATCTACTGAGTGAGTAAATGACTGAGAGAAAGAAGAGTGTAAAGAATACTAATAGTGTTGGATGTGCCTTGCTTGTCTGAGCCACAGAACTTCACCTGCTTTTAGTCGTAGTTGGGCTCTCTTGTGGTTAAAGAAAGCACAAACTGTCCACATGTGAACCTGTGGTGGAATGCTGCTGATGGATGCAGCGAGCAGCCAGGCTGAACTTAAAGTAGGCTACTCACCTGTTTTCTTGCTTTCTCATATCTTTATTTTCCTTTAAGTTTCAGGAAGTAGGTGGAGGTCATTCTTGAAAATTCTGCACAACACGCATGACTTTTCAGCGACAAATGCACTGTTTTTCATATATAAGTTATAGTCTCCTTCATTAGTATTACATAACTGCATTTATATTGGTTTGATTTGTTTCATAGTTCTCTTGTTTTTTTGTTTTATTTTTGTTTGTGTTTAAAAGTTTTTTTTTGGGAGCCATTTCATATTTCTTTAAATTAGCATATCATTGCATTCAAATAAGCGCTGTGACATTCCATGAACTCCTTTGCTTCTGGAGTTAGACAATACTTACAATTTCTATCCACAATTGAAAAAAATGTATTGGACAGCATGCAACTAAATAAATAGACTGTGCTACTTCTTCTGATCAAGACAAACATTGTAAAGCAATGGCGCCCTCTAGTGGCACAGCACAAAAAGACTCTTTTGGAAAACCGATTAATGCAGGTGACCATTCGATTCAGTTCATTTTTACTTCTGAGCTGACAGCAGTGATTCCTTCTCACTTTCACCTTTTAAAAACATTTTGAAGCATATACAATTCTGTAGTAAATGTGATGTGATACATATCCTGCAAAATTCAACTAACACTCAGAGATATCATTTACAAGGACAAAAACTAAATCAATAAAATTAAAGGTGTATTAACCTTGATTGCATGAGTCTGCTAACTGTTTGTAGAAGCACATTTGGATTTAATTTCAAGCAGAAGTCTGTCACAGTCCCACTGCCATATTTATCCAGCCCACCTCACAAAAGTTATTCAGATCTACCAGATTGCGAGGACACCGCTTGTCGACAGAGCTCTTCAGCTGACGCTACAGATTATTAGCCCACATGTAGTACTGGGCTCAAAAAAAAAATATTTCCTTCTGGTGAAACCATTCTTTTGTTGGTTTGGATGCATGCTTGGATAAATTGAAACGCTGAAAACTACAATCCCTCTTCATCTTCTGGCAGACACCTGTAGGTTTTCAGCCAAATTTGCCTTTTGGAATTGTGACCCAATGGTCGACTTTGGTTTTTAATCAAACCATAAAACACTTGGCAGAAATCCCTGCAGATCCTTTTGTGTCTTTTGGAAGCCTTCCACGCAAGTTTCTGTTTAGTTTATTATTAAATGTGGTAAAGCGTTCACATTTCACATTGTCAGTATTGTCAGTTTCATTGTATGTGTTTGTTAGTGACTATCTTCAATGTGCCATACCCCACTAGGACAACTGAACTTTACTTCAGGTCGATTAAACTCACCACAGTGGATGTTAGGCATACCAAAAAGAACCAAATGTTGGAAATAAACCACAAAATACTGAAAGAAAGGATCAGTTTAAGGATGCACACTAATGCAAAAAGGTCATTGCGGTCTTTCGTCTTTCGTTTCCGCCCCTCTGAGAGCTTTGTTAGATTTTTCTGTTGAATTCTACACCTTAAATGTCACATCACGTGTGGAAAAGGCTTTTGGAATGATTTATCGTCATAAAAAAAACCTGGCATTTTAACAGCGGTATGTGCACCTTTAAGACCCCGCAGCAACACAACCCCTTTTTCACTCTTTTCTTCTTCCCTCATTGTTGGTGATACCGTACAAACAGATGCGGAAAAACGCAGAGGAAGCAATGAGGTCATCACTTCATCTCCTGGATTGGAAACAGAACTGGATCAAGACAGCAGCATTGGATACAAAGGTTTGGGCCAACGTGCTGCAGTTTCTATAGAATGCATGATCAAGTCTACAACGTTGTACTTTTTTTAATTATTTTTTTGTCAAGCAGAAAGAGTTTTATTGAGAACAATATTTTTTTTTTTTTTTAGAATCCCACATTTAAAGGCACACTATGCAACATTTTTCAGTTAATTAATGTGTTCCATACCGTTTTGGATGATTAAATGAGTCATTTCAGGTTGAACAAAGGTTTTCTCGGCCGCCCTGGTGGTCTGTAGGGGAAATACCGCACTTGCAATTGCAGGAGCAGTCGGCCCGCAGTCACAGGCTCAGAAGTCTCGTGCAAGACCGCGAGAGTCGGTCTTGCTTTACGGCGAGAACTCCACGTGTTTTTGCCCTGCCATTCACTATATGCACGTGCGAAAGCAACAACAAAGAACCGCGTGTTAACCTCAAATAAACATGCAAGCATATCGAGTTTTATTATTATTATTATTATTATTTTTTTTTTTTAATTTTTAATTTTATTTTTTTTGAATGTTGGTGAGACGCTACCGCGGCGGCCGCCTCGCCAAGATAGCGCTGCGGGAAGCCTGATGTTCATACTTTCACTGTGTTAGTCATTGTTTGTACTGCCGTTTTTTCCACTTTTCGTTGCGTTCGCCTGTCTGCTAAGCTCAAAACAACCGCGCCTGGCTTGATGGAGAAACAAGAACAGCTGAGCATCTTTACGACAGTGCACTTTTACTTTCGCCCTCTGGGGGGAGCCTCGCTGGAAAATCAACCCCGGTTGCATAGTATACCTTTAAAGGTAAACTGGACTGAACTCCAAGCACTTTAAACTAGAGGCCCATTCACCCAGCCGCACTCACTACCACGCATACATTCATACACCAGGACGCATACCGGCAGGCGGCTTGGGGTTAAGCGCCTTGCCCGGGGGCACATCGACCTGTCGCCTTGACATCACAACGTCGCACACTGCCAACATCTATAAGACTACATGATACGAGCGCAAGGTTTGACCGATTATTCTACAGCTCTTGTCGGAGTGGAGGAGATCTGACGTCAAAGCAGATTGTTCAGTTCAGGACAGCAGCCATACAGAATATGAGCTTTGTGGCAGGGTGCTTCATCCTGATGGAAGATGCCAGCAGATGATGGACACGAGATACTCAAAAAGGATATGAATGTAATAACTGTAAGCGTGGTAGTATAATTTTAACAATGCTGAGTAAAAGTTACTCAGTTTATTTTTTTACCACTTTGTTTGTACGGCATTACGTCTTCTTGACCATGTCTCACTGGCTAGTAAGATATTTACTTTAGACGGACGAGGGAAGGTTAGGCTAATGGTACCCTTTTTTATTTCTTCAAGCCTTTTATAATAATTCCCTTTTTTTTATAAGAGTGGAGTCTGAAATGTTCCTTTTAAACTTAGGCTGTCTGTGCAAACACACTTTCTTTGTCTTTTGAAGGACAGCATTGAACCCAGTAGAAAGTCGTTGTTGCCTTTTTGCTGACACAGTCTATCCAGTGCTACATGATGCCAATTCAGCTGCCTTAGACCACAAGTTGCGTGTCTGAAGCAGAGCAATTCAATCAGTTTTCCTCGTGTTTTGACATTAAATGGTAAGGGCTTTGACATGGGATGTACTGAGGTGGAACAAATGTGTTCTTGTCAGCCTACCCCAAGTAAAATTTTCATCCGCGCTGACCCCTGTGCAGAGGAAACACAAAAGAAATATGTTCCATGTCTTTTCTGGGCACTCCATCTGCCATTGTTTAGCCATATGTTCAAGTTTTAACCAATTCTATTTGTTAAAAGTTTCAACAAAAACCTTACTATGTTTTTTTTACTGTCACACTTATTCACAGGTTGTCATGCTGCACCGGCAAAATCCTGTGTATTCTTTGTTTTTGTTTTTTTGTGATAGACCAGTGGGTTTGTAAAGTAGCAAGTCTCCAACCCCCTCAAGATTTTGAGGAACCACCTTTTTTGCAATCCAGCTGCAAATACTTTGGGGTATGGCTTAATCGGGTGAACATCCTGAGACTCAGATGTTACCCATTCTTCTTGGCTAAATACAGAAAGTCCAGCCCAGTCAGACTGGATGGAGAACAAGCTTTGCCAGAGATTGCTAACATGATTTAGGTCTAGGCTTTCTTTAGCCCATTCCATCCCATGAATATACTTTTGATCCAAGCCATTCCACTGCAGCTCTGGCCCTACACTTCGGGTCGTCGTCCTGTTGGAAAATGAACCTCTGTGCCTGTCTAATGTCTTATGCTGCCCCTAACAACTTTACTTCCAGGAAAGCTTTGTTTAATTCAATTTAATCTATCTATCTATCTATCTATCTATCTATCTATCTATCTATCTATCTATCTATCTATCTATCTATCTATCTATCTATCTATCTATCTATCTATCTATCTATCTATCTATCTATCTATCTATCTATCTATCTATCTATCTATCTATCTATCTATCTATCTATCTATCTATCTATCTATCTATCTATGTATATATATATATATATATATATATATATATATGTATATTCTCTTGAGCTCTCAATGGTTAACATGTCCCTACAGAAGGACAGAATTCCCGAAGTAGGATGCTGCCTCCCCCGGTAGTCCCTGTTGAGATGTTTTGTTTAAGGTGGTTTGCAATGATAGCTTTCTGCCACACATGGGGTTTTGCATTAAGCCACATACAGTGAGCATTTCTGGTCTCACTGTATGTGGCTTGTGGCAAACTGCAAACAAGAAGTCTTCTTGCTTTTTTCAGCAGTGCCCCGTTTGCCATTTTTTTTAGATAAGTGGCATGTAGGGCCTAGATTTGTCAACAGATTCCCCCACCTGTACGACCTATTGGTTAATTAGGCGACCTCTGGAAGCACTGGTTTTGCACTGGATGGTATTTAGGGGTATACGAGTGCAGGACAATAAATACAAAAAGTCACATTTATCAGATTTTTGCATTAAACGTGTTGGGGTCTGGGAATGGAACAGGACGGCACAGAGAGATCGTGCCCTCTCAGATCGTGCCAGCTCCCTAGGACTAATTTGACCATCATGGTTGGCACCAGTGGGCCGGCTCATTAAGAAACGGAGACGAGGAAAACCGAAGGCATGGAAATGACATCAGCATCCCAGACCAGGTTTTTAAAAGACGGGGAGGTTTTCTTGCAATTGGATCCAAATGGTCTGTTAACCCCTAAGCATATGCAAGGGGGGGGCTGACTAACCAGCAAGGACACAAGCGAGACAAGTCCGAGCCAAAGAGCTGTCAGACGCTGTAGGTGATGCGGAGCGTTTGCACGGAAAACCAAATTGGATACATAAAATTGAACGAAGCCGCTAACGTTAGAAACGCGTCCACGGATCAAACAATCCTCTCCTCCGGCATCCTGACGCCGGGCACAGAGAGATGACTCCAGTTACATCCTTTCTGAAACCTGCCTGCATATTTCACGAGCGGAGCAGTAAGCAGTGACTAATAGAAGATCGGCTCAGGCCAAGTTTGTTGCTGTGAGGAGATTCCAAATAATCTACTTTTTTTCCATAAACATTTTTTTTTTTGGTGGGGGGTGGGGGGGGGGTTGGCTTTGTTCTTCTTGGACAAATTTCTCTCCTGGCGCAGAGCCAACTGGACAGGATCGCTCCTCTGGAATGAAATAAATAAATAAACGATAGCTCCAAGGGCTTGGCACAGACTGCTTTACCATCCCTGCCATTTTATTTGCTCTGTTGCCATGAAGATGTGAATGCCTTTGTGCCCATACTTTTCCCAACCATCTGCTCCTGAAAATCCAGAATTTAGTTGTTTTTTTTTCTTCCCCCAGATTGAGGGAAACACATTTCAAATCCCCAAATTCAACTTCCTTGTGCATGTTTCACTTGCTATTACACGCGAAAAAAAACTGCCCAAAGTACGATTCTCCACATGTGGAATCGCCTCCTTTTGTTTGTGTTCGCATCCTGCGGTGATGGAAAGCAGCTTCTTCCTTTTAAAACCCTCTCAAATGAGAATAATTATGTTGTTTGGAGGGTTGAGGGGAGAAAGAAAGAAACCAGGACTTTATTGTCTTCCGCAGCACAATAACCCAACGCCACTCATGCAACCCACTGGGCTGTCAAAGAGTCATACGGAGGATAACATTTGCTGGGGAAAAAAAAAAAAAAAGCACAAACAAACCGAGATCACATTGGGAAAATAGGCGTGAAAAAAGCCTTAGAGATGTGAAGAAAGGAACCAAATTGGGGGAAACTGAGTAATATGACACAACATTTCACGATTTTTGTGTCATTGTGTTTGCTGAAATGTAAACAGAAGCCAAAGGGGGGGAAACGAAGAAGAAAAAAAAAAGCAAAGAGGCATAGGAGAGTGCAAGCCAATTTGGAATGAAAAGGAATAAAAACATGTTTTTTTTTTTTTTAAATGCAAGACGGAGTTTCATAGCGAGGCTGTAATGTCCCATTTTTTTTTTTTCTATGGCTGTTTGGCAGCTGTGCTGTGATGTCTCGGCTTTGAGACGAGCTGCCAGGGGTGCACAGTGCACAATGAAAAGATGTGAGACTAAAGTTGAGTGAAAGTCGAGTAAGTACATCTGAAAATCCAGAGGCATCACATCTACTTCTGTGACGCATGTAGTGCCTTGCACCGCTGTCAGCGTAAACCTTTTTACGCTGAATTTAATGAATTTATTGGTATTTAATGTTACAGACCAACACAAAGTAATAAAATAATTGCGAGATGAAACAAAAAGGATAGGTATTTTTACAAAAATATATTTTTTGCAATGTTTTTTAAAAAAAAGTGTGCCACAAATTTTATCTTTGTCCCCCTTTGCTGGGGTACTCTTGAATAAAACCTAGTCCAACAAATGCCTTCTAAAATAAACTTATTGGTAGATAGAGTCTAGCTGTATGTGATGCTGTCGCAGTATAACTACCACATATAAAGGAAGCTTTGGTTAGTGAACAAAGAGCATCTTAAAGATCCAAGAAGACAAGGAGACAGGCCAGAGGAAAAAATGGTGGTGAAGTTTAAATCAGGGTTAGGTTTTAAAAAAAAAAATGCCTCCAACCTTTGAACATCTCACAGAGAAAGGCACAACGACAAACCTGCAGAGACGTAGCTGTCCATTGAAACTGCCCGAGCAGGAGGAGCATTAATCAGGGTAGCAGCCAACAGGGAAGGAGCTGCAGAGATCCACAGCTTTTGGTAGGAGAATATTAGCCATTTAACAATCCACAAGTCTGATTATTAAGGCAAACAGGCTGCCAGAACCACAAAGGAATGCATTAAATCAAAGCAGTCATGTTTCCCTCCAGTCGAGATCCAGACCTAAATCCAAATGAAAAACAGTGGCAAAACAAAAATGAATATTGCTCCCCATCCTCTCCGATAGAGCTTCAGCTGTTTTAGCAAAGAAAGAAGAATGAGAGAAGATTTCAGTCTCTAGATGTGCGAAGCTGGCAGAGACATTCACCCAAAAGGCTCACAGCTGTAATTGCTGTGAAACTTGATTCTACAAGATGTTGACTAAGTAGGGCTGAATACAAATGTAAACCACAGCTTTCAGATTTTTTTTTTTTTAAATGGAAATCCTTTTTTCCTTTTCCTCTTATTTTGCAAATGTGCACTGCATTGTGTTAAATAGCTTAAGATCCCTGTAAAATACATTGAAGTTTGTTCAGGTGACAAACTGTGAGGTTGTGATGATGGAACTTGTCTTGGCCACCAGCTGTCATCTTTTCTCTTTTGTGTACCGCTTTGTTTTCAAGTTTTTGTTGCCACATATAAGATCTGATCTCACAATGGAGAATATCACTTGTCCCATTGGCTCAATAGTCAAAAGTCAGAGGAAGGTGCCAAAGTAGGTAAGTAGAATCAGTTAGATACAGTTATACAGCTATATACAATTAAATTATATACAATTATATACAATATTTGTAGTTTTTAAAGTTTAAAAGAGCAAAATAACTACAACTGTTAATTTAAACTTACCCTCTAACGTTTATATTATAACAAATTCACTTGCCTGTTTCATTTCAATCAGAAACCACACTGCAATTCCAGCATGCTGCCAGTAGAGGGAGCGCTGACCTCCCCAGACAACAAAGAAACGTCTGAGGTTCACCACGGCAGAGATGTAGAAGTTTAACTTCAGACTCTTTTTTTTTTAAGTTAAATAATTTGAATTCATGGGAATATCACTTCGATGTGACATTTGGACTTGGGCAGCAACCTTTCTATTGCGGTCTACTTTCACTATAATTTGCGGATGGGTCAAAAGGTGAAATTCAGCTGTTGGGGCTCTGTGCAGAACTTACTGGCTCATTAAAAGGATTTTTTTTTGGTGTCATACCTGAGCTCGTCACTTTCGGTGCTGATAAAGACGCGGCGCACGTAAGCTTTTGATAGCGGGGGGGACGTTATAAATCATTCATCAAGGTCACGTTTCGACAGCATGCGCACTTTTAAAATATTTAATTAATCTTTACTTGGTAAATCTGCATTTCACACGGGGCTCCTTTTTGATAATGATGGACAGTGAAAACAAATGATTTAATTGGCTTCTAATTCGTATTCTACGCAGCAGATTGGGCTGCTGCTGCACAGTGAAGAATCAGGGGGGCAAATGAGTCGCCGTTTGCGCTCTTTAATCACCTCAAATTCCTAAACCCCAGTTTTTGATATTTATTTAAACTTTTTTTTTTTTTTTTTTCAAAGTGCGGTTTAATACGAGGCGAGCTTTAAGCAAAACCCAGTGAAGCCCTTCCCTGTCACTGTATCCTCATGTGGTCGACGACTGCTGCTTGACCCGCAGGAATCTGCTCGGCGCAACAGAAAAGCGCCTGAGTGGGAAGGGGAAGCAGAGCAGCTCGGAGCGCAGAGACGCGCGCCGCCTCATCCAACCAGCGCCAGCCCCGACAATCCCTGACACAGGGAGTTTAAACCGTTAGAGTGCCCGAGTCCGACCCAGCCACCGGTCCGTCCCGTCCCATCCCTTCCCGGAGCGGAGCCGCCACTCGGACATCCCGATCCCCCCCCCCTCCCAATGAACGCGGGGGAGAAGTTCTCCGCGCGTGGAACAGAGGAGTTCGCCAGCGCGTGGGAGCAGAGCGAACCCATGTGGCGCTGAGGAGGTCACCGGCGAGGATGTGTGCCAGTCAGCTGAACTTTGATTCACTCTTCGGGGAGCACCTCCGAACTGTCTTTTCGCTTGCGCGCATTTAGCCGAGATCCAAAACTCTCCATCCTCGGCTGCAGAAGTTGCCTCGGACCGATGTTGAATGAACCAGACTTTCAGCGCACCCTGACTGGATTAGGCACCAGCTTCCAGCCGCTGCTAGAGATGCCTGCTTGTTTCACGGGAATTTACTTTCTACTGACTCTGCTGCGGATTTGTTCAGGTATGAGCAGCTTGTTCTACACCCGGCGCCTTCGCACTTATCTATTAGGAAGAGGAAGTTTCCAGATGTCGTAGGGCTGAGCAGCCCTTCTTGTGGTCGGCAGCGGTGACCCTGACCCACGCCGATCACTCCCTCGTTACTGGGATTGACCCATCGCTTAATAGTGATGCCTTTACTGTCAGCCCTCGCAAAGACTTTAGTGAGGAGTTTCTATGCCTTTAGAAAATAGAAATCACTGTGTAAATTAATAGGAAAGAATGAGATATAACTGAGAAGCCAAAATCTCATTGAGTTAAATCTGAAGCCATTCAGACTAGAAGTAAAGGAGAGTCCAAACCTTTGTGTACCTTTAACAGCATGTTGCAAAAGCAGTTTCTTTGAGATGTCAGGTGTGCCTCATTTTACTACCAGCGCCGTTCCTTTTCTTTCCCAGACACAAAGGCAGTAATGTGGGTAATACTGGCTATAGGTGCAACCTGATGGGAAGAGAAACATGCCATGTTTTGGTCTGGCATAGTGGAATAAATTTTTTGAGTGTGAATTTCCCTTTCTTAACAGCACATAGTAGCACATGTTCATGAGTAATGAGGGGAAAGTACTTCAGATTACATGTGCATCTTGTTTCTGACAGATTAGAATAAGTCTCATTCTTTCCTTTAATTATTAAAAGAAAAAAAAACATCGGTGTCCAACTTCGTTTTTCAGTTTATTTAATGTAACTATGGAGCGGCCTCAAGGAACCTTGCTGATGCGGTCAATAGTTTACTCTTTATTAGGACAAAAAGTGGCATCACCCCATGTGTTGGAGAGAGAGCAGTGGATGTTACACAGCTCTGCTGTTATTCAGGGCCACACTGGTATTACAAAACAAAGGCAACGTGGTTACATAGTTAACATTTAAACTGCACTGTAGTGCAACCCGCCCTCAGACAAATAATAATAAAAAAATACCACCAACGTGGCCAGTGCCAAAGGAACAGAGGCTAAGTGTGGGGATGAGCGGTGGGCGGTTAAGCAGGGCTGCGGTCAGGACGAGGGAAAGTGACACGTTGAAACATGGAGTGACCAGGCCGACACTGGTGGATTCGTCATGGATCGGTCTTTTGAGGCAGAGGACCTTTCACCCCCCCCCCCCCCCCCCCCCATAACCGCAGGTTGAGCGAGGCTTTGTGGATCCCAACGAAAATGAGCATTATCAGTTTGAGCTGCTGAGATTGTGAAATACAGAATGGGTGCAGTTTCTGATGTTAGCAGCATCATTGCTGACATGGGCTAACATTCAAAGCAGTAACAAACACTAAACACCATTGAATTGTCTTGTTACTGAAAAGCGCTACGTCAATAAACTTGCCTTGCCTTGCCTATTAATCAATGCTTGCGATTCCAACTCTTGAGTCTGACTCACCATGGGTGTGTGTGTCTGAGTAATATGGTTCTACATCCCAACCTAGTGCTATGATGGTGAAAGCATGTACCGTTTGAACCAATAGGAAAATTCAACTGCAATAGCCACCGTTCAACCTTAAGAGGGCAGCACCAAGACGCTTTTAAGACAAATATTGCAGAAATAATGTTCACATCAAAATGTAATATAATTCCACAGCAACATTAAAGTAGCTAAGTTTATACAGTATTTCAGCAAAAACAACAAAAAATAGATTTTTGGGTGAGTCACTCTTTAAGCATTTCATATGAGAGATTAGCACAATTACCATGGTTAGCATTACTTCCAGTTATCTCTGAGTGTACTCTCTCTATGGTCTGTAACCCAAACTGTAAGACTGTCAGCGTTTCTGGATGCGGCGTTATCCTATCACTCCTCAGAAGGATACAACAGAACTTCTTTGCTGTCACATGTTCCGCATCCGGCTGATACCCAACTCCCTGAAGTAGTGGTCTGAACCAACGGCCAACATGCCATCATGGAAAAGAGTGTCCCTTCTGGAAGATTGTTACACTTTTGTGCTTTGTTTGTTTGGCTTTTTTGAAGTCTTGCTGATACTGAAACTCTGTCTTCTTCACTCACTAACAACTTCCATGCCAAACGAGACTAATTGATGAGACTAGTTAATTGAAAAACGATCGGATCTCAGATTTCTGAGCATGATCTGGGATGGTCATGTGTAAAATTGTCTGATGATCAACTGATTTCTTGGTGTAATCCTTTTGGACCCAATGCAACATCTTACCAAAAGCTATATTAGTATGTAAAATACATGCAAATTCCAAAATGACAAGTATGGTAACCAGTCAAGTCAGAAAGCTGATGAGAAGTTATTAAACCTGATGTCTGATCTCATCAAAATTTGACTATGTCCATGGGCTCACAAGCTTTCACAGCTATGCCACTGATCGTACTGTATTTCTTAATTTGGCTGACACACAAGTTTGTTAACATGGTTGGATGGATGGATGGATGGATGGATGGATGGATGGATGGATGGATGGATGGATGGATGGATAGATAGATGGATGGATGGGTTTTTTCTAAATCAATCTTTTGTATTTGATCATTCTAAAATCTTCCAGGTAATTGGCACAAAACTGCTACCTTGCAGTAATATTAAAAATTTTTTCTCTGAAAGCTTTTGAAATTGCACTCTTTTGCAAAACATCGATTTATTAAAGGAATAAATATTTCAAGCCTTTTACCAAGGTCTGGCCCTGCCCTCACACCTAGTTATAGATTTAGCACCCAGAGAACCTTGCGCATTTCAACAAATCAAGCAAGCAAAACAAAAACATTTTCCAATAAATGATTTATAAATGGCCTCTTTAAATAAACCAAAGGTAAAAAAATATTTCAGGCAGAAAATACAACAATATTTTTAAATAGTTTAAATTTAATAAATGACAGGCTGCCATCCGTAGGGAGAATAATGTTTGAGCCAGATGGATGATGCCTTTGTCCAGACTTCTGAGAAATAAAGTGCCCTACTCACAGAAGGTGATGAAAAGACCGCTGCACCCAACTTGATTGGCCATTACACTTTAAACCATTACATACTTTAAACATGAGTTAGCTCCCAGACTGACATGTTGGTCCTGGAAACTTTATAACAAAATGCAAAATTCTCTTCTTCTTGTGTTGCCTATACACAAGCAGATAAGAACTGTACAGCACTGTACAGCACCTTGACTATAAATCCTGAAAAAGGAGAAACGTTGTTGTTCTTTGTGTAAAATCTGTATGATCTATCTGTGATTTAACGATGCCAAATCTGAAGTCAAGATCTGAAAAAAAAAAGCAAAATAGATGAGTTCTATTCAGAATCATACGTCCTTTTCAAAACCTTCCTTATTGGACTCAATCCCGTCAATTAAACAGAGGATTGTTGTACTAATTGTACAAGCAAAGCTAATTCATAATCTAATTACATTAGCATTAAGTAGTCAAGGTCCTCTGAGGCTAATTTTGCCTTCTCATTCACATGTTATCGGTGGAGAAGGAGGTACCAAAGGGCCTCAGAGACCGGCAGAGCACAGGCTAATTCCATCAGCGCGGCGTACGCAGCAGCCCCACGGGGAAACAGTTTAGCTGAGACGTGTGGCTTGTCTGCCGGTGTCAGACGTGCAAGGGTCGGGGTTCACCTGTACTCACTCATGTTGTTCTGGCAACGGGCGCTCGCTCCCGCAAGACTGTTGCGACTCAAAAAATGCGCCGTGGCATTGCTGCACAATGCCGGACCTCCAGTTACAGCGGCTTGATTGGGAGAAGCTGACCTGTTGTGTCAAACTCTTAAGTTTAACAAGGCACCCTGTGGTCTGGGTGATGGCGACAGCAATGAGCTGGATACCGCTCCTAATGAGGAGATGGCTGACAGGACATCTTTGTGCACCACTTTCTTTTATGTTTCGGATGAATTTGGCAAAATTCTTTTGATTCTTCCGCAGAAAGCGCTCAGTTAATAGGCTCCTAGGCATCTGCTTGTTTGGAAAGCATCTCAGCGTTGATCATGTTGGATATATTATTCCATTCCGTGGGTGCACCCTGTGAAATGCATTGAGATGCTGATTTTTTTTTTTCGGTTTGCAACTGCGCTTAAGGAGCCTAGTCGCATATTTTGATCATGAAAAGAAAACACACAAAAAAAATCATATAATCATCTTCAAATAAAACAATATATGCCAAGCGGTCATCTTGACAGAGTTTACTTAGTCCGTTTTGAGCCTGAATAGAATTGCTCTCCGGGCACGATCAGCAGACATAAACATCTTGGGGCCACCTGCCGGCCGGCAGTACTACGGAGCTATCAGAGACCAAGATGGTGACAATTGACACAGTTACTGTAAGTAGACTGTCCTGAAATGCCTCGCAGTGAAGTGACCCCTGGGTGGGTGAAGACCAACCAGATCCACAGGGTTAGAGTTACTTACCCTCCTTCTTTTCGCATCTCCGTTGGGCTTTGCTGGCTCACTCGGCTCCACCACAGACGTATATCCTGAGACGCCTCGTTGAGCTCTTAGTCGCACGTCAACGTTGCCGCCATATTGGTAGTGGCATAGTGGAACGACTCGGAGAAGATAACCTTATTCATGTGCTATGTGAAATTGTAGCAAATGATTCACAATACAAACCAGAACCAGGCCCGTATTAAGACAATGTGGTGCCCCTGGGCACTATACCTCAAAGCCCCCCCCCCCCCCCTTACTTGTTCTGTCCTCCGGTCAAAAACATCAGACATAATCAAGGGGATTTCTGTAATGTAATTTACTATTTACTAATTTACACAACTACATGTAGGCATATGAGCAGTGAGCAATATTCAAATATCTCATTTTAAAATGTTGAAATCAAAAAAATCTTGATTTATTTATCATTTATTATTATTGTGACATCAGTGTTCACAAAACGAATAATGCATGGTCTTTCAACAATTTCAAGTAAATAATATAACAATTTATAAAAAATATAGTTTTAAAGCATGTGTCATGTGGTGCCCCCCCTCCCCCCATGGTTGGTGCCACTGGGCACTGGCCCTTACGGATAATCCGGCCCTGACCAGAACCACTGGCTTTACCTTTCACAGGTAAGAATGAACATGTACTTAAGATTGTATTTATATATATCTGTGGGGTCCATTGCTTCTCCTTGCAGCTTGAAAATGTGAGAAAAAATGATCAACCTTTATGTTAAACACAGTCACCAATCTGGGGAAGAAAATCCAGATTAAAACAGAAACATTTTTAACAATATCATCAGTTAAACAACCTTTGGTACTCCTGTTGTACCAGCCCCTTTTACCAATAGGACATTACTTTATCTGCTCCTTTATAATATGACTGGACATGCAGAGTGATGTTTAGCACTTATCCTTGCAAAATCTCTATAGCTTGCCCAGAGCCCTGCTTCCTCACTTGTGCACTTCCCACTCAACCCAAAATGTTCTACAGGATTTGGGTCTAGAGACTGAGATGGTCAGAGGTTTTTTGTGACTGTTGAACCGTTTCTATGATGATTTGGCGACTAGTGTTGGATCATTATTCTGATGTTAGTAAATCCATTTTTCATTCTCAACCAAAATCCAGCAGATTTTTATTTACAATTCCTTGATATTTCCAATAATTTGTGATGCCATGCACTCTTAACAAGATTTCCAGGGCATCTGTATAAGCAATAGGCTCAAAACATCACTGCTTCTCCCCTATACTTAACAGCAGGAATTAGGAGCTTTTCTATGTTGTCATCCATTTTTCTATGCCAATTCCTCCAAATGACCACCATGTGCTTCTTTGTTTTTACAGACATTTATATCCATACATCATGAGTGATGTCACCAATGCTGCCGGGTTAACTGGTTAGTTTAATTGCCTTCCTGTGTAACTGCACCATGTTACCCTTTGAAGTGAACCAGGACAAACGTTTTCAGTTGGACCAGAGTTTGTTTGTTTGGTCCACACCAAAGTGAGATGAGTTATCTTACCTCCACAAATGAAGCACTATTTGAGAAAATGAGCTCTGGTCCGGTGAAAGCTGACCGAGCAGCTCTGGTGCGATTACCCTCTTAGTCCCATCAGACCATAGCAACCAATTCCCAGCAGAGTTTAGGGAACTTTGCCCGCTTAAGTTTCTGGTGGTAGTTCAGAAGAGGCTTTTCCCCAAACAACCAGTTGGCATGTGGATACCATCTCGTGCTTATTATGGAGATTTAGTGACCGCAACATGCCACTCTTTGCTGCAGTTTTCAAATAGTGAGCTACAGAGATTTTTTGTGTGTGTCCCTTCCATTCCGTTCATTATGCATGCAGGATTAACAGGTTCTTGTCCAGCCCAGCGGAAATGGGACCGTGTGTTAGGTCATATTTGTACCACAGGGAAACAGGAATGGATTAATAGGTAGAAGATTGTAGTTACTCTGATCAACCTAAAAAAGTGTAAAAAACTAACAAAAAACACAAAACTGTTTCACAAAAAGGTATCGTACTTAATCTGGAAAATGATGGAACTTGATGAATTTTGGAACCGATGCCCTTTCTTATGTACTTCCTTTTTTTCCGTCCTTAAGGGCTCTCTTTTTTTCTTCCTATTTCTGTTTTTTTTTCAGGTTCCATTTTAAAAGCCTGACTATTTTAGAAATATCGAACATAAATTAAATTTGAAAACAGGCATAAGTGACCAAGAAAGCTGAGTCAGGAAAGGTCAAGGAATTCTAAAAGCAAAAATATATGTAAACAATTTACATTTTCTTTCTGAGTGGGATCTTTTAGGGGTATTAATAATGTTGCCAGTTGTTACAATCATTTCTTAATGTGGGATTTTCTCTATCCGCTTGATCAATGTACTCAAATTGGAGTTTCAATTTCTCTAAAATTTATTGTCAGAGTTTTCTAATGCAATAAAATATAAACCTCTACTAATTCTCTTTAAACACCTATTAATTCTTTTAGGATGACAACATATTAGTTTGCACCTGCATACCTACGGTCTGATTGTGAAGAATTGTATCACTTCCGTCAGAAATTTATGCTTCCGCCGTCATTCCAAGGATTAGTAAAATCACTCTTTGTAAAATAAGCTTATGCTAGCTGAGTTTAGTTTAATTCAATTGTTTGCTTAGAAGAATGTGACCCACCGGGAAAGGGTTGAAGCAGAATAACTGTATCTCATCCTCTCAAGCGCCTGCAGATGTTGCAGGAATTGCATGGTTCTGCTTGAGTGTGCATGAATGCATATGTAATGGTGTTAGCGTAAGCTCGTTTTTTTAATGAGTGTTTTCGGATCGTCTGCCGAAAGCTGTGATTCATGATTGCCTCCCTTGTTTACTCGCTGGTTTCCTCCGGAGCTGCGAGTGTGGTTGCTAACCTAGGGAGAATTAAGTTACTGGGAGCTCTGACAAGTGCCTGTGGGCTCAGAGTTCACAGGTCATCACATCTTCCCAGAGACACAGGCACACATATGCGCCGACACGCACACACACACAGAGCCAAATGCAGCATTTACACGCCCCGGTCTTCGTTTTGAGAGGGATCGATTGGCATCTGTTGGCTCGATAGATGTAGCAGCCTCGCCTGAAGGAGGCTGCTTAAATCTCCTCTGCTGCCCCTCGAACCTTTCTGCTCATAGTAGCTCAGTTCAGGTGTTCACATTTCAATTAGGTATTTCGAGCTCTTTCACAGACTGCCACGTTACAATTACAAACTTCTCTGCATCCTATTGGGATTTTATTTGATGAACCAAGACAAAGTAACACAATATTATGAACTAGGAGGAAAATAACGGCTCCCCTGTCAATTACTTATTCAACTCGTACCCACATGTCCATGGTTCGGTCCAATCAGGAATGAAAATAAGTATTTGTAAATAAATACAAACACAGGAAACAGCAACAGTGGTTGGTAAACACATTTGTGCACTTGTCGGTGGTCATAGAAGCAGAATTAAATGAGTACTTAACCATTTTTTCAATTTTCAAATATTTAAATTTGCTGTAAATAGTGGGATAAATGACAGGTAGAGGAGAACCAATGTCATATAAATAACTTCAAATCCAGAATATGAAGTGGATTTCAATTAACAGGTGGATGGGATGAAACGTTCTGTGGCAGATGGCACCATTTCATACCTAAAAGTGTCAAAAGGATTAAGAGGCTAAATGACCGACACCTCAAAATTATTTGATATCCAGAAGGATTTAAAATGAAAACCGTTATAAATCACTTGAATTTATATTCAGCCCCCCTGTGGCTGTACCCTGCAGAACCACCGTTTGCGGCAATTGCAGACGTAGCGTTTTGGGTTGTGTCTCTGCCAGCTTTGAGATTCTACTTTACACAACAGCTCAAGTTCTGATTGAATGAAAACCATCTGTTAACATTAGTTTTCTAGTCTATACACAGATTGTGATTTAGGTTCATGCTCTGACTTTGACTGGGCCATTCTAACACATTAATATGCTTTGATCTAAACGATTGTGTTGCATGTTTAGGGTCGTTTTACTGCTGGTAGTCTTTAGCAGCTGCTTGGAGGTTATCTTTTAGGATTGCTCTGTGTTTAGCTCCATCAGCCTTGGTCAGCTTCCCTGTCCTTACTGAATAACTGCAATCCCACACCATCATGCTGCCACCATATTGTTTAAGATAAGATAAGATAAGATAGTCTTTATTGATCTCACAATGGAGAAAGTCAAGCATGTGTTCTTGAAGCTTTCTTTTAACAACAGCTTTCCTCTTAACCTGGCCAGCCAGATTAATAATGTGTAGAACTCTACGTTATGCACATTATCAATCTAGGACTGCTCGTATCAAATCCGTTTGGGGAAAGAAGCAGAACTCTCCAAGTTGATTGGGTGAAGCAACACCTCGTCCCTGCTTACTAAAGGCCGGTTTTAGCCAATCACGGCATCAACATAAAACATAGGCAGCAGCTGCTATGAGAAACCACAAGAAGGTAAGCTGGTCAAGGCGCTTGCTGTTCTTCTCTCAAAGATGAAATCGTGGATTCTTACAAAACAGATGTGATAGCAGCCATGTTTATGTGGGACAGCTGTGGGGTCAGCAGCTTTTACTTTTGTCGCACCGGTACGTCCCGCCTTAAACCACAATATGGCAATGTGATTGGCCCGAACCGTTTTTTGGTTCAGACACAAACGGATGAAGCCTTGAGTTGGTTGCACTCGATTTGATCTATTTAACTGAATACACATGCGAGCAACACTTTTTACATTTTTAATGAATAAACATTTGAAAGCCACATTTGTTCTATCAATAAAATACATACGTTTGTGGTTTTAATGTGACGATCACTAAAGAGTCGTAAAAACCTTTAAGTTCTTCTCTCTTTTCACAGCCGCACACAGAGAGAAAAGGTCCTAAATAGTGAAGCAATGGCTGGACTCATGAACAAAATAGCGTCTAAGCTTAGAAATCCTTGTGGGGTTTATGGTTTTCTCTCGCTCGTTTGTACTTCTTTTGCCTTTGTTTCCTGTTCTGAGGTTGGTGTCCAGCTCTGTCTGTTTGCCGAGGCACTTTGGGTAATTGCTTGGTTAAATAAATCTGCTCTCCACAGTCCTGAGGTTTTATAAGCCATAGCGACATGCTGCGCTTGAAATATGTGCTTAATATGCAAATGCTACTTGTCCAATTCATTTAGCAGGCTGAAGCATGCTTTAGTTTTTTTTTTGTTTTTAAATCTTGAAACAAAACGTAGCGTTCCTTCAGCTTGTCAATCTCTCCTAGCAATGGCTTAAATGCTCCCATAGAATAAATCTGCCGCTTTTCACAAATGTAGGATTTAAAGTAATCAGTAGAATGAATATTTTGAAGTTGCAGTTGTAAAGGTCACAGTAAAGCGACCTCAGAGAAGCTTTCTGTGAGCCGTCTCCTCTCCAGCGAGGCGGATGATAATCAATTGGATCAATATGCCTCTAGATAGATATTCAGCCGTCTCTCTTGGTGTCCATGCTCGTGCACATCGGGAAAATAAACGCGTTCTCATACATATCAATTAGGCCCGCTTTGACGGGTAAACCTAAGATTAGTTAGACTAACAACAAAGAATACCTGAGTGCAGCGAGAGAACACATCAGTGGCGCGCATTATCCCTTTGCCATTTCCTCGATCCGTCTCATCTTTCTCCTTCAGTTGTCTCCTTGTCATTACTGACAGGGTTCAAAGCGCTTTATGGGAGGACTGCTGCATAAAGAGCCGTTTCCCATCAGAGCGTCTCTCACAGAAGAGCCCAACACATGCATAATTTGCTTTAATTAGCACATCTATTATTAGATTGTTTTTTTAATATCCTATGCAATGGAATAGAAATAAAAAAGATGAATCTGCAGCAACGCGAGACTTGCAGGGCAGTAATGTTATTCATTTTGGAAATGCCTTCTTTGTATTTATCACGTTTTGACACTCTCCCTACTAAAACCTGAAATGTTCTTCGCACTTTGGCACTAATGTTGTGATGAATATAACCGTCGGTTGACCAACTTAGCAGTCCTCCTGCCAAGCAATCCTTGGAGAACAAGTAATGTCGACTTTCTTGCCAGGGTGTAGACTTCCTGACATTGGCCCAATAACACGATTTACATAAAGCCATGAGGATATAGAACCAGAGTTATCAACTCATACAGTTTCAGTATCACCCAATGGTTTTATGTCATTTTAATTTCATTTTGCAAGAGAAAAATAAAATCTGACACTATCTTGAGCTTTGCATTCACGTCTCTCGGCTTGTAGCATTCCTCTAAGCGTTGAGTTGAAGGTGCAAGCAGTTTGATCAAAGGTAAATGTGAGAACCATGCCCTGAGGACTGGCCTTGTGATTACAGGGATGACCATATAATATTACCTTCATTAGGCAAGGTTTGACATTGGAATGTAGTCTCTCAAGGCGGTTTGAGCCCTTTGACAGTAAGCCTCATTAGGCTAGAGGAAGAGCATGTATAAGATGATATGCCTGGTGCACAACCCGGCTCTCCGTAATGTCCTCCACAAAGTCACTATAGATGTTGGCAAAACTTTATTTAAATCATTTTCTGAAGTGCTTCTGTTTGCCTCTTTTAAACCAGAATTTCACAAGTGTCTTTCTCCATGGATGCATTTGAAAGGCCTATTATGAAAAATGCCAAATGCGCTGTGTTTTTTTTAGTTTATTTTTTTGTATCTAACAAGTAACACATTTTATTGTCATTTCATACACAGTTTTATGAAACAAATAGAAAAACCCCATTCACCTTTTAATTAAAAGTCACTCACATATAAATATGTAATCGATTGTTTTTAAATATTTGGTTGGATTGTACAGCAAAAATATACCTTGTTTTACCCATTAAACAAGGGATAGCAACAAAAACATGTTTCTTAAAGATGTTAGGACACCCTGGCCATTGGCAGCTAGTCTTTCCCCTTCTTAGTTGGAATTGAGACACTTTGTGTAGCCCCCCCCCCCCACCAATCTCTCACAGCAGCCTGAGGAGAGATTCTTCCTCTCGTGACTTTCAGCTGGGAGATGTTTGCGGGGTCACATCAGCCCACAGCATCTCAGTGAAATCAAGATCCGGGCTTTGACTCAGCCCAGGACTTTCCATTTCTTAATCCTCAAGCTGTCTTTGATGGATTGACTGGTATGTTCTGGGTCACTGTCGTTTTGCAGGGTCTGTTCTGCCTCATCTTTTTCAGTTTTACCGACGGTGTAACGTTTCATTCCAGCAGGGATACGTATTTTCATGGTGGATTGCACGATTGTAAGCTGGCCAGGTCTTGCTGATTGTAGACGCATATATTTTTAAAGTCATCTTAGCATTTTTGGAGACTTCTTTTGGGCATTGTGCACCCTGCTCTTCCAGCTCTTTTGAAGGTTCTCCATCTTTAGACTATTTACCTTATAGTTAAATGGATGGTTTCAAATTCTGTTAAAAAAACTGTTAATACATATCTATGTTGTTGTGCAGGGGACAAAAAACAAATATACATTTCACGGCGAGGGAACAGGTCCAGCAGGGAAATGCGACATCCTTGTGCCCAACCACATCCTACCAGCTCATTCCGGGGGACCCCTTGGGGTCTGGCCCAGGGCAGACGGGATTTATAGTCCCTTCAGCGAGTTGTGGGTCTTCTTCCTCTCAGTGGCTGGAAATCCCCCAAAGAGAAGTGCCCAGGGGGGCATCCTGATCAGATGCTCAAACCAGCTCAACTGGCTCCTTTCATGAAACATTATTTAATTTGATATAATGCAACCTGCAACATGTACAGAATTAAACTAAAAAACAAATTGAAATCATCTGGGGTAAAACAAATATATATATATAATCTGGCAGCACAAGTAAAGTGTTAGTCTGTTAATTCTTTTTACTTGTTTATGCAGTCTGCCATTTAAAAGATCTTTACTCTCTTCTTCTGGAAGACATGCATAATTGCTTTCAGTGGGAAAAAGAGCTAAATTGATTTCCATCAATATAAATTCAAATACGTTGTCTTTAGCTTCTTTGCTTTCACCCTCCCAAGGTTAACACGTATGCACTAGGATAAACATGCATATTGCAAAAGATGCCAGAAACCTTTATGTCACAGTTCACACCAATCATTTCTTGTGTGGGCTGTTTCTACAGAGGAATTTAAAGAGGTGGAGGGCTGAGTGCATCAGTTCATCCAGACGTTTACTCACATCCATAATTTAAGGCGCAGTTGGTTTCACTGTGTCCTAGAGCAAAAAGGTCCTGGGTTCAAATCCAGGAGTGTGCATGTCCTCCCTGTGCATGTGTGTGTTCTCTCCATGTTCTTCAGCTTCTTCCAACAGTCCTAAAACATGACTTAGGTTAATTTGTCTCTCCAAATTGCCCGTAGGTGTGCGTGGTTGTTTGTTCTGTGTGTCTCTAAGGCTACGTTCACACTGCCGGTCTTGATGTTCAATTCCAATTTTTTGCTGACATTGGATTTTTTTGGGGTGTTCATACTACTATTAAATGTAATAAATGCCATCATACTGCTGTCTGAGCTGTTAAAGACCACAAAGCGGCCTGCATGCGCAGACAATGGGAGACGTCACATTGCAGCACACTGTAGTAATGGTGACTGTAATTGTTTCTGGAAGTGTTCAATAAAGTTTTGTTAAAAATCCCTCTATAAAATAAAAATAAAAACGCAGATACTGGCGGCTGTCTCCCCTTATTATTAGAAAGCTGCTGAACAACGGGAGCCGATAATATTAAGACCACATCATAGCAAGACGAATTGACAATGGTCTGTTATGGAGCGCTAACTGCTACTGCTGTGTGTGGATGTGTAGTGAGAGACAGGAGAGTGATGTAATAGATGGATCAAATGCGGACACTGAAAAATATCCGATGCTTATCTGAATTAGTACCACATATGGAAGTGGCACAAACCAGATTTTTTTGGGGGGTGAAAAGATTGGAATTGGGTCGTTCACACTGCCACGAAGAAGACGGGTATGGGTCGCATATGGACATAAATATCGGATTTGGGTTGCATTTCCCAGCAGTGTCTGAGTCAGTAGGCTACACAATCACGTTGACCTGTCCAGGGTGTACCCTGCCTGGCCTTCAATGGATTACTGGGTATAGAAAATGGATGGCTGGATTTTAAAGATAAAAGTCGTATCGAATAAAAATCATACATCTGGATTATAAATACTGCGATAAACTGGTGACCTGTCTAGGGTGTGCCCCGCCTCTCGCCCATTGACAGCTGGAGATAGGTACCCCTTGCCACCCCACAAGGGATAGACGTGTTAGAAAATGGATGGATGGATGGATTACAAATAATTAAATTCACAATAAAAGAAGCAGATAACATAGTGGCAGGTGTAGCTAAGTGGCTGCACGGTCATCATTTAATCTGATTATTCAATTCAATCGTCCCCCCGACAGCTTAGTAAAGTGTCCTTGGGTACGACACGACATAGTGCCTTGCAAAGGTATTTAGCCATTTTTCATTTTCATACAATTTCAGGTTATAACTACATATTTCCCTGTGCTTTATTGGTATTTAATGTGAAAGAACAACACACAGGTGTAAATAAATGTCAAGATAAACATACATGTTTTTTAAAATCAGCAATAAAAATGCTAAAAGTCCAGGATCCATTTGTATTCGACTCATAACCAACCCCCACACCCAAGTCAATACTTTAAACGTCGCAATTTACTTACTGAATTAATTTTCTTTAGAGCTGGACTGGTGCAGAGGGAAAATTGCTGTGTGTTGGAAGGTTCAGTTACTGGTAAGGTTCAAGCAATTTCAGCAGGTTCAGAAGTGGTAAGACCCACTTCAGGGGTGTGAGAAATACTTGCTCAAGATTCATCCTGACTAAAATATTACATAAATTGCCTGTTCGAGTTCAAGTCCCAATTAAAGGAGTGAGATTCCGCTTTTCCCTCGGTAATTTCCCAGTTATATCCTGCCAGCTGATATGTTGAACCTGTAAATGCTTTAAAGAGTAAGGCTGCTGCCCTCTGCTTGTATGTCCCATGTGGTAAACATACAAGTAGCGAGGAAACCAGTGTTGAAAGCTTGTTTGCACTGATTTATCTGAGATCATTGTGTATCAATGTCAGATATGGGCAATTCTGACATCTTTCATAGTTATCTTAAAGAAAAACGAAACAAAACAATTGTGGTAAGAATTAGTCATCCTGTGATAACTGTGAACTATCATTGATGGTTTTTGTAAACCCCAGTAGCTGACAATGTGGTTGGGATTGTTACTTTTTCCTGTTTAACCACTTTTCTTTGTGTTGGTTCCTGTAGGGCGTGAATTAGTTCTGGCTTTTAAATTTCAAATGTGATTGAATGTTATGACGTTTAGCAGTGCAGTCACATTATTAAATGTAACCATTGTGGGGAGTGCAGTTTTTGACCATGGGCTGCGTTTTATTTTTAGAGTTCTGTTTGTTTTTGTGAGGCTCTGAGAATATGCAGTGGCAGATATACGGTGCTCTGAAAAACCTTAGATATTAATTCCGTTTTTATATTAGCAAATTATTTTAATATAAAACAAAGATAACCTGAGTATATACAAATTATAGTTTTCACATGATCATTTTGTTTGTTAAGCTAAAAGATTTCAAAACCACAATAACCCCATGTGAAAATATAACTGACCCCTTGTTAAATCATGAATTAACAGTGAAACCACGTTATTATTTTGGATCAGATTTTCTAGCCGCCACCAGGCCTGATTACATCCCGACCCGTGGAATCAAGAAATCTGTTCAACAGAACATCTCTGGCAACAAGAAGGTTAAAAAATAAACACATCATGTTCATGATTTAAAGAAATTTAAATAAAATATTCAGCCATAACATGAGTGGCACTTTTTGGACATGGTTCTTCCTATACATCTTTTATAAAACTTACACTGTATTTTAAAAAAAGAACATCAGACTGACAGTCAAACACAGTGGTGGAAGTGTGATGCTGTGGGGTTAGATCTATCTATCTATCTATCTATCTATCTATCTATCTATCTATCTATCTATCTATCTATCTATCTATCTATCTATCTATCTATATATATATATATATATATATATATACATATATATATATATATATACACACACATATATATTCAAAAGCTTCAAAATCTTTGTGTGGCTTGTTATTGATATTTTGGCTACAGTTTAGACTTTAACATCTGATCCTGAAAAACAAATAAAAAGTGTAGATAAATAGGTTTGAATGAAAACTTGTGCAGGGACATAGGCATGAAAGCACTAACAATTAAACTTTTCTTATATGTGAGCCAGACAGCATATATTAAATACCAAAACAGGTGATTAGCTTTATGTGTGTGGAAACAAATTTTAAGCCGCTGATTATACAGCTCTGCTTGTTTGCAGTAGTGCTGGGCTAATTTACGTGTCTCTTGGCAGACTGCTGCAGTCATTATTGAAATGAGCTGGTTGCTCTCGTGTTTCTAGATCTGAGAAGCTTGAGGTCATCACCCCCAGCAGCGGACCCTCCCGCAGGTGTTATTTATGATTTGCAAACAGATGCTAATTTGCGGGCCTTGATAAATCTGCCTTTAATGCCTATCAACAGGCTTCTCTGTTTCTATTCAATTTTTCCGGTGCACAGGGTGAAGTCTTTCCTCTAAGTGGGCCTCTTTAAACAAAAACTAACCTAGATTTGAGCAGAGTAGGACGTTGGATGTTCTTTGAGTTTAAATGATGAAATTGCAAATGCCAATTTCAGTGTAGGAACAATTGGGTAACAATAGATCTGGCAATGGGCTGCACAGAGGTGCAGTGGGTAGCGCTGTTGCCTTGCAGCAAGAAGGTCCTGGGTTTGAGGGACCATGAGGGATTAAGTGGGTCAGAGAATGGATGGACAGATCTGGCAACTAGGACCAGTCCTCATTTTGCTGGTACCTATCTCCAGCGTTCACTGGGCGAGAGGCGGGGTACACCCTGGACAGGTTGCCAGTCTGTCGCAGGGCAACACAGAGAGACAAACAGGACATTCACAATAAATATTAAAACAATAAAAGGATTGCGATATTTCAGTTGATTTGTAATGAATCCAGAATGTATGACATTTCATGTTTTTTAATTGCATTACAGAAAATAAAGAACTTTATCACAATATTCTAATTTTCTGGGACAGTCCTGTATATATGGAGTGGCATCGTCACAACTGGGTAACTGACACACCAAAAGGTGAAGATGCAACAATTTGATCCAATAAATATTTTAGCTGTTTTTAATTTGTCTTGAAAAAACAAGATGTAGGAACAGAATTTGAAACGTATTTTCTAGCCTTTCCTGAGTGGTCCTTAATATTTTTATCACCAGCCGAGACGAAATCACAGCGCATGTGAGAAAAGCAGTTGCTGTAAAGCAGATTATTATTATTTTCAAACAAAGACAAAAGGATTTATGAGTCACCATTTTAAACTATCTTTACCATTTTGAATTAGTGGCTAACATGGTTAGCATAGCCACTACTCCTGAGATAATATAGACCCTTTCTTTAACTTAAAGGCTATTGAACGGGTTATAGCATTCACAAATCCATCATCTTCCATGATAGCCACAGGTTAAAAGCTGAAAGGGATTAAAAAGAACAGCTTTCCTGTACCCAGTTAAGCCTACTTGTTATCTTCTAAAAAATCCCTTTGTCTTGGATTCTGATAGCCTGAAAGAACCACAGACATCTATTGTAATTTTTAGAAAAATGTCCTTTTAAATACATTCCTACATTGCATTGCTCCGTCTGACACCATGACTCAAAGCCTCACTGATACTGAAAGTAGCTACTTCTTGCTTTAGTAAAATCCACTCTAATCACTAATATGAGTTTCCCCCCCCCCACACTTGAGGTATTTAGTGCCTTTGTAGCCAAGGTTTGTATCCCCTCTCAGTGCGGTTCTTCTGTGTAGGTGTGAATGCAGCAATCGCACAGGGAGAGGGCACATGGCCACGTTCACACCCAGAATGAGGCGCTCTACAGTTCACTTGGAAGGATAAGGAGACGACCTCTTCCAAAAAAGAATCCCGGTGTGGTTCTAAATGAACTGTAGAGCGGTTCGTTTTTAAGTGTGAACCATGAACGTGATCTGACCTTGATCGGATACAGTTTGGCAGGTATGTGTTGCATTTTGGGAGGCATAGCGTAAACAAGCTGATAAACAGAGGCCATATGTCTTTTTTAAGGCATAAAGCACCCCAGGCAGGTTTCAAGACATTATCTCAAAATTTGTTTGTATAAATTTGTTTTTTTATTTATTTGTATACTTCTATGATAATTTTGTTGGAAGTAGTTTTGAAAAACACTGTTGTGATGGTGTGAGATTCGTCTTGTTTTGTGGAAATGAGGGGAATTTAATCCCCTTGTTCTGTGAAAACAAACAGAACCGCTGGAAAAAAGGTTGAGAAACTCATCAACTGATTCAGACCAAAGTGAACAAACTTTAGGTGTGAAAAACCCTAAGGGTTTACCCATAGGGTTTTTTTTCACACCTATACACAATTCTTATTACTTTTTTTATTTTGTATGAATGAAACCTCAAACTCCCAAAAATGGAAAAAAAAAAATCCTTCTAAAGGTAAATTTGCAATGTTCGGTCAAGGTCTCGTGATCCCTTTGATACTTTTTCAATAGATATGGTGCTGATTTTCACAAGTAAAAAAAAACAAAACAACTAAAAGAGACATGCAAGATTTCTGCCTGTTAGTGACAATTTCTTAAGGTAAAATTAGAATGCATCTCCAGTTAAGACCAAAACAACTGTAGGTCATTAAGTCAAGCTCAAGTCACATCTAATAACCTAACGTTAGGTTGTAATGTAATAATTAGGAATTGATATAGTTAAGTTAGAAGAAAACATTAAAAAAGTAAAATATTTAAACTCAAGAGTGAAATGAACCACACATGATCATAGTAACACCATAGAACATCTATTACGTATTGTTTCTACTTTGATCTTTGCAGTTTTTATAATACACGCACAAGTAACTGTTAATCTTTCGTGTATAACAAACCAGCACAAATTCAATGTCTGTTCGTTTCGTGTGAAGTTTCCCCGCCGAGCTCCGCCTGAGTGATAATCAGTGTTCTGTACAACCGCTTTACTTTTCACTGCACATTTAATGGAGTGAAAATAAACCCCTCGGATTGTCTGCTGGCCTTTCCTTGGCACTTGTGCTCTCAGGTTCTTCTCATCACAAGCACCGGAGGTAAGCTCCAGACTATCATCCACCTCGGGTCATTCGTTCACTGTGCTGAAGCAATATAATGCATAGTATAGGGAAACTGGGGATTATTCTGCTCAGGAGTATTTCACTGGTACAAATAAAAAAGGATTAGCTATAAAAGGCATGAGGATAGTTGGTAACGTGCCACGTACGCTTTGCTAGCAATACAGTTAAATACCATTTAGTTCATTATTGAAAAAAAACTAAACAAAACGGAAGAGCTGCAAGGAAATGTTAAATTATTCTTAGATTCATACAAATTGGAATGACATTAGCCGAAGGGTCCGATATGTTTGGTTCTTTATTTATGTGGCAGACAGCCGGGCGGATTTGCTCTCCGTTTAAAGTGTCCCGGTGACCTACTTGGCTCAGATGTTTATCGTGCACCAGCAGTGTTCCGGTTCGAGAGCGCCCTGGGGACCTCATTGCTTGTTACCTTTCCAGTGAGCATTTAACAGATGGCGAGCAGTTTTTTTTTCTTTTTTTCCCCCGTCATCATTTACTACGGTACTGTAAAAAAAAATTAGTGAAACAAGTTTGCTACAGCAAGTCGATTATTCAGTCAGCGGGTAAACTACGAGTTCTGCTCGGACATAATAAGCAGCTTCTGGCCACCGAATCTGACATCCTATAATGTGATATTACTTATGAGTATAATGGACCAATAATCAATAGTCACATCTGCTGAAATCATCCGCGTAGCCGGTAGCTAAGCTTGTAAGCATATTTCTCCTGTTTACATTTCCCCTCAGCCTCATATCTTGCCCTGAACATCTGGGTGCTGCAGTTGGGAGGTGTTATCGTGCACATGACCTTGGCTCGCCTCCCCAAAGACTGCCTCATTCTGCTGCATTGTGTCGCTGTAAGGGCCGCGGCAGAGCGAAGGTCTGCTCTACAGTATAGGCCGGTGTAACCAGAGCTATTCATAACCTGCGATTGAAAACACATGTTCAAACGCATTTTGACGACAAAAAAAAAGTATAAGAGAGAGCGAGGTTCTAGACACCTTGTTCTGGCCCAGAAACACTCACATTCTTTCCTCCACATTCTTGACTGAATGGCAGCGTTCTTCGTTTCCACCTAATTGCAGTTTGTACAGCCTGCGAAAGAATGCGTGGTATTTATTGATTTGTTGCATTTAACTTTACAAATGAGTGTGTATATTTAGAGTGCGTGTCTAGAGGAAATGAAAAAGAGAAATGGTTGACATTTGGGTAAATTGGCCTGTTTGTTTTGTAATGCTATGAGATGTTTAGAAAGATGGATGCCACCTTCGAATGAACAAAATCCGGCAGCCATGTTTGGTGTTGGAAATAACTTGGAACCTTTAAAAGTCATGCGTGAAAGTTTAAAAGGGGTTGTGTCCTTTTATGCAGCTCATGAAGGTGTCATTGCTTGGAGCTCGAGCACAATTTATGGGGTGCCTAAATCTGAGAGGTTAATTTAGACTCAATGAGATTGTTAATCACTATTTGCAAATAAATGCAGTTTGTTGTAATAAATCAAGCTTTGACATTAGTGTTGGGCTGTATCACAGTGGGGGTGTGGATTGAGAACTTCCTACTGCATTATTTCTTGTTAAAGGCAAGTCTGTCTCATAAAATGCTTTTATTTCTGCTATTATTTTAAAGCGCTCCTCACATCAAGACAACTGCTTTAGGTGCCGGAGTGTTCATTTCGATCAGTCTTCTTTTTAGTAAGAAAGAAAAGTCTAGTTTGGAATTTGTCCAAATATCTTCTAAATTGTTAGTGTTACAGAAGATAGTGACCTCAGTTAAAAAAAAAAGGAAAAAAAAAAGTGAAGTGCCGAATTTTTCGGACTATAAAGCACACTCAAAATCCTTTTTCACAAAAAATTTAAGGTGCGTCTTATAATCCGGTGCGCCTTATATATGATTAGAGTTGTGCTCACTGACCAATTTTATGTGGTACAGTGCGCTCAGAAATCTGTAAAATGTGTAAGTACGACCTTAATTAGCAACGAAGCTGCTCCGCTCAATGGATATTCTGAGCATTGCGGTACACTGTGTCACTACCTGATTGGACCCCCGAGCTGTCTACAAGACTGCCTGACTGTAATGTTGAAACTAGAAGTACATTCATGTAAAGGCCCCCACATTCTGGGTGTAGTTCACTCTGCAGAGGTCCGCGTATGTTCGAGGCGTACTCACGGCGGACTCTGCGCAGACACCACACATACAGGTACATGCAGAGCTCAGTTTTTACGACCGCATACGCGGTTTCACACTATAAACTTCTCGGAGGCCAGACGTCTTTACCTTAAACTGTTATATGTTATATATGACATCGAGCTTGATACACTGAGCTGCTCCAAGCAGGCGGTCAGAAGGACGTGCGTCATCACAGTCCCTCTCTGTTCTCCCTGACAGGTGGGAGTCTGCTGGAAAAGGAACGGCTCTAGGTGCTCAGCTAGCTAATCACACATTTTACCATCTGTTCTGGCGCTTCGTCCCACTGGCAGAAAGTGTGGAAATTGTAGGAATTTCCCACAAGAAATGTAGGCAACAGTACGCTCGACTATGAAGGGTAAATGTTCTGTAGAGAGTCAGCGCTGAGTCCGCCAAGCTCACAGTATGCGCACAATACACCTGAGTATGTGGGAGCCTTTAGGCAGCCTGCACCCAGAGTACAAGCTAGCAACAATAAACCTAGTAAGTTAATTCAATATAAAAGTTAAGTGTATTTATGTTAGAAACAGGGCAGTGTAGTCCAACTACTCTGTCCTCCTGACAGAGACGGATAGCTCTCCCTCTCAGGAGAAAGCTGTGTACGTGAAGGGGCGGAGTGATATTACACACTTAAGAAGAATATTTAGTGTGCCTTATAATCCGGTGTGCATTATTGTCCAAAAAATACGGTAGTAACAGATTGACAGACAAGAAATTGCAAACACTGTTAGAATGGCTGACCGTTGGCTAATCATAAAACTGAAGTTAGCGTACTCCATCCCCTTCCTATTTGTGCTAAACTAAAAAGCAGTTTGCATTCAGAATTTCACCATCTGGAGTTCAAAACCTAATTTGTTAGGGGGATCTCACCAAACCTGAACAACTCTCCATCAAAAAGAGATACACAATTTCACATTTGTGGAAAAAAAAGAAAGCTTTTATGGCATTCGGATTATAATAGATGAACACAAGCATGGGAATCAGAATGTATGGATTTCTCACACCTATAGTATATTATACAGTGATGACAGATTTCTTTTAAACCTGTGAGAAACTTGTGTTTTATCTGTGAATGGTAATTTTCACTCAGCTTGGATATTTTTTTTTATTGTGTTACCCACCACCACTGCATCAGTTTCTGTTTACTGTAAAAGACTATTTATTTGTTTTTTTTCTTGCTGGGTATTTGCCTAGGCAGCGTCCTGCAAACTTTCCAACTGAAGATCCTCTCTAAGGGATCTTCTCTAAAAAACAACTTAAAGTCTTTAGAGAAATCAGACAAACCACAACGACACCGGCACACTGGTAAAGGGAGCGAGATAACAACAATTTTAAAAGATTCTACTGCAGCCACTCTCCTGTAAACTCAAGGTGCTAAATCAGAGGAAATGATCAAATAACCTAACCTTATGTAACGCTAACATTTTACTAATGTTGCGTTTTTTTTACTTTCACTAAATATATAAACTGTCTGCTCTGGGTGTGGGAGGTTTATTGTTGGTGGTCGTAATGACAGATGGAAATACTGACAGTGTACATGCTTGTAAATTCCTACTTAAACCTCTTTGAAAACTTCACTTTTATTTTAGGGCTAATGTATGAATAAAAAATATATTTGACTTTTATCAAAAGCAGATTACCAAGTGCGTAAAAAAACTAAACTAAAACAATTTAAAAAAAAAGCATGTTAGAGGGGTGCAAACGTTGTTGTCACAGTGACCATTTTCAGCAACACTTTTTGATGTCGCTTAGCTCGGTTGTGTCAACGTAACTCTCTGCTGTGCCATTTTCTTCTCTTGTTATCCTCAGTGGATAGTCATCTGTTCTGGCACGGTGCAATTTGACTTACAAGACCACAGCCGTGACCACTGAAGCTTCTGAAAATCTCTGCTTGTTATTAAAAGTTGGGACTTTGATCAATGATGTTGCCCACGGGTCTCAAAGAAAGAAGACTAAATGACCTTTGCAGCTTGGAGAAAAAAAAAGGGTTTGCCTTAACAAGGCGTTCTATTTATTGCTCTTTCCTAAGCCTTCCAGACAATCTGCATGCCTTTATTAGCTGATTCAGGCCCCTGCTCCACAAAACTGCCACTTGCACTAAGGCATAGGAAATCCCAAAGCATAACAGGTTGGAATTTAACCACCACTGTGGCTCTTGTAGTCTTAGTCTCAGAGTCACAATGCAGTCTGATTGTGTCAGTCAGCTTTTAGCAGCATCAAAGGATAACAATATGTCTGGAGCATTCTAGCTGCATAAATGTCACCAACTGCTTTTCAATGACTCGTCTTATTTTAATAAACCACAAAGAGACAATTATGCACATTCTTTAAGAATTGCATCTATGAATCTGACTTGATTTCTAAAGCTCGGGTCTTCGTCGGCGCATTCAAATCTCTGTGAGTTTGTGTGTCTTCCACAAAGGAAGTTAGATAAGAAACTTTTTTTTGTTTTTTTTAATATGTCTTGGGTTTGAATCAAAACCATCATATTGGCAATCTTTAATGCATTCTAAATATTGTTATATTGTAAATGACACCTGGGTGGGCTCATACATGACCACCGGGATTGAGGAAAACTGCATTCGCAGCGTGTTATTACAGTCAGTGGGGTCATAATTTGTTATTTTAAAGCTCTTCCACTTGCTATAATGTATACCTTCATATTTTTTTTTCTGCCTTCTACTTGTACAATTGAATACCTACACTCAAAGGAATGTCTATAATTTATTCTCAGCCATCCTGCCATTTTCAGTCTTACTCTTATTTGTTGATAATTGCAAGCTAGCTGTGAGTTTCTATGGTAGGTATGAATGTGAAAACGTACAAATATCCCTAGAAACCTGACATTTGCTGGAGTAGAATTTGAAATATGCTGAGAAATCAGCTGTTAGCTACAATTGGCTGATGACATGTTTGAGCCTGACTGGTAACAAACAGAGTGGGAACTAAGAAGTGCAATATTCTCTGTGTTCTCTGTGTGGATGCTGTTACTGAGTAAAGTTGGTTCAAAGTAAGAGAACATGTATGACACTATTTAAAAGCAAAATGTGTATCTATGATTAATTTACTCTGAGAGAGTGGGATAGGGAGAGTGCAAGACTTTCAATGGACAACAGGAAGGCTGTTTGGAGCACAGTAGAGGTGATCCGTTTTAGCCATTAGGACTTTCAGTCTTTGTTGGTAATAGTACATGCTGGATTTGCAAATGCAGGCAGCCTTATATGTCTTAGATAATCATCTACATTCCCTAGAACATAAATGGAATAAATATTACATATATACATAAATATTTTCCAATATAGGATTTTAAAATGTATTCTAAATGTTCAAATCTAATAGTTTAAAATGAAAGTAAAACTATTTTTACAATAATTTTACATCATGCAACAGCATGATGTCACCTTTGTTTCCACTGTAAATACTGATGAGGAAGGTGAGAAAAAATATAGTAATACTCTTCTTTAACCGCCTTATATAATGATTCTTAAAATGTAAAAATAATAAAAAATAGAATAAGATTTGTCTAAACTGAGTGGGGGAAGTCTTATCTGTCAGTGCATCTCTACAAAAACAAACAGTGGCTATTACAACTATATATAGCCTACTGTCACTCAGAATACAATAACTATAAATTGGAAGAAGTATTTGTGTCGGTGTTTCCAGTATTTATTCCTCTTTTGTTGCAGAAAAAAACTTAAATTAAGCTAATTTTTCTGACCTTTTTCGATTTGCCACATTCAGAAACAACAATTTTCCTCACAGTTTATTTGTGTCCCCATAGAGACAAAAGCTTTTACTAAGCTGCTTTCTCAATATCTTTGTTGAACCTACACAGACATTTCGACAAAACAACAGAACTGCATCAAACTGAAAAAAAAAGACACATTTTGTTATTGCAAATGTGCAACAAATTGCCTTTGGTTTGGATGCATGTACCCCATTGTGCACCTGTGTGCATGTTTTTGCATACTGATTTCATGCTGGCTGCTGGCCCTTTGCAGATAAAGCCTGGTCTTTTGGGGGCCCACTTGTGGCAGACTGATATTGCCTCCCAGTAATGCCAGGGAGCTTAGGGACTTGCGTGGACCCCCAGGCATCAGTCCAACACAATTAAGAACAAGAGAAGCAGCATGTGGGCTGTAAACAGGGACCAAAGGCCACAGTCCCTGTCTTGTTTGTATTGTTCTGATACCCCTTTACTAGTCTAGACAGTGTAGAAAATTGTTCCTGATATTAAATATTTACACTTCTTCTCCTCAGCTCTGTGGCCAATATTGACTGTCCTTTCTTTTCTTCGGGTGTCGAGAGCTGAGTCTTAATTTCCTTCAGGTATTTTAAAGTTCCCGTCCGCCATCATATGATTTCTTGTCTTCTCCTTAATCAGTGGGATGATACCACAGACAGTGAAAAGGATGGTAAGCGGAGTGGAATTTTAGGTTTATTGGCTCTGACACATGTTTACTACCAGGGATGCTCCCATCAATTGTAGCTGTGATTTGGTTTCATGGTAAACGCTAAAGCATCCTCCCAAATCTAAGTGACCACAGAAAGCAATTTTCATGCTCTTGCGTTGAATTCGCATTGTTATCATAGGCATATTTGCATCCCTGGCAAACTTGTCATTGCATTCATTTGAATGCGGTGAAAACAATAGCTGTTGGCCGAAAAAGGTTCAAAGGCTGTAAAAAGAAAAACATTCTTTTTTTTTTTTTTAAAACTAACATTTTTTATATTTTCTCCTATTTCTATGAATTTTGAATGTTCCCTCGAAAATATTCCCAAACTGCTGCTTTTCAGTACAATTTGAACTTTTTCTCCAGGATACCAGGCTTCTTTACTAAAGACCTACTTGTATCTTTTGGACATTGCTAAAAAGAAAAATCCCACTGGTTTGTTAACATTCAATGGTTTCAAAGTTGTTACATATATTTTTGGAGGCTTATATTAAAGAAGCTCTCTTTAAAGTTTGATTTTCATGAGAATATACCTTTCCAGTTCCCTCAACCACTTAGTATAATTGAAGAGTAAAAGAACCCAAATAATTATTAGTTAAAGGAGATGATTTACATTTCATGCAGCTGGTGAGGTGGAATCTTATTTTGGGAGTCACACCATAATCAGTTCCACAGCAAAATGTGCAAATATGAAGATCTCTAATAAAGAGCCTGTGCATATGTTGGGTTATTTTTTGAGTTTTGATGTGAAATGGGAGGCTGGAACTGATATCTCATTTTCTTTTATAAGCTTCTGGGAAAACACAGTAAATCCACATGTGAAAACACACAGAAGAACGAAAACACTATAAACCCTTCTGTCAGTTTGTAAGGCGTTAACACCTGCCTGTGTGGGTATTACTGGTTCCAAAGGGAAGGCAGGATCTCATCACTAGAGCATGGTAGGGATTATCTGCTTTCCAAGGCCATTGACACATGACAGGGAGGTCTGCTGAAAGCTGTGGAATCTGCTGATTTCAGTCCCTTGAAAGAACCAAAGTGTGCCCCAACAGTTTTACATCAGTTAAATAGCGAAAGCATTACTGACATAGAAAAACAATGCAGCCAGAAAACATATTCAAAATGAAATCAAATTTTGATATCTGCAGTAATGTTTTCCTCAGTTCCTTGTAGTAGCTTGATTAAAATGACACATTTCTATATTTAAGATGTATTATATTTACTAGAGATGCACCAATTAGGATTTTTTTTTGCTGACCGTTAAAATTTTTTTGGTTTGTTCTAAAGCTCTGAGCTGCTAATTTCAATTTTCCCCAATTTTGTTTTTTTTTCTGTCTTTCAAATATTTCATATTTCATGTAATATTTATGATGTTGAGAGTCCCAAATTAGGCTTTTCTTAGGTGGAATTTAATTTATTTTTCTGTACATATTCAAGTATATGAGAGTTCATTGATGTTGTCTTCTCTCATTACAGAATTCATACAGTTCACCAAAAGCATCACGGTAACACACTTAAAACAAGTGAACCAGGACAGTGGACAACTTTATGTTAACATTTAATTTTCCAGTTAATACGTAAAAAAAAAAAAAATGTTTTTAGAGGGGATGAAAACATTTTATTCTGTAAACATTACAGATTTTTTGTTTTTACCTCAACAAACACCTTTTTATGTGTTAACTGGAAATGAAATGTCAAAATAAAGTGGACAACTGCCCTGGTTCACTTTTCTTTGGGTGCAAACAGGAGAGATGTTGTCTGATGAGTCCTGATTTTGGTTAGGAAATTTAGGTGTTTGAGAATGAACTATTTTTCTTCTTCTTTTCACATGTCCTGTCACAGCATTTCAGGCACAGCATATAGAGAAATGGCTTGCCTATATGTAGCAGGACAGATCTGCTCTGCAGAAATTATATCTCAAGACGGAATCCTAATTGCCTGATTGCCTTTATATCAAGACTGGATCCAGCATCCGTAAGAAGGCCAAATTGTTGTAATGGTAACCTCCATTTGTATAAGATCGGCAAAGATTTCGGGGTTGGTGTGTGTGTGTGTGTGTTTATGCGTGAGTTTGTGTGACAGTGAGCGAGTTTGTCACTTGGAGGTGGACAGTTGTTTGAGTGGCAAGAAAGGTAAAAGACCTGCAACACACAGCATCAAGAGCAGCAAAGAACCAGAGCGGCCCCAGGCAGACAGTTTCAAGGCGTTTCTCCAGGGCAGTCATGTGCCCCAGACAGATGTAGGCTGTCAGTAGAACAGCAGCCCCCAGCCCAAACAGACACAAGGTGAGACTTAGGGCACCGGCACAACATCATCTCTAGCCGTGCAGGCCGGCAACGCAAGACAAGACAAGTTTATTTATATACCACTTTTCAGTAACAAGACGATTCAAAGTGCATCAGAAAGACCTCCCATCGGCAATCAGGGGAGTACCCAACATGCCGCCACCCACCCACTGTGGTAGTTGGAAGGCCCAAAGTAGGCAGGGCACATTACCAATCCACCCGGTGAGCAATCCCCTGAGAGGTCAAGAGGGAGGAATGCCCACCAGAGCCCAGCGTAACCCTACGACCCACGGCCAGCCCGACACATTCCCCAAAGCCATAGGCCAGTAGACGGGAGCCTACCACCCAGGGAGGTGGTGCAAGCACCCACATAAACAACACCACAACAAGGGGGGGGGGGGGGTATTCCCCCGCCAGCCCCTCAATGATGCTGTCAGAGCCTATCAGACCCTGCTAAACCAGCACAGGCGCCAGGGTGAGAGCAAGAGGACCACGGCATGCCCGCAGAGCCCTGCCCCCGAATGAAAGAGACAAATGCAATATTAGATCTACAGAGGCATCAGAGTTGTGTACCTGGAAGTCATTAGGGGGGGGGGGGTTGTTTGTCCTCAGCCTCAGTGGGTATCTACCTTGCACAGCTTCGTGGAGGGAGCAGACTGATTGACATCTCAGCAGTGAATGAGGGATTAAAGGGGATGTTGTGGTTGTTATTTTTTGCGTGGTTGGAAGTATTGATTCATATTTCTGTTTTATTTAGATGTCGTGGTAAAGTTGGGTTCAAGTGGTGGTGCAGTATCATGAATCACTAACGAGCAACAAGCAACATTTAGAGTTTAACCTTTATATAGGCATGCAAAACTGACAAGTTACTGTTAGATGTTTCCTGTATGTTCTGCTGCAGTGTAGAAAAAAAAAGTCAAAACAACTGAAAACATAATTATCTATAAATATTATATATGTATAATGATTTTGTCTTATTTAAATGCAGCCCTGGAGCTTTTCAGAAGCTGTATAAAGTTGTGCCATTATTATTTTTGAAAACCATCTGTGTCGTGTTTCGAAACATGTTGCTTCCCTAAAGATTTCACACATCATTGCTTTTGTTGTTTGGATTCTTATGGAATTTAAATAGTCTGATGAGATTCTAGCTGCTGAAATGAATGGTTTACATTTTAGGATGGAATGCCTTCCTGAGATACTTCTGTAAATATTAATTTGCATTTCTTGAAATCATTACCTAATACCCTTTTTGCATTTAACAGAAGGATTATTTTATATTTCATTATGGCTCTTTGATGTTACATGTTCTTCTTACTACTGACTACCTACTCAATTACAGCTAATTCTGCACTATTATTCCCATTTTAGGGTCTCGTCTCCGCCAGGAAGACTTCCCTCCTCGGATTGTGGAGCACCCCTCTGATCTTATTGTGTCCAAAGGCGAGCCAGCCACCCTCAACTGTAAAGCAGAGGGCCGTCCACTTCCAACTGTGGAATGGTACAAAGATGGCGAGCGTGTTGAGACCGACCGTGACAACCCGCGCTCCCACCGTATGCTGCTGCCCAGCGGATCCCTCTTCTTCCTACGCATCGTCCACGGACGACGGAGCAAGCCAGACGACGGCAGCTACGTCTGCGTGGCCCGAAACTATCTGGGCCAGGCGATCAGTCACAATGCGTCCCTGGAAGTAGCAAGTAAGTGCGGCTCGGTTTTCTTATTGGTTGTGCTGATATTGATGCTTTTGTTAGAACACAAGTAACCAAAGGTAATATAGCAGCATTGGATTTCAAGAAAACGCCTCTAATCTACTGTGTAGTGAGGAAGTTACTCTCTCCATACAGTACCATACCCTTGAACCTTTTCACATTTTTATTACATTATCCTTAAAAACACTGTATTTATTTTTTATTTGGAGATAGAACAACACAAATAAGTCCATAATTAAAAGGGGAACGTAAAGAGCAAAGTTTTTTTAAGATTTTTGCAAACAAAAAAAGTGTGGAATGCATTCACTGGGCGGCATGTGGTTGATGTTGATCAATGTACTAAGGCAATCGATCGCGGATATAATTGATTCCTGACCTTGGGACTCTTGATACATGTCTTACTGTGACGAACCGAAACTGGACCCAAGATTCAACCAGGACAAGTCAGTGACGTTTTAAGTAACGTTTTATTTACAAGCGTGAGCACGGCAACTCGGAGCGCTTCCGCCCGCGCTAAGACTGGAAACCCCTGGGGACAGAGACACAGGTTAGTGATCTGTGGAAGCTGCACTTCACCGTGCAAGAGCTAGATCACTAACCTTATTAAGAGGGGATGCTGAGCGCTGGCTTTAGCTGAAGAGCGGAGTTGGAGGCAGCGGTCCGAGAGATGGTGGGGATATTCCGGGTTCGTGGTCCAAGGGCAGTCCGAGGTCGGAGTCGAGAGGGCAGAGGTCCAGCGGCGGTACAGAGGGGCAATCCAAGGGCAAGGTAAGGTCCGGGTCCGATAACAGGCTGGATGCAGAGGTACACAGGGGTTAGGCTGGCTCAGTTACTCACGGGCAGAAAGGGTCGGGCACACAGGCAGGCAGTCCAGGCTTGGCAGAGACAGGGGTCCAGAGGCAGATCCGATCCGTTTTCCAGAAGGGCAGTCAGAGTCAGAATGGGGTCCGAATTCCAGGCAGGCAGTGTCAGAAGAGGATTAGGCAGACTCGGTAACAGAAGGCAGAACACAGGTCGGGAAACAGGCAGGCAGATTATAGTTCATGGCTAGAAAGACAATCTGGCACTGGTGGCAGGTCTGTTGGCAGATTTTATGCTGTTGAGAACAGGTGGACCTGGTGAAGGATGATTGCATGCAGGGTGTAGTGGAGCAGGTGTGCTGAGTTCAGGATCAGACCAGCACCAGTGCCAAGATCATTACACTTACCCCATCACGTTTATGCCCATTTCTTATTTGATTGCTTTTAATGGGGCCAATGGGGGCTCTGTGTTCCCAAGATAAAATTTAGTACATCCACTTGCCCTCAGAAGTACCCTGATTAGTAAACGTATAAATTGTGTCCTGTAAAGGTGTCTAAAGTTTGTTAAAGAACAGTTATAAGCAAACACGGTCTTTAAGACCAAGTAAGACTTTAAATGCTGAAGGGGTAAGGTATAAAATAATATCCAAAGCTTTAAACACCTCAGTAGTGGCAAGGAGAACTGCCATTGTTGAATGAAAGTCATAAGACGTCCTGTCCAGTGTTTGTCACAAACCAAAAGAACGGGTACTGGTCTGATGGCGCCAAGATTAAACCTTTGGCCTAGATGCCAAAGTCTGTCTGTGGCCACAAACTAACGCTACACATCACCCTGTACATAGAGCCATCGTGGCGAAACAGGGTGGCAGCATCATGCTGTGGGAACGCTTTTCTTCTGCTAAGATAGGGGAGCTTTTCAAAATTGGTGGGAAGATTGATGAAACTAAAATGCAGGTCAGCCTTAGGGGAAAAAAAAAACCTTAAAAGGATTCAAAAGACCTTACTTGCTCAAAAGCTTGCTATCCAGCGGGACAGTGACCCTAAGCATACAGCCAGGGCTGAATTGGTTTAAAACAAAGCAACTTCATCTGAGTATATTAATGAAGGGCGACCAAACTTGCAACATCCACTTAGTAGGAGCTGAATACATCTTTCTTCAGATTTTTATTTAAAAAAAAAACACCACTTCCCTTCCCCTTCAGTGATATACTGCTCTGTGCTGACATAAAACAAAATCTAAATAAAACCCATTGACGTCCATGGTCTAACAAAGCCTGAATTTATTCTATTGGTGAGACAAAGTGTTTTCCCGGTGCACCGACATCACCAAGGTTTGTGGGTGGGCTTTATGGGTATAAGACAGGTGGAAGTTCATTGTCAGGCGTTCAGCAGCTGTGCGTCCGCTTCAGCGCCGAGTGTGTTGTAACAGCTGACAGCCTTGCTGAATCATAGCCATGCAGGTGTAAAGTGCGATCCGGGTGCCGGTTGAACAGGCGTCGTCTCTAGGAGGAATCCGTCCGGTTGCTTACAGCTACGATAAGTGTGCGCATGTTAAATACAGTGACGGAAGGACGCCTTTGGGGGGTGGCGAAGAGCAAAATGTAAATATATGCCGTCTTTTAAAGACAAAACAAAACTGCAGATGCAGAATAAATCCCATCGGAGCAAAAGGTTCTCCGAATCCCAAAACACTGGGATCAGCTTGGATAATAACACATATAAAGCAGGCCTGATTGAGGGAGGTGTTAGTGACAAGGGTTAACAACTGGAGCCATGCCCTCGCGCACGGCATACTTCTCCATCATTTACTGACAAGCACCCTGCTTTGCTTAGCTGTGTCAGCTCGCACTGCTTCCAATCAGCCTCAATCTCCAGGGTTTGCATCAAGGTTTGAGAATAATGATACCCCTCCAGTGTAAGTTTTACCTTATGCATCGTAATGAAGGAGATGGTCAAACCGTATCAGAGTAACGCTAGATCAGCACGCCTACCTAAGAAGCTTAAGGCCTCTGGGGGTGGAACGAGTTTATTACTCGTAGTTCACAAAATTTACTGCTAGGCTGTAGGGCCGGGGAGGAACACAGAGAAGACTTGTTGAAGCTGCTTGGATGAATTATATTTCCTTACTTCATCCTTCAGAGGTCACACAGATTCATGGGTCAGCCTGGGGCTGGGTGGTAAAACAGACGTGCTTTTGGCAAAAAAAAAAAAAAAAAAAACGCTGAGACTAAGAGATCTAATGACTGGGGAAAAGTAAAAGAAGGACTTAATTGAGAAGTGGGTTAGTGATGTTTTCTCGTTTTGTATTTTCCTTTGGGGTTAGCTTTTGTGAAATGTTATAATAAGTTCAAGTCACTTGAAAAAGTTAGCGACTGGTGTAATGCAAATCGCACTACTTAATCCTTTTGAGGATTGTGTTTGGACATGGTATCTTTGCATGCATCTACAGTAGTTACTGTCAAATTTGAATTGATCTGTGCGATAATGTCATAAAAAAAGGTGTCTAAAGTTTGTTAAAGAACAGTTATAAGCAAACAAGTTCTTTAAGACCAATTTAGGCGTTAAATGCTGAAGGGGTAAGGTATAAAATAATATCCAAAGCTTTAAACACCTCAGTAGTGGCAAGGAGAACTGCCATTGTTGAAAGAAAGTCATAAGATGTCCTGTCCAGTGTTTGTCACAAACCAAAAGAACGGGTTCTGGTCTGATGGCGCCAATATTAAACCTTTGGCCTAGATGCCAAAGTCAAGTCACTTGAAAAAGTTAGCGACTGGTGTAATGCAAATCGCACTAGTTAATCCTTTTGAGGATTGTGTTTGGACATGGTATCTTTGCATGCATCTACATTAGTTACTGTCAAATTTGAATTGATCTGTGCGATAATGTCATAAACAAAAAAAAAAAATCCAGCTTTTGGAACGCCATCATTTTTTTAGCACACTAAATTTTAGCAGGAAAACCTAGCAGCAGTAATGCCGTATATTTGCCACACTACAGTATGTAGTTGTGTACTGACGTTCAAATTTGAGCTATGAAACAATCTCGGCTTAAGTATGTCACAAAAAACAGCATCATTCAGCCATGCTCATAACCGAGTGTTGTCTGATGTATTTTAGCAATATTTGCCTTCACCGTGTGAAAACGCCACGCTAATTCTCATCTTAAAAAGGGATAAAGCAAACGACTTCATCTGGTGATCTAAATGTAAGCTATTATCTCGGGCTCAGAATATGAATGTGATGGCTTTAAACTTTGGACGCTGCTTCATCTATGTTTGACACATTTATTTCACAGGAATGAAAGGAACTGGGAAGCAGCTCTTGTGCTGACAGAGGCATCTTATAAAGCCTTCTTGTCGTGCAGGATGATGGCAAAAGCATTATAGAAGAATTCATCCGTTTTATGGCTGCCTTCTGTGTACTCAGTAGAATAAAGGAACAGTTATAGTTAAGACATAAATGATTTATAAAGCCTGCGTTGAATACCACAACTGGTCCTCTAAGGACCGAACTGGTACTGAACAGAATAGTTTCCCAATGAACAGATGTTTTTTTTTTTTTAAACAGTTTGAATTTTATGAAATATTTCTTTGCAAAAGATTGCACAATAACATTTATTAACTAGACAAGCATAAAAATGATGAGATCGCAGTTGATTAAGACCTTGCTGTGTTTCTAGTCAGTGTGAAGTTGGTCTTGTCAATTGCTGTTAAGTTGCTCTTAGCTTGTGATTTGGTCCGAGGAAGTAAGGGAAAGCTATTATTATGCTGTCTCGATATTAATGAAGTGCTAGAAGTTTGAGATCCTGTCGCATCCATGTTCGAGAGTTTTATTTTGAAGAAAGAAAATAAGTTCCTGCTTCGTCCCGTAGGACGAACGTCTGATGAACTGGCTTACGACCCTCAGTTACAAAAGCACTGGGGAAGCCCCCACCATGTTTAAATAGTTTATGAGGCAGCATTTAGGGTACTCTGTGGACAGGCAGGAAATAGTGGGAGAATCTATTGACAGGACAACTATTAATCATGCACTCCACAAATCTGGCCTTTCTGAAGAGTGACAAGAAGACAGTTATTGTTAAGAGAGAGACACATTAGGTCTTGATTAAAGTTTGTCATAAACCATAGGGGCAGATTAGAGTGTGTGAAAAAAAAAAAAAAACGCTCCCTGAACACACCATCACCACAGTAAAACATGGTGTTTGGAGCATCATACTGTTGGGGGGAATTTATTTTAAAAGCTGCAAATGGCACCGAGCTGTGAGAAGGCATGCTACGCTTTTTTGTTTTGTTTTTTTCAAAATCTTGGAAACACTTTTTTTTCCTTCCACCTTACACTTACACGCTGCAGTGTTTCGATCTATTAGCTATGCTAAATCCAGGTAAAATGCAACGGAATTTGCGGATGCGGCATGATAAAATGTGCAAATATATTCAAGGGTAACGAATACGTTTGCAGAGCACTGCATTGCAAATCTTGTTGTCTTATTAAAGCAGCACCATGCAGGTTTTGACCCAAGTATTAGCTCAATTTGAGATATATTAAATTCATTTTCAGGTCAATATGCAGCACTTGGTGTGACTTAATGCTCCGTTCGGGCAGCCCTTCTCGAAAACTCACCTATGTAACTTGAGAGGGTTGGAGCCGTCGCTGAATGGGTCATGTGACCTACAGCGTCGCTCTAGCTCACATGACCCATTCTAGGTTACAACAGTCTGACCTCATATTGCTG